>NW_028274823.1:44087500-44712500 GCF_037043125.1 Eumetopias jubatus | reverse complement strand
GAATTTCCTAACCATCACTGAGTTCTAGCTCGATGTCACTCTGGTCAATGAGACTACTCTGTAGAATTTCAATCCTTCAAAATTTGGTCAGATTTCCTTTACCACTCAGCATGCGGTCAGTATTGGTAAAGGTTCCATATATACTTGAAAATAAGGTTCATTCTGTGTTTGCTGCATGCAATGTTCTATAGATAGCCTATTCTGTCAACTTCACTAATCATTCTCTTCAAATCTTTCATATATTTACTGATTATTTTGCATGCTTCTTTGACCAGTTACTGAGAGAGGAATGTTAAAATTTCCGAATATGATTTAGATTAGTCATTTTCCCTTTGTACTTGTCAGGCTTTGCATTAAATTCAAAGCTCTGGTAGTAGGAGCATGCATATTAGAATTGATAATTAAGCTGTGAGCATTATGAAATGTCTTCCCCTCACTGGATATTTTCAGACCTAATCACTTTCTTGAACTCTAGACTTCTACATTCAACTGCCCACTCAACAGTTCTACCTGATGGTGTAATGGGGATTTCATATCTGAAAAACTAACTCTTCCTCTAGATTCCTCTCAGAGCACTGTCATTCCTCCAGTTACTAAAACCACAAACTTAGAAATACTTCATGATTTCTCTTTCTCCTCCCAATTTACTGGCCTAAATAATTCTATGATATGATGACAATAATGGGAGCAAACAAGAAAATGAGATATTTAAGGGAATAAGCAGACAGGTAAGAATGGGAGGAAAGAAGCCCAAGTATGGAGAAGTATGTGCACAAATCTCCCATGTTGGAAAAGACCATGGGGTGTTGAAAAAAGTAATGTAGCAAGTATAGTGCATGAAGGGGTAAACAATACAAAACAAAGTAGGAAACATGAAGGCCAGGTCCTGTAAAGCTTTGCAGGCCATGCTAAGAAGACTCAAAAGATCGGGGTAGGCAGAATAATGAACTCCTAAACATGACCTCATAATAATTCCCAAACCTATGAATATGTTACCTTCCATAGAAAATGACCCATTTGGGAATTTTAACCTCCAGAAATGTAAAAGAAAAAACATGTGCTGTTTTAAGTCACAAGTTTATGGTAATTTATTACAATAACAATAGGAAGCTAATATGCCCACACATCCAGGAATGTAAATTGATATGCACTTTTTCATGTTCTGCATTCATAAGCAATGACTCTTTTCAAGAAACATGTTCCAAGTGCGAAGTCCCTGAATGCCAACTGGGGCTTTGCCTTTGAAAACCAGGCAAATATTTACACATACTTTTAGATTTTAAAACAAGAAAGAATGGAAAATTTGATTCCACAAAAGTTTGAATTTGAATCATGTAGCCAGACATTGCTAAATTAGCAATAGAACCCAGATCCCCTTATGTCCCCGTCAGTTCTCATTTTTTTCTACTGGCCATTATTTACCAAACTTGTGTATATTTTCTAAGTCAACTAAACTTCATTCAGTTTGAAAAGAATGCTTCATTCCTCCCTAGAACTATTGATTTATCATTTATATTACTGGGTAAAACTTAATAGTTAAAATGTATAGTTTATGGAAAAGAAAAATCTACTCATTCATTTATTCCATCATTTGTTTAATCCATAATCCATTTACTTACTCATTCTTTCACCAAGGAATTACTGAATGGCTAGGATGTGCCAGACACTCTTATAGAGACTAGATATGTTTTTGACCAGTTAATTTTCATCTTAAAAGGAGAAGAGACATGATAAAGACCCAAAATAAAAAGCAAGCTGTCAAGTACTGATAATAGAAAGTACTGGAGGCCTAGAGTGGTCATAAGAGACGCTATGAGGAGATGATTTTTAAGCTTATGTCCAAATGAAAAGAAGAATCCAGCCACAGGAGAAGAGCATTCCAGGTAAAGGAAATAGCAAGTGGTACAGGGTGCTGTGTTATCACATGGATTTAAGATGCTGTATGGAATGCACTGGATAAGACAGACCTGGTTATAAATGATGGTTTTATTGTAAAATGGATATGTTAGTATAAGCAAGTCACTTACCTAAAGACTCAATTTCTTTATCTCTAAAGTGGGATAAAATGTACTTCATGGAGTTGGTTGTGGTGAAGATTAAATTAGATAAAATATGTGGAAGTGCTTAGCATATAGTGGAGAGGCAATGCATTTTAGACTCTTCCTTGGAAAGACAAAGAACATAATGCTTACTCTGGTGCAATTCTTTATTTCAAAAGCACACTCCTAAGACTCAAAGGGACACAGGAAAGAGGAGCCAGAGGAGAAGATCATGGGAAACCACAACCTATTTGCAGTTGATGGGGAGACTGAATGGTGAGGCTAGGCGGCAGTCAGTCATGGCTGAGGAAGAATCCCCACTCCAGAAGAGACAGAGCACTGAGATGAAAAATGGTGGCAAAGAATGTGCTGATCAGGTGGTCAGCATCACAGAAGGAAAAAATATAATTTGGATAGCATCCAACTCTGATTCATCAGTTTTAGAACAATGTTCTACATTTGACTATTTTCCCAAACCAACTAATTAAAAATGTCTTTGCCCAGTGAGAGACCATGATTGACAACACTGTCTCTTAAACCTACAGGTATTAAACAGTGTGTTTCCCTTATTCTAACATTTGTACTTATAATGGATGACCTGTCGTAACTCTGTGAAATTATCTAAGCAAAACCTTGTGCGTGTTGCAATGCCCTCTCTAGCCTCTGTGGGATAATAAGCATCAGGCCCTGAACTTATGAGTAGGCTGAGGTCAGCCACAGCACAGCTCGGGCTTATGGCAGAATACCAAGAGCTCACAATGGTGCACATCAAGCACCATTAGGAGGCACCATCACAAGACTTGCTGCAGGAAACCTAGCCAGTCCTAGGAGGAGTGCTCAGATCAGTTCCCTAGAGAAGGCAGAGAAACCCAGACTCTGAGGGGCCAATAAGAACGTTATTAAACATCAGCCATATGCCAATTCTCCACAGGGAATTATTGAGAATGCAAAATTCAGCAAGAAATACTATCTGTCCTTAAAGATCAGGCTTCCTTGTGTCATGAACCCTGCTCAACCACTACAATCTGTCTTCCATTCCCATCACTCACTGAGACTGGCCTCCCCAAGGCCATCTCAGACTGCTATGAGAGCAAGTCCTCGACCTTACCATTTCTCTCTCCCTTGAGTAATATGATAAACGAAGTACCATTTTCTTGTCACTATTTTTCTGTTCTTAGTCTCCATCCTCAGATCTTTGCCCTTGCTTGCCCCCTTAGATATGCTGGTCTCCTGAGACTACTTTTGTGTCTCTTCTCTTCTCTCTTTGCATATTTCTGATAGTAATTCCAACCACACCCATAGAACCAGCCACCAACCAGATGTTGAACACTTTGCTAGAAATGCTTGTTCCTACTCAAAATTCACAGTCATGTACATGGGTTATGAATAGACAAGTGAGCATAGATTTTATTCCCTTGACAGCTCATGCCATCAAAGGGACAATTCGCATTAGCTGGCTACCTTGCAACCCAAATGCAGACATCACAAACACAGAATCCCCATTCCATACTTGGTGAACTATTTGCTTTCTCAGAGATTGTTTTTAAATACACAATAGACTGAGGTTCCTATGATGGCCTTTCCTCTGATTTCAGCTAACAATAGAGTTCAGTAGTTTCTGGATTCATGCCTCCTTCTATAAATGTTGGTTCTGGTTCTATGGCATATTGCTGTGAAAAACATTCTCTTGGTGCTCCTGGGTGGCTTAGTCGGTTAGGCATCTACCCTTGGCTCACGTCATGATCCCAGGGTCTTGGGATAGAGCCCTGCGTCCTTGGGTTCCCTGCTTAGTGGGGAGCCTGCTCCTCCCTCTCCTTTTACCCCTCCCCCTGGCTCATGCTCTCTCTCTCACTCTGCTCTCTCTCTCTCTCAAATAAAAAGAATTATCTTATTCTCTCTCACATACTCACTCTCTCAATCTTACTCATTCATATACACACAAACACACCCCTTCATTCTTAGGTGTGGATTTTACTGACAATTGTGTACGTTGGAGTGTATGATAGACTTTATGAAAACTGGTTGTTGATGGGAACGGAGAGACTAAGAAAGATTTTAATTTAGCAATAGTGTGAGACAATAGACACCTTTGTTCTTAAAATTTCTTCTCTATTCAAAGAAAATGTCATAAATTAGTTTCTCTCTGATTCTTCTCATGAAGAACAACTATAATCCATGGAAATAATACAAGAGCCAATCAGGAACTCTGAAAGGTGGAAAGAGAAAGGCAAACTGGTTAGGGAACCTGGAACTGGAAAAGAAGGTAAGGGCAGGTAGTCTTAGGTCCCCTCATCCTGTCCAACAAAGGAAAGCAATCCAGGCTCAGCACTTTCCAACCCACAACTTAGCAACAGAAAGCAATCTAGGTAGGATCATTCCTCCATCAGACTGATTGAAAGTCCCTCTCACAACACCAGGTAAGTTTGAAAGCACTGCCAAAGGATATCGTGCCAAAACAAGAGGACTAGTCTGGGAAGCACTCTTCATTCCCATGGGCTATAGATTTCCTTTACCCATCTACAGGCACCACGTTCCTGCCTGGTGAAAACCTTCTAGTTCCTCAAGAAGTATCAGCAGGAACCAGTGAGAGTCCCATCAAACATGATAAACCAAGAAAACCAAAATGGCTTTGCAAATTAACTTGTCTTTGAAACCAAAGCCACCAAAGTAGTCCAAAACCTGTATATGAAACCTAAACAGGTGACTGCCTACTAAAATAATAGATTTCTATAGGATCCTGAGTATCATAACATAATAATAAAAATGTCAGGATAAAATTTAAAAATCACCCATTCAAAACAAGAATCAAGAAGATTGAAAGAAAAAGACAATCAACTCATAACAACATTGAGATGAATCAGATATTGGAATTATCTGACAAGGATTTTAAATGAGTCATCATAAAATTGCTTCGAGTAACAATTCTTTCGAAATAAATGATAGAAAAATATCAGCAAAAAAAGGGGAAATTATAAAAAAAAGAAACAAAGAGAATGATAGACCTGAATAATGCAATAACAGAAATTTTTTAAAATTTCATGGGATGGGCTCAATACTAGGGTGGATATGACAAAGGATAGAGTCAGTGAATTTGAGAAGAGATCAATATAATCAACACAACTGAAAAGATAGAAAAAACAGATTAAAAAAATCAACAGTCTCTGCTACTTGTGAAACAGTAACAAAATATTCAACATTTATATGATCCGAGTCCCAGAAGACAAGGACAAAGAGAGAGTGTCTACAAGGGTATTTGAAGAAATAATGGCTGAATATTTCCCAAATTTGGTGAAAGATATAAACCTTTGGGTTCATGAAGCTGATCAAAGCCTAAATAGGATAAACCTAAAGAAATTCACACCAATATGTAAATAAAGTATTGAAACCACTCAAAGAGAAACAACGCATGTCCTAAAGGGGGAAATTGATTCAGTCTGGACAAAACTGCTTTCTTTTCTGACATCACTGGGGCCAGAAGAAAATGGCGTATTTTTGAAGTGCTTGGAGAAAAGAACTCTTAAGTGGGATTTCTATATTCAGTGAAACTTTCCTTCAAAAATAAAGAGGAAACAAAAGACATTCTTAGATGAAAGAGAACTAAAAGAATTTCTCACTAACAGTCCTGTCTTTAAAATGTAACTAAAGGAATTTCTTCAAACAAGAAGGAAATGACAGAAGGAGGAGGCCTGGAGCATTTTGAAGGAAGAAAAAACTATCGAATGAACATAAATATGGATAAATACAATAGACGATCCTTCTCTTCATGAGCTCTTAAAATCACATTTGATGATTGAAACAAAAATTCCACACTTCACTTGAAGTGTTAAAATTTCTTCACTTGACTCACCATCACAGAGCTGTCACTGGCACTTTTCTCACAGAGCTCTTGGCCTTGCACGATGTTTTCAGGTTTCTTCCCCTCTTTCTAGTTTATTCCAAGAAACTCCATATTTTACTCCTTACATTAAGCAAAGTCATTCAATTCTCCCCACCCTTATCTCTAAACCAATCTTCAAAGCAACCTTCAAAGTATTCAGCAGAGTAAGAATCTCTTTGACCATTTTTAGTAGGAAATTGTGTTTCAAAAGGATTTGCTCTCCTTCCCTAAATAAAATATTCTTAAGCAAACTTTTGCAAAGATGCTCCACAAATTCTCTCCTCTGAAGGTCAAAAGAGCCTGTACTTTTATGGCTTTTCTTGTTAGCTCTCATATTTTTCATGACCTTCCCTGGCTCTTCTACATCACAAGGAACTGAACAATTGAACCCTTCAAACTACCTTTCCAAAACTCCCTTCCTACCTGGTTTCCAGGTGGATTCAGACAAAGGGAAACGCTAGAGGGATATTGAAAGATAGGAAGGAAGGAGAAGCCAAGGTATTTCCTCCTTCTTTGTTTTAAATTAAGTCTATCAGAAGCAGAAACTCTCTGTGGCTGCATCTTCTCCATGATTTCCATTTCCACAAGCCTCCCATTGTGGTCCCAGGACCACAAAACAGCCTGCCACTGCACCACCTTCCATAGACTGGCCCCTGCTCTAGGGCTCTGATAATACTACCTGTTTCTTTCTATCACTTGGAGTGCCGTGGTTAATTCTAGGTCACCTCACTGTCCTCTAGTTAGTTTTTTTTAGCTCTTTCAACGATGACTTATAGTTTTTCTTTTGGTTCTTTAGCTCAGAAATTCAAGCAGGGTAGAACTGAACAGCTCTGCCTCATCCAAATAGCTTTGGCTAGCGTCACTCATTGGTTGTATTCAGCTGTAGCTGGGTTGAACTCGAAGGTCTAAGAAGGCTTTACTCACATTTTTGATACTCTTGTACCAAGACTAGCCTGGATTTCTTCACATAATTTTGTATGGCCTCCAAGAAGAAGAAAATAGGAGATATTGGGGAGCCTGGGTGGCTCAGTCGTTAAGCGTCTGCCTTTGGCTCAGGTCATGATCTCAGGGTGCTGGGATCGAGCCCCGCATCAGCCTCCCTGCTCAGCAGGAAGTCTGCTACTCCTTTTCCCTCTACGTCTCCAACCCACCCTCTCTTGTGCTCTCTCTCTCTCACTCTCTCCCAAATAAATAAATAAAAATCTTTAAAAATAAATAAATAAATAAAATAAAATCTTCCCACACAAACAAAACTCCTCACTTAGAAGATGTTCCTCATAAATTCCTCAAAACTTTAAAAAAAATACCAATTTTATATAAGTTGTTTCAGAGCATACAAAACCAGGGAAAATTTCCTAATCATTTTGATGAGTCTATCATGCCCTTGACCCAAAAACTGATAAGAACTTTACAATAAATAAAATTATGTATCTCTTATAAGCAGAGGTGCAAAAAATCCTTTAAAATATACTACAAATCAAATCAAATCCACACATACACACACACATAAGAGCAGGAAGGACTATGTTTAACTAAAGCACCCATATTCAAGAGCAAAAGTTAACAGAAGGCAAAAAAGAAGTCAACAGAGGCAGGGTTACTAAGAACTAAGATCTTTTCTGAATGAAGGTTTGCATTATCCTACCAGTTCAAGAAGCCCAACCAGTCAAGATGCTGGCTAAGAGCAAAGAGAATATGAAAAGTGTTGTAGGGAAGACATGATAGCCCATGACTAGGTACAGAAATAAAACTATAGCAGCTATGCCTGTTTTTAAGTATAAAAGTACGTATCAATCAATTCTTTTATTTTTTCCTTTCTATTATTTTGAGGTATGTTAAGTGGTGCTTACATTCACATTTCACTTTGTAGATCAATAGATCATATAAAACCACATCTAGAAGTAGCAGGGAAGATGGCATATACCTGGACATGTTAGCCTCTGAGCTGGGTACAGCTGGGTACAGCTGCGTACGTGCTGCTTCCCCTTCTATCTCATGAGGTAGCTGCTATATGTAAGTTAAATAAAGACAGAAGTTAAGGGGGGGGCGCTGAGGAGCAGAAAAGCAGACTGTGTCAATCTAACATCTGCTTGCCTTCAGACCAGAGTCCAGAAAGGAAGTCTTGTGAGGGCATGGAAGCAGGATTAGGAAGAAGCAAAACTATGGACAGAGAGGAGTAAAGTCTTCAACAGTAGGGCAAGGACTAAGGAGAAAAAGCCAGGACTGTAATTCCAATAAATTTGTCAGAGCAGCAGCAGATGGCCAACAATGGAGCCCTGAGTGAATATGTCAGCCCAGGCAGAAGATTAAAATCCTTCTTTCAAAAATGATGATGCATTCTAAGCTGAATAGACTGGCAACTCCAGAAAGAAGCATGGTGCCTGACACGTAAAGCGGAGAAGGCTGGCCACAGTGTGCAAGGGTCAGAGAGAGGGGTCAGCGCGAAAGCGATGGGGAGCTAGAGGTGAACAGGACTGGAGCCAATGAACGGACAGGAGCTCACAGACAGGGATCAAAACCGCAATAACTAATGGAGAGAATTTCAGAGGCAAAATTAGTTTCATTTAAAGATAAACTGTAGCCCCGGGCTATGCACTGAGAGAGTGCTAGCAAAGGATATCGAATTCGCAGAAAACATCAAATCAAACACTTGGGAGGAAAAAAAGAAAAAGAAAAAACAAAGGAAACTATCCTACTGTTTTGAAGGCAACTGGCTTCCCCAACTTTAGAGCAGGCAGCTGCCAGCCCATGCAAGCAAAATAGATGGGAGGAGAAAAGAAAGATCTGAAAAGTCAGTGGGGAGACTAACACTGAACAGTACTGGCCAGCCAGAAAGATGAAATACTCTTGATGAGCCTTGAACACGGGAGGCGGTTGGCCCGGGACTTTTCTGCTCCACGTTGGAGGCTACATCCATGGCCAGAAGGATTGCTGTGCACTGAGGCTGTGTTGTAGAGAATGTTATTAGTGCTAAGAAATAGGAAGAGCTTCCCAGAGCGACTACCCAATCTTCAGAAATGGTCCAAGGAAAAGGAAGTGCTGGAAGCTCCATTTCACAAAGACATTGATCACACCCACTGAGCTCTTCCCAGTGATTCCACTACAAAGTCACAGTGTTTGGTGTACACAGAGTTCTGCCCAAAACAGAGTTCTTAGCTCCCACTGTTTGTCCTGTCCCCTGCAGGGAGGAGGGGGGGCTTAGAAAAAGTCACTGTCCTCAAGAAGCACACTGTCTAGAAGGAAAACAGGAGTACTTGAAGGTGTATAAGGAAAAGTAGAAAGTGATAGGGTCACTGAAGGAAGGGAGAGATGGTCCGAATATTTTGTGAGCTCCTAATACATTTCAGGCTGTCTGGTATTGCCCTTTGCAGATTCATATGGAGAGATGCCTTTCTTTGGCAATTTATCTGTCTTTTCTCTACAGTCACCACCTTGCCATCTAGGGGCTTCGCAGTTATATCCGTATGTCCCCCTGTGTCATCCAGTCCATAAGCACATCTTATATTGGCGGCTTGGGGCTCCATCCTGGACTGATGCTACAAATATCACCTAGAAGGTCCCGCAACTGTGTTAGCAGGGGGTTGGGTCCAATCCTAAGGGAACTTTAAAATCTTTCTTCTGCTAGGGCATGCACCTATATAAGCCACACCCCAGGACAGGTCCACAGCATCTTCTCCAACCTTCTTTCCCAGGTGCTAGAACCCTGCCATTACCGTTGTTTCGTGCAATGTGCTGGCTTGGGACCCCCACCCCACAGGGAGTGTGTTTGGTTCCCATTACCCCACAGATGTCACACCCCACTCCGGGCTGCTTCTGCCTGCTTCCAGACTTAGGCTCAGCAGGCCTGTGACTTCACTTCTGCTCACCACAGAGGGCTTCAGTTATGCTCTGGGCTCCCATGAGTTTGCTCTTGTTTGTGAGCACAGCTCATCCATCATTGATGTGCTTAAAGCAAAGGGAGATTCACAGCATGAATTCGCAGAGCCGTCCTGATCAGTGTTCTCCATCATCTCATTTAATCTCTATGATACTCTGGGGAGGTGAGGAATGCCATAAGTCATAAGCTAGATTTCATACAAAAGTTATTAGAATAAAAAAATTCACAGGCAGCTGGTTATACCAAAACAAGTAGGAGTTAATTTCTGTATTTCACCAGATGAAAAAGTTGGCTCAAAAAAATTATAACCTGACCAAGACCAAAGTTTTACTAATGTCAGAACAGAAACATGACTCCATCTCTGTTGAGATCCAGAGCCTGTAGACAATGTTGCTTTAGTGGTTAAGGGGAGCTGGAATTCCTTCCAGGCAAGCGCACATGGTCCTTAATAGTCCTTGAAACATGAGTAAGGCATGGGGGCTTTTTAGACAGAAGGAACTTATATGGGCAAGGTTTTGGAAATCAAAAATACCAGATACATTTCCAGAAAGGCCAGTCCTCCATCCTAAAGCATTCTTCACTACAGTTATCAGTGAGTTAGTGCATCTACACCCTCAAGTCCAATACATTCACAGCTTTCATTGTGTATCAGTATGTACTAACCATCAGGTGTTGAGAATGCAAAAGATGAATAAAATCTTGTTGTCTGTAAGAATCCCACAGGCTGAGAAAAAGATATCTCAACAAAAATGTTCACTACTGTCGGTCTCTTAAAATTTTATTATGATAGCTAAATGACCAAGCTACAGTAGAAGCACACAGAAGGACATTATCAACACTCCTTAGAATAAAAGACAGTCTTCACAGAAGAGCTGGTTCCTGAAGGATGTATGGAATTGCAGGAGGTACAAAGGGTGAGGGCAGTGAGCATTCCAGGATCAGGGAAGAGCAGGTGCAGAGGCTAAAGTGAAAAACACACAATCCTATTTTCACGAATTTAATGTGGTCCCCTTGGTCAGATCCCTTCCCCTCCTGGGAGGGGATGAACTTGAGAAGGAGAGGTTAGGCCTGGAGAAGCAGTTTGGGACTCATGTCTCCTTAGTCAGCCTAAGGACACCTTAGGAACGCACGGGTCAGAAGCAGGTGGACCACTGGGCCTGAAGGTGCCATGTTGCTTCTCTCCAGTCCCAGGCTTGTCGCTGGCCTCATCCAAGAATGCTCCCTGAGCCGGGTGTGTGTGCATGGTGTCTGACACTGAAGCAAGAACGTTCACTTCTCCCACAGCCCGTCCCTGTGTCCACAGAGCATAATCCGGGCTACTGCCTTGTTATCCACTTCCCATGTAAGGCAGGAGCACTGAAAGAGGTGGCTTGTAAGAAATGATTTCACACCACAGAGCTGTCAAAACACTGGGGTTTCTTTTATCCTGGAGACTTGCCACACAACCTGCATGTCCTCTGACCTGCTGCCCTCCTGGGTGTAAGGGGAAGGAAGAGCATGAGGGGAGGAGATGGACCCTGGGCAAGAAGGACCCCACAAAGAGAGGGATTTGGGAAAGTGCTGGGGTGAGGTGGGGCGGGGGTGGTGACAGAAGGCAGGTTCTCAGCTGAATGCAGTTTTCCTTCTATTTTTCTCTTTGTTTTCAAATTCTTCACAGTGTCTGACATACCCAGCACATCCTCTAAGGCCTGTGATGACTATTTCTAACTGCTATTGTTTTCTGTCGCTTTTCTTTCAGTGCAATTCAACAGATCTTACCCAGCTCCACCTCCAATTCAGGAACTCTGCGAAGAATTGGAATTTAAAAGCAAATGAACTCTATTCTCATGGAACTCACAACCTAATGAGGAAGAATGTCACACAATACAGCGTATTAATAAAGAACTGTAAGCACAACAGAAGAATTAAGCACAGCTGGACTTACCAAATCACTTTGTTGTACACCTGAAAGTAATGTCACAGTGCGTGTCAATTCTACTTCAATGAAAAAAACAAAGAAAGAATTCAGCACGGGGGCTGAGCAATGTAGAAAAAGGGAGCCTGGGGGGCCAGGGCAAGGTTTCTTAGAGGAGGCGCTTCCTGAGCTGGATATTTAAAGATAAGTGGGAAGTATATTTAGTATTAATAGCATTATTGATAATGATAATTGCTCTCAATGGACATATCACAAAGTGTGTATGTCGAATCACACTGCACTAATAGGAATATAACAACGGCTGAAATATGAGGGGAAATTAATGGCATCATAATCAAGTTAGGAAACCAAGCCAATTCTCTAAATGTTTAACACATCAAATAGACAAGAACAATAGATTTTAAGGGAACGAGATAATACAGGAAATAAAATTAATTTGCTAGATGTATATACTTTGTACTCCACAATCTTTTTAAATGACGGTAGGGTATTGGAAACAACATAAAACATAATCTTACACTCTAGACATACACAGATCCTAAATACAGTCTAAAACCTGAAATTATATTAAAATGAAAGCCAAATTAAAATGAACACCTTTACGAGTTTTTGTAAATATCAACAAAACAAACAACATTCTGACACGTTTAACTAAGGCCTAAAGGAGAAAACGTTGGGAATGAGGAAGCGGGCTCAACTACAGATACAATTGGCTGGTATTTTAAGGATTTCGTATATAGGTTCATGAGGGATTATTCATCTGTAGTTTTCGTTCTGAATAATATATGTGTTTCATTTTGGAATCAGGATAATGCTGAATTCATAACATGGGGCAGGCATTCTGTAAGAGTTGCATAAGACTGGGATTCTTCCTTGAATGTTCGATAGAATTCATGGGTGAGGCCACATGGACCTGGTATTCGTGTCTCTTGTAGGGCATAGAGTTGGATCTTGCCTTTTTTTTTCCCCCAGCCTGAGAAGCTGTGACTTTGGAGTGTTGGGTCCAATTACATTCCTTGTGACTGTTCCTGTGGTTGGTTAAAGCCCACAGTCTTGCTCTTGGTTGTTCGACATTTGTATCTACTGTTTTTGTTTTATTGTTCTTTTCTTCTTTCTTTTTGGGGAGTGGGGGGATTAGTCCAATATAATAATCTGTTTTATTTTCTCTCTTAACTTCTTAGCAATACCTCTTTTGTTATCTTGTAATAGTTGCTGTAGGGCTAACAAGATGTATTTTTCACTTTCAGTATCTACTTAGATAAATATTCTGCCACTTCACACCTGAGGCTTTCCATTTCTGATGTTACAACTTTTCACTTTACTCTTCACACCTCCTACTTATCATCTTTCAAATGGAATAACTAAAGGAAAGTGTAATTTTATGTACACAATTCTTTCTTTAGTGTTATTGTGCTTGTTTATTTCTATAGACACTGTAAGTTCTACCTTATGATGTCACTATTTTCATTTTAAACAGTTAATATTTATAGGTATTATAAGTAGAAAAAAATGCACATTCTTTTGTGTTTAACTGCTTGTTTTCAATTTCTGTTGCCTTTTTTACTTCCTAGATATCTGGGTTTCTCTCTGATATTTCCTTCTGGCTTTAGGGATATTATTTCGAATTTCTTCTATTGCGGGTCTGTTGGTCACAAATTCTCTCACCTTTTGTTTATCAGAAGATTTCTTTATTAAACCCTCATTTTTGAAAGATGTTTCAGTTTATATAGAATGCTGGCAGACTGACTCCACAACTACCCCATGCTTTAAAGATGACATTCCTCTGTATTCTGGCTTCTGTTCCTCACAAAAAGTTAATAGACAGTCTCATCTTTTTCTCATGTACAGAACAAGAGTTTTTCGCACTGAGTGCTTTCAAGATCTTTTCTTTCTCTTTGGTTTTCAGTAGTTTGACTATGATTTGCACATAGGTGATTTTCTTTGTATTTATCCTATTATAGATCACTGAGCTTCTTTTACATTGTTGTTTTTCATCATATTTTGTAACCTTTCAGTTACTGTATTTCAAGCGTTTTTCCTGTATTATATTAAACTCTTCTGGAAATCCTACTTATGTATGCGCTAGACGATATGATATTGACCCACATATCCTTAAGACTCTGTTGAATTTTTTTTATTTTATCTCTTCTTCTGATTAGATGATTTCTTTGGATCTGTAGTCCAGTTCACTGTCTCTTCCCCCACCCCTTTATCTCCAATCTGCTAATAGAACCATTCAATGAATTTTTCATCTTAGTGAATTCCCAAATTTGTATTTGATTACTTTTTATAGTTTCCATTTTTCTGTGGAGATCCCTGATCTCACTCAACAAGTAATTTCTTTAAATTCTTTGAAAATATTTTCATTAGTTTTTTGAACACTTTCATAGTAGCTGCTTTAAAGCTTTGGTTGTTTTATGTTAAATCCATATTAATGGCCCCCTTGTGGTCAGTCTCAGACTTCTCCCCCTAACTTTGTGTCACATTTTCTTGGTTCTTTTCTGCAATCAGCATTTTTGTTATTGTAGACTAGATGTGGCTATTTTAAGTTGTATGGACTTTGGATTCTATTATCTTCCTGAGAAGAGTGTTCTAATATGTAGTCTGACTTTTGGCTGCTCACCTTGGGATTGGGTAGGTTTGGTTTACATTTTATTATGGAAAATCTGTTGAAAACCAAATCTGTTTCCCTAGCCTCTCCCTAGCAAGTCTCAACCTCCAAACTGTCTCTTCTCAGAATCTTGTTAGAGTTTGCTTTCGGACTTTGTTAGAGTGGTCTGAAGTAGATCTTGCTTTAGAGTGCAATCCTTCCTTGGGAGGCAAGGCCTTTCTGGTGTCTCAGCAGGATGCCTCTAGCATCCCTGAGCACTGCTTGAACTCTAGTGTCTGTTCCATTCTCCCTCCACCCTGTAGCCGCTACATCCCCTAAGTCTCACTTAGCACTTACAGAACATAGCTCTTCACCAAGGATTCATGGGAACTCATGAGGAAATCTGCTCAGCTTCTACCCTCTAGTGCCTGTCTCTCAAATTCCCACACTTTTAACTTCCTCCAACCCAAGCAGTGGTAGTTGTGCTCCCTTTGGGCTCTAGCTCACTGTGCTGCCATTAGGAAATTATCCCCCAGAAGAGACCTGAAGCCATGGTGGGGTTTGCATAATGAATATTCCTTCTTTTCCAGGTGTGGTGTTGCCCTGGCTGAAAGATTACTTCATATATTTTGTCCAGTTTTATGTTTGTGGCAAGAGAAATGATCTGAAGCCAGTTCCTCTGTCATAGTTAGAAGCAGAAGTCCCATTATTGTTATTGCGGTAAAATATATATAACATAAAATTTACCATTTTAGCCCTTTTTAAGTGTACAACTTAGTGGCATTAAATATATTCACATTTTTGTGCAACCAACACCACCATCCATCTTCAGAACATTTTCATTTTCCCCAAACCGAAACTCTAAACCCATGAAACACTAGCTTCCCATTTCCTTCTCTCCCTCACCCCCGGCAACCATTATTCTACTTTATGTCTCTATGAATTTCACTATACTAGGCACCTCATATAAATGGAATCATATAGTATTTTTCCTTTTGTGACTGATTTATTGCACTTGGCATAATGCCTAATGCCTTCAAGCCTCATTCATGTTATAGCATATGTCAGAATTTCCTTCCTTTTTAAGGCTAAATAATATTCTATTGTATGTATATAAACATTTTGCTTCTCCATATATCTGTGGCTGGAGACTTGTGTTGCTTCCACATTTTGGCTATTTTGAATAATGCTGTTATGAACACTGGTGCCCAAATATCCCAAGTACCTTCTTGCAATTCCTTTGAATATGTCCTCAGAAATGGAATTGTCGGATCATATATTAATTCTATTTTTAATTTTTTAGTAAGTACCATACTGTTTTTCCATAGCAGTTACACCATTTTATATCCCCACTAGCAGTGAACGAGGGTTCAGTTTCTCCACATTCTCACCAACACTAGCCACCCTAATTGGTTTGAGGTGGTATCTCATTGTGGTTTTGATTTGCATTCCCTTAATCATTAGTGACATTCAAAGCATTTTTTATGTGTTTATTGGTCATTTGTATATCTTCTTTGGAGAAATGTCTGTTCAAGTCCTTTGTCCAATTTTTTTTCCTTTGTCCATTTTTGACTCAGGTTGTTTTTAGTGGTTGAGTTGTAGGAGTTCTTTATATATTCTGGATATCAATCCCTTATCAGAAGAAGTGCTGATTTCACACAGTAACCAAATAAATGTTTTAAAGACATTAATTATATCCTACCCTTCCATTGCTTAAAATGCTTCAGAGGTTACCTATTGTATGTAGCATGAATAACTTGTCATTGCCTACCAGGTCATGGTCAGACCTCTGTCTGCCTCTCTAGCTAAAAGGGATCTTATGATGATTTCTTAAAATTTGGAATCAGCCTATTTGCACCTGCCAGATTCCTGGATTTCAACTGTCTTGGCTTTTCACATGACCCACTCTTTTTTGGTTTCTAGAGGTTTAATATCTTCTTGAATATCGCCTTCTCAGAAGTCCTCCACTGATTACATTATAAATGTAGCAAAAACTCCTCCCTGTTATCCTCTATCACAGACGTTGTTTATTCTCTTGGTAGTACTAATCACAGAGCTAAGTGTTGTATTTCTTTTCTTATGCATTATCTATCTTTCCTGCTACCGGGGGAGATATGGACGTCCCTCACTATAATGTATGATCCATGAAGGAAGGACGGTACATCGGCGTTCACTCTCACGTCACCTTGATTAGAAATGCACAGAATCTGCAATACCCACAAATTTATTGATATTATTCACCACATTTGCAGGGCAAAAGAATCCTAATGTTTCCTAAGAAAGACTTTGATAAAATTAAGCATTTTTGCTTGGTAAAACTTTGAAATCTGAGACCAGGTAAGGTGATAAGCTATTGCCAATGTTACTGAATGCCAACATGGAAGTGGAACCCAACATAATTGTTGTCAAAATATGAGTCATAAATGTCAGAAAGTAGAAAACATACTAACCAAAATAACTTCACAATGGGATTTAGTGACCCTGTTTTTCTTGACAGAATAGGTTAGTAGTTAAATGCTGTACTCTAACATTAACACACCCTGATTAGAATCCTGGTTTGCCATTATGCTCTACCACCTTAGTAACCCTATCCTTCAGTCTCAGTAGCAATGAGATGCGTAATTCACAGACAGCACTGTGCGCAGGGCCTAGCAACTAAGCAGGAACTTAGTCGATGTGAGCTATTATCTTTCTAAATAATATTTCTAACATGAGCTTTTGTGTGTAAGAAGAAAGTCTATTAAAAACAAATATTGCCAAAAAGGAATGAATACAGAAGAATCCTGAAATTCAGAATTGGCTATAATCCTGCTGCCGCAATCTCTTCTTTCTTGCTGGAACCACCTCTTTTCATCAAGGTCTCACCCTTTTGATGTCACTGACTCTGAAAGATAACAGTAATCACAGGGGGAATGCTGGGGTAGAGCAAGGAGAAGGACATGCTTAGCATTATTCTGCAGCTATTGTCAGAGCCCTGATCTGCAACTAGGTCCCTCAAGGCTGTCCCCTCTGCCACCTGGCCTATGAATGAGGAGAAGGATTGTTCTTGCTTATCTCCTTGTCTTCAGGACCTAGTTTGTGGCCTAGTGCTCCACAGATTGTGTTCGAGAAAGGAAGAGAGGATGCATGGAAGAAGGGAAGGAGTAAGGCAAGTAGGAATTCTCACAGACCCATTCTGTCATGTCACTGGTATTATTATATTGGATTCCTTGCCTTTTCTTCTTTAGCAGCGGTTCTTAAAATAACCTAAACCTATGATCCATGAAACTGAGAAAGAAATCAAATCAGAAGTAATCTGATTTTGCTCTGACTCCCTTTTTCTATCATCTCTGAGGCAATTGAGAACAACTGAGAGACTGTTCCGAGTGGGGAAAATTAAGTGTGCTCTGTCAGATTTTACGTGTGTAGCTTCAGGATAGGCCTGTGTTTAAAGCAAGCCTTATGGAATTTTCTGGAAAGCATTTAGGTTCAAATTTTCTCTCAGTCCTTCAACATCAGGGGAACTAACCCCAGTGGGTTAGTTTCTTTATTCGCGCTCTTCATCATTGGTACCTCATGTGGCTGAGGAAAGACTTTTCCATCAGTCAGAGCACTAAGCAATCAGCCAAAGTCTTTGAGTCTTCAGTGACAAAATTAGTCTGACTTGTTTAGATAAATTAGGTCATGGGCAAAACCTGAATTCATAACAGTGGAGATTCCCAAGAATAGGCTTCAATGAAAACAGTCACAAGACTTTGCTGTGAAATGGGTCCAGTCCTGAGCTCTGTTTTGCTAAGTATGAGGGTGTGTGTGAGTAGGAATGTGAGTTAGTGTGCATGCGAGGCAAGGGGGGAGAGCAGTGGAAAGAGGAACGTCACAGCAGAAGGTGCTAACCTCTCCCTCCCTTTCTCTTCTGTATTCTCTTTTTTCTTCTTAAGTTTTATTTATTTATTTTAGAGAGAGAGAATGTGAACAGGAGGGGCAGGAGGAAAGGGAATCTCAAGCAGACTCCACGCTGAGCATGAGTCCGATGTGGGGCTCCATCCCACGACCCTGAGATCATGACCTGAGCTGAAACCAAGAGTCCAACACTTAAGGGCCACTTAGACAGTGTTCTCTTTGGTATTCTATGCACTGTTCTAAACTGTTCTGGTCTGGGATCAGCTGGAGGGGCAGGACAGGCCTAGCGCTGCTCTCATGAACCGAGGCATGCACTCCACTGAGCTGAGAAGGAAGGTTCCTCCCTTGAGGGCCTTATAATCCCTCAGATAAAACAGCTCTAACACTACTGGTGTAGACCAAGCACCGTTTAGCCCATTAGTGGCCTTTGATACACAACCCACAATAAAGAAGGCAGAGATCATGGGCTTTGACCTGGTCAAATGGGTGTTCTCTGACACTAGTAACAGTTTCAACAAGTAGAAAGTGGTGGAAAGAGAGGAGGATACCTTGAGACTGAACACAAACAACGTGCACTTTCAGGTGAGGAGGGGAGAGCCGGTGGGTGACAGCAGGAAGGAAGAGGGTAAAGAAAGGCTGGGGAGAGAAGGGGAGATGGGTAGAGGGGACTTGATCTGGATCCCCAGCTTAGATTTTAGAATCACTCTGCAAGTTGGAACATTTTC
The DNA here is from genome assembly GCF_037043125.1 of Eumetopias jubatus. Taxonomy (NCBI): domain Eukaryota; kingdom Metazoa; phylum Chordata; class Mammalia; order Carnivora; family Otariidae; genus Eumetopias; species Eumetopias jubatus. The sequence goes on along the minus strand of NW_028274823.1, from coordinate 44,693,598 downwards.
TTTCTTTAAACTTTTATGGCACAGTGACAGATGGCTCAGAAATGTACTTTCATTTAATTCTTTCCATGGGCCTGGATGGCAGGTAATATTATTCCCATTTTACAAATAAGGAAGCAGAGAAGTTTGAAAGATGTTAAGAAATGTGTCTATGGTCTATTACAAAACTTCTTGGTTTTTTCCCCCTTCTAGTATATCACCCCAGATCTGGAAAATCCCTCCTGCTGCTAATCAGCTTGTCATGTAGGTAACCTGACATTGGTTTCCCATTCTATGAAGCATGGATATGGACCAAGGGGGTTTGTGAGACCTCATCTTACTCCAAATTTCTAGGCAGCTCAGGCAGAGACAAGGGGAGAGGAGCCAGGTAAAATGCATCACAAAAACGTATAAAAATTGAGGTTCATTCTTATGTCCCATAAAACTGATTTGTGGTGTTCTCTATGTAAGAGCATGGTCACTTGAATGCAGATATTAGCCCTTCACACCTCGCTTGGATTGGTAACTCTATGAGCTTGCAATTTCTTTAACGTCTCTGGGCTTCAGTTTCTTAATCAAGCAAATGGGGATAACTGCACTGACTTAAAAGCTCTATTAAAGATTGAGTGATATGATCTTTTCATTGCTTTGTATAAAAAAGGCTGTAACCCCTTCCTCCCACATCTTCATGAATCTGGGTCAGTCTGTTGCTAACCAAAAAAGAGCCCCACTCTGGTGGTGTCTGCTGGCCCAGTTCTCTGTAGAAGACTGGAGGGGGATTCTCCCAGGCCTGCCATCCCTCAAGTCTCCAAGAGAAAGATGAGCAGTTCTTGCAGATGCAATCCCAGTGAGATCCGATGATTGAGGGCTTATTCAGAATACAGAATCACCTCTGAGTTATTGGACAGTGGCCACGTACTCTGGGGGTTGATGCCCAGTGGAAATGTGCCAGAATAGCAGGTATCATGCAGAGCAGAAATGTTCAGAATGCCCAGGTATTTACTTTTAAAGGAGGAAGCCAGGCTGTTGATGTCATAGGCTTTCATATGCTACTAGAAGCCTAGCACCACTGGCTGAATTATAAACGAATCAGAAATGATCATTTGGAGGCACTAACAAGTGACAACCTCTACCTACATTCTGCCTCAGGTTGGCGATACAGAGCTTTGTTCAGTGTCAAAGGAGAATGTTACAGACTGAATGTTTGCGTGCCCCTGAATTCATATGTTGAAATCCTGCAGGCTTAGAGCTCATTTCCATCACTCCTCACCTGAGTTGGTGGTCATTATCATGTACCCCCTGCCTCTCCCACAGGTGTCTGTGCTCCATTGCACACCATAGCCTGCCTGGGGTTCTCAGCACTATGGCCTACCTCATGCCCAATCCAGACAAGGCTCTGCTCCAAAATGGCAATGCCAGGATGATACATGACATGGCCAGGTGATAGATGCTATCTCCTGTACAGCCTGTGCTATGCTCACATCTTCCACAAGGAAATGTGGCTCACGTTTCCACGAGGAACTGTGTCATAAGACAAGTGATTTCCAACAAGCAAAACACAGCATCAAGGGTAGAGAAGAACCCACAAATAAATCATAGGCAATTTAATTGCAATTAAATTTATCTACAGTTAAATTGCCAGATAATGAAGATAGACCAAAAAGACAATCTTGTGTGGGTCTTTGTGCCCAGTCCCCTTTGGCACATCTTACAGCCTACTGGGATGGAGAACACAGCTGGAGGCCCAGAGCTGGGCTTCCCACATCACTGGTTCCTTCCTCTGTTGGCTCGTTTTCATCTTCTTCCCCTAAGACACACAAACAGAATCCAAAACTACAGTGACCGGAATGGGTAACATACAGTGCAATTAGTAAAAGTGCATTAAGAATCAAATTGGTCCTCTACTGCCACTTTTCTGAAAATGAGAGGCAGGAAAGACTGGGAACACAATTGTAAAGTGAATAGCTGGAGTCCATTGTGAACTTCCCCGAGGAGGAAGCCTCTGTGGGTGAGCTCAATCTCATGATGCAGGGTCACATCTTGAAGAAGACACCTGTAAAGTGTCCCCTCCAGAAAACAGCATTTCTGGAAAGCAACTTGGCGATATGCAACCAAAATCTTAAAAATATCTAAAACTATTACTCCACTAGCTCCACTCCCAGGAGTTTATTATAAGGAAACCATAAAGAAATGTAAATTGAGATTTATTTCAACATTGATCATAACAGTGAAAACTTGAAAATAACTTGAAAAAATAAAAATATGGGAATAGTTAAGGAAATCATGGTGGAAAATTATGCAACCATCAAAAATGATGTTTATAAAGGATCCTTAATAACATAAGGAGATGCTTCTAGCAGAATTTTAAACCCATTTCCGCACATAAATCTAAAAATGCAGTGTGATCGCCACTGTTTTATCTACCAGTTGATGGTTACACCTAGCTTGAAAACTCATTGTGAATACATAAAAATTGTAAATAGTGGTTATTGCTAGATTTTGAGCTCTGAATAAGCTAAATAGTTCCTTTGTTATTTTAAGTATCTTGCAAATGATTTGTAAAAGATACATAACGCTTTGATAAACTGAGGGGAAAATACATCATTTGGAATAAAAAATGTATCTGCTGCCTTGCCTTATCCTTCTACTACACCAATAAGGCTGCCATGAGATAAAGAGCCCTAGACTTTTTCTCTATAACCAATGCCTTCCCCGGCACCCAGAAAGAAGCTCTGATGCCCCATAATGCAGATTCTCTGAGGTTCTCTAGTAGTTGCTCTTTGCCCTTCAAATGGCCAGCTCAGCTCCCATTCAAAGTGGGGTGGGAGGGTCAGAGCAAGGAAGATGAGGATCAGGTGGCACTTCTGGAAGTGGTTTTTATCTCAAAAGGGAACTGAAGACTGGGATCACATTTCCAGGCTCCTAAAGCCTTGCTACTCAAAGTGTGGTCTCTGGACCAGCAGCAGCGTCCCCCAGGAGCTTGTGAGAAGAATACATTCATGGGCCTCATCCCAGACCTCTAACTTGGAATCTGCATTTTAACAAGATCCCCCGGGGCTTCTGTGCACATTAAAGTTTGAGGAGTGTTATTCTATAGGATATGTTTCCAGCAACCTGGGATAATATAATAAGCACAAACTGATGAGATGGGAGACCTGACCTTTGGTACCAGCTACAGGGATGAAAAACGATTTTTTCTCTCTACCCATCTTAGGTTCCTTGACTGGGGCCCTATAAATTAGACTGAAAAAGATAGATGAACAAGAAAAACAGAAATTTATTAACACGTGCATCTCCCGTACACGTGAGAGTATCAGTGATGAGTAACTCAAGGGGGTGGTTAAGACATGGGCTTATGTAGCATCTTCACAAAAGAACAATACATTTTTGGAGAAGTAGCACGACCACAGAAAAGGACTTCAAGCTTGCAGGGGTGGCAAGCCATGGAGAAGTAAATATATGGGGAAACTAATGGCACATAGAGGCTGGTTTGGGCCAAGTTTGTTATCTCCATTCCTCTGGTGCTGTCTCTGGGCTGATAAGGGTCTAGAATGACCTCTGATGATCACCTTCTGTCCTTCCTGGTTGGGTAAGGACACCTCTACAAATGTCTGTCATACTTTTAGGCCACGGGGTGGGGCAGAGGGGAAAGGGGAAAGGCAGAGAGCTTCCCTTGTATCTGTTTCTTCTCAATTGCCTTCAGTTCAAAATGCCAAAGTGCCAAATTTGGGGGTGGCATATTCCGCCACCCTTCACTGCTCTGTAACCAAGAAGCAGCAGGACCTTGAAAAACTGGACGCTCTTGACTAAGGGGATATAATGGACTTAGATCTTCGTTTCCACATCTGAAAAATGGGGATAATAAAACCGCTCCGTTATAGGGTTGGAGAGAACTGAATTAGGGAGCATAAAACCTCTGGGATAGCACTTGGAATAGAGTCGGTATTAAATAATTTTTATCATCATTATTATGATTATACATGACAGTTATAAGGATCAAATACAATAATGGATATCCAAGGCTGCTGCAGATGTAAGAGATTCGTATGCAGATGTGAAGAGAAATTATTTTACAGATGTTAGTAATCATTCTTATCCAGAAAGCCAGCTGTGAAATGCTAGCCGGGGAAAAAGACGGAAAATAGAGGCTCCCTGGAGCGTCTGCGTTTCTGGGCACCAGATCTCAGAGAGTTAGCAGGAGCTGGGCCCGGCAGAATGAAGGTGCCACAGTCGCAGGGCTTCCCTCACTGTTATCCCCAGGGTGGGTGGGTGGGTTCCTTTTGGATTTCCCTCTTTGGAGAGTTAAGGATAGTTGCAGTGAATCTATCCCCTCCCAACCCCGGGCACCATTACTAGACGATCCGCTCATCCCCAAGGCCGCTGGGGAATAATCTTTGCAAATGTTTTCCATTTTCCAATGTGAGGAGGCTCTGCCTTGATGCCCTTGGACAAGGGGGAAGAAAATGTCTAGGCACGACACAGGTCTTGTCAGCTGTCAAGCAAAGTGGCCAACTGCCTTGGACAGAGAATTGATAAGGGAAAACCTTTCAGAAATGGTTCCGATCAACTCAGCCTTGAAGAAAAGCAGCAGGAAGATGTCCTAGAAAGGCGGGGGCGCGCTTGAAGGTAAAGAATGGAATGGGCCCAAGTTGGGAAATGTGGACAAAGATAATCCAATTCACCTGGGAAGACAGATGCCAGAAGATCAGGGGCAGAAACCCGCAGGGGACATGGCTAATTAGGGGTCTCCCTCTAGACTTGGTTCTTGACAATTGAAATAAAATTTCAATTTTATTAATCGGAATTTTTGTGGGGGAAATCAATAATGAAGCAAACGGACTCTAACAAACCTGATTCTTGAAATTCAAAATTCCTGACAATGCCTCGGGGACCGACAGGATGAATTTGGTTCTGCTCAGTGCTAAACCCAAAGGAGGCCGCAGATAAGCATCTTGCCTGACAGCCCTCTGACACTGCGCTAGTGGTTCTCACCTTTTCCTCTCCACTAAGTGACCATGCTTTCTCCCGGCCTCCCTCATAACGCTCTCATTGCTCTCCCTCTGCCCCTTTTTGTTTGGTGGTCCCCAAGCTGACCGGGTGTCTCCTAGAGTTCCATTATCTATTTTCCAGCGGAGATCGTAAACTCTAGCACCATGAGGGTCAGGGCAGGAGAACGGAGGTGGTAATGAGGCAGTGCGAGGGCCAGAGGGCCCAGCAGGAGCTGCCGTGCAGCCATTCATCGCGTCCTTCTCCACTCTCTTTGGACATGTGGCATGGCTATTTCAGGCCTAAAAACAATTTGCAGGCCTGAAGATTCTCTGCTTTTATCTTGATATGAGCTGGGCCTCCTGGGCTTCCTGGCAGTGGCTGATGATCCGGGAGAACCTAGTCCCAAATTCACATATACAAAGTAGGCTCACAGATGCCCCCCGTGCTCCCATCACGTGCTCCCGACCTGTCTCATTTTGTCCCGAGCTGCAGTGGATGGTTTCATATAAGCTCAGGCTCACCTTGAGGGACAGCGATCCACTTCAAGCAGGAGCCAGGCATCTGTCAGCTTTGCTACTTGGCCAAGACCTTGTCGGACACCACGGTTATCAGCTCGGCCTGTGTGTAAGCACAGCCAGAAGTACAAAGGAATTAGGCCAACCTTTCCATCTCCTTCTCATGCTTTGTTCCTACACATCTCTCAGCCTTATCTGAGCTTCTTGATACATCCCTCAGAATATCACGCTCTCAAAAGCCTGTGCTTTGTCCTTCATTTCTTCCCTTATCCACCTGGCTGATTGCTACTCATTTTTCACAATTCCACTCATTTTGTGACTTTTCTAGAAAGCCTTTTATCTTTCCCCTCCCCACTTCTGTTACGTCCCTCTCCGTGTTCACATTCGTCTTTGAATCCCACCAGCATAGAAGTACTTACCAGTTTCTCCTGTCATCAGTAAGATCTTCTTTCTCTCCCATATATATATATATATATATATATATATATATATATATATGTGTTGGAAGCACTGTAAAGGACAGAAGATGCATCAGCGACCTCTGTATTTGCATTGCTAGCATGTGACAAACAGCTGACGCTTGGTAAATATTTGCTGAATGAACGAGGGCTTTGCATTTAGGCTCAGAATCCTACTGCCACCAAATATACCATCTTGCATAAGACCAGTATCAAAATTAGTAGAGACTTTGTGAGAATGTATTTGCCACATAGAAATCATTCAATAAATGCTGAACTCTTATTTGAGCTAGGAAAACAAAACAGACACGAAACACTCAAGAGAGTGAGGTAAGTGAATATAAATGCGACAGAACTGATCGTAAGAGTTTTAATTATTTAATGAGTCAGAGTGTGGGTAAGTGTATGAGCAACTGCTTCTTCAAAACCGGGGTGTTACAAGAAGGGATCAGAATTAGCTAGAGACCATTATTATTAATTTAAGAAATGCTTATGGGATGCCTTGTTTATGCCAGGTGAGATGTTTAGTAAGACTGAGCTTATATGAGAAACTATCTCAGTATTCACCAAGCTGAGAGTAAAAGAATGTGCATACTTGCTTTGAATAAATTTTATTTTTTTTAATTTTTATTTATTTTTCCCCCAGTTTGGAAGAATTTTATTTTATTTTTTTATGTTCATTTAAACATTTTTAATATCCTGAAGGTAAAATTTTAGTTCCAGGCAGTAGGAGATCCTGCCAAGGACTGGTCTTAGTTCCGCTAGGTTTTGAATGACAACAGGTCACTTGGGCCTGATGCTTCTCTCCTTCAACTTAATCCTGAGTCTAACCATTAAGGATAATTGTGAAAATCATCAGGACTAATTACAATTCTGTTAAATGGAGATAGAAGAAGGAAGTGTCAAAGCACTTAGGAATCTTCAGACAAAATTTTTAATTTGTAGCTACCTGGCCAGGGTCCAAAGGTAGAATTGGTGTTGCCCTAGTTTTGGTTTTGTAACTTCACTTCATCATCCGCAAATGTCTGGAGTGGCAAACAGAAAGGGCAGGGGCTTGGGAACCAAATTGAGTCTGCCTTTTATTTACATGTTTGTAAACTTGAGCAAATTGGTTTTCCCCTTGGAACCTTGGTTTATTTCCCTGAAATATGGGGGTAAAACTGTCTGTCTTGCAGAATTGAATGAGCTAAATCAAGTGGGCCTGGCCTGGTGACAAAGATTCTTTGGATGGCCAAACTTCAGTCAGGCTCCTGAACCTTCTCCTGGGCTCATGTGTATGCACTTGCCTGTAAAATCCAATTTTAGCCAGAACCCTGCTAAACCATGTTAGCAAGAATCCCTTGCCCTCTGTGACTTATCAGCCTCAGCCTCCATATCCTATCCTCCACTGGTCATCCCTCAGGAGATACCTGAGCCACCTGCCCTGCCTTCGGCAAGAATCCTGTTGTCCATCTAGCCAGAAATCCCTTACTCCTGAAGTTTCCTTTAAGTAATTTTCCATCCACTGACCTCAGCCTGCTCCTTGGATGTAAATTCCCACTTGCACATCTGTATTCAGAGTTGTGTCCAACCTCTCTCCCCCTCACCCTGCTGTAAAATCCCATTACCGTGGGCCCATGGCAATGGTCGTAAATAAAGTCAGCCTTATCATCTTTGACAAATATCATTGGATATTTTTTCCCTTACTATCAGAACCTGGGAGTGAGGGACTGACAAAAGTTGCCCTTTTCCTTTCCCCAGAGTCAAGATCCCTGCTATTGGGATTCTTTACTTCACCTTTTAAGATTCTTGATGCTTTTGCTCCCTACCTGCTCCTCTAGTCCAAAGTTCCGTGTTAGAAAGAATTAAGAGGCACAATAGTTTGGAGCAAAGGACCCAAAGGCAAGAATTCCTTGTCTCCTCTTTGTACTTTCAAGGTGTCCAGAGCAGCAAAGTTTCTTGCCAGCACTAGCCGTGACTTGGATGTAAAGGGTGGGTGTCCTGGAAAGAACTGGAGATTCTGGTATTTTTGCTTTCAGTTTTGCAGGGAAAATATTTGAAATGCGGGTGTAAATGTCCATTTGTGATTATAATCTCACACTTTATCTTCATTTCTGATTGCTTTTTAATCACCAATAGCTTGGAACACTTCAGCTTTCTGTCTCTTCCCCTGTTAAGCAAGTGATGATCTGTAAACAAAGGCTTGAAGAAGTGCTACTTAGAGGGACTTCTTCATCCTTTTGTAATGTAGAGAGTGTTTTCCTCCTGCAAATGAGTTCACACCCAGTAATTTAGCTTTTGCAGGTAGTATATTCAGAGGCTCCATTTACCTCTTCTGTGTAGAGTTTAATTACACATGAAAGGGTATGTATTAGCTCTCCTTTGCCACTGTAATAAACTGCTGCAGATTTAGCATCATAAAACAAATTTTTGTTTATTGGCTCCTACTTCCGTAGGTCAGAAGTCCGAGGGGGCTCCTCTAGGTGCTAGGCTCTGGGTCTCACCAAGGGAAGGCAAGCTGTGGCCTGACTGGGGCCTTTGGGAAAGGAGGCTCTGGGAAAGGAGCCACTCCCAAGCTCACAGAGATTGTTGGCAGAATTCCATCCTGGCTGTTAGCAGGGGATGCTCTCTGCTTTTGGAAGACACTGACCAAGGTTCCTTCTCACAAGGCCTCCCACCTCTCACTCTTCACAGCTCTCAGAGTTTTCTCTCTGCTTCCAGAGAAAGTTCTGCACTTTAAGGCTCATATGATTAGATCACATCCATCTGAATAATCTCCGTTTTGCTACGTGTAGGGGCCAAGGGTAGGCCACCTCAAAATGTGCCACTTTGGCATATTGTTTATTTTAAAGAAAAGTTACTTCAGAGACAGCCTGGACAAGTAGGACACTCAGAGCCTCCTCTGTCTCCCTTCTGAAAGCAGGAAAGAAATCTCCTATGGGAAAGGTAACATACTGGGAGGTAAAGACACATCCTTATGACCAGAGATAGGAAATTTAGAGCCAAGAAGGCTGTTATCAACAACGCTGGTTACTTTTTACTAATTTACTACCCTAGCCCAAATTCTGTTTAGAATTCCTTACTAAGTTTGAAAATAGAGCTACCCTATGACCCAGCAATTGCACTTCTGGGTATTTACCCCAAAGACACAGATGTAGTGAAAAGAAGGGGCACATGCAACCCAATGTTCATAGCAGCAATGTCCACAATAGCCAAACTGTGGAAAGAGCCGAGATGCCCTTCAACAGATGAATGGGTAAAGAAGATGTGGTCCATATAGACAATGGAATATTACTCAGCCATCAGAAAGGATGAATACCCAACTTTTACATCAGCATGGATGGGACTGGAGGAGATTATGCTAAGTGAAATAAGTCAAGCAGAGAAAGTCAATTATCATGTGGTTTCACTTATTTGTGGAATATACGGAATAACATGGAGGACATTAGGAGAAGGAAGGGAGAAATGAAGGGGGAGAATTGGAGGGAGAGATGAACCATGAGAGAGTATGGACTCTGAGAGACAAACTGGGTTTTAGAGGGAGGGGGGATTGGTTAGCCCGGTGATGGGTATTAAGGAGGGCACGTACTGTATGGAGCACTGGGTGTTATACGAAAACAATGGATCGTGGATCACTACATCAAAAACTCATGATGTATTGTATGGTGACTAACATAACATAATAAAATTTAAAAAATGATAAAAAATAAAAAAATAAAAATAATATAATAAGAAAAAAAAAGAATTCCTTACTAAGTGAAAACTCCCAAGTTTCCTTTGTCTTGTCAGTTCCTTGTAGATTTGTTGTCTCTTTGTCTAAAAAGTATAAAAACTGCCTGCCTTGGTCATTTCTTTAGGTCTCAGTTTCATTATTGGGCCTCTGTGTGCAAGTAGTTAAACTTTGGTTTTTCTCCTTGTTAATCTGTCTTATGTCAGTTTAATTCTTCATTAAAGAAGATCTTGAAGGGTAGAGGAAGAATTTTTCCTTCTCTACATGGGTCAGGTGTGCTACATCACACAACACAACCGTGAGAATAATATCTGCACATCCACAGGTTCCAGGGATTAGGGTGTAGAATCTTCACTGCTGTTCCTAGAACTTCTACCTACCACAGTTACATTTCTACAGAAGGATGGTTTCCCTCCCTGTTTCCTCTTCCATGTTCTCTTAAATGTTCTCAAAGAGGGTGGATTAGAAAGACCAGGAGATTGGGGCGCCTAGGTGGCTCAGTTGGTTAATCATCTGCCTTCAGTCCCAGTCATGATTCCAGGGTCCTAGGGATCGAGTCCCACGTCGGGCTCCCTGCTCATCAGGGAGTCTGCTTGTCCCTCTGCCTCTGCCTACTTGTGCTCTCTGTCTCTGTCTCTGTCTCTCTCTCTCAAATAAATAAATAAAATCTTTAAAAAAACAAAGACCAGAAGATAGAATAAAAGTGGGCAGGGCAGAGTGAGAAATCAAATAAAAACAGAGATTGCTCAACAATTTTCTTGAGTTAGCATCACTGAAAAATCAGAGCTTGTGCAATGGAGTCAACTCAGTTTCTGAAGTAGTTGGTTAAGACGGAGGAGGAACATAGACAAAGTCAAAGTTCCCTTGTGTTGGGAAGAATAATCTCCTGGAGACTGATGATTTAGCTAGGTTGTCTGAGGTGCTAAATTACGTATCTAATGCCTGACAGTGCCCTTTGATAGGAGTAGGTGGTCAACATTTGTCTCTCAACTATTGGATTGGTTAAAAACAGGACCAGAGTAAGGTAAGAAAGTTCTTAATTAAAACCAGATGTTTATTTCCTTAGGAATTGATTTATACTTTTATTTTAATTATCTATTTATTTATATTTAAATATGTGACACAGTGTGCTATCACCAAAGCTTCTGAAATAGTTTGTTAAAATCTTCCAAGTGCTCTGGGCAGACAAAGTCTCCCTGATCCAGACTAAATATAATATGAAAAGTATAAAAGCCCATAATTCTGATTGCATTCACTCATTTCTCAGTAAATGTCCAGGGTTTACAATATGCTAGACAGTGATGTGCGTTTCGGAGACACACTAATATGGATCTGGGAGAATAAGACCAGCCCAGTCCCTGTCCTCATGGAACTTCTATTCTAGACCTTTGTGAAGTAAGTGGCCATACAGGTGCGAAGTTAGGGCCTACAGAACAGTGGCAGCTTTTAGAACCGGGCCCAAGGTAGACATATGTCCAGTGCTAGAGGTCCTGTTACAGGCCCAGAGTTTGGCCCAAGTGATGTTTAAAGCCAAGGCAGTGTCCTCATTATGCATGGGGAGAGCTCCATTGCCTCCTGGAAACTCCAGCCTTCCCCTGATCCTGCCTGGGAAGGTGATGGAATCCAATAGGAAGAGTTAACCTAGAGGCATCAAGCCAGTTTATCTAGGAAATGTAGGTGCATCGCATCATTCAAAGTACATAACAAAATCTGGTCTTGCCTAGGACTTTGGATAAGGTAGTGATTTGAGCACAGGTATCTAACTGCCTCTATTTCCATTAATTTCAGTAGAAGGATTCATACATAATAAAAATAGGGAAAATTTTTCATCAGGCTTGAGTTGCAATCAAAAGTAAAAAATAAACTTCAGGGATGCCTGGGTTGCTCAGTCAGTTAAATGTCTGCCTTCAGCTCAGGTCATGACCCCAGGGTCCTGGGATCAAACCCCGCATCAGGCTCCCTGCTCAGCGGGAAGCCGCTTCTCCCTCTCCCACTCCCCCTGCTTGTGTTCCCTCTCTCGCTGTCTCTCTGTCAAAATAAACAAACAAACAAACAAACAAACAAACAAACAAACAAACTTCAGGGATTTCTAAATTATACCTTATTTCATCCAGGGGGAAACAAACAGGTGAGCCTGAATCTCCAGAGGGTCATTGAGTAGGCTGAGAAAGTGGAGTCAATGAGAGAATCAGTCCATAAACAAACTTCAAAAATTAAATTTGATAAAATCTTGGCTGATTGGGACTTGCAGATGCCACGTGAAAGACAGGGGAACAGTGGTGAACTACTACCTTGAACCTAGCACAGGAGGGAAAAGAGAAAAAGCCCGTCACACCCCCCAAGGAGCACACAGCTACCCTCCTGAAACTGATCTGTCCCCATGAGGGAGGTGAGAAAACCCTGACGGAGCTCCACTCCCCCATCACCATGAGAGATGAAGGCCAAGTCTGTGAAGGCAGGACCGGCTTCAGGCAGCTCTCCTCCTCCAGTCTTTTTTACCTAAGAGGCAGTACTTGAAAGCAACTGCACTGAGTGACCCAGCCTCATGTGCTTGGAAAAAGTGGCCAGTGCAGCCTCCCTGGGCTCTTGCATGGGATCGTGAACAGCCCCACAGCCAAAGGAGCTTTGGCTTACCCGGTGCACACTGCATCTCACAGAGAAGACAGGAATACACCACAATCCTCCCAGCGGTAGAGTCAGTTACAGAGCTAGGATTCTAAATGAGACGATCAGATTTCAGATGCTGGGCTCTTCCTGACTACACTAGGTCGCCTCTTTCAGGAAGAACACTGAGCACTGCTACAAAGGGTAGCCTGGTTCATGGGAAGCCATGGCAGAAAGTTGGCCCTGGTGTCACCTCACCAAAGAAAAAGAAGAATGGTAGGCATTATATGGGTCTAATGGGACTATGCAAACCATGGCTCCCACCACACTCTGCTCAAGGCTGCAAAATTGCTGGATTTTTTCATCAGTTATTAGAAAGAACATTTTTTCCCCCTTTGTGTGTCCTTAGAGCATTTGGTCAGAGATCATCATAATTCTCTAACAACTCACATCAGTTACTATTTCACTAAAGGACAATACTGGCTAATTGCAAGATTTGGGCTCTAAGGGTGAACACATTTAGAGAAACCACACTTCTTGGGAATCAGGAACAGAGAAAAGTCCCACCTGTGGCAAGTGTCTTCAACAGGGAAGTAGCCGTCCCCAGAGAGAAGCATGTTCTCAGAGGGCCAGCCTCCCCCTGGCCAGAGCACGTGTTCTCTGATGACCACTGTGGGCACCTGGGTTGGAGCTGGGGTATGTCTGTGCAAAAGGCACAAAGTAGCTGGGAGCCCTAACCATGACAGTGAGACAAACTCATCTCATCTCCATTGCCCAAGGAAGGAACGTGGACAGAGAGGAGAATGTAGAGGCACTGGCCTTCCCAGGCTCTCAGAAGCAAGACACCCACACTTGGGCTATTAATGAGAAAAGGAGAGCTCTGAAGTGAAGTAGCCCTAGGTTCAAATGCCAGCTCAACTCTTCATTATGTGAGTGACCTGGACTCTTCCACACGGGGAGACTCTTACCTAGCTCCTGGGTTAGTATGGGAATCGAACGTTACAGGGACTAGCAAGTGACTGTCACTCACATGCAGACCCATTCTTACCCTCGTCCACCCTAGTTTATTTTCCACATGTCAGCATGACACTCAAAGTGAACTTTTTAAAATCATGGACAGGACCATAGAGTTCCCCCATTCTGGCGCTTCCGTGGTTCATCATCACCCTGAAGCAGCCTCCCCGTGTCCCCGTGGTCTGTACAGCCTGTCCATGGCTGCTATTCCAACCCCATCTTTGTCCACCTCCCCTTTGCCTGCTGGGCTACAGCTCCACTGATGGAATCACTGCCTCCCTACTTGCCAAGTGTGCCCCAACTGAGGGCCTTTGCACGTGCTGTTCCCTCCCACACCATACTCTTCCTCAGATATTTATGTGGCTCACTGCTTCAGTTCATCAAGGTCTCTGCTCCAAGGCTAGTCTTCAGAACACTCTTCGCTAACCAATCAAAAATAAGGATCTCTCAAAGACAAGTATCATATGATCTCACGGATATGAGGAATTTGAGAAACAAGACAGAGGATCATAGGGGAAGGGAGGAAAAAATGAAACAAGATGAAACCAGAGAGGGAGACAAACCAGAAGAGACTCTTAACCTCAGGAAACAAACTGAGTGTTGCTGGAGTGGTGAGGGGGTGGGAGGGATGGGGGCCTGGGTGATGGACATTGGGGAGGGTATGTACTATGGTGAGCGCTATGAATTGTGTAAGACTGATGAATCACAGACCTCTACCTCTGAGACAAATACATTACATGTTTAAAAAAAAAAAGAAGATAGTAGGAAGGGAAAAATGAAGGGGGGAAATCATAGGGGGAGATGAACCATGAGAGACTATGGACTCTGAGAAACAAACTGAGGGTTTTGGAGTGGGAATGGGCTAGCCTGGTGCTGGGTATTAAGGAGGGCACATATTGCATGAAACACTGGGTGTTATATGCAAACAATGAATCATGGAACACTACATCAAAAACTAATGATGTAATGTATGGTGATTAACAGAACATAATAAAATAAAATTTAAAAAAAAGATTTATATAAAAAAATAATGATCTCTCTGGGCTTTATCTCCTTGCCCAACTTTCATCACTTTCTTGGACATCACATTATACACTTATTTATTCATCTATTGTCTGCTTTCTGTAACACACTGTGGGTTCCATCCTCCTTACCCCAACACCTAGATCAGTGCTGGCAGAGATAATCCATAAATGTGAGTTACCTTGGTTTTCCTTTTCTCATTTCCCACCCTCTCTCACAACTCCCTAGCCCCTAGAATCTCATTTCAGAAGACAAGACAATCAGAGGTGTGTTTTCATAATTGAAGGAGTCAAGCCTCCCATGCTAGGACAGGGACCACCACCTTCGCCTGTGAAATCCACATCAAGATTTCATGCTACTTCCTCCTCTGTGTCCTGGCCACACGGAGCTTCCTGAGCTCTGTGTCCATTTCCACCACCAAGAGGAGGCCGGACATAAGAGCTCACTCCCAGGACTGCCTGCCTCATCTTTGGGCCTCCAGTTCCTGCTCCCCAGTAAGTGCCCAAGTGTATCAGTAAGCTCTGCAGTCTCTGGTTCGTATTATTCTAGGCACCTGGTGAGCTTTATGAACCTTTATGGCACTTGATACACAATAAATAATGATACACTGTCCGATGGCCCCTGTGTGATGCTGCTATGATGAACCGTTCAGGAGGAAGTCATAACCATGAGAAAATAGCAGAGCAAACAAAGAAACAATCTGTTGTGTTGCCCCCTAAAAACAAATCTAGGAACATGGCGATTCATCAGGAGTTGAAATATTTTGTTGACAAAGCCACAGGGACAATAAGTATGTTTAAATGTGCCTTTTTTTTTTTTTTTTTTTGCCCAGCTTCACTGTGGCATGCTAACATACATTTCTCCAGCCCTCAAAGCCACATGAAGGCAGAGGAGCCACTTGGGGCTAGGGAGAGAGCAGGCTTGGACCCCTGGTCATAGTTTGTGGGCAATGACTCAGACGTATTATGTCTGGGAAGCTGGTTTCCTTCTGACCCCCAAAGGCTAGGTGTTCAGAAATGGGCAGTAATGAGTGTTTGGTCCTTTAACAGACCCTAGTCACTTTATACATCCTGGGCTATATTTCCTTCTTTTTAAACTCTTGTACATGTTAAAGGGACTTGAGGAAAGGGAGCAGTATTTTGCAGTTTTTGTCCCAGTAAAGGTATATTGCTGAATGTCTGAATGCCTAATAGCAGCAAAACACATGGTTCCAAAGATTGGATTCTGTTAAAAAAACTGATGGATCTACTGTAAGATTCCATTTACAGAATAACCTTAAATGACAAAATTACAGTGACGGAGAACAGATCAGTGGTTGCCCAGGGTTAGGTGTGGGGGAGGGTCTGACCATTCAGAGGTAGCATGAAGGAGTTTCTTCACAGTGATGGAAGAGTTCTGTTTTGACTGTGGTGTGCTGAAATATCATAGTACTATACACCACCACCACCACCACAATCAAAACCTGATGAAAACCAAATAAGGTTTATAGTTTAATCAATAGTACTGTGCCACTGCCAACCTCCTGGTTTTAAAAATGCACAACGGTATATAAAATTTTATCACTGGGGAATGCAAGGTGAATACACGGACACTATTCTCTTTGCAAATTCCATGAGTCTAAAGTTAGTTTAAAATAAAAAGTTAAAAAACTACAAGAAAAATAAAAAACAAAAAACACGTGATGGCAAGTTTTCAGTTCTGTTAAGTGGAGTAACTATGCTCCCATGTCTCTCCCACTGCTGTGACTTCAATACTTGGGGGAGCTATTTTAGGACTCTGAAAAGTAAGTAGTAGCAGGTGGATTGGGAAAGAAGACCAGAATTCAAAATACCATCAAAATAGTGGTGAGTTTACATGTTTTTTTCCTCCAAAATCCCTTGGCCTGCATGTGATTCAAACCGAAACCTAGCAGTGGCCATCAGCACAGAGAGACCTCTAGGAAGAGCCCTCTGGTCCTCACTCCAGGAGCTGGAAAGGGAGGTCAGAAATTGCAAAGAGAATGGGAAAATCCCCCGGAGTTTGCTGTTGTTATTTTTGTTGATTTGTTTTCTTTTCTCTGGTATCTCATGCCCAGTCCCCAAGCAATAATATGGTAGAAGTGGCAGAAGCCTCTCCAGTCAGCGGCGTTGGGATCTCAAGAATATAGAGTGAACCACCATTGATTTTTTTTTCCACGTCCTCTTTCCACTTGACCCCAGACATAGGTGCAGTCTCAGAAGTGCAGGGTAGAGGAGGGAAAATAAAGCCACAGCACTTTGTCTGGAGGATAAAAAGGAGGCCCTCCAGAGGGGCCCTTTGTAATCTGTTAAAAACTGATGGATATATTGGACCCAGGAGACTGTGAAGAATGAGGATATCAAGAAAACCACCCCACAAAGTGGTATCAGAACTCCTGGGCTCACTTCACACTACACACACATGGATCCGATTCAACTGAGTGTAAGAAGGATTGAGAGAACTGAACTAACACATAGATCACTGTTCAGGTCCAAGACTGAGTACAGGGTGGCACATACCTGGGACAATTCTGAATAGCACTGCAAGACATTAAACACTAAACTGAGATTGGATGCCCAGACCACAGAAGGTAAGTTGAAACTTGTAGTCTGTACTAAACCTGGGCAATTGACTACTAAAAGATCAATACCAACATTTTCCACAGAATTTAGATAAGACCCAGAAATACATACATCATATTCAAAACACCAGGAAACAATCCAAAACTATTTGCCTTACAAAACAAACAAACAAACCAAGAAATGTTCAACTTGTATGGGAAAAGATAATTAACAAATGTCAATATGACCGTGATGTTGGAGTTACCTGATAAAGAGTACAAAAGCAGCTATTACACAAATGATCCAATAAGCAATAGTAAACACTCAAAAAAAAAAAGGGGGGCAAACTAGAAAGTCAGCAAAGAAATAGAAATTTTGGAACTGAAATGTATAATAACCAAAATTGAAAACTCATTGGTTGGACTTAATAGCAACAACAGAGAGAAAACAGACTGAAAAAACAATGAACAGAGCTCCAGAGACTGTGTGACAATAACAAGAGATTAACATTCATGTCCTTGGAATTCTAAAAGTGGAGAGGTACAGAACTGGAAAAATATCTGAAGAAGAAATGGCTGAAAATGTTGGCAAAAGACATAAGTCTATAGATCTAAAGTCAGTAAAACCTAGCCAGGATAAACCCAAGGAAAATCCATACCCAAACATTATAATCAAACTGCTGAAAATTAAAGTAAAAAAATTATGAAAGTATTAGAAGAAAACAACACATTATCTTTAAAGAAGCAGTGATTTCAAATGACTGCATATTTCTCATCAGAAATCATGAAGGCCAGAAAGAAGTAGCACTTTTTTATTTTTTCTGTCAAGTGCAGTAGTGAGAAGGGGGGAAAGAGGAGAATAGGGAGTTTAATCTGTAACTGACTGTGAACAATCAGTTGAGATAATTTAATACCTTCAGACCAGCCAGAAGTACCATGTTTTTTAAATGATGAAAGAAAATTCCTATTGACCAAGAATTCTACCTACAGTGAAATTATGCTCTGGAGTTAAAATAAAATAAAGACATTCCCACATGAAGGAAAATTAAGACAATTTTTTGTCAGCAGATTTGCTTAAAAAAGAATTGCTGGTTCTTCAGACAGAAGAGAATTGATATCAGAAGGAAACTTGAAACATTAGGAAGGAAGGAAGAGCAACAGAAATAGTAAATATCTTGGTCAATGTGTTAGACTATTCTCTTCTCAAGTTCTAAAAATTATTCAATGGTTGAAAATGAAAAATTTTAACATTGTCTAATGAGGTTTTTAATGTAAATTGTAGTATGTAAGACCACTATAACATAAAAGAGGGAGGGCAAAGATTCTATATGATGATAAATTTTATAAATTCCACTTGATGTGGTCAAATATCTTGGAGTCAATAAAAAATAAAGTATGCATTTTGTGACTGTAAGAATTGCCACTAAAAATCTATATAAGCAGATGAAGTCAAAATTACAATAGATAAATTAGAATGTAATTTAAAAAACATAAAATTTGCCCAATGACAGGGGAATGAAAAATAGAGGAAACAGTCAGAAAACAGACAATCAAATAGTAGACCTAAATCTAAACCTATCAGTAATTATATTAAATGCAAACAGTTTAAACACAGCAATTAAATGAGAGAAGTTTTTGGAATGGATTTTTAAAAATGACCCAACTATATGCTCTCTACAACAAACTCACTTCAAATATAATGAAATAGGTAAAAAGATAAGACAATTATGTCTCATGAAAACATTAATCCAAACAGAGCTAAAGTAGCTATATTAATATCAGATAGGGGCACCAGAGTGGCTCAGTTGGGTAAGCATCTGTCTTTGGCTGAGGTCATGATCCGGAGGTCAGGGATCAGCCTCACGCCAGGCTCCTTGCTCAGTGGGGAGCCTGTTTCTCCCTCCCCTTCTGCCTCTCCCCACTGCTTGCGCACACACACTCTCTCTCCCTCAAATAAATAAAATCATTTTTATAAAATCAGACAAAGAAGACTTCAGAAGAGAAAAAGTTACCAGGGATTATGAGGATCATTGCATGTTGATCAAAGATTCAATTCATGAAAAAGAAATACAATCCTACATGCATATGTACCCGAGAAGAGAGCCAATATGCAAAAACTGACAGAAATTAAAAGAGAAATGGGAACATTCACAGTTATATTTGAAGAATTCAATACACATCACTGAGTAATAGAACTAGAAGTCAGACTGTTAGCAAGGATTTTGAAGAATTAAACAAACCCACCAACCAACTGGATCAAAATGACACTTAAAGAACACTCCACCCAACAATAGCAGAATACACATCCTTCCTACATCCACATGGAACATTCACCAAGACAGTCCATATTCTGGGTCATAAAACAAACTTCAATACATTTAAAATAATTAAATCCTAAGTATGTTTTCAGATCTTAATGAAATTAAAATAGAAATCAATAACAGATAACTGGAAAATCTCCAAACACATCAAACAAAACACTTCTAAATAATCCGTAGGTCAAAGAGGAAGTCCCAAAGTAAATTAGAAAAAAAAAAATGTGAACTTAAATAAAAATTAAAATACAACAATATCAAGAGTTTGAGGTATATTTAAACAATGCTAGGGGTGAAATTCATAGCAACAAGTGCTTTTATTGGAGAAGAAAAAATGTGTCAAATCAATAATCTGTGCTTCTAACTTAATAACTGAGAAAAGGAAGAGTAAAATAACATAAAGAGTAAAACAAAAATAACAAAAGAGTAAAACAAACATAAAGAAGGAAATAATAAAGATAAGAATAAAATTCAATAAAATTGAAAAGAAAAAATAAATATTAATGAAAGCAAAAGTTAATTCTTTGAAAGATTAATAAAATTAATAAACCTCTATCAAAACTGATAAAAAAGGAAGAAGACACAGGCTACCAATTGTGGAAATGAAAGAAGACTTTTCACTAAAGATGCTGTAGACATTTAAAAGGATAACAAGTGAATATTCTGCCTAACTCTTTGCTCTCTGTTCAAAATTTACTTAAGATGGTGCAGTTCCTTGAAAACTGTAAACTACCCAACTCACACAAGATAAATGATCTTGTAAATATTAGAGAAATGGAATAAATATTAGAGAAATGGAATTTGTAGTTTAAAAATCTTCTGAAAAAGAAATCCTCAGGCCCAGATGGTTTTACAGGTGAATTATATGAAAGATTTAAAGAATTAACACCAACCATACACAATGTCTCTCAGATAATAGAACAAAGGGAAACATTTCATAAGTCATATTATGAAGCCCATATCACCCTGTAGCAAAACTACATGAAGACCATGGAAAAAAAGACAACTAGAGACAAATATCCTTCATCAAAAGATGCAAAAACTGGGGCCCCTGGGTGGCTCAGTCAGTTAAGTATCTGACTCTTGGTTTCAGCTCAGGTCATGATCTCAGGGTCCTGGGATTGAGCCCATGTCAGGCTCAGTCCTCAGCGCAGAGTCTGTCTGACCCTCTCTCTCTGCTCCTCCCCCCCACTCTCTCTCTGTCATAAATAAAATCTTTACCAAAAAAAAAAAAAAAAGCAGAAACTATCAACACCATATTACCAAATTACATGAAGTAATATAAGCATAATCATAATACACCACAACCAAGTGGGATTTATCTGAAGAGAATAAGGTTGGTATTTTAAAAGCAATCAATGTGATCCACCATATTCAAAGTCCAAAGAAGAAAAGATACACTATCAGATCAACTGATGAAGGAAACTAGTTTGAAAAAATTCATATTAATTGATGATAAAATGTAGGAATAGAAGGGAACTGGATAAACTGGGATTCATCAAAACATAAAACTTCTGCTCTAAAAAAGACAATGTTAAGAGAATACAAAAACAAGTCACAGACTGGGACAAAATAGTTGCCAAACACATATCCAATAAAGGGTTATGAAGAATTCTCAAAATATATGAAGAACTCTTAAAACTTTAAAGAAAGGAGACAAACAATTAAAATGGGCAAAAGATCTAAATAGACAATTCACCAAAGAAGATAAACAGATGGCAAATAAACATGTGAAGAAAATGTTAAATATCACATGTTACTAAGTATGGCAAATTAAAATAACAATAATATACCACTGCATACCCTTTAGCAGAGTTTACCTCTAGAACACTTGACAACACCAAATGCTAGTGAGGATTTGGAGCAACAGGAACTCTCAATCATTACTTGTGGAAATGCAAAATGGTACAGCCTCTTTGGAAGATAGTCTAGCAGTATCTTACAAAGGTAAACATGGTATTACCATACATTCCAGCAATAACTCCACCTGCTGGTCCACACAAAAACCTACACATGAATTTCACAACTGCTTGGAAGCAACTAAGATGTTTTTCAGGAGGTAAATGGGTAAATAAACTGAGGGCCATCCAGATGATGGAATATTATTCAGCACTGAAAATGAATGAGCTATCAAGCCACAAAAAGACATGGAGGAAACTTAAATGCCTATTATTAAGTGAAAGAAATCAGTCTGAAAGGGCCACATACTGTATGATTCCTACCATATGACATTCTGAATTTTAAGCAAAACTATAGAAAAAAAAGATCAGTGGTTGCTAGGGACTGAGGGATGAATAGGTAGAGCACAGGAGATTTTTAGGAGAGTAAAGCTATACTGTATGATGGATACATGACATTTGCATTGGTCAAAACCCATAGAACTGTACAACTCAAAAAGCGAATCCTAAACTATGGGATTCCGTTAATAATAATGTATCAATATTGCTTTGTCAATTCTAACAAAAGTACCACATTAATACAAGATGTTGATAACTATATATGGGGGATGGGGTAGAGGGCTGGTGTATGGGAACTCTGCACTGTCTGTTGAATTTTCTGTAAAGCTAAAAGTGCTCTAAAAATAGTCTATTAACTAAAAAGTCACTGAACTATACACTAAAATAAAATCCATTTTACTCTATTGATCATTTAAAAAGCAAGTTGAAGATAAAAGTCATGTATTCTTCCTCTTCTTTCACTCCAATAATTAGTGTCAGTTGATCTCCATCTTAGAAGACTCACCAGTCCCATGGAGATATTTCCCTTCCTCCATAGTCCATTTAGATTTTCTGCTGATCTTACTTTCTTTTGCCAAACCCACCCGTTGAGTGTGTAACAATTCAACCATCTTCCTTTTCCACCTCCACACAGAAGACACAGAACACTGCTGGAGAAAGCCTCCAGAGCAGATCCTGGGGATGGTGATCATTGCAGCATCTCTGAATTCCAGGAGGTGCCCAGTGCCCAGCATGATTCAGTGTTCATGTTATATATTTCCCATGAGATCTTCATCCACAGTGGTGATTTTAAATCTCCATTTTTCTTAAATATCTGACCCTACCATCCTGCTTTCTCTCAGTAGTTGGTGTTTCACCACAAACCAAATAGGAGTCATCGCATGAGATCCACCACCAATTCACACTATTGAGCTCACAAAGGTAGCCCCATCCGGAATCATTGTTTTTTGTTTCTGCCTATTAAAATGAAAGGTTTATTCTCCAGTTCTGTCTCCTCGAAACCTCACCCTATTAATTACTCATCCTTTTGCTATCATTCTATTATTTTCAAAGTACCCCTCTCTGCAAAAATTTTCCTGAAAGCATTTATACATTATCAACTTTTTTTCCACTTGGGAAAAAAATCCCTCTTCAAATAAACATTAGAGCTTTTATCCTATTCTCTCTTCTCCTTATTAATAGCTATCTACTGTCATTATCTCTGATTCCTCACTTTCCATTCACAGCTCAATCCAAATCATCTGATTCTTTTCCATAAAAATTGTACTCACAAAGGTGCCAATGAACAGTTTGATGCCAGATCTAACGGACACTTTTTCATCTTTATTGTCCTTGATCGCTTCTCAGCACTTAAAATTTTCTCCCCTTGGTTTCTGTGACTTAATGACACTCTTATTCCATGGCTCATTTTTATTTGTTTGCCCATTCATCACAGCCTACACTGTCAGCTTTTATTCTTTTATTCTTCACTTAAACATTGGTCCTCATACTCTACACATGGTCTCTAGGCAACCTCTTTTACTCTATACATATAATTAAGAATATTAATTTCCCTGTAGGGTCTCTTTCTTCAGTTTCACAGTCTACCACCTACCAGTCTCCTCTGCTTATATTTCCAAAAGTACCTCAAAATTAAAATATAAATCTGGGGGGGGGGCGGAGCAAGATGGCAGAGGACTAGGAGACCTGGATTTCATCTGCTCTCAGGAATTCAGCTGGATAGGGATCAAACCATTCTGAACACCTACGAACTCAACAGGAGATCGAAGAAAAGAATAGCAACAACTCTCTGAACAGAAAAGCGAACACTTTCTGGAAGGTAGGACGGGCGGAGAAGTGAATCCGAGGCGATATTCGGGAGGATAGATGGCGGGGGAGGGGGCCTCCGTCGGCCACGTCTGGCAAGTGATAGAGCCGCGGAGCACAAAATTGGAACTTTTAGAAGTCGGCTCCACTGAGGGACGTCGCTCCAGTGGCTAAGCGGGGGTGGAACCCTCGCGGGACAGTGTGGTCTCAGGACCCTCGGGGTCACAGAAAGACCGGGGGTGCCTGAGTGCGGCAGAGCTCCCAGGTATTGGAGCGGCGAAGCCGGCTGCAGAGATGGAGCCAAGGCATGGGCTCTCAGCTCGGGGTTGCCATAAACTGTGATTGGTGACAGTCGGGCCACTGCTCCTCCAGCAGGGACCCAACAAGCGGCAGATCTGGGGAGACTCCCCTTCCTCCCCCGGGAGGAGCAGCGCGGGAGCACACTGCAGGGATCTGCTGGGTTTGGAGACTCCACACCGGGTCGGGTGCCAGAGATAGAAACGCTCCGTCACAGGCCGGATGACCACAGAGTGCGGCCGGAGACTGGGGAGATGGGAGTGACTGACTGCTTTTCTCTGGGGACGCACTGAGGAGCGGTGCCCCGAGTTCTCGGCTACTCCAGGTGGAGATTGGGAGGCCACCATTGTCACCCTGGTCCTCCAAAGCTGTACCGAGAGCTTGCAGGGAACAAAAGCTCCTGAGATCAAACCCGAGCAGATTACTTAGGCCGGACCTGGCAAGAGGGGGGAAATTCCGCCTCCGGCAAAGACGTCTGGGAACCATGGCAACAGGCCCCTCCGCCAGAAGATCAGCACGAACAGCCAGCAAGCCAAGACTAAGTTTACCGATCAAGGAGAACAGGAGGACTCCAGCGCTAGGGGAATACTGCACATAGAATTCATGGCTTTTTTACCATGATTCATTAGTCTTTCAAAGTTAATTTTTCTAACTGGTTTTTTTCTTTGAATTTTTCTTTTTCCCTTTTTCAACCAACATCTTATCAACCCCTTTTTAAAAAAAAAATTATTTTTCATTTTTAGAGTCATATTCTCTCCCTTCATAGTAGTTACCCTTATTTTTGGCATATACATATAAGTTGTTCTCTCTTTAAAATTTTGAGATACAGTTTTTCTAACAGATCAAAATATACCCTAAATCTCTAGTGTATGGCTTTGTTCTAGTCTCCTGCCTGATCACATTCTCTCCCCTTTATTTTTCTTTCTTTCTTTCCTTTTTTTTAATCCTCTTCTTTCTTTTTTCAAACATCTTCTTATCAATTCCTTTTTTTAAATTTTTTATAATTTTCATCTTTACACTCATATTCCATCCCTTCATCATATCAATCCTTATTTTATACATATATAAGTCTTTCTTTCTATAAAATTTTAGGAGTCACTTTCTTCTAACAGACCAAAATACACCCAAAATCTAGTGTGTGGCACTGATCTATGCACCAGCCTGATCATATTTGATCATATTCTGTTTTTTATTTTTTTGCTTTGTTCTGTTTCTCTTTGTTTTTATCTTTTTCTTTTTCTTTTTTTCTCTTTCTTTTTTCTTTCTTTCCCTTTCTTTTCCCTTGGTTTCAGGTCTTTTCTGATTTGATTAGAGTATATTTTCTGGGGACGTTGTTAATCTGTTATCATTTTGTTCTCTCATTATCTATTCTCCTCTGGACAAAATGACAAGACGAAAAAAATCACCTCAACAAAAAGAACAAGAGGTACCACCGTCTGCCAGGGACCTACTCAATACAGACATTAGTGTGATGTCGGACCTAGAGTTCAGAATTATGACTTTAAAGATACTACCTGGGCTTCAAAAGAGCATGAAAGTTATTAGAGAAACCCTTTCTGGAGAAATAAGAGAACTAAAATCTAACCAAGTCGAAATCAAAAAGGCTATTAATGAGGTACAATAAAAAATGGGGGCACTAACTGCTAGGATAAATGAGGTAGAAGAGAGAATCAGCGATATAGAAGACCAAATGATGGAAAATAAAGAGGCTGAGAAAAAGAGAGAGAAACAACTACAGGATCACGAGGGCAGAATTCGAGAGATAAATGATACGATAAGATGAAACAACATTAGAAGAATTGGGATCCCAGAAGAAGAAGAAAGAGAGAGAGGGGCAGAAGGTATATTGGAGCAAATTATAGCAGAGAACTTCCCTAATGTGGGGAAGGAAACAGGCATCAAAATCCAGGAGGCACAGAGAACCCCCCTCGAAATCATAAAAATAGGTCAACTCCGACATCTAATAGTAAAACTTACGAGTCTCAGAGACAAAGAGAAAATCTTGAAAGCAGCTCGGGAGAAGAGATATGTAACCTATAATGGTAGAAACATTAGATTGGCAACAGACCTATCCACAGAGACCTGGCAGGCCAGAAAGGACTGGCATGATATATTCAGAGCACTAAACGAGAAAAATCTGCAGCCAAGAACACTATATCCAGCTAGGCTGTCATTGAATATTGAAGGAGAGATAAAAAGCTTCCAGGACAAACAAAAACTAAAGGAATTTGTAAACACGAAACCAGCCCTCCAAGAAATATTGAAAGGGGTCCTCTAAGCAAAGAGAGAGCCTAAAAGCAGCATAGACCAGAAAGGAATACAGACAATATACACTTACAATCATCTTACAGGCAATATAATGGCACTAAATTCATACCTTTCAATAGTTACCCAGAATGTAAATGGGCTAAATACCCCAATCAAAAGACACAGGCTATCAGATTGGATTAAAAAACAAGACCCATCGATATGCTGTCTGCAAGAGACTCATTTTAGACCCAAAGACACCCCCAGATTGAAAGTGAGGGAGTGGAAAACCATTTACCATGCTAATGGACACCAAAAGAAAGTTGGAGTGGCAATCTTTATATCAGACAAATTAGATTTTAAAACAGAGACTGTAATAAGAGATGAGGAAGGACACTGTATCCTACTTAAAGGGTCTATCCAACAAGAAGATCTAACAATTGTAAATATCTATGCCCCTAACATGGAAGCAGCCAATTATATAAGGCAATTAATCACAAAAGCGAAGAAACACATTGACAACAATACAATAATAGTGGGGGACTTTAACACCCCCCGGACTGAAATGGACAGATCATCTAAGCAAAAGATCAACAAGGAAATAAAGTCGTTAAATGACACACTGGACCAAATGGACTTCAGAGACATATTCAGAACATTCCATCCCAAAGCAACACAATACACATTCTTCTCTAGTGCCCATGGAACAGTCTCCAGAATTGATCACATCCTAGGTCACAAATCAGGTCTCAGCCGGTACCAAAAGATTGGGATTATTCCCTGCATACTTTCAGACCACAGTGCTTTGAAACTACAACTCAATCACAAGAGGAAAGTTGGAAAGAACTCAAATACATGGAGGCTAAAGAGCATCCTACTAAAGAATGAATGGGTCAACCAGGGAATTAAAGAAGAATTAAAAAAATTCATGGAAACCAATGAAAATGAAAACACAACTGTTCAAAATCTTTGGGATGGAGCAAAAGCAATCTTAAGAGGAAAGTATATAGCAATACAAGCCTTTCTCAAGAAACAAGAAAGGTCTCAAATACACAACCTAAACCTACACCTAAAGGAGCTAGAGAAAGAACAGCAAATAAAGCCTAAACCCAGCAGGAGAAGAGAAATAATCAAGATCAGAGCAGAAATCAATGAACTAGAAACCAAAAGAACAGTAGAACAGATCAACGAAACTAGGAGCTGGTTCTTTGAAAGAATTAACAAGATTGATAAACCCCTGGCCACACTTATCAAAAAGAAAAGAGAAATAACCCAAATCAACAAAATCATGAATGAAAGAGGAGAGATCACAACCAACACCAAAGAAATACAAACAATTATAAGTACATATTATGAGCAACTCTATGCCAGCAAATCAGATAACCTGGAAGAAATGGATGCATTCCTAGAGATGTATCAACTACCAAAATTGAACCAGGAAGAAATGGAAAACCTGAACAGACCTATAACCACTAAGGAAATTGAAGCAGTCATCAAAAATCTCCCAAGAAACAAAAGCCCAGGGCCAGATGGTTTCCCAGGGGAATTCTACCAAACATTTCAAGAAGAATTAATACCTATTCTCCTGAAACTGTTCCAAAAAATAGAAATGGAAGGAAAACTTCCAAACCATTTTATGAGGCCGCCATTACCTTGATCCCCAAACCAGACAACGACCCCATCAAAAAGGAGAATGACAGACCAATATCCTTGATGAACATGGATGTAAAAATTCTCACCAAAATACTAGCCAATAGGATCCAACAGTACATTAAAAGGATTATTCACCAGGCCAAGTGGGATTTATCCCTGAGCTGCAAGGTTGGTTCAACATCCACAAATCAATCAACGTGATAAAATATATTAACAAAAGAAAAAACAAGAATCATATGATCCTCTCAATAGATGCAGAGAAAGCATTTGACAAAGTACAGCATCCTTTCTTGATCAAAACTCTTCAGAGTATAGGGATAGAGGATACCTACCTCAATATCATAAAAGCCATCTATGAAAAACCTACAGCGAATATCATTCTCAATGGGGAAAAACTGAGAGCTTCTGCTTAAGGTCAGGAACGCAGCAGGGATGTCCACTATCACCACTGCTAGTCAACATAGTATTAGAAGTCCTAGCCACAGCAATCAGACAACAAAAAGAAATCAAAGGCATCCGAATCGGCAAAGAGGAAGTCAAACTCTCACTCTCTGCGGATGATATGATACTGTATGTGGAAAACCCAAAAGACTCCACCCCAAAACTGCTAGAACTCATACAGGAATTCAGTAAAGTGGCAGGATATCAAATCAATGCACAGAAATCAGTGGCATTCCTATACACCAAAAACAAGACAGAAGAGAGACAAATCAAGGAGTCGATCCCATTTACAATTGCACCCAAAACCATGATACCTAGGAATAAATCTAACCAAAGAGGCAAAGGATCTGTACTCAGAAAACTATAAAATACTCATGAAAGAAATTGAAGAAGACACAAAGAAATGGAAAAACGTTCCATGCTCATGGATTGGAAGAACCAACATTGTGAAGATGTCAATGCTACCTAGAGCAATCTACACATTCAATGCTATCCCCATCAAAATACCATCCACTTTTTTCATGAAATGGAACAAATAATCCTAAAATTTGTATGGAACCAGAAGAGACCCAGAATAGGCAGAGGAATACTGAAAAAGAAAAGCAAAGCTGGCGGCATCACAATCCCGGACTTCCAGCTCTATTACAAAGCTGTCATGATCAAGACAGTATGGTACTGGCACAAAAACAGAGACATAGATCAATGGAACAGAATCGAGAGCCCAGAAATGGACCCTCAACTCTATGGTCAACTCATCTTTGACAAAGCAGGAAAGAATGTCCAATGGAAAAAAGACAGTCTCTTCAACAAATGGTCTTGGGAAAATTGGACAGCCACATGCAGAAGAATGAAACTGGACCATTTTCCTTACACCACACACAAAAATAGACTCCAAATGGTTGAAAGACCTAGATGTGAGACAGGAGTCCCTCAAAATCCTAAAGGAGAACACAGGCAGCAACCTCTTTGGCCTCAGCCGCAAAAACTTCTTCCTAGAAACATCACCAAAGGCAAGGGAAGCCAGGGCAAAAAATGAACTATTGGGATTTCATCAAGGTAAAAAGCTTTTGCACATCAAAAGAAACAGTTCCACAAAACCAAAAGACAACTGACAGAATGGAAGAAGATATTTGCAAATGACATATCAGATAAAGGGCTAGTACCCAAAATCTATAAAGAACTTATCAAACTCAACACCCAAAGAACAAATAATCCAATCAAGAAATGGGCAGAAGACAGGAACAGACATTTTCCCAAAGAAGACATCCAAATGGCCAACAGACACATGAAAAAGTGCTCAACATCGCTCGGCATCAGGGAAATCCAAACCAAAACCTCAATGAGATACCACCTCACACCAGTCAGAATGGCTAAAATTAAGAAGTCAGGAAATGACAGATGTTGGCGGGGATGCGGAGAAAGGGGTACCTTCCTACATTGTTGGCGGGAACGCAAGCTGGTGCAATCACTCTGGACAACAGTATGGGGGTTCCTCAAAAAGTTGAAAATAGAGCTGCCATGCGATCCAGCAATTGCACTACTGGGTATTTACCACAAAGATACAAATGTAGGGATCCAAAGGGGTACGTGCACCCCAATGTTTATAGCAGCAATGTCCACAATAGCCAAACTGTGGAAAGAGCCAAGATGGCCATCGACAGATGAATGGATAAAGAAAATGTGGTATATATACACAATGGAATATTAGGCCGCCATCCAAAGGAATGAGATCTTGCCATTTGCAACAACGTGGATGGAACTGGAGGGTGTTATGCTGAGTGAAATAAGTCAATCAGAGAAAGACAGATATCATATGACCTCACTGATATGAGGAGTTCTTAATCTCAGGAAACAAACTGAGGGTTGCTGGAATGGTGGGGGGTGGGAGGGTGGGGGTAGCTGGGTGATAGACATTGGGGAGGGTATGTGCTATGGTGAGCGCTGTGAATTGTGCAAGACTGTTGAATGAGAGATCTGTACCTCTGAAACAAATAATGCAATATATGTTAAAAAAAAAAAAAAGAAGAAGATAGCAGGAGGGGAAGAATGAAGGGGGTAAATCGGAGAGGGAGACCAATCATGACAGACGATGGACTCTGAAAAACAAACTGAGGGTTCTAGAGGGGAGTGGGTGGGGGGATGGGTTAGCCTGGTGATGGGTATTAAAGAGGGCATGTTCTGAATGGAGCACTGTGTATTATGTACAAACAATGAATCATGGAACACTACATCAAAAACTAATGATGTAATATATGGTGATTAACATAACAATAAAAAATTGAAGGAGAAAAAAAGGAAAAAAATATAAATCTGAATTCATTATTCACTCTTCCTCCCCAATCCTTTCTGGATAAATTGTCAATCGAATGATCCAAATTGGAATCCTGGGGGGCATTCCGAACATATTTCTCTCTCCAACTCTTCATACCCAGTCAACTCCTAAGGCCTATTTTTTTCTACCACATAAATATTTCTTGAATACTACATGTTTGTCTCCAAAGTCAATCAAACCCAAGTCCCCCCACCATCATACCTCATATGAATTGTGAAACTAGTCCTTTAACTGACCTGTTGCCTTCAATTTTTCCCCTGTATTTTTTTTTCCACACAGCAACCAGGTTTATCTTTCTCAAGCAAGGTTCTGAGCATATTACTTCTCTGATTAAAATACTTTAATAACCCCTCTTGTGTTTAAACTAAAATTTTATCTCCTTACCAGAGTTAACAATCTTTCACAATTTGACCCACCAGATCTCTCCCAACTCAGCCTTCACCACTGCCCATACACACTCTATTTTTCCAATCAGTCTTAACCATGTGCAGTTTCTGGAGCTCACTGTTCTATCTTGTGCCTCCAGGCCTTTGAAAATGGTGCCCCCATTCCTGAAGACTCTTAAACTATTTTTTAAATTTTATTTATTTATTTGACACAGAGAGAGACAATAAGAAAGAGAACACAAGCAGGGGGAGTGGGAGAGGGAGGAGCAGGGTTCCTGCTGAGCAGGGAGCCCGATGTGGGGCTCGATCCCAGGACCCTGGGACCGTGACCTGGGCTGAAGGCAGACACTTAACGACTGAGCCACACAGGCACCCCATAAACTATTTTTTTACCAGTGTCTATGTATCCTTTATTGCTCAGTCCAGATACCTCCTTCTCTAAGCATCTTTTTGGGGGGGAATAAAGGGCTGCCACGATACTCTGTATTTATTTCTATCAGCCCTCCTCACACTATGGTGTAATGG
Source organism: Eumetopias jubatus (assembly GCF_037043125.1). Taxonomy (NCBI): domain Eukaryota; kingdom Metazoa; phylum Chordata; class Mammalia; order Carnivora; family Otariidae; genus Eumetopias; species Eumetopias jubatus. The sequence goes on along the minus strand of NW_028274823.1, from coordinate 44,662,514 downwards.
TTAGTTACTTGCCTGCTCTCACACTAGTGGAACTTCTTGAGGGCAAATTTAAAATGCTGTGTCTTATTGATCTCTGGGTTCTTGCTGTCTAGTCCAGTAGATAATCAAAAATGTTTAAATAAGTTAGAAAATCAGGATGGAGGGAGGGAGGGATGAAGAAAGGAAGGAAGGAATGGAGGGAAGGGAAGACAAGGAGAGAAGGAAGGAGAGAGGAAGGGGAACAATGGGGAGACTATTCAAATACAATCCCTCTAAAATTACAGCTATGTAAAACTGTGTAAATACTAACATATATTTTATTCCTGGCATGGGACTTTGGGTGATTTCTCCCTAGTTTTGAAGCACTGTTTTTAATGTTGTTACCTTGCTTCTAAAATTAAAACAAAATAGGGGTGCCTGGGTGGCTCAGTCCATGAAGCGGTCGACTCTTGGTTTCAGCTCAGATCATGATCTCACGGTCTGGGATAGAGCCCCACGTTGGGCTTTGTACTCACTGGGGAGTCTGCTTCAGCATTCTCTCTCTCTCTCTCTGCCCCTCCCCCTGCTCACTTGCATGCTCTAAGTAAATAAATCTTCAAAAATTAAAATTAAAACAAAACTAATTGTCTTCTGCAGATGCCTGGCAGGTATTCTTGGTATGGCAGAGATTGCTCTACGTTCTTCAAAAGGTGTTACCTTTTCTTCATGGCACACACTTGCCTCCCTCTCTGTTAGTGTGGCCATGGGATCAAGTTCTGGCAAAGAGAATGTGAACAGTAGTGATGTGTGCCACTTCAAAGCTTAGTCCAAAAATAGCCTCCCACAGCAAACTCTGTTCTCTTTTCCATCTGTGACCAGCAAGAACTTCAAGAACCTTAAAAAGAGAAGAACCACAGATGGAAAAATCCCAGGTCCTTCAATGATGGCTTGGAAAGTTACCCAACTAGAAACCTTTGATTGTTCTTTAAATGGGTGAGACATTGGGGTGCCTGGGTGGCTCAATCAGATAAGTGGCCACTCTTGATTTCAGCTCAGGTCATGATCTCAGGGTCATGAGATTGAGCCCTGTGTCGGGCTCCATGCTCAGCACAGAGTCTGCTTCAGGATTCTCTCTCCCTCTCCCTCTGTCCCTTTCCCCCATTGCATTCACTCTCTCTCTCTAAAATAAATAAATAAATCTTTAAAAATAAATAAATAAATAAATAAATAAATGGGTGAAACATCGGTTTCTATTGCAGTAAATTATTGAGGCTTGAGAATTTATGTGTATGGCAGTTAAGCTAAAGTAATACATTGTGAACAGTTTAATATGGTCTCACCTAGAATCTGAGATCACCTTGATTCATAAATGGCTTCATCTAGGGCACGTGAGAAATTATCACCAAACTTGGTTCCTGTGGCTCTGGAATGATGAAATTTATAAATAAGTTTAAAAAATATTCTATCATGGACCATTTGAGGTAAAGGAGATAATAGAGATCTTACTATCCATCGTCTTGATACTACACATGAGAATCCTGAGGTGCAGAAAGGGGAAGGCTAAGTCCAGTATGGCTGGGTTAAGTCTTGCTTTCAAGTCTTGCTTTTCACTCACAGGTGAGAATGCTTTCTCTGGGACAACGCACACTCCACTGAGTGTCCTGGACAGCTCATGTATTCTGGTGTTCTAAATGCAGTCCTCCCCCTCAAACTCCAGGGGCGTTCCTCCTGAAGCTGCCCTTGTGGTTGAGAAGGATCACTTTCCCAGATTGGGGAGACAGTTCTTGGACCAAGAACATTCAAAGAGCTGCACTTCCCTGGTAGAATGATAGAACTTTTAGGACAACCAGTCCCCAGCCCCAAATATCTTTGTAACTATGGGGTGGCCATGAACTTCCTAAATCAGATACAAAAAAAAAAAAAAAAGCACATAGTATGAGGTAAAGATGAGTTAATTTTTCTACGTCACATTTAAGAATTCCCATTTGACAAAGGATGCCATAGATTTTGTTAGCCAATGACGGACTAGAAGATTGTGGCAAGTAGAATCCCTCACCCACTTCTGGTAGAAGTATAAAATGAGATGTCATTTGGGAGTACCTGATGTAGAGCTAGCTGGGAATACCTAGTGTAATTACATATGTGTGCATTCTATGATCCAGCAATACATGAAGCAAACCCCTTCACAGGTCCTCAAGAGGACAGGCAAAAAGGTGGAATGGAATTATCCGTCCCTTGCTGGAAGAATAAAAGTAAAATGAAAGGGATGAACACAGGAACGCAGCACAGCACTCAGAAACACTGAGGAAGATCTGCAGAGAGCTACACAGGTAATACTAAAAATGAAACAAAACAAATCCTGAAGGAATAAAGTATAAAACAAAGCAGTGTAAATTTAAATACATAGGAAACAGCACAAAATATATATATATTTTTTTCATCAAGAAAGTTTGGGGCATACAAATGTTTACATAATATAACAAAAAACCCATATACCTGCCACTCAGCTTAAGGAATAAAACACTACTGGTAAAATTCAACCCACTTGTAGTTGAAAATTAAATCTCTAAGAACACACTCCCTTCTCCCCTGACCAGAGTTGAAAGCTAGTCTGTCTGACCTTGTTGATCATTTCCATTCATGCTTTTATACTTTTACCAAATGTGTATTTGTGCAGGAGCAACATACAGCATTTCTTTCCATGTTTAAAGCTTTATAAAAAAAGACATATTACTGTACATAACCTTTTGAAACTAGCATTATATGTAAATTTTTTTCTGTTGTTACTGGCACATGAACTATATTCATTTTGACTGTAGAGTATTTCATTGTATAAATGCACATATATTATTTTTCCTTGTCTTGTTGATGGGCAGATTGTTTCAATATTTTTGACATTACAAATAATGTTGAAATGACCATTTGTGTACATTTGGGCTCAACTATGGCATAAAACTACAACTGGAATTCCTGTGGCATTGGTATTTACCTTTCTCTAGGTATTGCTAACGGTTATCCAAAGTGGTAATACCAATTTACGTTTTCATCAGCCCAGCATGAATGTACCTGTTCCTCCACATCCTTGTCAACACGTGGCACATTCAGGGATTGTTAGTTGTTTTAGAAGTTTATTTATCTGATGAATATGAAAAGTCATCTGAGGTTGAAAGTCTTGTATTTATGTACTCTTTTGGATTTGCCTTTTCATATCTTTTGTCTATTTTTCCATGTTCATCTCTTTTCTTGCTGATTTATAGTAACTTTTATATATATAGTAAATACTAATCCTTTGTCAGTTTTATATATTGCAAATAGCTTTCTTCATCCGTGGATTATCTTTTCAATGTGTTTATGTTTTATATACAAAAACTTTTTTTAATAGTAAAACTAATCCACATTTTGCTCTATTGTTCATATTTTTCTTGGTGAATTAAAAAAACCAACAACTACACTCTCTTATACCAAGATCATAAAGGTATTTTGCTATATTTTCTGCTGAACATTTTTGAGTTTTACTTTTCACATTTAGATTTTAACTGACCAGAACTGATTTGTTTTTATAGTGTGAAGATGGGAAACAATAGTTTTTTCACATAAACTGTTGTTCCAGAAACATTTACCGAATTATCCTTTCTTTCCCAACTGATTTGTAATGTCAATCTATCACATATCATTTATTCAGCATGTTTTTGTTATCTACCGTGTATTTGAATATGTTTTTATAACTATATATATGCATATATTTGTAATAAAATAATTATGCCTGAGTCTCATTCTGGGTTTCTATTCCCTTATTTAAGTTGATATCCCTGTTCCTAAAAACTCAAAGCTTTAAAGCTCTCTTTATTTTTTTTATTTTTTTCTTTCTTTTTTTCTCTTTAAATTTTTTATTATTATGTTAATCACCATACATTACATCATTAGTTTGTGATGTAGTGCTCCATGATTCATTGTTTGTGCATAACACCCAGTGCTCCACGCAGAACGTGCCCTCTTTAATACCCATCACCAGGCTAACCCATCCCCCCACCCCCCTCCCCTCTAGAACCCTCAGTTTGTTTTTCAGAGTCCATCGTCTCTCATGGTTCGTCTCCCCCTCCGATTTACCCCCCTTCATTCTTGCCCTCCTGCTATCTTCTTCTTTTTTTTTTAACATATATTGCATTATTTGTTTCAGAGGTACAGATCTGTGATTCAACAGTCTTGCACAATTCACAGCTAAAGCTCTCTTTAAATGATATAATATTTGCTTAATCATAACATCTATCAGAGAAGATCCCCCCTCTTGTTACTCTTTTTCAAATTATTCTGATTCTTCTTGGCCCTTTTGTTATTTGATATATATATATATACACAAAATGTTTATAATTTATACATTTACATAAATATATTTGATACGATATATTAATATATTATAATTACAATTTATACAATTATTGTATTTATTTATATTATTTATAATATATTCAAATTACATATACATTTTAAACTTATAAAACATATAAATCATAATATTTACATATTATATATATATATATATATATGAATCACATTGTTAATTTCTCTGACAAACCTGTGTCTTGGTTTAGATTCTCTAAAAGCAGAGCCTGAGAGAAGGGTTCTTGTGGAAATGCTTCTCATGAGAAGAGAATGATGCAAAGAAATAGGGCAGGAAACTGGTCTCCCATGCGGCTAAGGGCAATTCTCCAGACAAGGGACAACTGGGAATGTTATCAGTCAACATTCATGGGGTTAAGGGATGTAGCAGGCTACCTATTATCTACTACAATCTATTCATTTTCAAGCATGAATATATGCTCCCAAGCATGTGAATTTTATACATTATGGTACCTGTTCTGGGAAAAAGAAGTGGAGTTAGGGATGGGTGAAATAAAAACTCAAAAGCATATTACCAAGTGAATCAAACCAATCTAAAAGGCTACATACAATACATTCCAACTATATGACATTGTGGAAAAGGCAAAAGTGTGGATGCAGAGAACAGATTTTTAGAGAAGTGAAAATACTTTCTATGATACTGTAATTGTGGATCTGTGTCATTATACATTTGTCTAAACCCATAGAATATACAACATCAAGAGTTAACCCTAATGTCGACTCTGGAGTTTGGTTGATCTTTATGTATCAATGTAGGTTTATCAGTTGTAACAAATGTTCTTGTGAGGGATGTTGGATAACAGGGGAAACTATGCATTTGTGGGGGGCAGGGGGGTATGGGGGATCTTGCTGTGAACTTAAAACCGCTCTAAAATTTTTAAGAAACAAAAGGAGGAACGTTTTATACTGGATGATTGAACGGTGGCATTCTAGTGATGCACATCTCTGAGATACAATAAAAGATTGATATAAATAAATACACGGTAAGGAATAAATACACAATCCCTTCCCCAGCCACACACTTGCACTTTAAAAACACTGATTTGCCAAAACCAAGGAAGCCTTGTGAACAGCCAAGGTCTACAATTTAGGTGATTTTTCTTAACCTTTTGTAACTCTGTACTAATGAGTCTGTGTTCAGCCACTGTTCTGTTGTAGATTTTAATTGCAAACTTTAGAACACTTTAAATTAGGGGTGAGTGAAGCCAAGTTCACTAAAACCCAATACATGTTGATAGGCTTAAAATTTTCCCCAGTGTAGACTTAAATTAAACCTTAAATCCCACAGAAATTTGCATTATATAGAAGTATAATTCTTATGTTCTGATTTATTTATACTTAATTCTACAGACGCATTCTATGCTAAGACTTTTTTATATCCAAGATGTCTTGGGAGTGGCATTTTTCTATGTTGGCTATCTTGCCAATAGAATATAATGCATGTTACACAATTCATTCATTTTGTCTTGTTTTCTGATCATCCAAATACATTCTTTCATTTCTATCATATCCTCATTGATATTGCCACTCCTCATTGATATTGCCACTCCCCTCATTTGAAGCATACAAAGTAATCAGACTCCAGTCTAACTTTTATAAAGGTAGCCTAGAATTAGAAGTCCAGCAGTATGATGGAAGAGTTAGCACAACCCTATATCCCAATGAAATACCTATTCTAAAGCTTAAAAGAAAAACCAGACACAAGGAGCAAAATTAAGTAGAATTAATAATAAGCTTTTTAGATGTCACTGAAGAAGTCTGCAGTAACAGAATGACAGATTGAGGCCTCAGAGGAAAGATTTGGTATTTCAGAATACTTGGCTTTAGGCTCAAATGAGTCAAGGAGAGCAAATGAGGCCTATTTCAGAAACAAAATCATGGAAGGGTTGTACCTGAATGACAAGAGAAAAACAATACCTGCCCCCTTCCATATGACACTGGGAAATGAGAAATGAGCATGCTCCTGCTTAGGGCTTTGGGTGGGTAAAAACATCCTCTGTCTCCTGTGGAAATTAAACTCATGATAATTCGCAAATGAGAAAAACAAAAGTAAAATTGAGCTTCAAGCTATTGAAACTCTTTGGCAAAACCAAACACAAAGCAATTCATATTAAGTGCTATATAAATTAGAGGGTATAAGATGTCTACAGACAAAAATAGTCTGTGCTGAAGATGTGCTTACATAAAATTAGAAAACGATCCACCATGGGTGAGAATTAGAGACAGCAAAAGCAAATTAAAACCAAAAGGAAAGCATAAAAGAAATATATGAAGAAATATCAATATAATAAGAAAAAAAATATATGAAATAGAGAACAAAAATAAAACAGGATTGACAAAAATAAAAATTGGTCCTTTAGAAAGAGTAAAATATTGATTAAAATTTTTTAATACTAATAAAGAGAAAAAGGGAAAGAAAAAATCCCAAAATTAGAAAGAAGAGGATATCATAATTAAAAATAGAAGGTATTACGATCAGCTTTTTGACAAAAAAGTTCATAATTTAGATAAAATGAACATATTCTAGCCTGGAGATGGGTATTAAAGAGGGCACATTCTACGTGGAGCACTGGGTGTTATGCACAAACAATGAATCATGGAACACTACATCCAAAACTAAGGATGTAATGTATGGTGATTAACATAACAATAAAAAAATGAACATATTCTTAGAAAAATCATAATTTACCAAAATTGACATAAGAACAAAGAGAAAATGTAAATACTCCTTTCTCTATTAAGGAAATTATATCCTTAAAAAAATAATTAACTCTTTACGGATGAAAGGGCAGTCCCATAGGACTTCATACAGGGCTTTACTCACCCCTAATTTACAGTGTTCTAAAGTTTGCAATTAAAAGCTACAATGGAATGGTGGCTGAACACCAAGCTTAGAGAAATCATTCCAGAGGATAGGACAAGAAGGAGCACTCACCATCTTATTTTATGAAAACTTAATTTAAAACACAATGAAGGCATATGAAAGTAAAAACAATGGCCCATCCTACTTATAAATGATAATTTTAAAAGTTATTATTTGCAAAAATGTGCGGTAATATATAAAAATGACATTTTATGTCCAATTTAAGTTTATCTCAGGACTGCAAGGTTGGTTTAACATTCAAAAATCAATGTAAGGGGGGGGCGGAGCAAGATGGTAGAGGAGTAGGAGACCTGGATTTCGTCTGGTCTCAGGAATTCAGCTGGTTAGGGATCGAACCATTCTGAACACCTACGAACTCAACAGGAGAGCAAAGAAGACAATAGCAACCACTCTCTGAACAGAGAAGTGACAATTTACTGGAAGGTAGGACGTGCGGAGAAGTGAATCCGAGGCGATATTCGAGAGGATAGACGGCGGGGGAGGGGGCCTCCATCGGCCGCTTCTGGCAAGTGATAGAGCCGCGGAGCACAAAATCAGACCTTTTAGAAGTTGGCTCCGCTGAGGGACGTCGCTCCAGTGGCTAAGTGGGGAGTGGAACCCTCACGGGACAGTGTGGTCTCAGGACCCTCGGGGTCACAGAAAGACCGGGGATGCCTGAGTGCGGCAGAGCTCCCAGGTATCAGAGCAGGGAAGCCGGCTGCAGAGATGGAGCCCAGGCGCAGGCTCTCAGCTCGGGGTTGCCATAAACTGTGATCGGTGACACAGTCAGGCCACTGCTCCTCCAGCAGGGACCCAACGAGCGGCAGATCTGGGGAGACTCCCCTTCCTCCCCTGGGAGGAGGGGCATGGGAGGGCACCACAGGGATCTGCTGAGTTTGGAGACAACACACAGAGTCAGGTGCCAGAGATAGAAATGGTCGGTCACAGGCCGGGTGAGCACGGACTGTGGCCGGAGACTGGGGACACAGAGTGACTGACTACTTTTCTCTGGGGGCACACTGAGAAGCGGGGCGCCGGGTTCTTGGCTCCTCCGGGCAGAGATTGAGAGGCCACCATTTTCACTCTCATCCTCCAAAGCTATACCAAGAGCTTGCAGGGAACAAAAGCTCCCGAGAGCAAACCCGAGCAGCTTGCTTAGCCCGGACTGACAAGGGCGGGGCAATTCCGCCTCCGGCAAAGACATTTGGGAACCATGGCAATGGGCCCCTCCCCCAGAAGATCAGCAGGAACAGCCAGCAAGCCAAGAACAAGTTTACCAATCAAGGAGAATGGGAGAACTCCAGCACTAGGGGAATACTGCACATAGAATTCATGGCTTTTTTACCATGGTTCATTAGTCTTTCAAAGTTAATTTTTTTTAATTTTTAAAATTTTTCTTTTTCCCTTTTTCAACCAACATTTTATCAATCCCTTTTTCTAAAAAAAAAAAATTTATTTTTCATTTTTAGAGTCATAGTCTATCCCTTCATAGTAGTTACCCTTATTTATGGCATATATATATATAAGTTGTTCTCTCTTTAAAAATTTGACATACGGTTTCTTCTAACAAATCAAAATATACCCTAATACATTACTGTATGGCTTTGTTCTAGTCTCCTGCCTGATCACATTCTCTCCCTTTTTTTTTAAACCTTCTTTCTTTTTTCAAACAACTTCTTATCAATTCCTTTTATAAAATCTTTTATAATTTTCATCTTTACAGTCATCTTCCATCCCTTCATTGTATCAACCCTTATTTTGTACATATATAAGTCTTTCTTCCTTTAAAACTTTAGGAGGCACTTTCTTCTAACAGACCAAAATACACCCAAAATCTAGTGTGTGGCACTGATCTATGCACCAGCCTGAGCATATTTGATCATATTCTGGTTTTTTTTTCCTTTGTTCTGTTTTTGTTTGTTTTTAATCTTTTTCTTTTTTTTTTTCTCTTTCTTTTTTCTTTCTTTCCCTTTCTTTTCCCCTAGTTTCAGGTCTTCTCTGATTTGTTTAGAGTATATTTGCTGGGGACATTGTTAACCTCTTAGCATTTTGATCTCTCATTCATCTGTTCTCCTCTGGACAAAATGACAAGATGAAAAGAATCACCTCAACAAAAAGAACAAGAGGTACCACCGTTTGCCAGGGACCTAATCAATACAGACATTAGCGTGGTATTGGACCTAGAGCTCAGAATCATGACTTTAAAGATACTAGCTGGGCTTGAAAAAAGCATGGAAGTTATTAGAGACACCCTTCCTGGAGAAATAAAAGAACTAAATTCTAACCAAATCGAAATAAAAAAGGCTATTAATAAGGTGCAATAAAAAATGGGGGCACTAACTGCTAGGACAAATGAGGCAGAAGAGAGAATTAGCGATATAAAAGACCAAATTATGGAAAACAAAGAAGCTGAGAAGAAGAGAGATAAACAACTACTGGATGACGAGGGCAGAATTCGAGAGATAAGCGATACGATAAGACAAAACAATATTAGAAGAATTGGGATCCCAGAAGAAGAAGAAAGAGAGAGAGGGGCAGAAGGTATATTGGAGCAAATTATAGCAGAGAACTTCCCTAATGTGGGGAAGGAAACAGGTATCAAAATCCAGGAGGCACAGAGAACCCCCTCGAAATCAATAAAAATAGGTCAACACCCCGACATCTATTAGTAAAACTGATGAGTCTCAAAGACAAAGAGAAAATCTTGAAAGCAGATTGTGAGAAGAGATATTTAACCTATAATAGTAGAAACATTAGATTGGCAACAGACCTATCCACAGAGACCTGGCAGGCCAGAAAGGACTGGCATGATATATTCAGAGCACTAAACGAGAAAAATATGCAGCCAAGAATACTAGATCCAGCTGGGCTATCATTGAAAATAGAAGAGAGATAAAAAGCTTCCAGGACAAACAAAAACTAAAGGAATTTGCAAACACAAAGCCAGCCCTCCAAGAAATATTGAAAGGGGTCCTCTAAGCAAAGAGAGAGCCTAAAAGAAGCATACCAGAAAGGAACACAGACAATATACAGTAAAAGTCATCTTACAGGCAATACAATGGCACTAAATTCATACCTTTCAATAGTTACCCAGAATGTAAATGGGCTAAATGTGCCAATCAAAAGACACAGGCTATCAGATTGGATTAAAAAACAAGACCCATCGATATGCTGTCTGCAAGAGACTCATTTTAGACCCAAAGACACCCCCACATTGAAAGTGAGGGGTGGAAAACCATTTACCATGCTAATGGACACCAAAAGAAAGCTGGGGTGGCAATCCTTATATCAGACAAATTAGATTTTAAAACAAAGATTGTAATAAGAGATGAGGAAGGACACTGTATCCTACCTAAAGGGTCTATCCAACAAGAAGATCTAACAATTGTAAATATCTATGCCCCTAACATGGAAGCAGCCAATTATATAAGGCAATTAATCACAAAAGCGAAGAAACACATTGACAACAATACAATAATAGTGGGGGACTTTAACACCCCCCGGACTGAAATGGACAGATCATCTAAGCAAAAGATCAACAAGGAAATAAAGTCGTTAAATGACACACTGGACCAAATGGACTTCAGAGACATATTCAGAACATTCCATCCCAAAGCAACGGAATACACATTCTTCTCTAGTGCCCATGGAACATTCTCCAGAAGAGATCACATCCTAGGTCACAAATCAGGTCTTAGCCGGTACCAAAAGATTGGGATTATTCCCTGCATACTTTCAGACCACAGTGCTTTGAAACTAGAACTCAATCACAAGAGGAAAGTAGGAAAGAACTCAAATACATGGAGGCTAAAGAGCATCCTACTAAAGAATGAATGGGTCAACCAGGGAATTAAAGAAGAATTAAAAAAATTCATGGAAACCAATGAAAATGAAAACACAACTGTTCAAAATCTGTGGGATACAGCAAAGGCAGTCCTAAGAGGAAAGTATATAGCAATGCAAGTCTTTCTCAAGAAACAAGAAAGGTCTCAAATACACAACCTAACCCTACACCTAAAGGAGCTAGAGAAAAAAACAGCAAATAAAGCCTAAACCCAGCAGGAGAAGAGAAATAATAAAGATCAGAGCAGAAATCAATTAAATAGACCCAAAAGAACAGTAGAACTGATCAACGAAACTAGGAGCTGGTTCTTTGAAAGAATTAACAAGATTGATAAATCCCTGGCCAGATTTACCAAAAAGAAAAGAGAAATGACCCAAATCAACAAAATCATGAATGAAAGAGGAGAGATCACAACCAACACCAAAGAAATACAAACAATTATAAGAACATATTATGAGCAACTCTATGCCAGCAAATTAGATAACCTGGAAGAAATGGGTGCATTCCTAGAGATGTATCAACTACCAAAACTGAACCAGGAAGAAATGGAAAACCTGAACAGACCTATAACCACTAAGGAAATTGAAGCAGTCATCAAAAATCTCCCAAGAAACAAAAGCCCAGGGCCAGATGGCTTCCCAGGGGAATTCCATCAGACATTTAAAGAAGAATTAATACCTATTCTCCTGAAACTGTTCCAAAAAATAGAAATGGAAGGAAAACTTCCAAACTCATTTTATGAGGCCGCCATTACCTTGATCCCAAAACCAGACAAAGACCCCATCAAAAAGGAGAATGACAGACCAATATCCTTGATGAACATGGATGCAAAAATTCTCACCAAAATACTAGCCAATAGGATCCAACAGTACATTAAAGGATTATCCACCATGACCAAGTTGGATTTATCCCTGGTCTGCAAGGTTGGTTCAACATCCGCAAATCAATCAACATGATACAATACATTAACAAAAGAAAGAACAAGAATTATATGATCCTCTCAATAGATGCAGAAAAATCATTTGACAAAGTACAGCATCCTTTCTTGATCAAAACTCTTCAGAGTATAGGGATAGAGGGTACATACCTCAATATCATAAAAGCCATCTATGAAAAACCTACAGCGAATATCATTCTCAATGGGGAAAAGCTGAGTACTTTCCCCCTAAGGTCAGGAACGTGGCAGGGATGTCCACTCTCACCACTGCTATTCAACATAGTATTAGAAGTCCTAGCCACAGCAATCAGACAACAAAAAGAAATCAAAGGCATCAAATCAGCAAAGAGGAAGGCAAACTCTCACTCTCTGCAGATGATATGATACTTTGTGTGGAAAACCCAAAAGACTCCACCCCAAAACTGCTAGAACTCATACAGGAATTCAGTAAAGTGGCAGGATATCAAATCAATGCACAGAAATCAGTGGCATTCCTATACACCAACAACAAGACAGAAGAGAGACAAATGAAGGAGTCGGTCCCATTTACAATTGCACCCAAAACCATAAGATACCTAGGAATAAATCTAACCAAAGAGGCAAAGGATCTGTACTCAGAAAACTATAAAATACTCATGAAAGAAATTGAGGAAGACACAAAGAAATGGAAAAACGTTCCATGCTCATGGATTGGGAGAACAAACATTGTGAAGATGTCAATGTTACCTAGAGCAATCTACACATTCAATGGAATCCCCATCAAAATACCATCCACTTTTTTCAAAGAAATGGAACAAATAATCTCAAAATTTGTATGGAACCAGAAGAGACCCCAAATAGCCAGAAGAATTTTGAAAAAGAAAAGCAAAGCTGGCGGCATCACAATCCCGGACTTCCAGCTCTATTACAAAGCTGTCATCATCAAGACAGTATGGTACTGGCACCAAAACAGACACGTAGATCAATGGAACAGAATAGAGAGCCCAGAAATGGACCCTCAACTCTATGGTCAACTCATCTTTGACAAAGCAGGAAAGAATGTCCAATGGAAAAAAGACAGTCTCTTTAACAAATGGTGTCGGGAAAATTGGACAGCCACATGCAGAAGAATGAAACTGGACCATTTAACTTACACCACACACAAAAATAGACTCCACATGGTTCAAAGACTTAAACGTGAGACAGGAGTCCATCAAAATCCTAAAGGAGAACACAGGCAGCAACCTCTTCGACCTCAGCTGCAGCAACTTCTTCCTAGAAACATCGCCAAAGGCAAGGGAAGCAAGGGCAAAAATGAACTATTGGGATTTCATCAAGGTAAAAAGCTTTTGCACAGCAAAAGAAACAGTCCACAAAACCAAAAGACAACCGACAGAATGGGAGAAAATATTTGTAAATGACATATCAGATTAAGGGCTAGTAGCCAAAATCTATAAAGAACTTATCAAACCCAACACCCAAAGAACAAATCAAGAAATGGGCAGATGACATGAACAGACATTTTTCCAAAGAAGACATCCAAATGGCCAAGAGACACATGAAAAAGTGCTCAACATCGCTCTGCATCAGGGAAATCCAAATCAAAACCTCAATGAGATACCACCTCACACCAGTCAGAAGGGCTAAACTTAACAAGTCAGGAAACAACAGACGTTGGCGGGGATGTGGAGAAAGGGGAACCCTCCTACACTCTTGGTGGGAATGCAAGCTGGTGCAACCACTCTGGACAATAGTATGGAGGTTCCTCAAAAAGTTGAAAATAGAGCTACCATGCGATCCAGCAATTGTACTACTGGGTATTTACCACAAAGATACAAATGTAGGGATCCAAAGGGGTACGTGCACCCCAATGTTTATAGCAGCAATGTCCACAATAGCCAAACTGTGGAAAGAGCCAAGATGGCCATTGACAGATGAATGGATAAAGAAGATGTGGTATATATACCCACAATGGAATATTAGGCCGCCATCAAAAGGAATGAGATCTTGCCATTTGCAACAACGTGGATGGATCTGGAGGGTGTTATGCTGAGTGAAATAAGTCAATCAGAGAAAGACATGTATCATATGACCTCACTGATATGAGGAGTTCTTAATCTCAGGAAACAAACTGAGGGTTGCTAGAGTGGTGGGGGGTGGGAGGGATGCGGTGGCTGGGTGATAGACATTGGGGAGGGTATGTGCTATGGTGAGCGCTGTAAATTGTGCAATACTGTTGAATGAGAGATCTGTACCTCTGAAACAAATAATGCAATATATGTTAAAAAAAAAAGAAGAAGAAGAAAAGATAGCAGGAGGGGAAGAATGAAGGGGGGTAAATCGGAGGGGAGATGAACCATGAGAGATGATGGACTCTGAAAAACAAACTTAGGGTTCTAGAGGGGTGGTGTGGGGGGATGGGTTAGTCTGGTGATGGGTATTAATGAGGGCACGTTCTGTATGGAGCACTGGGTGTTATGCACAAACAATGAATCATGGAACACTACATCAAAAACGAATGATGTAATGTATGGTGATTAACATAACAATAAAAAATTTTTAAAAAAATCAATGTAATATGACTCATTAACAGAACAAAGATAAAAATATTAACTCAAAAGATGCCCAGGTATCATGTGATAAAATTCAACCTCTATTGATGACACAAATTAAAAACTACTAGTAATCCCAAAATATAAACATTTACCTCAATTCTCAAAAAAAAATATGACATTTAGCAACTAATATGTTTGCTCTTATTCCTTTTATTTAACATTGTAAGGGAAAGAAAAGAAAGCAAATATATAAGAATCAGAAAGTAAGAATTAAAGCCACAATTTTTTTAGGTGATGTGAAATTTAAAAATGCAATTACCAATAGCAAACATCACTGAAGAATAGATAAGCAAAATAAATTTCATGATATTCATAAAATGAAATAGCATGAAGCCATAAAAATGAATGAACTAAGGCTTTTCATAAAACCAGTGTTGGCTCTTACAAATACATTGTTGAATAAATAAGTCAGACACAAGAGAATGTTTGTATGCTTTCACTTATAAAATTTCAAACCTGGCAGGACTAATTAGTGATGGTAAAAGCCTGGATATTTGCTGTGCTTGAGGCAAAGAAGAGTGTAATAATTGAGAGGGGACATGAGGGAGAGTTATGGGTTTCAATTAACACTTTATTTCTTGGAAAGTATAGTGATCATATGAATGTGTTCTTTCATAATTATTTACTAGTCTATATTTTTACCATTTGTTTTACTTTTCTATATTATAGTAAACTTTAATTTTTGTTATTGTTTACAATCCAACAAAGTAAAAAACAATTTTTAGAATGCTACTTTTATGTAAGAAAGGATGGAAATTAATCTACCTCCATTATCTATCTACATACCATACACACACACACACACACACACACACACACACACACACACACACACACACTTATACTGGAAAAGAGAAATACTGAAGAAGTAAAAAGAAGCAAAGCACAGCCATTATTTTTAAAAGGAGAAAAGAATTAAAATAAAAATTCTCACATTATACTTTTTATATACTTTTGGTTTTGAACCAAGTAAATGTTTTACATATTCAAAAATAGACTTTAAAAAGTAAGACCTAACATGAAAAATCAAAGTAAGTAGAAGGAAAAAAATAAATACTGGAAGCCAATAAAATAGAAAAATGATAAATACAAAAATCAATAACTCCGTGCTTTGAAAATAGTAATAAAATTAGTCAAAAATCTAGCAAGAATGGTTAAGATAAAGAGAGAAAACCCAAACTGCCAACATCAGGGATAAAAGAAGGGATATCATTATAGGTCTATGAACATTAAGAGGATAATAAGGGAAGAGTGTAAGAAACTTTATGACAATAAATTCTTTACCACAGCTTAAGTGAACAAACCTTTGAAAAGTAAAACTGACCAAGGTTAAAACAAGTAGAAATAGAAAATCTAAAAATCTAGAAATCTAAAAATCTCAATGTCTATTACAAAATTATTTTTTCGTTTTAATAATTTATAACTTTTTAATAAAAATATCTTTCCACAAAGAACAATCCCAGCCCAGACGACTTCACAATTCAGTGAAACATTCAGAAAATGCAAACTCGACATAAACTTTTTCAAAATACAAAGGGCAATTCCTTACACATTTAATAAAATTGACATAATACTGATACCAATACCTGACAAACACATTAAAAGAAAAACAATTGCAGATCAATATCCTTCATGAACATGGATGCAAAATATTTAATAAAATACTAGTAAATCTTTCCCAGCAGTCTTTAAAAAGGATAATAAATCATCAAGTGCAATTTATCTCAGGAGTGCAAGGTTGTTTTAACATTTGAAAATCAAGCAATGCAATTCACCACATTAACAGAATGAAGAGGGGAAAAACGATCATTTCAATAAATGCAGAAAAACATTTGATTGAATTTACCATCTCTTCATGATAATAACTCTTAGGAAGCCAAGAACAGAGGAGAAATTCCTCATTCTGATAAAGCACATTTATGCAACAACAACAACAACAAAATAACACCACTGTAGCTAACATCATGCTTAACTGTGAAATGTTGGATGATTTTCCACAAAGATCAGGAAGAAGGCAAAAATATCTGCTGTCCTAATTTGTATTTAACATTTTACTGAAAACCCAAACTAGTGAAAATAAAGGGGATGGGGGAGGTGCTGGGAAGCTGGGGAAAAGAAAAATAAAGATTGAAAAAGAGAAGGTAAAATTGTTGACTTATTTGCAGAAAATGATTTACACAATTCCCTACAGAATCTACTAAAAAAGTACCAGAAGTAAAAATTAAATTTGGCATGGTCACAGAAGACAATGTCAATATACAAAAACCAAATATAATTCTAATTCTAGTAAATAACAACGGACAAATAAAATTTATAAAACAATAATGCCACAAACAATATCAAACATATTTAGGGAAAAAATTAAATATGCAAATTTCCTATATTAAATAATATGTAATATGCACATTTCCTATACTAAAGACTAGAGAACATTGCAGAAAAATATTAAAGACAAAAAATTATAATAGAGTGAGAGGGGGTATCTATCACATTCATATTTTAGAAAACTCAGTGTTGTTGAAATGTCAACTCTTTCCAAATGACCTAGATTCAATGCAATCTCAGGCAAAATCACTTCAGGCTTTTATTATTTATTTACTTACTTATTTCAGAAATTGGGAATATGATTCTAAAATCAATGTGTGAAACAAAGGGCCCAGAATAACAAACAACTTTGAGAAAGAATAACAAAATTGGAGGATTTGCAATACCTAATTTGAAAACTACAAAAATCATGAGAGTGTATTCTTGGTGTGAAGATAGACAGGTCAATAGAGAGATGGGAAAGGGAGCCAATAAATCAATTGATTGTTTTTACAAAGTCACTGTATTAGGTATCTATTGTTGTATTGTAAATTACCACAAGACTTAGTAACTCAAAGCCATAAACATCTATTATCTCACAATTTTTGTGGGTTAAGAATCTTGGCACTGCTAAGCTGGGATGCTGGCTCAGAAACTCTCTGGAGTGCCATCAAGGTGTATTTGAAGTCTTAGTCATCTCAAAATTCTACTGGGAAAGGATATGATTCAAGCTCACTCATGTGGTTGTGAGCAAGATTCAGTTCTTGGCAGGTTGTTGAACTGAGGATTTCAGTTTCTTCCATGGGCCTTTCCAAAGGGGAGCTCCAAACGCTGCAGCTTTGCTTCATCAAAGCAAGAGAAGAGTCTGAGAGGGAGGGAGGGACTAATGATGTGCAACACTTTTACATGGGCTTACTAATCATTCTACTATCATGTTTGTGATGTTTCTGTTCAATTATTTGGCTTTTTTCGTTAAGTTGTTACTGTTCTTTATGTATACTGATGCAAGTCTTTTGTCAGCTCTGTGCTATAAATATAAATATTTTCTATCTTTGGCTTGCCTCTACATTTTATTAAGAATGTCTTTTGATCAGCAGAAGTCTGATGAAATATGATTTATCCATGTTTTCTTTTATGGATTTTGCTACCTGTACCCTAAGAAATGTTTGTATACATCCACATCACAAAGATATTCTATGTTTTCTACTACATGCTTTTTATATTTAACTTTTACATGTTAAATGATCTTATTGAAGTAAGTTTTATGACATTAAGAGTTGATGATAATTTGCTTTTCCTTTGGATATTCTCTCAATGTTGTTCTCACACCAGTTTTTGAAAAGATTTTTCTTTCTGCGTTCTATTGATTCTGTGCCAACACTGCATGTTATCACTTATTTGTGGAATCTTTAAAAAAAAAAAAAAACTGAACTCAGAGAAACAGTGAGTAGAAAAGTGATTGCCAGGCAGGAGTTAGAGGTGGGGGAATTAGGAGAGATTGGTGAAAGGGTACAAACTTTCAATTATAAAATGAATAAGGTCTGAAGATCTCAGGTATAACTTGGTAACTATATTGGTAAGACTGTAACATATAATTGAAATTTACTAAGAGAGTAGAACTTATCTTTAAAAAAAAAGCGCTCTAAAAAATGGTAAATATGTGAGGTGATGGGTGTGTTAATTAACTTGATGAGGGGAAACTTTTCACAATGTATATATATATCAAATCATCACTTTGTACACTTTAAATATCTTACAATTTTGTCAATTATACATCAAAAAATAATTTAAAAAATAAAAATATCACCTCTAAACAAATTGTGTGGATCTATTTCTAGACTCTCCTTTCTCTTCCAATAATCTGTTTACCCTTATTCCAAAAACTTCACCATTTTATTGATGTAACTTTATATTAAGTCTTAAAGTCATAAAGTTTAATTCCTTTATATTTGTTTTTATTTTTCAAGACTGTTGTGGCTGTACAGTCAGCTTATAAATTTCTACAAAACACCAATTGAGATTCTGATTAGAATTACCTTAAACCTACTGATCAATTTGGGAAACCTGACATAATATGGAGACTTCCAATTCATAAGAATGGTATATCTTGACATTTATTTAGGTCTTAATTTCTTTCAGCTATGTATTAAATTTTTTATTACATGCCTTTCATTATACCTATTCCTATTTTATGTTGCTTTTATGCTATTTTTAAATGAATTATCTTTTATCTTTATTCATATTCCATTTTCTAATTATTTGCTATACATCTTTGTATTATATTTAGTAGTTGCTCTAGAAATTACAGTAAGAATCTTAATTTAAAAGTTAGTATTATACAACTTTGCCATTAATATAAGAAACTTGCCATAGTTTTGTTTTATTTTTCATTGTCCTTTGTACTTTTATTATCATATATATGTAATATAATACTGTATTATACACCTACATCTATATAATTGGTAAATAACTGGGCAGTAATATTTGTCACTACATGAATTTCTTTTTTCCACAAGAATATTTTACCCAAAGGATTTTGCATCCATTTGCTAATATTTGCTTCAGTAAGTTTTTATATTAGGGGTTGCAAATTGGTAATTTTCAAATTCTATATTGATTAGTTGTCACTCTTTCCTCCCTTAGGGTGGCTCAGTCGTTAAGCGTCTGCCTTTGGCTCAGGTCATGATCCCAGAGTCCTGGGATCGAGCCCCGATGTGGGCTCCCTGCTCCATGGGAAGCCTGCTTCTCCCTCTCCCACTCCCCCTGCTTGTGTTCCCTCTCTCGCTGTGTCTCTCTCTCTCTTTCAAATAAATAAATAAAATCTTAAAAAAGAAAAAAAGAAACATCTCTACAGAAATTAAAAGCTAATGAATAAAAATTAGAAGATTATCATTTCAAAGATCAACATTTGCAGGTCATGTGTTCTTTTTGAGATGCCCTGTATAATGTTGGAGCGCTACATGTGAAGGCCAGTCTGACTGGAAGTTTCCTTCCTCAAAGCAGGATGGCAGCTCCAGACCTCCATGATGTTCCAAAGCCACTACCCAGATATATCCCATGGAGCTCTGAAGTTCCCATGAGCTGGTTCCGGGAAGGTCCTTCCTTGTTAATTCAGTTAGAAATGTTTAATTTCCCAATGGACACACTCCCACTGGAGTGGGCTTCTGGATTGCAGTGGATTGAGGTGTATGTATCTCCACCTGATTAAATGCTTGCCAACCAGCTTCTGTAAAAACAGATTTCAAACCCAAAGTCATATTCTCTTCTCTGAGATGATTATCCTTTTTCAAGCTAAGAAGAAATAATCCCTGACAAAAACTCTTATGCATTACTGCAGCAGATCTTATTCCATTTTATCTCTGCCTTATTTGCTTAGAATAGCCAACTCTCCCCTTAACAGAAATTCCAAAAAATGATGATTTCTTTTTTAAAAAACAATACAAAATTTCAGGTCAGAAAGGTCAGCTTCTTTGAGACCCATCCAGCACCCTGTAGCTTAGACATTTCAAACCAGAGTAGCATCACCCCCAGCCATTCTTCCCAGTAGCAGGGCCTCACTGGGGTAGTGGGGTAACCAACTCTGGATGTTTCACAAGTCCTACTGGCAAGTAAATTCTTTCAGCTATGTGTAATTCCTTATCCCTACTACCTGGCTCTCAAATGTAACTCTACTACTTCCCAGTCATAGAACTTGGGACAGGTTACTTAGGGCCTTAATTCATTTAACTCATTTTTTTTCTATACAATAAGTAAAACAGTAATAATTTTACAAGTGAGTATTGAAGGAGACAGTGTAGTGCCAGCATGGGTTCAAAGAGAATGCTCCATGATTTTAGTCCTTTGTCCCTTTTCTTCCAATCCTCATTACACCGTTGGCCTCACAATAACCGCACAAAAGAGGACTCCCTCTCCCTACTTTATATTTAAGGATGCTGAAGCTGAGAGAGATAATCCATTATAGTGACAAGCACTTAGCTGCCCTATCATCTCTCCCTACCTTTTTCCTGAGCCTCTCATGAAATCTGCATTGATGACTCATTCCTGACTCATTCCAGAATGAGGGATTTCCCAGAAGAAGGGTTATCTGTGCAAAACCATGACAGTTCTAAGCAAACTAGATGGCTGAAGACCCTCAAGCCCTACTCTTGGACTTAACTGCCATTTCTGTTTTGTTTCTTTCCCTGCTAAGGGATATCTCATTGATTCTACCAGTTAACCCAATGAAATACTTCTGCTAGAACCTCTTGAACCTTCACACATTTCATCCTGATACCACCCCCGTGTCTTTCTGGTCTTCATCTGTCTTCTCAATTCTTCTTAGGTTGTTTAAGCCAAAGAGAAAGATGGTTGCCATCCCTCCAGTGTGGCCATCTCCTGTTAGATTCAAGACTGACAGACCTTGATGTCTGATTTTCTTGAAACATGCCAAAAGACTTCTTAGGGACTTTGTAGGTAAATATCAGCCCCAGTGAGTCTCATCCTCACCTTTCCAATAGGCTTTTGGCTCCTGGACAACTAGTACCCTGCTCTTACTTGCCAGAGTCTCACCTTGGTCCTGGATATTCCCCACATAGGCAGTCTTTCAATGTATAAATACATAACCTTTATGTAATTTGTTCAAATTTCCCAGTAAGCCCTGAAAAACAAAAACAAAAACACACATATATACACACAAAAGAAAAAACGTACTAGCAGTCCACTAAGCCTGTGTGCCTTAGATTCCATAACACTTGGAGTCATATCCCAGTTTCACTGCTTTGTGTGATCTTAGGCAAGGCAATTACTTCTTTGAGTCTAGTTCTCCTTGCTGTAGGACAGGGTAATGATTAAATGATTTGCTATCAGTAACGTACTGATAGCAGTAGGCACTTACTAACTGCTAGGTTTCTGTCTTCTCTTAAGCTAGGTACCAGGACTTATCTTCCCCAGGTCTTTCAGAGTATGCTGGTTACTGAGATCTGTGGGCTTTAATGGGTTTCCAGCTGGACTATCGGGGCCCCGCAGGTGCTGATTTTGTCAGTTTCTGCAGAGGTAATATAAGTGACATCTTGCAGGAGCCAGACTCTCTTCATCTTCTATTCAGGACACATGGTGACCATGCTCCTGGGAAGTACCTGGAGTCACTCCCAAGCCCACCTGAGTCCTTACTGACTACACAGTGCTGAAGGCACATGTGGGCACTAATTGAATAAAGCTTTCTCAGAATCAATATGGCTTGACTCCAAGTAAGCTATTTGAATAAGCAAAAGGAAATGCTACTCACTGGCCTCTGCTGTTTGTCTCCTAATTACGAGCATATTTGGCTGACTCAGAACCAATTTATGTGCAGAAACCAAACAATTAAAAAGGTTTCATTACTAAAACCTGGGCATCCTTTTATGCACATGAAGCACTGTGGAATGGCGATGAGCAAGCAAAGCTGAACCTGGCTGCACATGTCCCTCCAGTGGCAAGGAGGTCCCAGCTGAGTTGAGCTTTGGGCTGCCTTTGCTAAGTTCCTTTTGTGGCGCAGGGGAAGCAGGAGGACCATCCCTAGTCTACAACTGTGGCACCCATGTCAGTCATGGAGACAAAGCAAGGATACTGTTATCTACCCGTGTGAATCATCCTTCCAGTACCCCTGGTCTCAAGTCTTCTCCACTCCCAAATCCTGCTCCTTTGTACATCTTCAGCTACTCACAATCACAGCCACACTCCAAGGTCACATCATGATAATCATATAGTAAGAGTAGAAATATCTACCTACTCTTATAAAGCTTACCGTATCCTACACTTCACGTGCATTATCACATTTAATTCTCACTGCAAACTTTGGACATAGGAACTAATATTATCTCTACAGATTAAACAACTGAGTTCCAAGTTCACACAGCTAATAACTAAAAGAGACAGAACTTATACACAGGTACGTCTAATACCACAGCATATATTTTTATCAGTTCCTCATTGCTTCTTTTCTGCAGTCTCTGGTTTAACGTTGCAGCATCTGCCTAAAGTCTCTCTCTTCACCTGTCCCAACAAAACCGCTCCAATTTAAGCCTCATGGAGGAACTCCAGGCCCATGTCCTGTTTTATCTTCCCAATCCACCAATCTTAGCCCGGCTTCATTTCCTTCCCTATCAACCTTGTTATGATGTCAGTCATTTCAACTACATGTTTACCAACTCCCTCTACTCCTCTGATCCCTTAATCTTTCTCAGCACAGACTCTGATGATGTCCAGACCTGGATTAATACAACCACCTGTTTTTCCCTTTGTCACCTTGGGGATACAGAGTGCTATTGCATAAAATCCATGACACATGTATGAATTCAGCTGTTGTTAAGCTATCAGTGTCACTCAAAAATCCTTTATCCTGCTCACGTTGGATCCCTTTCCTATTCACCACGGTGGTGACTCTTAGTCTTGTCTTTATCTTCAGGCACCCCACCAGGTTCCTGACCTCATTGTCTCAGCTGACGAATAAGTAGTCTGTGTCACTGGGAAAATTGAGATCATTAAGCATGAACTCCTTCAACTTTCCTCTAAAATCCCTTTACTTTCTCTATTTATGTACCCACCTGTCCCCTAGATTTCAGATATCCTGGTCTTCAGTAAGACCTCATTTTGTCAAAGAGCTCCCTGGACCCTGCCATGACATTAAGTGTCCACTGCAGACTTATGGTTACCATCAATCATTCCATTCCCTCTCGAGTCCCCTGCCATCTCCCCATGGTCCCACTGGAAAGACTAAGTCTATAGTCCCCACTCCATTCCTCATCTTAATGGAAATTTATAACTTTAATAGTGATTATCATACCCTCCTTTTGAAACTTCTTTCTGTGACTTCTATGATAATGCATTTCTTTTTTTAATCTTAGGGCAGGTTATTCAGGATCATATCTTTGACCCTCTTTTCTTCTCATTTTACCTGTTCCCCCTCGTCCACTGAGTAGATTTTATTTACATATGTATCTGAAAATACCATATATAAGCTGATGATTCCAAACCAATTTCCCAAGCCCAGACCTCAACTTAAGACAGAGATCTGCACTTACATAGCAAAAATTTTATGTCAAAAATTAAACCCAACCTCCTCCTCCTCAGTTTTCTATATTCTCAGTTTTAGTTAATGGCATTAGAATGGATAAAATTGCTCAAGGTCAAAACTTAAGAATGACATTTTACTTCTTCGTATTAGGTACTCCCATATACATGCCCAATCAATATTAAGTCTCACTGATTTACTCTCATTCATTCATTCCAAAGTATTTATTTGAAATCCTCTGCATGTGAAGTCAATAATTCCACCTGCAACAATGCACAACTTCAGGGACATCATGCATTTTGTGCAACTCATTGATTCTGTGAGATATTATGCTACACATAGGGGATATAAGGACATGCAATAAAGGACATTCTCTGCCTTTATGATTCTTAAAATCTAACGGAAGAGCATAGACATAAATAAGGTGGCTATCAAATAAATGAAACACTGCAAAGATATAACGGGAAATGATGAGTGAGCCAGAAACTGAAGGATGAGGGAAAGATGAAGAGTTGAATAGAGGAGGAAAAAAGTCATGCGGGCAAATGTCTTGGGGCACAAGCACTGTGAAGCATACTTGTCACTGAAAGGCTAGTGTAGCTGAAGCAGAAATTGGGGGATGGGGGAAATTGGGCAAAATGGGACTGAAGTTTAGGGGATAATCTGACCACACAGAACTTTAGACTACATAAACAAGTTAGGTCTCTGCTCTAAGAGTACTGGCAAGACAATTGGAGACATCTACAGATTTTAAGCATGTGAGTATGTGTGTGTGAGAGAAAGAGAAGGAGGGGCCAAGACAGAGAGGCAGTGGGTGCCTGGGTGTCTCTGTTGGTTAAGCGCCTGACTCTTGATTTCAGCTCAGGTCATGATCTCATGGCTCGCGAGATCGAGCCCCACATTGGGCAACGCGATCAGCAGGGAATCTGCTTGAAGATTCTCTCCCTCTGCCCCTCCCCTTCAAATAAATAAATAAATCTTAAAAAAGAAAAGACAGGTAGAGAATCAAATTTGATTTTTGAAAAAAATTTCTCTGCTTCAATGTGGTGACCAGCTTGGTGAGGAGCAAGGGTGGATGTTGGGACTGCTTAGGCAGCTATGGCCGAAGTGGGGTGATGGTCTTTGGATCAGTGTGAGGGCAGTAGGACTGGAGATGGCAGTGGAGAGATTAGTAAGTTATTTGGAAGGTAAAATCAACAGAACCCAGTAATGTGTTGAATAGGAGAGAGAAAGAAGAGAACAACATATCTGATTCCTACATAGGTTCCTGGCTTTTATAATTGGATGAATGCCGGGGCCATTCACTGGCTCAGAGAACAAAGGAAGAGGATTATGTGATGTTGGGGAGTACCAGGGGACTGTTAAGGATATCTGGATTTCAATTTAGAGCATATTGGTTTGCAGGGACTTCCAGCCTTTGAAGAGAGATTAGACATTACAAGTGTGAAACTCAGAGGAGAGATGAGGCTGGATATACATGTGTGAACTACCTGCATGTAGCTGATAACTGAGGTGATGGTGTAGGTGAAAAGTTTCAGGGAGAAAAACTTGAGTGATCTGAGAAAAAAAGCACATGACCAAACTCTGAGAACATTTACTGGTAGGGTGTAAGCGAATGAGCTCGGAAAATGGAGAAGGGGCAAGAGGCAAGAGAAGCTGTCTCATGGAAGCTAAGGGCAGAGAGTGTTTCAAGAAGTAGGCAGTGATCATCGGAGCCAAAAGATGCTGAGTATTCAAGAAAGATGGCATACAGAAATATTTCTAGGGGCGCCTGGGTGGCTCAGTTGGTTGAGCGGCTGCCTTCGGCTCAGGTCATGATCCTGGAGTCCCAGGATCGAGTCCCATATCGGGCTCCCTGCTCAGCAGGGAGTCCGCTTCTCCTTCTGACCCTCCCCCCTCTCATGCTCTCTCTTTATCTCATTCTCTCTCTCAAATAAAATAAAATCTTAAAAAAAATATTTCTATTCGGGCGCCTGGGTGGCTCAGTTGGTTAGGCGACTGCCTTCGGCTCAGGTCATGATCCTGGAGTCCTAGGATCGAGTCCCGCATCAGGCTCCCTGCTCGGCAGGGAGGCTGCTTCTCCCTCTGACCCTCCCCCCTCTCATGCTCTCTCTCTATCTCTCATTCTCTCTCTCAAATAAATAAATAAAATCTTTAAAAAAATATTTCTATTCACTAGAGCTACTTAGCAGTGAAAGTATGTGAACCAAAGCCACATAGGAATAGTTGAGGAGTAGATAGGACATATAGAAAAGAGGTTATTTTCTGCTGAGAAATTCAATAAAGGAAGAGGGGAGCTGGAGTAACAGCCGGAGGCAATGTGCAACCAAGATTTGACCTGTATTTAATGGAAAGGGCATGAGCACAATCTAGTTAACAGGAAGAGTCCACGTATAAGGGAAAGGGAAAATTATCTGTTTTTTAAAGCTCCTGGGGAAGCAGGAGTGGACAGGATCTAGTGTTCAGTAGGAGATTTGGTCTTGGCTCCAAAGTGGGAAGTCTCCTCTGTTATAAAAAGGAAAAACAAAAGGGAGAGCAGTTTGGAGGGAGATGTAGATCATTTTATAGGTTTGGAACTGGGAAGACAAGGGAATTCTTGTCTGGTAGTTTCTAGTTAGTTTCATTTTTTCTGTAAAGTGGACATGGAGTAAAATTGGTTGAGCAAGAACCTCTGCTTCAAGGAAGATGGGGTAGACATATTTTCCCTATCTCCCTCTGAATTGTATTCTAACATTATATATAAAGCAAATAAAAGAAGACTCTCAAGTATGAGAAGAAGATGACAGACTGGGCATTGGGATGAGAAGGAAAAACCCAGTAGTGAGTTCCCTGGGTTTTCTTTTTGTCTTATACATTCCAGACTTGTTGCTGAAGAAGCCTGCAACCTAGACACAAATAAGAAAAGACAAAAAAAAAAAAACCAAACAAACAAACAAAAAAACACTTCAACAAAAGCCTGCTCTTTCTAGCCAAAGGACCAGGAAGTAGATAACATAGCAAGACAGAAAACTATAAACAATAACTGCTCTATGATAATAAAACAGAAAAAAAAAAACCCTCTCAAAACCACAGCTTCACTTCAACCCATACCAACAAAAGTCAAATGAGGATTCTAGACTTCTATCCTTGTCAGGTTGTCTTTGATTGCTGAGAGGGGCATATGGGAATCTACAACTTGATAAAAAACATCTACAAAAAAAATCTACATCTAATGTTACACTTAATCATGAAAGAATGAATCAGGAACAAAGCATCTTATTTAACATAGTCCTGGATGTTCTAGGCATGACAAGAAAAGGAAATAAAGGACATAAGGATTGGAAAGGAAGAAATAAAACTATCTCTATTTGAAAATGACATAATTGCCTACACAGACAATGTGAAGAAATCTACAAAAGTCCTTCTTAGAACTAATACATGAGTTCAGCAAGGTTGCAGGATACAAAATAAACATACAAAAAATCATTTTTGTGTATAATAGCAATGAACACATGGATACCACAATTTGAAATACAATATCATTTATTTTAGACATAAGACACTTTACTGTAAATATAATAAAATATGTATAGGACTTTTTGCTAAAACAACTACAAACTGTTCATGAAATCACAGGCAATCTAAATAAAGGAAGATACATACCATGTTCATAGGTTAGAAATCAAGATAGTAAAGATGTCAATTCTCCCCAGATTGATATACAAGTTTAATGCAATTACTATAATATTCACAGCAAGAATTTTGTGTATGAACAAAATTGTTCTTTTTTTTAAGATTATTTATTTTGAGAGAGAGCGAGCGAGCACAAGCAGGGGGGAGGTTCAGAGGGAGAAGGAGAAGCAGACTCCCCGCTGAGCAGGGTGCCTGACAGGGGATCCCAGGACTCTGGGATCACGACCCAAGCCGAAATCAGGACACTTAACCTACTGAGCCACCCAGGTGCCCCGGACAAGATTGTTCTAAATGCAATGGAAAGGCAAAGAACTGGAATACCAAAATAATTCTGAAAAAGAATAAAATGTAATAAATTCAGCTGTCTGATTTCAAGACTTATCATATAGCCACAGTAATCAAGATTAAGTGGTTTTGATGGGGGGACACACGTATAGGTCAGTGGGACAGAACAGAGAACCCAGAAATCACTTATATAAATATGCCCAACTAGATTTTGACAAAAAAAGTAAAAGAAAGTCAATAGAGGAAAGGCAGTCTTTTTAACAAATGGTGATGGAACAAGTAGACAGCCTCAGGCAAAAAACTGAAACTCAACCAAAGTCTTATACCTGATACAGAAAATAAGTAAAAATGGATCACAAACTTAAATGTAAAATATAAAATTATAAAACAACTCATTAAAAAGAAAATCTTTGAAACCTAAGCCCAGGCAGAGAGCTTTTAAACTTGACATCAAAGCTCTATTCATAAAAGGAAAAACTGATAAATTAGACTCCAACAAAATTTTAAAAAGTTTGCCGTATGAGAGACCCTGTGAAGAGGATGAAAAGACAAACGACAGGCTGGAAGAAAATATTGGCAAACCTGTTGGTTCAAAACCCTCTTGGGAGCTTTCCAGATGAAGTCTGTCACTGGACCCCTTACAGGAAGGGCAGGGAAAGACTGAAGAAAGAGGCAGTCCACTCCAGGTTGTAAGTGGCAGTTTTAAGACGTAAAGGAAACTTACATAGGACGCTGGTCTTGGGCTACAGCAGGACTAATGGATCCCCTCCCCTGCCCTTCAGAATCTCAGAGTTTACAGAGACCTTAATTGGGTTCAGTCGTGTATACCTTGCAGGTGTTTTCAATACCACATCACTCTCTTAAGCCTATGTTCTCGGAGCAGCCTCTGGCAGTGGGAAAGATAAGCAGAACCCACAGCCCAAGGACAGGGAGGAGTGAGGGTGCCTCCAAATGCTCAGGTCCGGTTCACAAGTCACTTGGCAGTCACTAACCTCTCCCAATAAAACCATATCTGACAAGTGACTAGTATCTAGAATATATAAAGAACTCTCAAAACTAAACAGTAAAATAATCTAATTAGAAAACAGGCAAAAGACACGAAAAGATATTTCAAAAAGAGGATATTCAGATGGCAAAAAAAGATGTTCAATGTAACTGGCCATTAGGGAAATAAAAATGAAAATCACAATGCGCTATCACTACAAACCTAACCCAATGACTAAAATAAAAAAATAATGGCAATACTAAATGCTAGAGAGGTTGGGAAGAAACTGGATCACCACCGTATTGATGGTGGAAATGTAAAATGGTGCAGTCACTCTGGAAAGCAACGTGGCAGTTTCTTATAAAACCAACATGTAACCATCATAGCAATTGCAATCCAGCAATTGCACTCCTGGATTTTTATTCCATAAACATAAATGAATATTTATGTTCACATTAAAACCTGTGCATGTATGTCTGTAGCAGGTTTATTTGTAATAAGCAAAAACTGGAAACACCCAAAATGTCCTTCAATGGGTGAATGGTTAAAATAATAGTGGTATATCCACATCATGAAATGTTATTTAGCAATCAAAAAGATCAAACTATTAATACACATAACAACTTGGAAGAATCTTCAGAGAATTATCGTGAGTGATAAAAGCCAATTCCCAAAAGTTATATATTGCATGATTCCACATATGTAACATTTGTGACAAAATTATGGAAATGAAGAATGGATTAGTGGTTGCCAGGAGTTGAGGAGTAGCACAAGAAAATGGGTGTGGCTGTAAAAAATAAAATGAAGAGTCCTGTGATGGCAATGACATTCTCTATCCTGGCTAGATATCAATATCCTGTGGTGATACTGTGCTATAGTTGTTTTTTTTAATTTTATTTTATTATGCTTTGTTAGTCACCATATATTACACCATTAGTTTCTGATGTAGTGTTCCATGATTCATTGTTCGTGTATAACACCTAGTGCCCCATTCAATACGTGCCCAGCCCCGGGCTAACCCATCCCCCCAACCCCCTCCCCTCTAAAACCCTCAGTTTGTTTTTCGGAGTCCATAGTCTCTCACGGTTCGTCTCCCTCTCTGATTTCCCCCCCCTTCATTCTTCCCCTCCTGCTATCTTCTTCTTCTTTTTTTTTAAGATTTTATTTATTTATTTGAGAGAGAGAGAATGAGAGAGATAGAGACACGACAGGGAAGAGGGTCAGAGGGAGAAGCAGACTCCCTGCTGAGCAGGGAGCCCGATACGGGACTCGATCCCAGGACTCCAGGATCATGACCTGAGCTGAAGGCAGTCGCTTAACCAACTGAGCCACCCAGGCGCCCCTCTTCTTTTTTTTTTTTTTAACATTTAGTGTATTATTTGTTTCAGAGGTACAGGTCTGTGATTCATCAGTCTTACACAATTCACAGAACTCACCATAACACCTACCCTCCCCAATGTCTATCACCCAGCCACCCCATCCCTCCCACCCCCACCACTCCAGCAACCCTCCGTTTGTTTCCTGAGATTAAGACTTCCTCATATCAATACTGTGCTATAGTTTTGCAAAATATTACCAGTAGAGAAAACTGACCAAAGGGTACCTTGGATCTTCCTGTATTCTTTTTTACTATGTGTGAATCTATAATTATCTTCAAATTTTTTTAACGATTTATGTATTTATTTGAGAGAGAGAGAGAGTGTGGGAGGGGAGGGGCAGAGGGAGAGACTGTCCAAGCCGACTCTTGCTGAGCGTGGAGCGGACATGGGGCTCGATCTCGTGAGCCATGAGATCAGGACCCAAACAGAATCCAAGAATCTGAATCCACCAACTGAGCCACTCAGGTGCCTCTATCTTAAAAAAAAAAAAAAAAAAATTAAGCTTAGTTTAAAAAATGTTGAGCAAGGGAGAAAAGCCACGTTCCTGCATTTTAAAAATATGAACAGTTTCTGGAGGAAAGTGAAGATTGAATTGGCCAGAAAGTCCTGGTGGAATTTCTAGGTCCCTCTGAGACTGGGGATCATGCATTTATAATGACAGCAATCTGCTCAGCTGTGTTGCCTTCATCACCTGTGCTCCACTGTCTGGGTGTAGGAATAGAGAAAGCAGGTGGTTGGGCTTATTCAGGATACAGGTGTCACCCAACAGGTGCCACAACAACAAGAAAGGAAGGAGAACTTTTCTGAAATCTATCTCTGTCCTTTCCATGCTCACTGCTGCCGCCTCTGCTCAAAATCATGATCTCACTCTCTGAGCTCTGGCCAGCACCCCCTCACTCTCCCTACTGTCACCATTTTCCCCATCCCACCACTTGATCCGCCACTAGAGAGAGGCTCAGGAAAAAGTAAACTGACCCAGGTTTTGCCCTGCTTAAAACCCCCTGGTAGTTCGCCATTACCTGGGGAACACTTTATCAGAAGTGCAAACTAGGCTTTGGCCCTTCGGAATTTACACCCCACTTCCTCTTCCAGGCCCTGCCCACTGGTTACCAGGCACACAGACCCCCTCAGCATCCCCAAGCTCTTCCCTCAGCTATTCCCTCACCAGCCTTGTTATTTAGACAGCCTGCCCTTCAAATGCTTGGGTGTTGAAAAAACAAAGCCTCTTACAACTATGTCCCCAGAGGCCCTGATATGTAAGTCCATTGTATTAGTCAGGGTTCTCCAGAGAAACAGAAATAGGGTGTCTATGTGTGTGGATGTGGGTGTATGTACACAGAAAGAAAGAGAGATTTGTTTTAAGGAATTGGCTCAAGCATTTATGGAGGAGGCTGGCAAGTATGAAATCTACAGGACAAACTAGCAGCTTGGAGATCCAGAAGAGCTGATGTTGCAACTCGGGTATGAAGGCAGAAGGGAGGCTGATTCCTTCTTCCCTGGGGGCCTCAGCTGATTGGATGAGGCTTGTTCTCATTATGGAAGGTAACTGCTTTCTTCAAAGTTTATTGATTTAAGTGTGGATCTTTTCTAAAACATACCTTCACAATGACATCTAGACTGTGTTTGGCTAAATAGCTGGAAGCTGTGGCCTGGCCAAGTTGACACATGAAACTAACACATCCATGGTAGCTAGAGTAACCAGGTACTAATTCTTCTAACTGAAGCTATTAGTAACTTCTGGAACAATAGACATAATCTAGAACTGTCTCTGGCAAATTAGGATACAAGGTCATTCCCATTATAGTGCTATTACAGTATGCTTTGATATCCCCAAGGGAGTTTCTCCACATCTCTGCGTCCCCAGAAGAAGTTGATGTCCTGCATATTGTTGTGTTTGGTAAATGTTGACCACCTCTCTTGGCCCATCCTGGTTTACATTTATCTCTGTGGTCAGTCCTCACCATGCTGTCCATTCAGCTACATTCTCCTCATCCATCTGAGATCTCCCAGACACATATAACGAAGAATGGATTCTGCTAAGCTCTGCTAAGACACATGTGAAATGTCTCCAATGGAATATTATTAAAAAACAATGAGAGAAGACATAATTATCCTACACATACTCAGGTCACGCACTCAGGTTCAAGGATAGCTGCCATTGGGCTGATGGCCACTATACTCAGGCCCCTGCTCTGCTGGTCTGAGTATTGTACTGAGTCTCTCAGACCTTTAAAGTGGGGTCCCTTTGTCCTGTTTTGGTGTTACGGCTAGGCTTGCCCAGTCCTTAGAATGTTCCAGCTCCTCTTCTTCCAGTTTCTTTGCAAGGGGAGTCCCCACAACTAAGAATATTTGAAGAATCCAAGTTAAAAATGGGCAAAAAACTTGAACGGACATCTCACCAAAGGAGGTAGATAGCAAATAAGTATATGAAAAGATGCTCTACATCATATGTCACCAAAGAATTGCAAATTAAAATAACATACTACTACATACCTTTTGGAATGGCCCAAATGCAAAACGCTTGGTATATCTTGGCATAAGGAGCTAATAATCACTGATATTTCAATCTAAAAGAACTGAAATTTTATGTCCATGCAAAAACTTGCACACAGATGTTCATAGCAATTTTATTCATAATTACAAAAATAAACAAGATGTCCTTCAATAGGTGAAAGAGTAAATAAACTGTGATACATCCAGGCAACAGAATGTTACTCAGTGCTAGAAAGAAATGAGCTATCAAATCGTAAAAAGACATTGAGAAACATTACATGCTTATTACTACATAATTCCAGCTCTATGGCAGTCTGGAAAAGGCAAAACTATGAAGACAATAAAATGATCAGTGGTTGCCAAGGGTTAGGGGGAAGAGGAGGTGAACAGCAGGAGCACAGATTTTGAGGGCAGTTCAACTATTATGTATGATACTTTAGTGGTGGATACATGTTATTATATGTTTATTAAACCATAGAATGTGATCAAGCCTGCTGTAAGCAATGGACTTTGGGTGATAGGATGTCTCAGTGTATATTCATTGATTACAGCAAACGTACTGCTCTAGTGTGGAGTGCTGATAGTGGAGAGGGCTGTGCATGTGTGGGAATGGTGAATATGTGGGAACTCTAATTTCCACTCCATTTTGCTCTGAACCTGAAAGTACCCTAAAAATATAGCCTATTAAAAATAGTAATCCTTACTCTAATAAGGATGAATATGTATATATGTGAAAGGTGGGAAAAGTTTTTAAAAACATAGAACAAAAAAAGCACATTAAAGGCATAAAAATGGAAAAATATAAATAATAAAACCAGAACCATCGGTGATCTAGGATTTAGACAAAGAAAAAAAAATTGTGATCAGTCTTTAAGAATAGCTAGACTGAATAAGGTAGTTAAAAAAAAATAAAAGAATGGAAAATGCAGCAAAAAACCCTAAGGGACCTACATAGTATGATTTAAAAAAAATACAAGTTCAAATACATGTAGAGCCACAGACAGAAAAGAGTGGTTGAAATTTTACCAAAACTTATGAATGACAATAACGTATAGATTCAAAAAATTCTAAAACACCAAGCATAAGAAATGTATTAAACACCACACCTAAACACATCATAGCAACATTGCTAAAAAGACAAACACAAATCGAAATCCTAAAAGCAGCCAGAAAAGAAGACATATTATGTTCATAGAAAAACAATAAGTAATGAGAAGTGACTTTAGCAGAAACTCTGGAAGTCAAAGGAGGACAAAGGAGTGATATTTTTAAGGTATTGAGAGAAAAATAAGAACTGACTTAGAATTCTGTACCCGGTGAAAACATCCCCTAAAAGGAAAAATAAAATAAAGATGGATTTCCAACCTTCTCTCAAAAAAGGGGGTGATCGTTGTCATCAACAGACCAACAGCTAAAGAAATTCTTAAGAGAATCCTTGATGTAGAAAAAAAATTTCAGAAAGAAGAGACACAGCAAAAATAAATATTTTGATAAACCCAAATGATGCCTGAGTGTATCTAGCAATGATTACATCTCATCTTTTTGAAAATATATGGAGAAAAAAATAATAAAAGGTGGGAAATAAAGTGATAAATGAATTTAAAGTGTTTTTAAGGTCCTGGCCTTGTCTTGGGCATAGTAAAAATACTATTTCTATTTTTAGGGTATTTCCTTTAAGAAGTTGGAGAGTATAAGAATGCATAACCGACAAGTTAACAGAGATATAATACTGAATAACAAAGCTTATTTTAACTACAAAGAAGGCAAAGAGGGATATAATTAACCTAGAACAAGAGGAATAAACAGAAAAAAGTAGTAAGGTTATAGATCTAAGCCAAATACATCATCAATTACATTGAATGTGAATGGACTAAACACTTCAATTAAAGATTTAAGAGGGTATGTGCTATGGTGAACGCTGTGAATTGTGTAAGACTGATGAATCACAGATCTGTGCCCCTGAAACAAATAGTACATTATATGTTAGTAAAAATTTAAAAAAAAAGGATTTAAGATACTATAATAACTTAAACACACACACACTTACACTGAACTTCCATCTGCTTACAAATGCCAGACCTTTAGTACAAGAACACAGAAAAGTTGAAAGTAAGGAATGGAAATTTGTCAATTTTCTTCAAGTTTGTTTTTGGATTCAATGCAGTCTCAGTTAAAATCTCAAGACGATTTCTGTGGAAATGGGATGTTGATTTAAAATTTATGTGTGAATGCAAAGGACGTGCTTACACTACCAGGTATCAAGACTGTCCACAAAGCCACGGTAACTAAGATAGAGTGGTATGTGCCAAATGGACATACGGGTCAACAGAACCAAATATGAAAAGGGGCCAACACATTCAAGATACTAGATTTAAGACAAATGTGACACTGCAATTTTGATGGCAAAAGGACTTTTTTTTTTCCTATGGGTGATGCTAGGATAATCAAAGATGTGTGTTTTTGAAAGTGTTTTTAACCTCTATTTCACATCATACTCAAAAATCAACTCCAGGAAGGGTATAGATATAAATGTGAAAGGCAAAACAAAGGGCAACCAAGAAAAACAAAGAACACAGAGAATACCTCCCTGGCCTGTGTTAGGCAAAGCTTTCAGAACGGCACATGCCAAATTGAGGATAACGGAAAAGTTGATATGTGAACCTTCATTACAATGAAGAATTTCTGTTCGTCAGAAGATCGCAGAAAGGGAATGAGAAGGCAAGCCACAGTGTGGAAGAGACACATTTCACAAAAGCATACCTAAGGGCTCAATCTCATTACTCATCAGGAAATGCAAGTTAAAGCCACAAGTAGGTACACTACATTCCCACTAGAAGAGCTGAAATTAAAATAATCTGACAGCACTAGTACCAGTGAGGATGTGGGAACAATTGCAACTCCCAAACATCACAAATAAAGTACATAAATCACTACCACCGTTTCTGAAAACTTTTAGCAGTATCTACCTCAGGTCACACAGTTGCATACCCATGGCCCAGCACTCCAACAGAAAGGCACACATCAATTCACCCAAAATCATGCACAAAAAAATGTCCACAAGAACACGATTTGTAATAATTCAAAATGAAAACAGACCAAAAGTCTGTCACCAGTAAAATACATACATTGTGATGTTCACACAGTGAAATCCTCAATAGCAATGAAAATGAACTTCACGCAGAAACGTAGGTAAGTCTCTAAAGCCAAGGTCAAATAAAAAAAAAAACCGGACAAAAAATAATTGATTCTAAATATAAGTATTTCAAATGTATATGAAATTAATCAGTGGTTATAGAACTGGTCATGACTACCCTTGGTGTTCTGGAGGTTTCAGACAGGAAGGTGATAATGTTCTATTCTTATTTTGGTTGGTGGCTACACAGGAGCACTCAGCTTATTAAAATGAATACTGTATGGCTACAGTTGGTGCATTTTTCTGCATGTATTTTATGATTTTTGAAAGTATATTTAAAAACTGTGGCCTCATCGTCAGGCCCTTTGCAACCCTGTTTCCTGCCCTACACTTGCTCTGAGTCAGCCACTGATGCTGGTACGAGGGGCTTTATTCCAAGTTTTCTTATTTCATCCTTTGAGATGGGACTGCTGCCCGCATTGTATAGATTTCAGAGATGTGGAAGCTGATGTTTGGAGGGGTTAAGTGACTTACTCATGGTCATATAGCTAGAAAGTAGTAGAACCTGACTTTAAAAGCACACCTTTCGGATTCCAATACACTGCCTTTATATTCTTAGGGGAGCCATTCAGAAGACTGGCCTCCACCAACCAAGTTAGTTGTGCAGGGTAGTCACCCTGCCTCCTCTGTGAAAAGGCAGATGAGTTTTTTTTCTCACATACCACTTACTCCACTCTGCCTACCTTTCCCCACAAGCTTACAACCCAGGGCTGAGCCCCACATCTTGGGAAGTGACCCTCTGTCTGATGGTGTCTCACATCTACACCTCCTGAACACACAGGCCAATTCAGGGTGGAAAGAGCACAGGTTTATTTAGACTGATAGACGAGTAGGATCACCTTGAGCAAACCACCTAATTATTCTGAGTCTCATTTTCCTCATTTGTCAGAAAGGGATTTCTTAATTTTCCAAGTAAGAAATGAATTAATTCTCCTGGGACACGATAGGCATATAACCCATGTGAATCCCTTTGCTTTCCTTTCTGGACCCCGCTGTATTAAATAAATATCTTTTTATCTCTCCATCTTTGCCACACCTCCATCCCCATCCCCCATCCTTCTCCATCCTGCTCTGGGCCCCGGGGGGTTGGTCAGAGCGAATGGCCTCGGTGGGCTCCCTGTCCTCTGCTCTTGTGACTGGCAGGAGATTGGAGGGAGTGGGGAAGAGAGTTCAGAGAATGGGCTCCCTGAGCTCCCTCCTTGTGGGATCGCCATCAGTGGCTCCTTCTCTGGGAAGGGACCGGCAGCCCTTTCCAACCTCCTCTCTGGCAGTGAGAATTCATGCCCCCTCCTACCAGCCTTTCTGGCTGTGAGGGCTTAAGGGATGCTACTGGTTCTGTTCCCAGGCATCCTCACTCTCCTGCGGCTTTCCCTGACCTGTGGCAAATGTCCATCGTTCTGAATAGTTCCTCTCCCCAAATCCCTCCGTCTCAGTGTGCCCCCTCTCACTTGGCAGGCAGGATCCATGTTGATCCAGCTGCCTGCTCTGTCATTTCCTCCCACATGTGAGAAGCATCTTCTCCATGAGGTAATGTAGCTTGTCCAGACCACAAGTTGCTGACTGAGGACGACGTGGCTATTGTGAGCTTCAGACCGAAGAAAGTGGCAGAAGCTAAAAAAGAGGCACAGAGTAAAAGTAAAACTATCTCAGCACGTGTACTTTCAGTCGCTCCAAATTTATGCATTTATTTTTCCCACAAAATGTGAGGAAGTTGAGTCTTACCTCGGAAGCAAAAGGCTGTCATGCCAGGAGGCCCCTGAAGGTCTGAGGCTTTATGGAACATATCCCGAGGCCTCACCAGTGCCTCTAGCAGCTTTGGAGCTTCTCCTGCCCCAGAGCCTGCTTCTGCTCATCTGCACCTCATTCTGAGCACACCTGGAAGTCAGGTGCAGCGAGGACATGGGCTGACCAGCTCACAACCACAGCATGTCCCTCCAGGACGCCAGGCTGGTTTTCATTTGTTTTCTGGGAACACTCAGAATTATTGCCTGAGTGGGTCTCAGGAGCACTCCCTGCCGACACTCCCAGCTCCCTGGGGACAGGAGTGGTAGCATTCAGCAAGCATCCCCGTGCTAAGGGTGGAAGTGCAAACGCTGTTTCTCTTTGCCCCGGCAGGTAATTCCACCACCTGCCCAAGTGGGAAGGACATGAACACTTTGGAGGACATGGTTGGCTAACAGAGCCTTGAAGTTCCCACCGAGAAGTGCGACGCTGCAGGTATGCTGATCACCCCCAGAGCTGCCATGTGTGAGAGGTTATTTGTGCAGGCACCTTACCTGCATCATCACTGATCCTCACCTCAGCTCAGGACCCAGGATTCACTGTGGGTGAGGGGACACAGTGGAGGTTTGGAGGTGATGGTGGTGGGACTGGGGATACCCATCAGGTGAGTGACAAAAATCAGATTTTAGGGGTGCCTGGGTGGCTCAGTCAATTAAGCGTCTGCCTTCGGCTCAGGTCATGACCTCGGGGTTCTGGGATCGAGCCCTGCTTTGGGCTCCCTGCTGAGCAGGGAGTCTGCTTCTTCCTCTGTCTCCCCCACTGCTCATGCTCACTCACTCTCACTCTCCCTCTAATAAATAAAATAGAGTCTTAAAAAAACACAGATTTTAAACCAGATCTATCTGATGCCCAGTTTGCCCCTATTGTATGAGCATAAGACCACTCATCTGGCTCTACTTAATGCAGAAGAAAGTAATTTGACCTCCACGAAGCGAAGGTAAGTAAGTATGGCCAGCCAGCGCTGGCCTTTGGGATCTGTGCAGGTTTCACAAGGGGCTCAGACGTCAGAAACAGGGAGCTTATCAATTGGGAAAACTTCACTCTATGGATCACAGATAGCACTTGCTCATCATTTCAATCCAAGATCACACAGCTAGAAAATCTAGAACCGAAATGTAAACCAAGTTTCACTTATTTTATTGACACTCAGCCTTTGTCTAGCTTGGGGTCTAGGAGACACCAATCCCTTCTTCCCGAGCCCGCCACCCCAGGAGCCAGACCCAGGAGAACAAAGCAGGTGCAGATAGACTGTAAGCACCACACTGATGCTTACAATGTAAGGTGCTAATACTGGGTCACGAGGAGAAGCTCGGGCTCTGTGCAGACTTCCTCGACATCCTATCCCTTCTCCACTACGTGAGCATGT
Source organism: Eumetopias jubatus (assembly GCF_037043125.1). Classification (NCBI taxonomy): domain Eukaryota; kingdom Metazoa; phylum Chordata; class Mammalia; order Carnivora; family Otariidae; genus Eumetopias; species Eumetopias jubatus. The sequence goes on along the minus strand of NW_028274823.1, from coordinate 44,623,434 downwards.
CATTACGCTGCTCTGAGTCTCGTCATCATCCTCATTAGCTGCCATGGACAATAATGGTAGGAACAAATGAAATGTTACAGGGAAAGCTCTGGCATATGGTAAACACTCGATCCCTTCTGGCTTTCGTTATCATTACTAGTTATAAGATTCTCAAAAAAGACAGAGATAGAGATTACTGTCATCAATCTATGATCGAAGCAGTGAAATTCAAAAAAGTAAAAAAACAATGTGCTCAAGGTATCCTGGTCAATACATGCCAGAAGTAGGATTCCAGCACAGACTTGGCCAGTTTCAATAACCTTGGCCTTGTCGGGGCCACCTTCCTGTGCATTAGGGCATCAGCATCAGCCCGTTTTCCTTGCATCTTGCCGTTCCCCTTGTGCCCTGCCAGTGGGACTTCCCTGCCTCTGGGTAAAACCCCGGGGGGTCCTCACCTGCAATGCATTGCCCACACTCCCTCCTCTGGCTACTGTTCTGTTATGCCTACCGCCCCCTTCCCAGATAAGCATGATTACACCTAAACACTGGCACTGACTTGACAGAATGGGACACAGGAGCCTGACTCCCAGCTCTTCAGGGCACTGGCTTAGAGCTCTTACAAGAGAATTTTAAGAATATACTGGAAGATAGGGGATTGTCTTCCTATATATTCCTATATGGGAATATATTGGGAATATATTGGAAGATTTCCCTGTTTCTGGAAAAAATACATACATATACTCAGCAATATGGCAAGCAATTTTAAAGATTTTATTTATTTATTTGGTGGGGGGGGGGAGAGAGAGAGAGCGAGCGTGTGCCCGCGAGCAGGGGGAGGGACAGAGTGAGAGGGGGAAAGAATCTCAAGCAGATTCCCCGCTGAGCCCGGAGCCCTAATCGGGTCTCAGTCTCATGACCCTGAGATCATGACCTGAGCAGAAAACAAGAGTCCGACGCTTAACCAACTGAGCCACCCAGGCCCCACTTGGCAAGCAATTTTAGAAGGTTCTCAGACACCTCTCAGATCTACCCAGGGACTTCAGGGGAGGCATTCTTGCTCTGATGGAGAATCCTGAAGTTCTTAGAGCACTCGTCAGGCCCAGAGCTTCCCTTGGCCTGATACACAGTTCACCGTCTGCAGGAAGAGAGGCTTTGGGGAGACAAGGGGAGGAGAGACCCCCCGGAGAAGCAGCCCATCTTGCCATCTTGAGCGAACCTCGCAGACCTTGATGTCCAGCCTGGCTGAGGGCAGTGTCAGTGGGGCAGTTACCTGGCCTAGGTGCTGTGGTTAAGAATGACCCTGTCAGCCTAGGCTAGCCACAGCCGCTGCAGGGGTGCAAAAGCAGATACTCACCCGCACGCCCTGATGCCGCCAGAGAGGAGGCAGCAGATGCAGAGGCCGAGGGAAGTGGTGGTGCTGGTGCCACGCACCGTGGGGCAGAGAAGGCCAGCACGTGTTGGGTGGCTGGGGCCGTCGGCGCTCCCTGCCCAGGGAGAACCAGCTGCTCTGACAGGAACATGCACTACCGAGGCAGACAGACGAGGAAGTGTGAATCCCAGCACTATCACTTACCAGCTTTGGGACCATGCCTTTGTGAGTCTCATTTTCCCTTCCTATAAATTTTGGATCGTACTGTCTACCTTGCAGGGCTGGTCTGACGATGAGACAGCATTTGTATGCAAAGGGTATAATACAATCCCCGCACCACTATACTTGATCAATAAACAGCTGCTGATGTGAATATGATAATGGGTGTTATTTAGGAAGCCATTATGATGCCCTGGAGAATCTTCGAGACTTCTTTGCATATTTGGGGACTTGGGTGGAAAATCAGGAGGATTTCAGAGCAAGTGTTTGGTGGCAGAGGATGGTTCATGGTGCACACAGCTGGCCAGAGAGAGGCCACCTCGTGGGAGACACATGTCCCTCCACAGCAGCTGATGGCACCGCGTCACTTGGCTGATTGTTGCCTTGAGATTACGCACTGGGCAGGGCAGCCCTGAAGCAGCCTCTTTCCTCCCCTAGATTCCTTTTTGCACTTCTGGCGAGCAGGACTTTCTCTGTTTGCCTTGCCCGAGTGCATGGCTGCGTGCTTTTCAGAACTTTGTATGCATGCGACTGAACTGATGAGTGTGCATGGATGGACCCCCGTGTCTGTGTGTGAGCAGTGTGCAGGTGTACATGTGCTCAGGTATATTTCTTTTGTGAGTTGAGAAGTCTTGGTGTTGGTGAATAGTTTGTTTTCCTCTCAGTTTGGAGACTTGGTTTCCCTGGCAACTGTATGCTTGAATTGCCAGCAACTGAACCCTCCTTGAGACACCTTTGTTCGCTCACCCTGGTGCCCCCTCTCCCAGATCCTGGCCATTGGACATTGCAGATTTCCATAGCAGGAGTTTTTCCTGCTGTGGAGAGAACCTCTCCTCTCCCTGGGGCTCAGCACCCAAGGTCAAGTTGGGAGGTGAAAGAATGAAAGCTGGAGGGAGGGTCTGACTGATATCACTGACAACTGTCCCCTCCTCCTTTGAAGGAGGTTACTGTTAGCTCACCTGATTTATTCGCAGTTTGTGCACTTTTCTTATAACTAACCTCTCCGGCTACATACCACGGAGAAGGGGGAAAAGACAATAATTAAAGTTATTAGCATAGAAAATTGTTACCTATTCGGAGTTTCCTGGTATGAAGGGTGAGCATAATAAGAATCAAACATGATTTCATTTAGTAAAAGCAACCAATGGGGTGAAATAAAATAATGTTTTAGATATAAGGAATGTTACATCAGGAACAGAAATGCTCTCTCTTTTATTGTGTCTGTAGCAAGGAAAGGTCAGTTAAGAATTCTTGGAGCTTTTATCTACCTTGTATTGCCGAAGCCAGAAGCACAAAACAAGGCTTTTGCTGGACACGGATGCTAATTTATGAGCACATAACTACAGGAGTGAAAGGTGAGTTCCTCAAGAAAGGGAACTGAAAATGCAGGCAGACAGAGGCCCATGAGTAAATAACCCCTTTGTCTCAGAAACATAGGCCAAATGTTATCCACCAGACCTTGTCCATCTCTATGATTATTAAAGGAGAACACATAAGCCAAAGGAACCAACTACCCCTTCCATGCCATCATGGTCTTCAGGCCCAGTGATCTTGTCTTCCTTTGTGTCTTTGTTCTTCTTTCAGTGCTTGAGAAGACCAAATTCAGTATGGAATTAGTTCTACCTTGGCAGGATTTGGGAGGATTTAAATTTAGGAACTGGGCAGTTCCTTAAGGAAATGTAGGCTTTGGGAGCTCTGTCCAGACAGGTCTGTCTGTTCAGATAATATGGGAGCATCTGCTGGGTCTCTGCCTCCCCACCCCCCAGCCTTTGGAGTTTGTACTCAGCATTGGAGACACCACTCATTGGTGTGGGACCACAAGAACAAGAGCCCAGACACTCTCCTCTCAGTTCCCGGAAGTTGAGATCTTGATGCTGAGAACCAAACTCCTCAGGTCGACTCTCTTTGGCCCAAGGCTGACAGTAGAGCCGTTTCTCCCTGGAAGGCCTAGAAGTCAGACGGGAACCTTGTGATGTACAAGGTGGAGCTGGGGAGCATATGAATCTTGGGGTCCAGGGCCCAGGCTGGTGATTCCAGGCAGATGGATATTCACTGGAGAATGGTACCCACAGAGCCTCTGAGGGCCTGACACTAAAAAGGCAAGCTGTGGCTCCCCAAAGAATGACAGCCCCTTAGCCCTAAGACCTAAGGATAGAGAAACAACTCATCTGCGGTCAAAGTGAGCGTAGGGATGAGAGAGGAAACAAAGCCAACTGACACTTAAGAGGTTGTTCACTCCACGAGGCCATGGGAACACTTCTCCATGCAGTATGGCCAGATTTTCTCCTATGAATTTTCTAGTAACTCACATTATACAGGAAATTGTTAGGGTAACCAAAAATTAGAATTGTTTCTCAATTTCTGTCCCTCACATTGATCCCTGGTTGATATGGTGGATTCTGGGCATACACTAGGTAAGGAGGTTGTGCCTCCATCCCCAGGCATGTCTCACACCCACTTGGTCAGAGGAGTTTCCCTCATAACCACCCATGCCAATGGTACAGAACCCAGCCCATGACCACAGCATGCCCAGGAATAAGCAGATAGCATTTCCTCACCCCAGAGAAGAAGAGGGTAGGGAGCAAAGTCAAGTTTTATTATTAAACAACTTTAATCCAAATGCTGATTATTATTTGCAGTGTCTGAAGGCACAAAATATACCTAAAATGTATGGAATAGTCTAAACAGAGTTATAAATCCAAAGAGCAAAGCATGAAAAAAAGATACATTCTGAGCTGACACAGAAATCCGAGTTGGGAATTTTTTTTTTTTTTCTGGAGAACTTACTTGAATATCAATCATTTCCCCTCATGCCAAGGGGTAGGAAATTTAAAAAATAACATAAACATGGTGAAGAATAACACCGTGAGGTGTTAAGGGATTTTTTTTTTTTTAATATAAGCAGAATACCTTTTCCTCAAAGATGTGCGTGCTCTCTTTCTCACAAGCACACACACACACACACACACACACGCACGCACACGCACACGCACACATCTGCTGTCTCTCTCCTCTCCGACACCCATTCTAAGCAAAGCTGTCCAAGAAGACATCCATGGTGTACCCCAGAAGACAGATCATCTCAGCACAAAACAGGCTTGGGAGTGAGATAAGGCAGTGAGACCAGAATCTGATTAAAAAAATAGAGAGATATATATGAAAAACTGACCATCCAGGGCAGGGCCCCCAAAGTGCTGATGGAAAGAAAATGAAGCCTGCCCTCCCTCAGGGAAACGCGGCCCACCCAGGCTTCGCTGTGCGCATGCGCCCGGCTCCTGGCTCTCCACGCTGATTGGAGAAACGTCAATGGATCGCCTCGGTAGCACTAATAATCAGGCCATTCTCAGCTTCCAGAGATAAATAACATAATTATAAACACTCTTCTCCCCGGGGTGCTTTTAGCTGACTATGTGATGCAGCCGTTCCTTTCTGCTCAATCATGTCAGTCAGGACTTCAGGAGAGAAATCAATCCGGGGCTAGTTATCACCCTCCTAAATACACCTCTGGACTAACTCTACAAGGCTAAAGGAGATTCAGTCAATAGTCTTTGTATTTCTCAATGACCACAGACGGACTCTCAGCTCCCTGATTACTGCCTAGCCCAGGGAGATGGGTGTGGGGTCAGGAGTCCAGCCTTCTGGGTGCCCGATGTGGGCTGTGTTCACTATCCTGGCAGGTTAGGACAGCAGAATCACCTTTGTCTTTAGGAGAAGAGCTGAAGATTACTCGAACTGCTCTGCTCCTCGTGGTTCCTTGTCTGGTTCTATGGTTTTAATTGCCCCTAGGAAAGACAAGGGAGGGAGGCGTGGCAGTCTGGTTATCCTAGCCTTAAGGAACAGAGCTTCCCAGCAGTTGGCCAGTTCAGGGATAGTCCTGGGAAGCTCAGAGACCATACGATGCTCCTAGACGGAGGGGCCCCTGCTATGGGCTGGCTCTCAGTGTGAGGGCTTCTGGTCTGGAGAAGGGGGCAAAGCAGTAAGTGAGGACTGGGTTCTGGCCCCTTGGCAGACTGCCTGCAGGGTTTTAGACCTGGAGACACCCTTTCACTTTTGGGGCTGCTTCCCTGGGGGATGAGTTACTTGTCTTCGCATCACACCAAGTTATGCTGCTCCTTCTCTAGGAGCCAAGGCTCCTTCCACTCTGAATGAACATGGTCCCTTTGATCTATTCCCAGCACTAGCCATCACCTAGAGCACTGGTCTGCTCACCTGGGGTACATCCCTCCACTTCTCCAACAGAATCCTTTGACCTGAAACTACAGGTCACAAACCCAAAGGGATATTCTCCCTCTCCCTAGCCTCACGTCTCACCATCTCGCCTGGCCCACACACCTCACCTAGCATTTCTCTACTCCCACGGACAAGGACAAGCCCAACTCTGCCAAGCCTCCAGAGCCAATGATGGGGCCTATCTGCCTTTTCCCATATTCTATCACTTGTGGATTCTTCTAACTGGGGAAAGAAAGTAAAAAACAAGGCCAATAGTATGACCCTAGAGCATGTCAGCATCGAAGCTCCCAGAGACGGTTGCCTCACTGGGGGTGCCTCTCTCGGGCCCACAGCACACGGTGTCATGCGGTGGGTGACCAAGAGGACTGCCCCATGTCCCAGGAGCCTCCTAAGTCCCAGGCTGACAGGAACAGCTGATCACCCTATAGCAGAGTGGCCTGGGGTCACGCCAATGCTGGCTCCCTGTTGGTCTACCCAAAAGGATTAAAGAGGAACAAAGGGCCAGGAGCAGAGGAACGTGGCAGGAAACCATGGGACATGGCAACAAGCAGCATTTGGGGCTCCTCTAAAGGGAATAGCTGCTCATCTTCCCCTCTCCCCTGGCAGGAAGGGGCTCCTTATCTGATCACCCCTCCTGCCTTCAGAAAGGCCCAGGAACAGGGGGCTTCTTTGGCACTTCAGAATGATCACAAGTAATTTGCCTTTTTATTCATATAGAACAAAATTTACAAAGTCATTCATACAGTTTTTGTGTTTTTTTTTTTTTTACTGACTTCGAAAATTGGGAATATTCAAAATACACTTTTACCCCACTCCATTCTGTCATTATTTACACGTATGTACAAGAAAAATGAAAGAGTCTCTGTGGTGTGTGTGTGTGTGTGTGTGTGCACGTGTGTGTGTGGTTTGTGTGGGTGTTTTCTTGTATTAAAAAGCTCTGCTGGTCGGGTGGGTGGATGGACGGGCGGCAGGGCAGGCGGCGCGGTCAGATGGAGGTGCCATGGGAGGTGTCCAAGGCCTCTGGAAGGACGCCTCCCGGCACAGGCTGGAAGGACATGGGGATGGGGGTCTTGACCGGGCTCTGGCGGAACAGCCCCCCGTTGGGCGACCTGTGTTTGCACTGCATGGAGGGCATGGTGGCAGAGCTGCTCAGGGGCAGCGGCAGGTTGCTGCCCGGCCCCGATGACAGTGTCCGGCTGGTGCCGTGGCCGCTTTGCTCGGGCAGAAAAGTGCTGACCGAGAGCTGCGTGTTCTGGTACTCTCGCGTGGGCTCCAAGGCCTGGCTCGGAGCCAGGCCCCCCATCTCCAGGGCCGAAAGCTCAATGGACGCTGGGGAAATCTGCTTGTGGGCAATGTCTTCATCCATTAGGCTGTTCATGCGCCGGTGAACCTGCTCCAAATTCACTTCTTTGTCCTGGAGGGAAAACACAGGAGGGTCAGGCCGAGCCCTAAGATGAGCCACGGCTGGCTTTCCACAAACTCTGGCAGGCCTGGAGACCCCAGGCCTGTTCAGCCTGCTGGACACTGGGTGAGCATCTCCCCGGTCCTCCCACCACACCCCCTCACCTGGATGGCCGACCCTCTGTTATCTGGGGAACCAGTAACCTAGGACGCTGCCCCTAGGTAGCAGAGACCCAGCAAGCAGGCCTTGGCGACACGTGCGTCCCCTCCTCACTCTGCTTAGAACTCCTGTCACACCCAGAGGCAACCTTTGCGAGAAGATGCCTTGAGGAACTGGCAGAGACAAAAGGAAAAATAAAGGAGTTCCCACGGGAATAAAAGGAACTGGTCCTCGAGCCCCTGGTGGGCGCCCATGTATTTGCCATAGAGTTCACGGCGCTCAGACAGCCTTGTGTGATCATCCATATCGTCCACAAGAGGAGGCTTGGGTTCAGGAAGGTCAGTGGCCTCCCTGGAAACACAGCCCTTGTGATGGGCAGGGGCAGCCTGGGAAGGCTGATGTAGGAAGTGAAGTCCTGGCTGACCCTGAAAGTCCCGTTCTCCCCGTGCAAAATGCCCAGAGATGTCAGCAAGCAGGCATTCCCCTGTATCCAAGGCTTATGGGGCTGGTTCCTGGATGAGGAAGATGGTGGGGATGGTGAAGAAAGGGATTTCTCAGGGCTCAGGTGACTTTCCTGATATCAAGAGGGTTGAGACCGCCAAGATGGGTGACCCTTACACTTGACTCTTTCTCCAGATGGTGAATGGTGGCAAGGAAATGGTTTTGTTTGTATGCTTGAGAAAGAGAAGAAAACAGAACAAAAATCATTCCTTTCAAATAACTTGGTGTTTTTTCTACAATATCAAAATAAATCAAGGAGGCCAAACTGCTTGGAAGCCCCTAGAAGACAGAGGATGTACTCAATTTGCTCAATTCCCCCCAAGGAGGTGGGGCGGGAGACCAGGTGTCCACGGAGGAGCCATGCCAGCTCCTCAATGAGGTGCTCAAAGTTTCACTCCCATTTTCAGGCAGCATGAGTGCCAGTGTGCCAGGCAAGGTCATGCCTACTGCCATGCTTCCCTGAGGTCAAACTCCTCGAGAAATGCCATGTCAAAGCTCTGCTCTGAGACAGAACACCACGCACAAGCTGTCTAATGGTGACATCCATACAGTAGGAACCTGTCTTGTAAGGTGGTTAGAAATACCACACGATGTAGAAGCCCCGAATGCACTTTCAAAAGAAAAAAGAAGGAACCATACAAATCTAAGGGCCATTCCAGTGGAGGCTCTGAGCTCCTAGGAGGCTAGTGGGAGAGGATTTTTCCCAGGAAGAGGCCACCCTGAGTAGCTGGCATGAACACCCCTCTCTCATGGGTGGTTAACCCCCATGAAGTCTCAACCCAGCCCTCCTCGAGCAAGGAAGTTGCCTCTGCAGTTTACTCCTTGTTCCCAGTGTGCCCTGGCGTGGAGAAGGCAGGGCCACTGCTCTGTCCACACCTCTGCCGAGTTCATGACTGTAGACAGAGGTTGGCTTCTGTGGGTCACCTGCCATCTTTCCCAGAACCTTACCCAGAAAAAGAAAACTAACAACCCCCATAGGACAGTAAAGAACTCATCCCGGCCCAAGAGCAAAGCTGAGAATAAGAAAGCCAACTGATTCCAGGATGGAAGATACTATGGGGCGTGGCTCTGTGTCCCAGAAGGAAACATCAGAAATCGCTGGCAGAGCCTCATGGGCAGAGCCGACATTCCAGAGATCTGAAGACCCCCCACAGCAGAGCTCAGCTCGCCGATGCGGGGAAACCAGCTCCAAGTTGAGGATGCCTCTGGGTGGCAAGTGTCATGGGTGGCAAGTGTCATGGGTGACACTGGAGAAAGTGGCTGGAGAGTAACAGGCCTTTACTTAGCCTGACTAAATGTGATGTATGCACTGTCTTTCACAGACTCTTTTAAGTTTGTAAAAAATACAAGACGCCAAATGCAAGTTCTCTTAATTACCTTACAGCATGTGGATCCCGCTCTGTGCAACCTTGCCTTTTTTTCTGTGTTTTATCTGCTTTGTTTTTATTTTTGCTTATGAAACTAGTTTTAATAGTTCTTTTTTTAATTGCTATATTAGTCTCTGGCTGTTTTGTGGCCACAATGCATCAATTATCTCTTCCTAAGAAGACCATGGTTTGTGAGCTTTGGGGAATTACTTCTTTGTCCCTGGATAACAGTTTGCAGGTGCCCTGCCCACCTGTGGCTAAGATGCAAGTAAGGACAATAGGACTGAATCTGAATCCTGAACAAAGAGATAAAAAGAGACAGAAAACAGTTGATTGTCCTTCCAATACAGCAGTAGAACTTCAACAAACTTTCTGCTCCATGACTGTCCTATCTCTTGCCCCCCCAGCAAGAGATTGGACAAGCCTGACTCCTGCCCACCACCCATCCTGCTTCTCCAGACTTCTCATGGTTGCTATGTGCCCCAGATAAACTGCTGATACGGCTCTTTCATCTGCATTGGCCAAAGTCAGTGCCACGGCTATGTTAATAAATATCTGTATCTATCGGTTGTTTTCATTTCAAAATATGGGAAGGACACAAAACAAGTATCAGAGATCCTGGAAGCTGGAGAAGTTGAGAGAGAATTTCAGACACTTTTGGGGTTTAATAATATAACCCTCCCTTCTCTTTGCAGATAGCAAAGCTCGTAGAAGGTTGGATGAGCCGGGTGTCCCTGTTGGCAGAGCCTTCAGTTTCCGTCGAAGGAAAACCGATGGCCACTGGACTTGGGATAATGAGAAGAACTGGTTATTACACAATCTCACCTTTTCCCCCTTTAGATTTTCTTTCCAGGGCTTTAAGGATCCTTTTGGGGATGGAAAGAAGTCAAGTTTAGGAGTGGACTAATTCAGAGTGGAAGGCAAGCATCTTGGTCCCAGCCCTGTTCACTCTACCAGTTAGAAGAAAGGGCATGACCTCTTTTCTCAGAAAAGTATTCAGGAAGATGCTCCCCATTTTGCTGGGGTCTAGAGAAAGAGAAAGGGGAACTTCCTGCCCAAGCAGGCCATAGGGAGGCAGAGAGTTGAGAGTGGGAACCAAGTGAAAGGAGCCCTCTCTACCTAATGCCACAGACACAAAACAGAAGGAGAGCTTTGGGAGAAGACCAACCACCCAAAATCCTCTGAAGAAAAATGTGAGCAAAAGAAGTCCCTGAGATGAAATCGTTCACCAGAGAGAAGTACGAGGGAGAAGAGGTTCAGAGAGTAGGATTCTCAAAGTGGTTGGTTATAGGCACCGATACAGCATAAGGATACAGCATAATAATCACAGCTGTGAGGACTTGATCTGGTAATACCAAAGCATCTAGAATAAAAGCCAGCCCAGTGTAGGTGTGGGGACAGCTCAATTACCCCAGAATCAGTATTTTTGGAGGAAAGAGCTTGAATAGTCTCCTCAATCCAAATAATTTTTCTCGTGCCTCAAGTTTAGGACAAGTGAAGCAGCTCCAAGAAGGACTATAAAGCTGTGCGGGGGGTATCGGCTTCCAGTTGAGGTCAGTCATGAGCCCGTAACCGCTCCACGTCAGGAGCCAGAGCAATGTCCGCACCAACTGAACAGACTTTCCAGGGAGACCTTCCCACCCCAAATGGCAGTCAAGTAATTCACGCTTTCCGCACCAGCGGGACCTCAGTCTATTCAAATTCTATGACTGCTGGTAGCTCCAACACAAACTCTGGAGGAACAAGGTGCCATGGTGAGCTGCCCATATCTGACTGTTTAACCAGACAGCAAAATGAGGAGAACTAAAGAAAATGCCTCGCCCCCCTGAAAACACATGTAGTCTGGCTCTGAGTCGGCCACGACGTCCATCAGCTGCCTGCTTCCGCCGCTGTCTAGGGGTCAGAGCCGAAGTGCAGAGAACTGGAGAAAACCACGTTGTGTGGTAAAGCCCGGAACCATAATCATGGGTCACCTGGGGCCACAGATTTAGCACACACGAAGTCATTTCCCATGGCCCCTGGCCAAGGAACGAGGAGGCAGAAATAATCCGCCTGCTCAAGGAAAGAGGCAGGAGTGATTTGAATAATTATCTATATTTTAGACAAAATGGGACATTCTATTATGTTATGCAAATTCAAATAATGGACTTTTTTATGTGAACTACATCAGTTTACATCCTCATTATCTCAAGTTTTTGGTGTTCAACCGCATGGAAACTTGCTGCTGTCTCCATTAATTTACTGTAGGTAACTGACCTAGTCAAACATCCCTGAATATGACATAAAATTCACAGACTGCATTTATCCATGAATCTGGCCGAATTCTACGTTTCTCCCCTCATATTAAACATGATGACAGATGCACCAACGAGGTGACTGGGGACCCTGTCCCAGGCATTGTCTTGCAGAGAGATAAAGTTCTGTAATTAAGCCGCTGTTCACCAACGTGGAAATAATTCAGTGTACTGGAAAACGGTAATTAACTAAACTATCATCTATGTAACAGCCGGTTACACATGGGACTCGTTAGAACAGACTTTGTTTAGTGTCCAACGGCTTTTACTTTAAGTTGGGATGGAACAGAAATAGGATGAGGGACTTCACACCTGACTGGGATGGTTGTAGAAGTGTTCTCCCACTACCACTGAGACCAACTGGGCTGTAAATGAGACCCAATGGCTGGAAGAAATACCATCAGTATGATCTTCTTTTTTTTTTTTTTTTTTTAAAGATTTTATTTATTTATTTGTGAGAGAGAGAATGAGAGACAGAGAGCATGAGAGGGAAGAGGGTCAGAGGGAGAAGCAGACCCCCTGCTGAGCAGGGAGCCCGATGTGGGACGCGATCCCGGGACTCCAGGATCATGACCTGAGCCGAAGGCAGTCGCTTAACCAACTGAGCCACCCAGGCGCCCCATCAGTATGATCTTCTTAAGAATTGCTTCAAAGACTTGCCCAGCCCCAAAGGGCTGGGCTGGAGGTCTGAGACTAGTGGTTGGGTAAGAGCAAAGTTCAACAGTTAGTGAAGTGGTCTCAGGAGATGCTGGGCAGTTTTCAGAGCATCATGAGAAAGAGTTCCAGTAGGCTCACTCATACATTTCGTAGGGGAAGGCGAAAAGAGGAGAGAGCTAATGAACACCTTCCATCGTAAGTGGTAGCAGCAGGTATACAAGGGGTGAACCAAGGCTAGGGGTGAAGAGATCTGCTCAAGCTCACACAACTGCATGGTAACTAGAGGGTCAGGATCAGAGTCCACATCTACCCAGTTCCAAAACCTGGGCTCTTTTCCACTATGCCACGCTGTATGTTCCCAATTTCCCCTTGGAAGGATGGTGTAGACCAGTGGTTTTCATCCTTGGCAGGATATCAGAAGGGCGTTGTGGAGCTTTTAGAAATTAGAGTTGTCCAGAGCTACCCAATACTACCCTTTGGGGAATGGAACCCAAGCATCTGTATTTCTAAAAAGCTCCAGGATTAATCACCTCTGGTGTGCAGCCAGAATTGAAAGCCACTGATCCAGCTGCAATGATTACACAACAATTTAACATTAATAACGTTTTCTTTATAGGAGCCCAGACTGGTTCATTCATTCGATAAACACTTTTGAGGTCCTACTACCAGATGAGCTAATGTTCTTGGTAAAGCATCCATCTTGGCCCCTGGCATATAGAAGGTACTCAATACTTCAGTTAGATCCATCACCTCGTAACGAGAGGCTCCGCTGTTCCAGACACTGGGCTAATTGATGGGAATGCAGAGGTGGAGAAGTGCCAGCAGACTCCAAGCAGGGACAGGCAGGTAAACCATTCTCAGCAATTTGGAATCACAGCCTGCTTGAGTGTGTATACAGGGAGGGCAGGCAGCCCATGGAGGTGAGCAGGGGAGATTTTATAGAGGGGAGTGGTGTCTGAACCCGTTGTGAGGTCCACACTGGGGTATGATAAGCGTTCACTGCCTTCCTGCTGGAAGGCCCTGGAATAAGGGCTGCAATGTACAGTCACTATCTTCACCCTCACGCTAAGAGGTGTGATTTCGGCAATGTAGCCATTGGGCCAGGCTCGGTTTTCAGCGGCAGAGAGAAACTGGGGTTCAGAGGATGTCAACGCCTAGCTAGGAGCCAGGATCCTGGCTCCAGAAGAAGCCCAGCTTACACATTTCATCCCCCAAATCCTCCAGAAAATGGTAGGTAGGAACCCCTGCACCTGCACACACCCCATGGAAAGCCCAGGGGCAGACACGTCATTCGTATTCCAGTTCTGTCCCAGCCACTTCTGTATCCTCCTTTTCCAAGGCGAAGGATGCCTTCCTCCAGAGAATCAGGACAGGTAAGAAGACGTGTACTTTTCCTGGCACAGACAAGGTGCCATAAGATGTGACTTGTCTTCCCCACGCCCGGGACTGCCCAGCACAGGGTCCTTGGGAGGGAGTAGCGCCTGGGCTGCCATTCACCCAGCATGTCCCGTGGGCAGGTGCTGTTTATGGCCCTTTCCATACCTTCCTTCGTTGAACCTCAGGGCAATGCTGTGAGGTTGGCATAAAGGAAGACGGGGGAGGTACAGGAGAGAAAAATCTCTCCGTGGAGTTGAAGAAGCATCAGAGGAGTGGAGGCAGAGAAGGGCGTGGAGCCAAAGGGAGTGCCCCTTGGGACAAATCTTGTGCAGAAAGTGGCTGGCCCACGGGCTGCTAGTCTGCATGGCTGCCTGGCCTCCGTCGGCTCCTGTCTGCCATGGAGGCAGGGCCTGGGGGAGGGCAGGCACGGCAGGCAGCACAAGCATTCCGAGCTCCCAGCCCAGCGACAGATGATTCATCCCTCACTCTTCATGTCATCTCCCATTTGTGCGGCTCTCATCTTTATTTCATGAATATTTTATTCTCCGAGCAATGCCTTCCCCCATAAATCTAGGGGGTAGCTCTTTACTGCAAGCACAGAGCCTGCTGCGCTCACCTGCACTGGGTAACTACATAATAGTTGGATTCCTTAGAAAAAAATATGAGCCCAAATCCACATGAATATTAAGGGGTTGAATGCACATTACTATTCTTCCTCAAGTAGGTGTCTTCAGACTAGATGTCTGAAGACATCTCAGCACAAGCCATTAAACACAACCAGAACGACACCCAAAGACAGCTTTCTGGCTCTTAAGAAATATGGCCAATGCCCCAAAATGGAGCATTCTAAGATTAACCAGACACTCTCACCTAATTGCAAATGTTGCTCCATAAAATACAGGCAACCAGTACCACAAAGTGGTTCTGGATTAAATACCGTTATTATTTGTGGAAGGTTTCAAAGATAGGCTTCTAATATCCTGTTGTGTCAACCCCTTCCTGATTCCTATTCCCTATGTGACGAAGTTCCCAACCACTTGGCCTGGCACCAAGGTCCCACAGAGCAAGCCCCTGCTCCTTGATCCAGCCTCCTCCACTCACATCCCCTTGCTGATGCTGACACTCCAGCCCCCAGAGCTCCGGGCGGGGGTGGGGGGGGGGGACTATTTACCTCCATGCTGTTCACCCTGCCGAAACTTCCGATCTCACCTCCAGCTCTAAGATCTGTACCAACCCTTCAACACTGACTTCTAACACTCCAAGCCCCAAGAACTCTTCACTAACCAGTACCCCTGCCCCCCTGTGTCCCCACCACGCCCAGGCTGGGCTGGGTACCCTTCAGTACATCCATAGTACCCTCTGCTCACTTGAGAATGGTCCTGATCATTAAGGACTGCTTTGGTCAACCTCTCTGCCACATCTGCCCCTGGAGAGGCAAGATCCCTGAGGACACGGGTTATGCCCCTACAGGCATATTTATGAAAGGAAGAAGAGGGAGGGAGAAATTTCATTTGAAAATCAGAAACTGGGGCACCTGGGTGGCTCAGTCATTAAGTGTCTGCCTTCAGTTCGGGTCATGATCCCGGGGTCCAGGGATCGAGCCCCTCATCGGGCTCCCTGCTCTGTGGGAAGCCTGCTTCTCCCTCTCCTACTCCCCCTGCTTGTGTTCCCTCTCTCACTGTCTCTCTCTCTCTCTCTGTCAAATAAATAAATAAAATCTTTAAAAAAAATCAGAAACCCATAAAAATAGGAAAAAGAGGGGATATCTCCTTCTACCATGCAACCCTTCTTAGCAACACCAGAAGGAGCTGGAGGAAAGGCGGCTACTATGCCTCTTCATTGGTCCTCATTCCTACCTGGAAGCAGGCTGGTGGCAGGGGCAGAAATTTCCACATTTTCTAGGCAGGACCAATGTATTTCATCCTCTCCTCTTGTGCCTGAGATCCTGGGCTTATGCAGAAAGCAGAAGAGAAGGTAGGATGCTTTACTGGCGAGAAGAGAGCTGTTCCTCGTAGCTAGGTCATTCCTTGGTCTCCTGGTCTTTTCTCTGCGTTTCTCTCTTTTACCTCTGCCTTCGATGTCTCTCCAACAATCAATCCCAATGCCTGTCCTTCTGTCTCTTTCTGTCTCTCTGTCTCTGTCTCTGTCTCTGTCTCTCTCTCTCTCTCTCTCTCACACACACACACACACACACACACACACACACACACACACACAGTGATCATTCATTCTGGGCTGCCCGCTAAACACTAAACCCGTTTAGTGTGAAGGGACATGATGACTGGAAGCAGATGAGGATGCCCAGTGCAAAGAAGAATGGCCTCTCTGCACCTGGCTCACAAGGGACATTCTGGAAGGCTGAGCCTGGGCACCCTCTCTGCCCATGCCATCCCAGGTCAGCGCCTCCATGACGGTGAGATGCTCACCCACCCAGAGAGCCTCTCCTACTCCCCTGACGCAAGGGCATTTGCACAGAGGAAATCTGGCTATGGCTGATGGGGTTTGGAGAAAAACCAAACCCAAACCCAAATCCAACAAATGGAGAGTGGATGCAATGGGATCTGGTCCTCTACCCCTGGGAGTAGCTCCAGGGCCACCCTACCCTGGGTATACTCTGGATGTTTCTGTACATATGGCCTTGGGTAGTGAGAAGCAGGCTGGTAACGGGACATATATGTGGCCTTTCCTTAAAACTACTCATCAGAATAATTCACAGGTCCTCCCCATGACTTTTTCATAAAAAAAAAAAAAAAATTTCCATTACCAAAAGAAGTTCAGGCAGAACCATTAACCATTCCTTTCGGTGGCTTTCCCTTAAGTCTCACCCCTCCTTCTCTCCTGTGGCCCAGGGGTGAAAAGAAGAAGCAGGAGGCTGTGGGAGACCCAGACTTGGCACTTCCTTGCAGGGAGGTACACAGAAGGCAGAAGAGGAAGATGGAAGTCCCCACAACATTTCCAACACACTGAGTCAAACGGCAAGGTCCTTCTGGCAAAAGCTAAGTGCGATGGCAGAAAGCCGCTGAATGGAGAGTCTGTCCCCACCCCCACCCGGCCAAGGGCTCCATGACAGACTGATTTATGGGCTGTGGCCAACCAGTCTCTCTAGGCTGCAGAGATGGTGGCCATGGCGACGCTGCCTCTTTGGATTTGGGGCTGGTTACCTTGCTGCCTCTTGTTTGAACTTTACACCTATTTGTTACTGACATGATTGGTTGATGATCATTCAGAAGAAGCTGAGGTCTATGTAGCACATAGTGGCAACCCTACCACGTGGGCTTATGGCTGGGCTTATGCCTCCATGCCCGTGTGCAGGTTTCTGCTGGCAGAATACCAAATGGCCAAATGGCCCTCCTTGCCACCCTCCCTTCGGGGAATTGACTCCAGGGTGCCTCAGTGAAGGCTTCATATAAAAAAACAAACAAACAAAATGAGCTTGAAGAAGAGCAAACCCAATGGAAGGAAGTGTCATGGGCAGAATCAGCTCGTGGTCAGCACACATAAGGCAGGAAGTGTGCCAGGACCCGGAGTCCGGATAGAGCCTGGGAGCTCCCCAGCTCCCCAGCTCCCCAGGTGCTGGGTGTGCCTGGAGGGGTGAGGGCAAGGCTGGGCCCTATGAAGACGAGGGAGGAAAGGGAGGAAGGGAGGATGGGAGGGCCGGTCCCTACTTGCATGCTGGAAGAGCAGAGCCCTGTGGCCCTTGCTGTGAAAGCCAAGAGAACCAGGAAGGAAGGAGGTCTCCTCTCTTACCCTACAGTTGTTCTCTCCAGGTCAGGGAGGCACATGGGCGGGGCAGGGTAGGGAAGGGCTCTCTGGCGCTGCTCATGCTGTACCCGCTCTATAGATAGATACAGGACTTTAGTGGCCACGGCTGGTGCCTTGGCCCTCCGTTCAAGCATCAAAACATCCCCTCCATTTGTTCTCTTGCTTTAAAATCAAACTGAAACAACAACACCATCCTCCCCCCGCCGCCCCCCGCATAAAACACGGCTGTGTGCACACAAGTGACTCTGGTAAATACTAAATGGAAGAAACCCCTGCCCATGGGATTCTCCTGTCTCCAAGCTGCAGAAAGGGGAAGCAGGACGTGGGGCACAGACCTCTTTGGGGGTCTCCTGGTGGCACCGGTTGCTGTTCCACCACAGCTCCAGGGCGGCCACCAGGCAGGCGAGGAGGAGGCCAATGGCCAGGATGCAGAAGACCCCAGCGAAGCTGTGCAGCTTGAGGGATTTGCCGTCGGCCTGGGCACTGGCAGGGCTGGTGAGGTCACAGCGGCCCATGTGCGGCCACCACTTCTGCTTGAGCACGTCGAGGTCCCCGGTGTCCTGCAGCTCCAGGATCCTGCAAGATACCACCCATGTGAGCCCCTGGCCTGGGGACCCTGGCCCCTTCCCCAGCACACTGGCCCTCCCCCAGCCAACACTGAGCCATGGTAGCTCTTCTTTTGCCCCAGCTGGCCCCTTCCCCAACCCATTCTCTACTTTGCAGGCAGAGTGCTCTTCCCACAGCACACATCCGGTTTTGTCTCTCTCCTCTTTAAAAGCCTCAGTGCTCCCTCCCACCCTGTCTGGCTGCCCATGGATAAAGTTCAATAGCAAAGCACATAAGGACCCTTCACATGGGATCAGGGGCAAAATAGAGAACTGGATGAGGCAACACTCAGACCATGGACTTACAAAAATGCTTTCTTTCAAACTTCAATAACCACAATGTAAGTCTCTCCAACTAGGATTCACCAAATCACTCATTCATTCATTCATTCATTTGACTTGAGGAGTATCTGCCTTGCGCTATGTACAATGTTCACACTGCTGTGGGTGAGGTCCAGAGACACACACATGGACTTTGAAACAATAATATAGAGACAGAGGCTGTGATCAATACTATGATATGAAGATAGAGGTGCTAAGAAATGGTGCACGGGGAGGGTGGTCCAGACTGGGGCATTACAGGGAGGACCTCATCAAGGAGGGGACAGGGTGAGCACACACCTGAAGGAAGGTCAGTCATCAAACAGCTCATACTTGCCTAGCACATTCTAGGTGCCAGGATATATCCTAAGCACTTGAAAAGTAGTGTTTAATTCTCATGTCAACCCTTTCGGATGGTTCCTTCCATTTTTCCATTTTTCCAGAGAAGGAAATGGAGGCACAGGGAGGTAAAGCATCTTGCCAAAGTCACTTTGTGGTTGGCAGGGATGGCATTCAATGAGGAGAGACTACAGCCATGCCTGAAAGTCTGGTCTCAGCTACTGGTGCTGTATGTCTGAGGGGTGGCGGGGGGAGGAGAAGCGTGGTGGGAGATGAAGGCAGGAAAGCAGGAAGAGCTAAGAATGTGGGCTCGGAGGGGGTGTGAGAGGAATCTGGATTCCATCCTGTTCGCCAAGGTGGGGCAACCTGTGCTGCTCCCGTATTCCCCATGTAGGTGTCTGGATGGTGGTCTTCCTTTGTGGTGGTATCTGATGGACTCCCTCTGTAATCCAGGGGTCTGGACAAGTGAGCTAGTAGTAGCTGGTAATCCCCAGGCTCCTCATACCCAAGCTTTTCCTTTTGGGGCAGAGGGTACTCTTTCAGCCGGGTTCACGGGGAGATGGCCAGGTGATTACACCTGCGGTGACAGCTCTGAGCCCTCCAGGTGTGCACACTTCAAGAGCAGTGGTTTGTTAGAGCCGGGAGAAGCTCGCTTCCAACTGGCCAGTTGAGCAGTCTCTGCCCTGGACCTGCATTGCAGGTCAGCTGGGACTACAGGCTGAGGCTGAGTGCTGTGACCATGCATGAGCTGAGAGTGGTGGAGAGGGGAGGTGACAGTCCAAAGGGGGTCCTCTGACCTGTCAGCATCATAGGCCCAGCATCACATGATCTCTGACGGGCTGTGAAGAGGCTGGCTCCGTACAAAGGGCAGGCTAGGGAGGCACCAGATCTCAGCTGAGTGTCACGGGACAAGGGACTTGCCCCTGTTAACCTTGGCTGTCTCATCGTTGCAAGACAGACCCACGACCTTACCAGATGAGTACATCCTTCGGGACAGGGGCTGTGTGTTACTCTCCATGGTTTCTCCTGAGCAAGTGCAGTGGCAGCCCAACTTGGGCCATCAGTGAATGTTTGTTGTATCAATATACGAATGAATGTATTAACTGAATCGTGAAAACCAATCTAAACTAAAATGGTCATGGTGAGATAATGAGATAATGTCTGTTAAGTGCCAAGGACACAAGTCGGCACAAAAGACTTAAAATGCCGCAGGGCACATAGGGGCTTGGTCACTGAGACAAATTCATGATTGACATGTGCATTTGTGCAGCTTGGGCTTGGGCTCAGTATGCCACTGAGTGCCACAGACCTCTCACATGGCACATCCCATGATTCACTGGGCAGCTGCAGTGTCCCACTATTTCTGTGTGGCTCTAGACACGTTAGGGAATCTGTCCACTGGCTCATACTGAAAGGCCATTGTCTAAGTCTCTGTTGGCAGGTCCAAGGAAGCTGGGCCTCCCGACAGGTAGAGGACCCCAGGGCTGGGTATGCAGGATCTCAGTGCTGTGGGAAGCCTTGTGGGTGGACTCCTGGCTGGCCAAGGAGAGACTGCAGAGCTTTGTGTGCATTGGCGCAGATGCTGTTCTGATGGACATCAGTCCGAACCCAGACCTGCCACCACCTAGCCATGTCAGGAAACCTCTCCACTTCAGTGTTCTTATTACTAAAATCGGAGATTATGGTAACTCCTACCACAGAGTTATTGTGACAAAATGAAAAGAGGGGACACATGGCCACCCCTGAGCTCAAGATCTGGCAAGTAATCAGAGCTCCCTAAAAGCTGCTTCCAGTGGCATGGCCTGATGCCCATGTTGACCAACAGCCCTAGCCTGTCCAGTATTGACCTGCGCTGCCTTTCATGGAGAACATAGTAGGGATTGATCATTTTCCACTGTTTTAATCCTCCTAACAGCCTGTAAAGTAGTTCTTATAATGTCAGTTTTGTCTTAAAGACCTGAGGCTAAACATCTAGATGACTGGCCCACAGTAGCGATCAGAAAGTGGCAAGGCTGCTCTTCAGAGCTGGGTCATGCTGACCCATGCTCTTTCCAGAACATCAGGCTGGTAAGTGCAGTTAGCCTGCTCTCAGAGAGTTACATTCTGGTCTAGGGGACCACGAGACTCTGGCCAGAGCATGGCTGTAGGGTCTGATTCCTCTACTCCTCTGCTCATTGACTGCAGCATTAGGCAGGCTGCTAAGTTCTGCTGATGCTTGCCTTCTTCCGGCTCCTTTTAACTGTATGAGTTTTTATGCCTGATATTATCCCAGGAAGAATGGAAGGCAATTTATAGGAAAACATAGAATAAAATAAAAACAAACAAATCAAAAGGAAAATTTAAATATGTAAGCAACAGAGGAAAGATAAAACAAGTCACGGGCACCAAATGAGTCTTAGAACGAGGCTAAACTAATGCACACCAGAATAATCTATACTCCTGCTTGTGAGTAAGCTGGAGTGATAACAGCCACTTCCTGAAGCCAGTCGTTCTATTTTTCCAGACAGATATAATTGCAGGTGCTTTCCTTTGGTCAATAGTTGTGGAGACTGCTACACAGTAGGTGCTCCATAAATGGCTATTAAGTTGTTAAACATTTATTGAATGCCTGCTTTGCATGCCATGGTCCACAAACAGGCTACAGCACTCAACCCCTATCATACACACTTATAAGGTGAAGCCTATAGATCCTGTCCTCTGCCAAAGCAAGGGAACGTGTCTGTATTCAAGGAAATAGCTTAATTCCCAGGACTAAGGGAAAGAAAGTTACAGCAGTTCCAGATAAGACTGGGATCTATTTATATAAAACCTTTTTTCTGTAAATGGCATGGAGCATTGCTTCCTGGATCTGCCCCCTTCTTGCTCTCAGGCATGCCCCAACTAGGGGCAGCTCATGGTTCTGTAGGAACCATACAGTGGAGCCTCTTGAAGAACCACTGGCCACGGTAAGTTGGCAACCCGAGGTCTGAGTGTTCCCTCCAAGTAGAGACCCATCTGCCCAGGTGGGGGAGGGGGGATGCTTCCAGCTCAAGAGGGGCTGCAACATAGAGGCAGGTGATGATAATTCTGGAGACAGGCACAGCCCACTGGGGACATTTACTTAGAGTCATAGAGCACACGGCCTTCTCATGAAAGCTAAGAGTAATAACCAGAATAACCAGGAAATTGGACCAGGCACTTTTGTTTATGGTCACTGCTGGAGTTGGGGGAGCAGCCAACAGAGTCTCTATTGTGAGAAATTTTGAGTAGAACCTCAGGGTCAGCAAGTTGATAGATAATGAACAGGCCTGTTCCAGGGCAAGCCTGAATTTTGGGACCCCACACCGCCACACTGGTCCTGGTCCACTGCCCTCTAGTGCCACACAAAGGACATGGGATTACTTCTGCACCCAGAAAGCCCTACAATATTGAAAGTGAGCAACCACTCTCTTCCCGCTCATCGCCTGCTCTGGGCTGAATATCCTCAGGTTTCCCCCTGATCTGGTTTGAGCCTGCTATTGCCCTGACCCCCTGAACAATCCAGCTGGGAAGCAAGCTCCCTCCTCTCCCCAGTGTGCCAACAATCACGTCAGCAGACTTTGGGAGATCTCTGGACAGCCCAAGTATATGGGGACCCTAAGCTTCCCTCACTGGGGACCCTGTGCCTCTACAACTGCTGTTTTGGGGCACATTATGCTGCTGCTGCATTGGCTCCACCAGCTCCCCTACCATCTGTCCCAGAAAGGTGCTCACAGGTTGATGGTGTGTGGAATGCCCTGAGCCTCCCATCTCAGAAAACCAACTGGGGTACACCTCAAGAACACCAATATATTACACATCCTGGACAGAAGTCATTCCTTCCTCATGCCTTCAATTGGAACAGTTGATAAAACTCTATCCCTGCTTCTCCCTGGTCGTCTCTCTGCTCCAGGGAGCAAAGGGAGGCACAGAATGTATACTTGATTAAATTCTAGAAAAAAATCCAAAAGCCTCATTTAACTTAATTAGTTCTACCCCTTTTCTGAGTTTTGCAAACAAGCCACTGAATGGATGGGTCACAGGGTGTCGTCCTCAGCCTGTCCCTGATGGGGTTTAGGCTCAGGTGCTCATGATCACAAAGCCCCAACCCACACCTAGAAGGTAGCAGAAGAAAGGCAGTAGGGATTGGAGACCCGACAACAACATGGATACAGGACTGGGACTCAGAGACTTGTATTCTCCCCTTGACTCTGCCAGGAGCTGGCTGAGTGACCCTCTTTGAGCTTCAGGGCGTTAAACGAAGGTTCTCTAACCACTCTCAACCCTCCAAATGGATTATCCTTACTGATGGGATGCCTGTGTTTACCAGGCAACTGGTATTGACCCTAAGCCTGGGTACCATGCCAGCTTTTTCTACTTGGACACCTCTACCATTTTGGATTTCGGTGGACAAAGGCAGAGCCTGTCCTTAGGGATTCCTCTCTGCGCTCCCCAGTCCTGCCCTCTTCACTCACCAGGATGTCACCTCACAGACATGTGTGAGTGGTGGGCCCAAGGCACAGATGTCCTTGGGAAGGGGAGCCCCAGGTAGCAGGCTGGCTACCGGGAAAAGGCCACTGAGCTGACCCACGCTCCTCACTTCTACCTTATCTGGTAAGGCCGAGACACCTAGTCAAAGACTAAGGTAAGTTTCTCTGGCAGAAACAGTGCGGTGGTGATGACAGACTATTTTTCACAAGGAAGCTGGCCAGGTATTCACACTGAGCACTTGGAAACTGGATCATGCCCCGGTGTCCCGAGAAGAATGGGCTCAACCGGGGATGGACTCCCACCAGCAAATTGCATGGGAAACTAAAAAGGCCAATACACACTAGACATATTTCTGGTGGAGGGTATCCATGTACCTTTGCTTAGGCTAGAATGCCCACCCCTATACAGCCCCCCTCCCCACTTTCCCAGCCCCTCCACCTACCATTTGCTAGTATTAATTGCCAGGAAGCTGATCTGGGGAGGAGGAGGAGGCAGGTCATGAGCCACTGTCTACTCTGCAGTGGAAGGCAGGTCCCTTGCCTGCCCCAGCAGATAGCATTGCCCTCCTCAGCCCATGTGCCCATGAAGACAGGGTCAACTGCTTCTCTGACCACACTTCTTTTCAAGACTCCACATTGACTCTTCCCACATTGACTTTTCCCACTGAAAGCCAATGTCAGAAATTCTTTCACTTATAATAATAAGTACTTATCGGGCCCTTGTTAGATCCAATTAATTATTCACTTAATTTTCAAGAACTGGGCCTATCTGGCTAACTCCTACTCATCCTTTAGGCCTCAGGTGTCACCTCCTCTGGAAAGTCCCCCCTGGCCTCCTGGGGAGGGGGAGCTGGTCAGCTTCTTTCCTCTGCCCTCCTCCACCTCTAGAAAATCCTCTCCATTGCACCAACTGCCCCATGCCGGCTCCCCTGCCCACGTCACAGCTTCTACCGAGACTGTGCACCTTCATGGGAAGGGACCACATACTTGCTCTTCTTTACCCTGGGCTGGCGCGGGACTAGATGGGGTGGTGGGAGCCGTGCATGCTGGCACACAGTCAGGGCTGAGGAGACGTGACGAAGAAACAAGTTTGTGTGGGCTCTCATCTCCTAAAAGAAGGTTATCCTCCAAGCCAACCCCCCCACCCGGCTGGTGGTGCTTACCTCTGGGAGAAAAGGTCCCTGTAGGGGCTGCCATGTTGTAGGGCAATGCCATAGCCCTTGCTGCTGACGCTGTTGCCAATGACAGTCATGGAGCAGTCGTCGTCCGTTAGGGCTGCGTACTCCACCACCGCCACATCCCACAGAAAGGCATAGTTCCCCTTCTTTGCCTGAAAGATCAAAAGCACCATGAAGTGAGGCACGCCTACCTCCATTTTCGGCGGTGAGTACTGCATGGTGGGATTTGCAGGACCCTCCTCCGTGGCCCCCTGCCTGCCAGCCAGCACCGCAAGCTCTCCTCTTATTTTCTGGTGACAAACTGCCCCCGCCGGCTGATGCCACCCACTGTGCTTAGATGTAAAAGGCCACGATGCTGCCTCCAGTAGGCTTCAGGGCAGCTCACATCACACGGAGAGGTGGGGAAGGACAGCAGCAGGTGGGCTCTCCAGCTAGCCTCCCGCTCACAGTGGCAGGGACCTAGTTCTCAGATTACCAGGCTCACCCTGGAAAGTGCAGAAAGGCTGACCCAGAGAATTGAGGTTTTCTGATCAGAGATTTGGGGGGGAGAGCATAATAGTCCCCATTTAGTATTTCTACTTAGAACCCAACTGAACCCTGCTTAGGATGAACGTGGAAGATGGCCCTAGGTTTAGTGACCCCGAGTGGCCATGACTTAATAATAACGAAGTCACAAACTTGCTATGCATAGGGAAGAACACATCAAGGACAGGGTCCTGATTATTACAGTGCCAGGCTGCGTTTCTGTCACTTGCCTTTCACTGCCCCCACAAGAGTGTCCCCATGCATACAAACATGCACAAACATGTACACATACACACATGCATACACACATTTTTATATGCACACATATATGCATGCATGTGCAGACACAAAGGCACACAAGCATACATGTGTGCGGGAGTGCACGTGCACACACACACACACACACACACACACCCTTACACACAGGAGCAGGTTTCTGTATCAATGCAATGGCTGCAGATTATCCCATCAGAAATCTGCCCATGGTCACGCTGAAGTCCCACTCCATCACACCCATCCACAGCAGACCTTCAATTTTATCCTGAGCCTTAATTCTGACTTAGCCTGGAGTCTGGGCACTCAGAAGAAATGTGAGCTGCTTTGCTTCTTGGAAGGAGATGCAAACTAGACATTGTCACTTGACCGGCTTAAAATAGAGCATAAAGTTCTTAATGTAGCCAAGTGCCTGGTTTTAATTGTATAGTGAGCACACAGACGCTTCTTTGCCACTCTTCCCCCCTCCCACAGCTCACACTAGGTGCTGGAAGGCCTGGGTCTGGGCTTAGTGGCAGGGCTGAAGCATGGCAGACACGAGGCCATGATGGCAAGGTAGAAGCTTTGCCATGTCTTCATGGGCATTGTTCTGTTCTCTCACGTCAGCTCAGTCTTCATGTCCACTGCAACTTTCCACAGGGTGCCATAGTTGCTTAGATGAAGGTAGTCAATATTTTACTTCTTTCAGGACCCAAAGCACCCATGGGCCAAAACGGCTCATTTTCTCTTCAAAAGTTTTCCAGCAAAAGGATCTGTGGGTAGAGTGTGGCATCCCCCTGGCAGGAAGAGGCTGCTCCTAGCCAGTCACACAGATTTGCCCAAGGAGCTTGTAAGAATTGACCCACGCACCCGTGCCACCCGTGGACTCTTACCTCAGGGAGCAATCCAAATATGACATCAAAGCCTCATTCCTTGGCCAAGCCAATTTCAGAAGTCCCTGAAGGACTTTGACCCTGGTTGCAAAATTACACTCATCTCTCTCCCTCCACATGGGAATATAACAGTCTTTGAAATTTTTTTCCTGCTGGCAAACAAGTTTCCTCACGAAAAGATATAAATTTTCAACCTCTTAGTATCTGAGTTTCTCAGCAAAATGTTGACTTACGACCTAATATTTTGCTTCGGTCTGACTTTGGAGCATTTCACATCCATGCTCGCAATTCAACATGACAATCAGACATTGTTATTTGTACGATTTCAAAAGGGCATGTCATGTTGAAGGAAGAATTAAGATCAGGTTCATTTCTACCTTTCAAGTGATGTGCCAAGAAGGAAAAGGAAATAAGCTGGCCTCCAGTGAGAGGAAACCGACTCTGACAAGAGCCTGACATGACCATTCTATGGGGGCACTTTGCTTCCTTCAAGCCACAAGCATGGGTGCCTCCATTCTGGGCTCAGTGACAGGTGAGCGCAGTTGCATGGAGGAAGCATTTAGTGTCTCACTGGCCTAAGCTGAGAAGATGCTAACAATGTCTCAGCCGCAAACCCCTGCTAACCAGGAAGGCAGTCGAGAAAAGAGGGGAAAGTGGTTCTCTTTCTTGAGCTGCCGAGTGACCTGAGACATTCAATCTCCCCATTTGTAAACAGGGACTAAATGTACTATTATATTTCCCATGTCTGCTTCAAGAAGTACATGGCTGGTCCCGAAGCTACTAGACAATGCCAGAAGAGGGAGACCTGGAGAGGCCGATGTGCCCCATCTTGCCTGTGGGCCAATACGGAAGTTCCAGCTGCAGGGGCGCTCTATCTTTATGAAATAACCTCCCTTCCCCACACCCCTGCCTCACTTCCTCAGCATCCCAGAGCTTCCTACATCCTCCTCTTAGCCCCATATTGAGTAAAATGCAGCACCATAACCTTCCCTAGGCTTCCCAGGGAAACTTTCTGGACCTTGCAGATGTCCCCCCATCTTCCTGGTGGGTCACAGACCCTATAGGACACAGAAGCCTTCTTCTGTCTGGCTATGTTCTCAGGAACATTTCAGATGCCAGCTATAAGGAGCCCAAACACCCCGTCCATCATGGTTATGTCCCCTGATATAGACCCTCTTGTCCCTATGTAGAATGAGCTCCACACAGCCCCTCCAAAATTCTAAGATACGCTTCTCCCTCATGGGGTCAGAAACGGTTTTCCATGGGCCCCTATCCACCTTCTCATTCTGTGCTGCTTATCCACAAAGCTTGGTGTGTGTGCATGTGTGTGCGTGCACATGCGTGTGTGCGTGTGTGCGTCTGTATACATATATACAGAGATATATGTATATGCAGAAATATATGTATATGCAGAAGCCTATATATACAAAAGGAAAGTAGTGGAAAACCATAAGATGGATATAATATTATTACTGTTCTGTAGACGTGTGAAATGTAATATGCCAGAAGATGGATAGAATTATTACATAATGGAGTGGTATTAGTGATTCTTAGGACAAGCTGCTTAAAGGTTCTTTAATCCTGTGACACAGTCTCTGTTACCACACACCACATAGTCCGATCTTTGTTCCCCTGTGCGTCCTTCCCATCAACAGAACACAGACACCTAGCACAGCTCTCCAATTTCCCAGACATTACCCATATACAACCCTTATTTCCCTGGGCTGCATCGAAACATTTTGCTTTGTTTCATTTTCTCCTTTCCCTAAAAGAAAAAGGAAAGGCACTAGGTTCAGACATAAAATAAAAAGATGTGAAGAAAGGAGGAAAAGAATACCTTCCATATTAGAGAACGTCAAAGGCCTCTGGATCTCCATCCCCAGGACGTCAGGATAGCAGCAGGTAGACTGGCCACCCCTGACCTATCTCCCGGCAAGCCTCTTGGTAAACGGGACCCAAGCCCTTCCCTGAAGTCCACTCTGCCCCACTGCACACACGCTGGAACATTACGGAATGGAAAAGGATGGAAACATGAGGTCCTTGGCCCCAGCACTTAGAGTACCCTCCCCAACACTTGGGGGAATGGGATCAGCCTCTATGGCTGGAGAAAGGTTGGGGCACCACAAACAAAGCCAAGAGTGAGCTGGGATATTGGCTGACTCACTCTCCGTTGCTCCACACTGATAATAAAATGAGATTGCATTGCCTTTCATTGCACCACTGATTCCGTCCTTCCCAGAACTCCCTGGGAGCACCAGCTTTCAGATACAGCAGCCTTAGAGGCAAGAACTTCATTATGCACTTCTACGCCATTCTAACTGCTTTTGGAAAGGGCCAAGCCACCATGTTGTTCCCCCAAACAAGAATGCTGGTACTGCAAACATCAAACACAGATGTTATCAGAAAGGAAGCGCTGAAGGAAATCAGATGTCTACAGAGCCAGGGACAGGGGAGGGGAGAGTCCCTGCTGGGTGCCAGGACCTTCAGAAACCCAATTCCTTTTCCATCCCTGGTGTAACTGTGAAGGGCCCAACGTTAATCCCCTTCTACAGACAAAGAAACTGAGATTCAGAGAAAGAAAGTGACTTGCCCCAAAAAACCCAGATCGTGAATGGCAGAGCCAGGTCAAGGTGAGGTCCCTGTCGTGTTGGCGCCAAAGAAGCCCAGGCTCTCCCCTTGGACTTGGGGAGGGGAGGGCTGAGGAAATTGCTCCCTTTGTCCTTGCCCGCTGAGCCCTTCCCAGGGCAATGCTGCTGATGACAGAGCCCTCAGAGCTGTGCTTCTCCAGCTTTGCAAACAGAAGTGGCCTGTGGAACCGCTGAAACTCTGTGAGATGGATGTCACAGGGACCCACACCGTCTGTCTCTGGATGGGGCTGTCAGGGTATCGGGGACTCCTCGGACACCCGACACATCCTCATGGGCGTTCACCATCCAGCAGCACACACAGTGCCTCTCCTTGCATCCACCTCTCACTCCAACAAAGCAGAGGTTGGCCCTCTCACAGGTCCCAAGTCTTAGCTCCCATGGTCACGTTCACAAACTGGCAATGCATTGCCGTGCACAGCCTGAACCCTGGCTAACACCCACACCTGTGTTATGCACTGTACCAACTCACAAGATGCACAGCGAAAACCCAGACCATCTGTGGAGAAAAGGACAATTTTACAGTCTGCTGGTAGGTATGTAGGCTGGCATGGTATTTCTGGAATGGCAATTTGGTGGGGCGATTCAAACACTTAAAATGTGCATACACAGCAATTGCACCCCTAGGGATTTATCCTAAGGAATTATTCAGTTTCTGAAAAGACGTTTGTACAACGATTTTCAGAGTAACACTGTTTAAACTAGCAAGCATTGGAAATAATCTAAATGTTCAACACTTGAGAATCAACTGGGTAAATGATAGTATCAAATGATGGAATATTACATTACCGTTACTATGGAGTTTTAAGAGAGCTTTGGTTGCTAAGGGAAATGAATGTCCATGGTAAACCAGGGCCAGCCTGGGTCCTCGATTCCAACTGTATCGATCTGAATCCCAGCTCCGCCACTTGCTGGCTGTGTGAGTGCAGGCAAGTTGCTTAACATCTCTGGGCCTTGGTTCTCCTGGATGCAAAATGGTCCATACCTCACAGAGTTCCGATGAGGATTAAACCCCTCAATAAATGTGATGTGCTTAGGGCCTTGCTTGGCATATGCTAAATAAATGACAACCAGTTTTATGGTGGTTAGTGAAAAAGAATCTGTTACACTAGAGTATTTGCATCATGGTATCCTTTTTAAACCATCATGTAAAAATAATGTTTTTATACCTATGATGAATCAAAACCAAGCACCAAATAGCAACAACGGTCATCTTGGGGTGATGCCATCACAGGTGACTTCTGATGGTGTCTTTTGATCTGCTGTGTTGTCTATATTTTCTGTAGCTTGGCAAGCATTTCTTCTGTGACTGCAGCTATCCAAGGGGGGAATTTTAATGATTCGGCCTCCTTCCTTGAGCACAGTGTAGTGAAAAGAGTAGATTTCTAGACATAGACAAACCCAGGGCCACATCCCAGCTCTTCAGGGAACCTACAATCTTGGGGACTAATAATTGCTTCCTAGAGGACTATTCCGAGTGTGACATTACAGGGCACAATGCACCATGCCTGGCGATAGTGAGGGCTCAATGCAAACTCTGGCTCCTCCTTTCTGCAGTCCTCAGCTTGATTCAGGAGGCCAATCTATCAGCTCTTAAGGGAACATCCTTCTTCCCACCCACTGCCCCCCTGCCACTCATTCCTCCACCTTGACCAAGTCATCAACATGCTCTGTGGGAGCGTGTGGTGTATGTGTGTGTGTGTGAGGGCATGCCTCTGTGTGTGTGTGTGTGTGTGTGTGTGTGTGTGTGTGTCACAGCCCACAGGGAAGGAGCAGAGAAGTGAACCCAGGTACCCAGTGCCTGGAGAACCACAAAGGGTTTAAGATAAATAGACCATCAGCTGGGAAGGAGCCTGCCTCTCCTGGCCAAAACAATGGATAGGTTGTCCAAAATGATGTGCAAATGTAGGGCAGACAATCAGTAGGACTCTCAGAAATGTTCACAAGCCAACCTCAGGAAACTGTAAGGAAACATTCCACCCAAGGAATGAGAGATAATGACCGTTTGCCTGGATCAGCCCCTGGACCAGCAAAAGCAAGCAAACTAGGGAGGCTCCATGGGAGGGGAGATGGCAATTGAACATTCCCACAATTCGCATTATGCCTGCTCTTCTGAAGTGTCCATGGGGCACACAGTCAATTTGGCTTCTGACTTCAGACCAGCATGAACAGGAAGGAGCTGGATGATGAGATAACACAACAAAAGAGGCGACAAGGCCACCTGGTACAGGGATGTCCTGTGTGTGTGTGTGTGTGTGTGTGTGTGTGTGTGTGTGTGTGTGTGTGTGTGTGTGTGTGTGTGTGTGTGTGTCTCTGTGGACATGAGCACAAGTATGAGGGCAATGCTGTAGGTTTGTCATGGTGGTCCCAAGGAGGCTGCCCATTACCTGAATGAGAGGACGGGGATAAGGGAAATGTCCTGAGGCTACAGCAGCATAAAATGGCCCCTGATGGCCAGGCATTAGGCCTGCAAGATGTCTGCAAAGACTGTCTGTCCCACCCTGGTATTCCTGTACCCTAGACTAACACAGTCAATCGTGAGGAGCATAGCAAGGCGTACAGAGAATGAATGGCACATAATTCCTCAGGCCACCAATGTTCTTACTCATATTATCTTCTCTTGGATTCCTTAACTTCCTCTATAGAATCTTCAACTCCATTTCACATGGAGCAAGGCATGGTATGTCGGTGAGAGCAAGGGTCCAGACACGGGCAGACCAGACCTTCCCCTAGCGTCCTTGGCCAGCCTGCATGACCTCATCTAGAAGGCAGGAACAGCAAGCCCACCTCACAGGCTCATCACAGGGACAGACAGCATGGAAGGTGTCTGATGCATTGAAGGAACTCAAACAATAAGACATTGTCCTCATGATCATGATAATCATCACCAGCATCATCCTTATAGCTTAGAGTTTGGACCCTCATTAAAATGCAAATGCCTTAAGGGAAATAACGCTTGAGATTGTCCTCAATCTTCAGCCTGGTAAATTAGAAGCCTGGGTCACAGTCCTGGCCCAGTTTCCAATTCACTACTGATTTGTAAAAATGGAAGACGAGCCGTTATCGTCCTTAAGGTCTTCTCCAGCTTTAATATCCTCAAAGTCTATGATATAGACCAGTGGTTCTCCAAGTATGATCCCTGGACCTGCAGCATCAGCATCACTGGAGAATTTAAAAGGAAATATAAATTCTCAGGCTCTATACCAGACCCACTGAATAAGAGACTCTGGGAGTAGAGCCCAACCATCTAATAATCTCTCCAGATGGTGCTGATGTGTGCGAAAGCTGAGAGATCCTGTGATATAGACCTCTGTGTCAATTAATTTTTGGTCTTCTCTTGAGAGCAGGTTTACAAAGGGGAGAGTATTATGGCTTTAGGGTCTCAGGTTGAGGAACTAAATGGAGGAGCAGAAGTTGTAGCATTGAGAGAGCAAAACTATTGAAAACAAACACTAAAGGTAAGTTACACTTTACACCTTCTTCCTGCCAAGTACTCTACTTGGTGCTTTCCCATCCATTCTCTTCCTAGAAAGTTCAGGATAAACTTCCACGGCACAAACTGTCCGTTTCCCAAGAGGATTGAGGCTCAAAAAGAAGCGTGCCCAAGACCACAGAATCAGCTATTGACAGAGATTGAATGTCTCCCCAGGTCTCCTTGACTGCAAATGGCCTTCCACTCTCCCACATCAAAAGTTCAACCTCAGTAGCCCCGAAAAGCCACACAGAGCTGCCTGAGCAGCTGTCTCTGTCATCATATGGATTTTCTTTTCTCTTCTGCTGCCAGATTCTGGCCAAGCTTTTGTTAATGATGTCTGCCTCCAGCACCTGACCCTATGGAAGCTTTATGGCTGCATTCCCTTTTTGGTCCTCTAACACTCTGGGAGAAACAGTCTTATTTAGTGAATCAAGTATTGTCCTAGTGGGAGAAGGTTTCTCACATCTCCAAGGGAGAAGGAGCTGGTTCGGTACAAAGGAAAAAGAAAAGCCCTAACTTAGAAGGATCATTGGCTCCTTCCTCAAAGCCTAAAACTGCACACCATCAGCAAAACCAGGGGCTTCATAAACAACCTTCCCAGCAGGGCAAAGGGACACATTGATTTTCAATGATTTGTCAAAACTTTAAATTGTCCAAGGACCATGATAAACAACAATCTAATCTGAGTTTTTCCATGGGAAAGATTAAGAATGATCTAAAAGAAAGAGTAAATTGGTTTGCTTAGATACAAAATAGATTACAAAGAGAAAATAGAGAATGAAAAATGTCATCCTAGAGACTCAAGAATACATGAATTCAGGCAGCACAGAGGACAAGCATGTGGTCAAACATCCTATGAAGAAGCACAGGGCTAAGACCATGTAGATCCTCCCTGTTGTGCATGTGCGCACACATACACACACACACACACACACACACACACACACACACACACGAATAAACGTAAGCTCCATGGCTATGCATGTCCTGTTCGTTGCCCTGGCATGATGTCTGGAATACAGTTAATGCTGAATAAATACGCATAAAGCGATTAGTAAAGAACTGAAGGCATGAATGCTAGGATCGGGGAAGCCTGGGGCCTTGAATCAAAGCAAGCTGGGCTGGATATGTCCTGTACACCCCAACAGGTTTGCCCCTTTCCATCCTGTTTGCTCCTCCAGAGGCTGACCTTCATGGACAGCGTCAAAGGCCACCCTTGGGCCTCTGACTAAGAGTCACTTTCTAAGATTGAGGAATAAATCAAACATTAATACTAATAAAACAACGATCATAATAAGCACCACTCATTCAAATGCATGTTCCCAAACTTAAGAGGGCATAAGAATCCCCCCGGAGGGTATGTTCGAATACAGATTACTAATCTCCACCCTGCTCCCCTCCCTCGTCATCGTCATCTGATTTATTAGATCTAAAGTAGGGCTCAAGAATTTCACTTCTAACATGTTCTGGATGATGCTGATATTGCTGGTCCAACAAGCACACTTTGAGAGCTACGTTGTTAAAATATACTTTATCAGGCATTGTACCCATCCCTTCACATCACCGCTAAACTTTATTTATGGTAACTGTGAGAAGACCCGGGATTATTATTCCTATTTTTCAGAGGAGATAACTTTGTTCGGGAGTTAGTTAACTTCCAAGCCCAGTTCTTGTTAACTCAAATCCCTCACTCTACTCACCACACTTAACGCTGCTTTAACTGAGCATTTGACTTCACTGAGACAAAGTTCAAAGGAGACCCATGAAACTACACCCCTCCCCCGAGGCCAAGGTGGCTTTGCCATCTGCAGCCACCTCTTCTCAGTTTCTTTAGCCATAAAAGGTGTTGGGAACTGGCAACTCGGCCTGTGCCTGAAGGAGAGGGAAGCAGTAAAATTGTGTGTGATCATAATTAATATTAAAAACAACCCCTTAAAGTGTTGGGAGGCCATCTCTGTGGGTTTTATGTTGAAGTCTCATTCTCCAACCCCATTTGCAGCTGAGGTATTCCTTTATGGCCTTGGCAGAAATGTCAGCCTTGAGAGAAAAAGCTCACACAATAGCCTGAAAGCACTTTGAGGAGCTACAAAAGAGGTCACATTCTGACCAAAGAGATTGAAATGGACTCCCATCCCTCACAGAACAAACTCTGAGCTCTACCTGGCAGGACGTACGGCTTTGTAAAGTCAAAGAATCAGAAAGATTCGCCACCAGAGGGGTCTGGCAGGGGCACTGCCTAATAGGAGCCCATCACATCGCCCAGGGATGCCGAACCCTTACTAGAAAGTGCAGAGATTGCTGCTCATCACTTCCTGTGTAACTAAGCTGCGGTCTGAGATCTGGGCTGTACAGAATGGGTCCGAGACCTCTTCCAGATGAAGGTTCTGGAATACTAGAGACGCCAAATTTCACTGCTCAGAGTTCTCTTTACCAGGCTCCACACCACTTCTGGTTGGTTCTTTTATCTGATCCTTGGGAAGCACAATCTTCAGATTTTTTTACTGTTCTTATTACTGTTCCTGATTTAAGTTCATCTACCCCTCATTGCTCTCTCTCTCTCTGTCTCTGTCCATCTCTGTGTGTGTCTCACACACATACACAAAACACATACTAAAATTTTAAAATGTCAGGTTAAAAAGCCAATCTTAATATCTCTATGTTGGAAGGTAAAGAGGCTCATTAGAGCTATATATCCCTGTGGAAACCACTACTTCTACCCAAATAGGTTTTATATTATTGATGATGATGATGATGATGATGATGGTGATGGCAGTAATAGTAGTAATAATAATGAACACATGGATGGCAAAGAAAGAGTCCGGTAATCTTTGGACAAACTGTTCAACCTTTTTGTGTTTTTGTATTCCTCATTTGCAAAATGGAAATATCACAAAACACCATCAATGGTGAAGATAAAGTACAGAAGCACAATGCCACACGGAATAATTTCTTTATGAATGTTATTTTCCTTCCTCCCTTTCTCCCTTTTTGTTTCTGCACGAACAACATTATACCAACAAAATGGAAATAAAAATAAGCTAAACAAAAATTGCCAACAATCTGGCTGATGCAATAAATCAAAATTGTTTTCATCAGCAATCGCTTCTTGATTTTAATGTAATCAAATAACGAAACAATTCAATTCAAAATGTAAAAACTTAAATCATAAAACCCAAAGCAATAATGCTCAGCGGAACAAATAGAATGGAATCAGCCCACATTTATAGCCAGCACTAAGGTGAAGCATATCAGACCTGGGTACAAGGCAAATCACAGGGCAGAGCAAATCTGAAAAAATAAAATCCGATTTAAGGGGAGTGAACACCCTCCCACCCCTCTAATGAGGAGTTTGAAAATAATCAAAGTTAGCATGATGGCACAGATATTGGTTTGATTCCAGAGCTTACCCTACCAAATTATTAAAATCGCAAAAGAAAGTAATTGAAGAATTCATAACGAGATTTGCTTGGCAATGCTCAAAACCCAAAGCAAAGTAATTTAATAAGAGAGGCACAGTGGGGGCTTTCCTTGATCTTTGGACTGTATTATCCCAAACCAATCAGCATCAAACAGAATTAAGCAGCAGGGTGTTATGAAGGGGCGAACTTACTCAATTGTATGGGAACCTGCTCCAGGAGACTGACTAAGCCGCCCCCCTGCCCTTCCTGCCCCTCCTCACCCTTTCTTGCCCTCTCTGCAACTGGGTACCAGCAATCCTGCTCATCTGTGTTGAAGAAAGATGCACATGCCTACATTTCTGCACACTCTCATTTGTTAGCCATTGAGCATTTATTGTGTTTGATTTTTAAAAGGATAGAAGCACATGGATGTCCATGTGCTTTGTGGCTATGCCTACCTCAGCTCTAGGCCCTGAGGACAGACAAAAGATTAAGACACAGGCCTGACCCTAAGCAGCCTCTGAGTGTAGTGGGGGATGTGTCAAAGTAGGGCACTAAGGATGGGGTGGCATCTGATGAAGCTGTACTCCAGGACACACAGGGTGACAAGGGAGCCTCTCACCCTGCTCCGGGGCGGGAGAGGGGGAGAGGACCTGGGGATGGGATGGGGAGCGGGGGCCTCCGGAAGAGCGTATGCCTCTTCTGCTAAGGCTTGGAGGAATAACTAGAAACCAGCCCGGCCAACCAAGAAAGGGAACGATGCTCCAAGCAGCAGGTAGCATGAGGACATATAAAGGAGGGGAGAGGGAAAGGAAGCACTCTGGCTTCCAGATGAGTGGAAGAAAGGCAGGAGTTGAAGTTTTACTCTGATCATACCTCTCCCTCCATTTCTGCAACGTGCCACAAATAACAACAAAGGTGTTGGAGTGAGAAAAATACTGAGCTCAAACCCCGGGTCCCAAACTGACTTCCACATTGATCTGCAGGAAGGCCCTTGTCCTCGAACTTCAGTTTTCTCATTAATAAAGCATAACTGAGCTAAAGCATGGCAGACACTTAACACTGCACCTGAGCCATCCCAGGTCTCTCTAATGGTAGCCATCATGTTATATTAATCTCCTGGTTATCCAAACATTGAGCCCAGGCCTCAGTGGACGGAAGGAAAGCCATAGATAAGGTAAGAAAGGAAACAAAAATTTTTTATGTTTGAAAGAACATACTGTCCCAAATCAGCCTTTGTCTTCACTTTGGCCTTACATCAATTCAACTCAATTTTAAGAGGAAAGTATGAAGCCCACTTTTACATAGTAACTGAGCTCAGCACTCATAACAAGTTAATGAATGAATGAACAAAGGAATAAGAGACCAAATATTTCAAACAGTAAATTGTTCTTACAGAAATACACATTTGAGGAAGGGGTTTGTATATGCATCAATTCTGATTATTAAATTAAGGTAAACATCTAACCATGATCTTAATTTTCTCAAACCCACCAAAATTCATGGATCATTGATGGCAATACCTAATGTGGGCCAAGGGAAAAAATGAGTTGAAAAGACAGTAGT
Organism: Eumetopias jubatus; assembly: GCF_037043125.1. NCBI lineage: Eukaryota > Metazoa > Chordata > Mammalia > Carnivora > Otariidae > Eumetopias > Eumetopias jubatus. The sequence continues at coordinate 44,586,434 of NW_028274823.1, read as the reverse complement.
TTCTTCTTTACTCCAGTTCCCAGAATAATAAAGCAAAATAAAGCTAAAATATATATGTACCTATATAAAAAGTAAAAGAAAGGAAGGAAAAAAATCACAACAGAGGACATGAGAAAAGTAGAAAAAAATACCAACTTATAAAAAAGATCTTTCCTACTAAAGATAAATCCACAAGGAACTGATGAGGAAAAAAAAAATTGTTTTTGAAACCTGAGTATTCTTCTGATCCCAAAGATAAGAATGTAATTTATTCAAAGTTCTCCTTTTGGCAACACTCGCTAACATTTTGTCAAGAGCTTTAAATGTGTATCTTTTCTGACAGTGTAATTCTACTTCTGAGAATTTGATCTGAAGGAATAAATGTAGTAACTAAAAAAATTTACACCTGAAGATGTTCATTATACTGTTAATTATATTTGTGAAAACTTAGAAATGGTCCAAATGACAATCAAGAAGAAAATGTTTAAGTAAATTATCTGACATCTACTTGATGAAACATTAATTAGCCACTAAAATAATTTTTATGAAGTTTTATAATAGTGTTAGAAAAACACAGGATAAAATGTACTTTTATAACATTGTAATTCTATAAAATCTTTATAGAGATTCAAAAAAGACTGGACAGAAATACACACAAGAATCCCTGGAGCCTTATTTAGGTGATGAAAAAAAAAAGTTTGGCTGGTTCTTCTCTGCTTATTTTGTAAGACTATTTTAAGCTTTTCTTAATGGCGATATATTACATTTAAATTATAAATGTGTAACCTAAGATTTCCTCTTAAAAGCTCTTATTACTTTAAACATTGGCATGGACTGGGGGATATTTAACCTCAGTGCACTTGGATTTGCGTTGGGCCACAGAATTAAAGCAGGCGAATGAAGATGGTTCAGGTATATTACATGGCCAAGACACTTAGAATTAAGCCCAAACCCCAGGGAGGGGTTCTGTTCAGCAGGGAAAACACCACTGCCTCCATTCTCCTACAAGGAAACTATACATTCAATAGAAATAAAAATGGGTTTTGTTCGCATGGCATTCAACTGTCTTTTTTGCCTCTCTGGTTTCCCTTACTTTTCTGTGTATTTGATTTCCTGCTTGCCAGTTTTCTCTCATATTCTCACCCTTGTATCCTCAAAACTGAAAAGGAATTGAGGCGTTTGGATTGTAAATGTGCATTCATGACAGAAGTACCTTTAGGAAGCTTTCCTCAACCTCACTAAACAGAATAAATCCCTGCTCTCTGTCCCCATAGCCTCTTCCCACATTAAATGACAGTCATTTGCTGTCCTCCAGAACTCAATAGGGACACTGTAAAGAAAAAGACTAAGTCTGACACTTTATATTTTGAGCTTAATGATAATGAAAATACCACACATAAAAATCCACGGGATTCAGCTAAAACAGTGCATGGAAGAAAATTTGTAGCTTTAAATGCTATGTCAGGAAAGAGTAAAATCCAATGTTCTAAGTTTCAACATTTAGGAGCAAGAAGAAGTAAGGGCAAATTAAAACCAAAGTGAACAGGAGAAAAAAGTTTAACAACAAAAAAAATCTGTAATCAATAAACTCTAACAACAGAGAAAAATCAATAAAGTCAAAAGTTGGTGTTTTGAAAGGAAAAACTATGTTTGTGGATTAGAAGACTCAATATTATAAAGATATCAATTTTCCCCCAAATGATCTATAGATTCAATGGACTAGCTATTGAAATCTCAAGCATTTTTGAAGAAATTTGACAAGATGATTCTAAAATTTAAATGGAAATGGAAATGATCAAATTGCCCAAATACTCTTGTAAGAGAAAAACAAAGTTGGAGGACTTATACTACCTGACATAAGGAATTATTAGAATTATTATAAAGCTACACTGATCAAGATACTTTTATATTGGCATAAGAATAGATATATAGATCAATGGAACAGAATAAAGAATCCAGAAATAGACCAACAAATATATGGCCAGTTAATTTTCAATCAAAAATCTATTCTCTTTGTTAAATAAACACACTTTTATTTTTTTGTTTTGTTTTTTTAATAAATGGTGCTAGATCAATTGGATATATATATCGGGGGAGAAAGAGAACCTGGACCACTTCTTTATTCCATATACAAAAACAAATTTGATATGCAACATAATGTAAATATAAATAGATGACATAAATGTAAAAACCTTCTAGAAGAAAATGTGCAACTTTAAGGTAGGAAACTTTCTTAGGACACAAAAAAGCATTAAAACCATAAAAGAAAAAACCCCTGATACATGGGGTTTTATCAAAATTTAAAAATTCTACTCTTTAAAAAACACCATTAAGAAAATGAATGGGCAATTTACAGACTGGAAATTATAACTGCAGTACTTATATTTGATCAAGGACTTACAGCTAGAATACATTGAAAACTCATCTAAATCTATAATGAAAAGCTGCAGTACCCAGTAAAAATTAACAAAGGACTTGAGCAGCACACCCTTCTCTAAAGAGGCTATGTGAAACTAATGATGTACTGTATGTTGGCTAATTGAATTTAAATTAAAAAAAAAAAGAGAGGCTATGTGGATGGCCAATAAGCATAGGAAAGAGTGCTAGCCATCATTAGCCACAAAAAGAATGCCAATTAAAAAATGGGATATCCTTCACCATGTCCACATTTTTGCCATAAGCATCTTTGCCATAAGCATCTTTGCCAGAGACATCTTTGTTGAAAGCATTTCCACTGCATAACTAATTGGTCATATGACGATTTTGCTGTAAAAGATAAAATAATGAAAAAGAAAAGAGGGACATTAAAAAGGACATAATGAAACATGAAAAAATTAGTAAAATTAATTTCTTCCTTCATTAAAACAGATATCGGTTTTCCAAATACTACGATGCGTATTTGTAACTGAGCTTTGTATTGCATGATGAGCGCCTTCTACACTGTTGTTCCTTCTTGACAGAGTGTCATGTGTCCACTGATAGATGCTACAAAGTTCTATGGAAAATGTGGAAGAAAAGCTAATGCTGTAATACATTTGTAACTGAGCTTTGTGATCATTGTAACTGATCTGTCATCATTTTCTAGTGTAGTCTAGAGTGCAATCTGGCTTTACACTCCCTTATTTCACACTTCCAGTAAGTTTTACCACTGTATTTTCTACCAAGTCAACACACAGATTTGTCATCATCCACTATTTTAAGACCACCATCTCCACATGTTACTGTATAGACCATTATGAGGGCTAGCTGAGATTTATATAGATATTATGAGGTCTAGCTAAGATTTATACAATATAAAAAAAAGGAAATCTTTTCAGTGGAGAAATGAAACCAGACTGTCAACCAGTTATTTTATCTTTTATGGCAAAATTGCCTGACGGCCAATTAGTTATGTGGCGAACATGTTTGCAATGAAAATGTTTGCAGCAAGATGTCTGTGGCAAAACTATCTAGAACCATCCTCCACATCCACTAAAGTGTCTACAGTCAAAAAGACTGTAAGACTAAATGTTGGTTAGGATGTTCAGCAACTGGAGCTTTCAAGTACGTAAATAAGGTATTACCAGTGGGAGTGTAAAATAGAGGTGGAAGTGCTTAGGCAATTCCTTATAGAGGTAAACACACATCGATCCCATGACCCAAGAATTCCACTCTTCTGTATTTGGTAAAGAAAAGCATAAACAAGGGCCCCTGGGTGGTTCAGTCATTAAGCGTCTAGCTTTGACTCAGGTCACGATACCAGGGTGCTGGGACCGAGCCCCGCATCCTGCTCCCTGCTCGGCGGGAAGCCTGCTTCTCCCTCTCCCTCTTCCACTCCCCCTTGTGTTCCTTCTCTCGCTGTGTCTCTCTCTGTCGAATAAATAGATAAAATCTTAAAAAAAAAAAAAGAAAGAAAAGTGTAAACATACCTCTGCAAAATATTTTTTATAAAAATGATCATATAGTCTTATTCTTATTAGCCCCAAATTAGCAACAACTGAATGTATGTCAGCCGGAAAATGGATAAAGACATTGAGGTTTATTCATACAATGGAATACTACTCAAAAGGAAGAAAGAAAAAGAAGTACTGATATCCACAACTTAAATCTCATTGGTGTTTCACTGGGTGAAAGAAACTGAGCACAAATATAACACATTTTATATTATTCCACTTATATGAATTACAAGAACAGGTAAATCTAATCTGTGTTACTAGAAGGCTGTAAGTGGTTGCTTCCGGGGGTAGGGAGAATATCCCTACCAGAAAGTATCCAGAAAGTGACATGAGAAAACTTTCCAAAATGATGAACAGCTTCTATAGCTTGTTTTGGGTGTTGATTACACAGTTGTATACAATTGTCTAAACCCATGAAACAAACACTTAATACATGTGCATTTCATTGTATGTCAATTACACTTCATAAAAGGATTCTGTGCTATTTGTCTTTATATTTTTGTTATCTTCTTTTCCTAACAAATAGTAGGTGCTGAGGCAGTTTGCTGACATCTACTGAAAGTCGACCTTATGCTACTATACTGGACACTTTCTGCCTAATGCACTGCTAAGCTCACAACTAATCTGGGAAGGCCCTTCTCGGTCTCGCAGATAGCTCAGAGAGGTGAACTCACTTGACCAAAGACAAGCCACAGATTAAATTAAGTCAAAAGTGGAACTTAAATTCACATCTCCAAACTCTTAGGCAGAAGTTCTTCAAACTACATTTCTTGAATGGATGAGTAAGTGAAAAAATGAACAAACAAAGAGAAGAGACTACCCAACTTGAAAAATGGATACAGTGCTTTTGAGCAAGTAGAAAAGATAGAGAGATGAATAGTTATCCAATGTGAGTATCTCAGAAGGAGGGAGGCATATGGAATCCCTGGTCTTCATTGACTCGAAAGCAGAGAAAGAACAAAATATGTGTCTTGGAGCAGGCCTATAAGGCCCACGGCTGCTGCCAAGGGTATGTTCATCCTTTCCTCTGCACAGGGCTGCCTAGCTTGTACTCATCCCTTTTCCAGGGGGCCAGACCCCCATCAAAAGTCCCTTTGAGCAACTCGGCCAAATCTTCCTGATCATTGCACCTAGCATCCCCCAAATACAAAGGAGTACCATTCCATAAAAGCTTCTTCTCCCTCTTCAGGAGGAACTTCCAGTAGGCTGTGAAACCAGGATGCTTCTCACCATGCTCCTTCCAAATGAAGAGCACCATGGGGCACCAAAGTTCCTTGTCCTCCCATGGAAGGCTACAGTCCTTCTGGGGACCCCGAGAAGGACCTTCTCCATACCCTGGTATGGTCCCTGACCCTATCCCTTTCTGCCACATGGTACAGTCCCTGACATTCAGCAGACAGTGTATGCCACGGGAGCAGCCCTTGCCAAGGAGCTGAGAGCAAGGGGAAGGGACAAAATGCAGGAGCTGATGGGTGATACCCAATCTGGTCCACGGCAAGCATTAGATCAGTGTGGAAATAAATAAGATTTGTGGGCCTGTTTTCTTCCTGCATTTGCATTCACACTTTATGACCTCAGCGATATTTACTGAGTGGAAAAAAACCACCTTCTGTTAGGACTGCTGGACTCAAAAGCTACTTCCGTCTGAAAAAATACTATCTCTAGACACAGGGTCTGAAACAAGCTACTTGTCTATTTATTCAAAGAGCTCAATGAGCTGGAAGATTGACATTTGAACTATTAATACTGTATTCTATTTGACAATGTTATTAAATATTAGGTCTGATTTATAGAAAGGCTTAATAAATTGACAGGCCAGGTCAGCCCTGGCACTGCACCGAAATTGGGTCACATTGGATATTACTTGATAGCGTTGATCAAACTAAAGAAAAAAAATTCCACCAACTACTTTAGAGTCTGATTTCATGTGACAAAGTTATTATCATATAAATCTGAACCACTTGCTAGCCCAGTTCTGCATCCCAAAATTTCTTAAATTGATATTTTCAGTCGTTTGGAAATCAAAAAATAAAATCAGACACTTAGGAAACCTTTGCTAGGGCATGGAAGGACAGGTAAGGCTTTTAAAAATGGGGGTCAGGTATGTGTCTCGTTACTTTGGTGTAAAAGAGGAAGGGAAATAAAAAAGCACAGGTAAAGAGTATGCAAGGGGCAGAGGCAGAGTGAGGTACAGAAATGGGAGTGTTACCCCGTGGGAAGAGGCAAGGTGGGAATGAGCCTTGGCTTGGACTGTGCCACGACTTACTCAGGTCTGTGTGACCTTGAGCAAGCCACTTCATTTCTCTGAGGCCCAGGTCGAGCTAGGTGATGTTACTGGATGTGCCTATGGGCTGTTAGATGATGTAGAACCAAAGGGTGAGCTCCTTACTTGATGTGCTTATGCACTCTTGGATGATACAGAGCCAGACAATGAGCAACTGGATAGGTGTATATGCTTTTAGATGATAGAGACCGAGGGGCAGTATCCCTGGCCCACCCGTTGCTCTAGAACAGGGGTCCTCAAACTTGTTCTTTAAGAGCCATGTAATATATATTTTAGGCTTTGGAGATGATATGGTCTCTGGTACAAGTACTCAACTCTGCTGAAGTAGTAGGAAAGATACCATAGAGAGTATGTAAATGAAAGTGTGTGTCTGTGTCCCAATAAAACTTTATTTACAAAAACAGGCAGTGGGCCAGATTTAGCCCATGGACCGTAGTTTGCCAATACTTGGTCTACTCTTTCCTCAGGGCTGACAGGAGCAGGTGACTGAAAGAAAGGAAGGCAGCCTCTTTCTTCTTTCTGTGGACCGGCAGGGTTTCTTTCAGAAGAGAAGGCTATGAAGAGACAAGCCTGCAAGGGACCCTGGAGTTACTTCCCTTACCCCTCCCATCAAGGAATCCGTGGAGGGTAACCCGCTAACTGATGGCGCCAACTACATCTCAGATTTATGTGTCCCTGCTCAGTCAGACAGCCAACAGATGACTCATTCAGGGACAACCCAGTATTTATTGAGACTTACTGGGTGCCAGGCAGGTCTGTTGTAAAAGCTAGATGCTGTGGGCTCTTAATAAATAAATAAAACTTCCTTCCCCTTATAAATTCTTTCCTGTTCTTCTCACCAGGGCCCAGAAGGGCTGGCCCCTCCTTGTCTGAGGGGCCACTAGCATGAAAGCATGGGTCACAGAGGTGGGGCAACCATGACATAATCCCTTTCCCTGGTTCTGATAACTGTGGAAAAGTAATCACCTCTTGCTAAGCAATTTCCCACCTAAATTGGTTTCAAGTCATTAAAAGCTGCAATACTCCCAAGGAAAAAATAATAGCAGCTCTCTGAGGTTACCCTCTACACCAAGTTCCTTGACTTCGGTAGCAATTAGATGTCACTCCACTACCAAGCACTCTCCAGAAATGGAGCCTGAATCACCAAAGAGTAACTGGAAACGAGAAGTGAGGTCATCCTCCCCTCGCTAAAGAAGTTTCTGGCAACGTCCCTTGGGGGTGCCCCCTCCTCACCTTCGTGCAGCTGCCTGCACTGCTTAAGCATTTAGGTGCAGGAGACCCCCACCCCCAGACAGGCAGAGGATCCGAGAGTAAATCTGAGCTCTCTTTCCAATAAAAAATGCAGCACACTCCATTTTCTGACAATACCATAAACTCACTTTTATGACACTAGTTATAAAACCCTTAACATCTGTCTAGTGCTGGTGGTCAGTTTTTTTTCTTAGAGATCCAAATGCAAGTGGGAGATCTGTGACCCCAAAGCTGGTTTGGGGTTAATAAAAATGAAGGTGTCAGAAAAGCAACACATCCCATGTACCGAAAAAAGATTAGATTCCACACCACGAAGCTATAGGCATTTCTAAGAAGTCCTTTCTTTGCATTTTCCACTACTTACCTTTTTTACATTGTTTTCATCATGAGTTAAGACCCTAAATGTCACCAGAGGGTGAATGATTTCTAATGTGCCAGCAATGGATGAGGGGTATAAGTAGGATGACAAGGAGCTATTTCCCCGATGACCCATCTCTAGATTTATCACCCTCCAGAGGGCTCTGTGGTGATGCTTGCTCTCTTATGGTACACCAGGAGCAAGACTAGGCCGGCACACGGGAGCTTGCAAGGACAAAAGGGCCTGGCGTCTGTGGGAGCCGAACTCTGCCTGGCTTGGTCGGGACTTACTTATTTGGAAGAGTAGGTAGGTGCACAAACTGGGATTAATCGCAACCCTAGGTTCAGGTCACCCATCCTTTTGTCCAGGAATGGCCCTCCTTTGAATTAACTCATTAGTTATTTATTATAATGAGAAATGAAAAAAAAATTTTTTTAACCTAGTGAATCTAAAGTTAACACTGACCTTGACTTACACTCAATGGTTTGCTTCTCTCCTCCCTCTTGCTCTGCCTCTCCCATCTATATTAACCACTATCGTGAATTTTGTATTTCATCCTTACTTTGGATGTGTGCATGCATGCATTTCATACATTTTAAATGGGTATTAAGTTGTATGTTTTTTTCTACTAGTTGACCCATATGAAATTGCCTTTAATGCTTTTTCTGATTCAATGTTTTCTGCTAAGATTCATCCGTGCTATTACATGGAGGTGTAGGCCATTCATTTCACTGCAGGTCATATCTTTTCACCTTGTTAAAGCTCATTTGGAGTGTTTCCAGGGTTCTGACTTTATAAGCAATACTGCCCTGACCTTTCTCACTTCTGAAGTTCATGCAGGAGTTTCCTTGGGGTAGATATATAGGAGTGGCATCGCTGGGTCGTGGGGTATATGAATGTTCCGTTTTATAAGAGCATACTCATTTCCAAAGCGGTTGTACTGGGTACACTCCCACCAGCAATTAAGCACCTGTTACTCGCATCCTCTCCACCACCTCTCATTTTATGCCACTCTAATTGGTGTAAAATGATATACCTTTATGGTCTTGATTTGCATATCCTAGATCACTAATGATTTTGAGTATCTCTTCCTGTGATATCCTGGCCATATGCATTGCCTCTTCTGTGAAAGGCCTGTGCAAGTCTTGCCCATTTTTCTGTTAAATTTTTAAAAATGTTCTTATTGATTTATAAAAGTTCTTCTTATAATCTTGATATTAATCCTATCTTGGTTATGATGCATAGTGTGTGACTTGTCTTTTCTTTTTCTTTAAAGTGTCTTACAATAAATGGAAGTTTAATAAAGTCAAAAGTAGCCATCTTTTCCTTTACTGGAAGTACTTTTTGTAGCACCATTGCAATGAATCTTCACAAGAATCCTATGTGGATGGGAGTACCAGCTCTCTATGAGAGAGAAAAAAAGCAGAGAGCGGAAACTCAAAGGCCATTTGGCCCAGGCCTTACGTTCATAAAAAGCTGTAAGTCAACTTCGTATTCATTATCTCCAAATGAGGTCACCTACAGCCCCAAAGATTCACTGTCAGGGATGAAAGAAGACCTAGCAGCTCGAGGTTAGAGCGCCATCCTCTGTAATTCACTAAAAACAAGAGATTTTAATAATCTTGTCAGCACGGGAGTAACACATTTATATTGCATTCTGTTATTTTTGTTATCAGTTGGCTATGGTATCGACCATAACGTGTACTTCTGAGTGTTTTAGGTTTCTAAGGAGACCCCCAAAGGACCTCTCTCAACTCTGCGAGGTTCAGGCGGGACTAGGGGTGTGCTCAAATTTACATAGTTGGTGAGCGTGGAGCTGGAATTCACACACAAACGTGTCAGGCTTCAGAGCCCAGAGGCTTTCTGTGGCTCAGTGTGGCTAAACAACAAGGAGAAGCCACCCTGAGCTAAATGCTCTGTGAGAACAGAAGGGGAGGGAGGAGATGCCGAGGTAGGCTGGACTGCCCGTCTGCTCAGAGACTGCAGTCCTGGCCACGGGAGCACATCTTCCTGACACCTTTCTCTGACCTGAGGGACAGTAGCTACCGCAGGTAAGGGTTACCAGACAGGACATCACCACCAGTAGCTTCCTTATATGACACCTGCCTCCGTCCCACCATCTTCCTCCTCCTTTAAGGGCTCTGCAAGTGCACGGTGGATAAACACCAAACACAGCCCGGAACCCCAAGTGTCAGAACCTAACTAGGAATGTGACCCTATGTCTCTGATCCTCATCTGTATAAGGGGATAGTGGTGATTAATTCAGGTCATTGTGGGCAATTCGATAAAATAAAGGAGCAAAGTCTAATCCACTTCTGAAGCAGGTAATGGTTTTTCAGCATCCTCCTTCTCGCTGACCCTAGCTTCCTCTCACCCTGCGCTCCTTCAGGTTCCCTCACTGTAGACTCCGTCCTGGGGTTGCTCTCCTTACCACCATCCCCCAAGCGCATCTCCCTTCTGCAGCACGGTCCCACAGATATGCCAGGTCAACTGGCCAGCCCTTCCTCTGGGCCTGCCGCCCCTTAGGTGCGGTCTTCCGCATCCTAACCCCTGGCTGCCCGCAGTATGCCTACCCTCTCCTCAACCTCGTCCCCTCAGTCCCTTGCTCCTCTCACTTGCTCCTCTGCTTCTGCTTTGGCTGAGTGTTCTCACCTGAGATGGGCAGGCCCCTCTGGACCACCATCCTATAAGCCCAGGAGGAGGGAGGTCCATGACTCGGGCTTAATCTGCCTGCTCTTCACTGACCCTTTCGAAACTTAGAATATGCCTAATGAGCAGCCCCTCTGCTTCTGTTGCCAAGAATGGGCATCTTATCTAAAGAACGTGTGCATCTCCTACGGACACTTGCAAGCCTGTGAGAAATCTGTATCCAAGTGGCTAAAGATGGATCACCCTGCAGGTGACAAGGTGACTCAAAGGAGAGGCTCTGGGGAGGTATCTCCTACCTTGGAAATGACAGTGCCCACAGCCAGTCACAGCACACACATGGCCAGGTAGCCAGCTCCCGCCTACCTTCCTGATGCCTTCCGAAGGACTGGACACACAGTTGTCAGCCCCTCCGTTCTTGCTGATGGCCCGCCAGAGTTCAGCAAACGTGCTGTCTTGTTCCAGGGGGTTGGTGCCCTTGGCTCGGAAGTACTCATACACAGCAGAATCCCGGACGGTGCCGTAAGACATATCAACTTGTTTGGAGAGGTCCTGGAATGTCCTGAAAATGCAAAAAGTCATGAAGCATGGGTACCTGATGCCCACTGCAGGGATGTAAATGGGCCGCAAGGTTCTCCTGAGGACCAAGCCCAGCTGTGGTCCACTCTCCACACTCTTCACTCCGAACTCCGAGTAGCTCCAGTTCCTTGGCCCAGAGCATGACTTGCCAGGGCCTAATCCTATCCCAGGTTTGTTTCCTCAGTGTAGATTCATTCAATAAGGTCACTGAACACTTAAAACCAGGTCCTGTGCCGAGCTCAAGGGACAAAACGATGAATAAGACAGCATTCCTGCCCTCAGGGAACTTAGGGTTTAGCCATAGACACATACAGACAGCCACAGTATATGAATCAGGGTAACACGGAAGGAAACACATGTTGGCACGATTGATGATGATGACTAGTCCCTGCCACTTAGAACTGGTGTGGGCAGAAACACGCACTCAGGTCATGCCCATGAAGAGGCAGGTCCCCTCCAAAGCTTGTGGCTCTTCTAGAGTTCCACTCAATTGTTGCATTTTGAGCACCTCCCCTGAGTCTGTGTTCCAGTAAAGAAAGAAATCTGTGTTTTTCTATATGAAGTGTCTTGATTTTTAGGCACTGACAACTATTAAAAGATGGTGAAGATAAAACAAAGCACTTCTGAGAGCCTGGGGTGGCTTACACATGAAGGAGAAGCAGGTAGGTCAGGCCACGTGCATGTTGGAGGGAAGGAGCACATCCCCAGGCAGATGCCTGAGCTGAGGGTGGAGAAGGAGAGGCTTCTTTGGGGTGGGGGCAATAGTCAGACCAGGAAGCACCACTTGGCACAAAGCTCTCACTTGCCTTAAGTGGGCATCACCTGTTTCAATGTGCTGAGAGAAGGTCACATACAAAATCAAAAGGCAAAAAGAACAAAAATCCCCAAATGCTCGGTGGTGAGCCAGGCTCTCTCTCTCCAGGCTCCAACTTGATCACTCTTTATTTCTCTTCTGGAAATCTGTTTCTCCTTTGTACCAGCCAGGATCACCATCCCCATCTCTCCCTGAGTCACCCTTTCCAGGAGGAGATCCAATCTTCTCAACCTGATCTACATAACCCTCCATCTTCTGGACTCAGCTGCTGCTCCTGCTCAGCCCCCTAGCCAAGGCTGAAATGAGAAATCCCACACAGTCCCCATCTATGGCACCAAGCCATGGTGTTTCCTCTGCCTGGAACCCCTTTATCTCACTTATCCACCTGCTGTTCTTCTGCAAACACCCCGAAGATCCGGGGGCCTCCCTTCCCCGTGCAAAGCCATCACCAGCCCTTTCCTCCCCATGCCATCTCCACACCTTGCATAGTTTCTATGGCAGCATATCACTGTGACTTCAGAGCACAGCATACCGGGCAAGAGGAAGCAGCATCTCTGGAGTCCAACCACCTGCCTTCTGTCTCAGCTCGCCCATCACTGACACTGCAGGACTGGCAGGTTAGCAAAACTCTCTGTGCCTCAGTTTCCAAATCTCTTAAAACAGGGCGAGAAGCAGAGTCTGTGGGGGAGTGGCTACCGTTATGACTAACTGAGGCAATGCAGCTGAGCCACTGACACAAACTCAGTGGCCAGTAACTAGTAGCAATTATTCTGCACAGTAGAATGTAAGAAGTTGGAGGGCTGGAGCCAAGAAGACAGCCTCCGATTTGCATCCGTGGCACTGGACCCAGGGCTGACACCAGTCTTCCCAGCATGCACATGGAGGAGCCAGTGATGGCTGCTTCCTCCTGCTTTGGAGACGCACTCCATGGAGTTCCTTTAGGCCCTGCTACATGGCCCAGAAACAGCTCAGTATTTGTTTCAATACATTACAGAAGAAAGGAAACATAAAATAACAAATTCGATGAAGAAATCTTTCTAATTATTGTTCATTATTTATATCTAATTGAAGCAAGATGTTCCTTTGCTTGAAGGGCCCCAAGGGTTGTAACTGTCGTAATTTGCCTGTAATGAAAGGAGGGGGGATCTTTTTTCCCACGTTTTTTATTTTTCTCATGGTAATACAAACAAACACAAGGCTTTGATGAATGGGAAACATCAGGATGAATTACACAGTTGAGTCTAAATACTGAACTGCTCTAAATTACTGCAGTTTCTATGAGTATGGCATGAATGTGTAACTGCCAAGGAGCTCAGCACTACTGTTCCATTCCCACATCTGAAATGGAGATTTCCTCTCTTCTCTTACTATTAATTCATGACTGTGCCCCTGGCCAGAGGCTCAGGGATCATCTCTGGATGACAAGTAGGCAGCCCGAATGTTTGTGGCTTCATGTCCGTTTCTGTCCCAGTAGACCTCATTGTTCCCACCCCCAAACACCACCTCCGTTCGCTGTGCCAGCCTCATGGCTCAGCCCCATGGCCTTCATATATCACCTTGCAAAGCCATGAGTCATTGCAGAGGGATCTTTTCCATCTCAGATGCACACATCCTCTTTCAAGGAAAGTTTCCAAGCTCACTAACATGCCCAGCACACAGTAGGTACTGCCACCATATTTCAGAGTAGCTAACACTATCAAAGGATCTGGAGGTTTAGGCAGGAGGACCCAACAATTTGTACACCAAAGCCATCATCTCCTTGGGGCCCTCACTGTCACATCAGAGTGTACGGTTTTGGAAGGGACACAGGGGGAGGAATAAAGGAGACAAGGAGCAGCCAGCCAGCCAGGCTCTAAGGCAACACTGGCAGTCAGGGGAAGACAGATGTGCACATCAGATAGGACACCCATCTGAACAAGCCAGGGATGCTTAGCTTGGAGAAGGCAGCACCAGAACACTTAACTTAGCATGCTTCTCAAATTGATCTCTTCAGCAACAACTGCTAGAAAGTGTCCATGCACCCCACCACAGAGAGATGCAGCTCTGTCCATCACAGCGGGTAGCTCCATAAACCTCAGTCACTCAATCACGCATGCTGCCCCTGGCTAAAGTCATTCAACGAGTTAGTGGTTCCATAGACAGCTACTGAATAGCCACTTGGTAAGGCACAGTGGCACAAAAGCAAGGAATGAATGGTGGGTATCCTCGTGGGGTTCATAGTGAGGGGTGGGAGAATGGTCAGAGAAGTAAACGAGTAGTAACTAAACTACATGAGCAAACTGAAATAGAGCTCTGCCTGGGGGATCCTGGAAGCATGGGGGATGAGCCACTGGCTTTGGCCAGAGCTAAGGAAAAGCTTTATAGAAGAGGAAACATTAAGTGGAGCCAGGAAGAATGGGTGGAGGTAGCTGGATGGAGAATCAAGGGGTAAGGTGTTTCAGAAAGACAAGATATTATCTGAGAAGGCACTGCTGGTCCAGCTGGGACACATGCCATGGGGCACTTCATAATCAGCTCAAATGATGCAGGTTTGAGAATCATACAGAGGTGGGTGTGAATCCTGCCTGTGAATACCTTAGCTGTTTGAGGTAGACGAGTAGTTCTCAAAGTATGACCTCAGAGTCACAGCATCAGCATCCCCCAGGACCCTCGAAGAAATGCAGATTCTGGGGCCCACCCCAGAACTACTGAACCAGAAACTTTGGGGTGGCACTCAGCAATCTTTCACAATCCTCCAGGGGAATGTGATACACATGCAGGTTTCAGAATCACTGACTGAGGCCTTAGTTTTCTTAACTCAGAACTTAACCCAGACCTTTCTCACAGGGGTCGTGAATAAGGATATTAAGGATTAAGACATATGCCCGGGGGGGGGCGGAGAAAGATGGCAGAGGAGTAGGAGACCTGGATTTCGTCTGGTCTCAGGAATTCAGCTGAATAGGGATCAAACCATTCTGAACACCTACGAACTCAACAGGAGACCAAAGAAGAGAGTAGCAACAACTCTCTGAACAGAGAAGTAACCACTTACTGGAAGGTCTTTTCTGATTTGTATAGAGTATATTTGCTGGGGACATTGTTAACCACTTAGCATTTTGTTCTCTCATTCATCTATTCTCCTCTGGACAAAATGACAAGACAAAAAAAATCACCTCAGCAAAAAGAACAAGAGATAGTACCATCAGCCAGGGACCTACTCAATACGGACATTAGTACGATGTCGGACCTAGAGTTCAGAATCATGACTTTAAAGATACTAGCTGGGCCTGAAAAAAGCATGGAAGTTATTAAAGAAATCCTTTCTGGAGAAATAAAAGAACTAAAATCTAACCAAGTCGAAATCAAAAAGGCTATTCATGAGGTGCAATCAAAAATGGGGGCACTAACTGCTAGGATAAATGAGGCAGAAGAGAGAATCAGCGATATAGAAGACCAAATGATGGAAACTAAAGAGGCTGAGAAAAAGAGAGAGAAACAACTACAGGATCACGAGGGCAGAATTCGAGAGATAAGCGATACGGTAAGACGAAACAACATTAGAAGAATTGGGATCCCAGAAGAAGAAGAAAGAGAGAGAGGGGCAGAAGGTATATTGGAGCAAATTATAGCAGAGAACTTCCCTAATGTGGGGAAGGAAACAGGCATCAAAATCCAGGAGGCACAGAGAAGCCCCCTCGAAATCAATAAAAATAGGTCAACACCCCGACATCTAATAGTAAAACTTACGAGTCTCAGAGACAAAGAGAAAATCCTGAAAGCAGCTCGGGAGAAGAGATATGTAACCTACAATGGTAGAAACATTAGATTGGCAACAGACCTATCCACAGAGACCTGGCAGGCCAGAAAGGACTGGCATGATATCTTCAGAGCACTAAACGAGAAAAATATGCAGCCAAGAATACTATACCAGCTAGGCTATCATTGAAAATTGAAGGAGAGATAAAAAGCTTCCAGGACAAACAAAAACTAAAGGAATTTGCAAACATGAAACCAGCCCTCCAAAAAATATTGAAAGGGGTCCTCTAAGCAAAGAGAGAGCCTAAATGCAGCATAGATCAGAAAGGAACAGAGACAATATACAATAACAGTCACCTTACAGGCAGTACAATGGCACTAAATTCATACCTTTCAATAGTTACCCAGAATGTAAATGGGCTAAACGCGCCAATCAAAAGACACAGGCTATCAGATTGGATTAAAAAACAAGACCAATCAATATGCTGTCTGCAAGAGACTCATTTTAGACCCAAAGACACCCCCAGATTGAAAGTGAGGGGGTGGAAAACCATTTACCATGCTAATGGACACCAAAAGAAAGCTGGAGTGGCAATCCTTATATCAGACAAATTAGATTTTAAACCAAAGACTGTAATAAGAGATGAAGAAGGACACTATATCCTACTTAAAGGGTCTATCCAACAAGAAGATCTAACCATTGTAAATATCTATGCCCCTAACATGGGAGCAGCCAATTATATAAGGCAATTAATAACAAAAGTGAAGAAACACATTGACAACAACACAATAATAGTAGGGGACTTTAACACCCCCCTGACTAAAATGGACAGATCATCTAAGCAAAAGATCAACAAGGAAATAAAGACTTTAAATGACACCCTGGACCAAATGGACTTCACACACATATTCAGAACATTCCATCCCAAAGCAACGGAATACACGTTCTTCTCTAGTGCCCATGGAACAGTCTCCAGAATTGATCACATCCTAGGTCACAAATCAGGTCTAAACTGGTACCAAAAGATTGGGATCATTCCCTGCATATTTTCAGACCACAATGCTTTGAAACTAGAACTCAATCACAAGAGTAAAATCGGAAAGAACTCAAATACATGGAGGTTAAAGAGCATTCTACTAAAGAATGAATGAGTCAACCAGGAAATTGAAGAAGAATTAAAAAAAATTCACGGAAACCAATGAAAATGAAAATACAACTGTTCAAAATCTTTCGGATACAGCAAAGGCAGTCCTGAAAGGAAAGTATATAGCACTGCAAGCCTTTCTCAAGAAACAAGAAAGATCTCAAATACACAACCTAACCCTACACCTAAAGGAGCTGGAGAAAGAACAGTAAATAAAGCCTAAACCCAGCAGGAGAAGAGAAATAATAAAGATCAGAGCAGAAATCAATGAAATAGAAACCAAAAGAACAGTAGAACAGATCAACGAAACTAGGAGCTGGTTCTTTGAAAGAATTCACAAGATTGATAAACCCCTGGCCAGACTTCTCAAAAACAAAAGAGAAATGACCCAAATCAACAAAATCATGAATGAAAGAGGAGAGATCACAACCAACACCAAAGAAATACAAACAATTATAAGAACATATTATAAGCAACTCTATGCCAGCAAATTAGATAACTTGGAAGAAATGGGTGCATTCCTAGAGAGGTATCAACTACCAAAATTGAACCAGGAAGAAATAGAAAACCTGAACAGACCTATAACCACTAAGGAAATTGAAGCAGTCATCAAAAATCTCCCAAGAAACAAAAGCCCAGGGCCAGATGGCTTCCCAGGGGAATTCCATCAGACATTTCAAGAAGAATTAATACCTATTCTCCTGAAACTGTTCCAAAAAATAGAAATGGAAGGAAAACTTCCAAACTCATTTTATGAGGCCAGCATTACCCTGATCCCAAAACCAAAGACCCCATCAAAAAGGAGAATTACAGATCAACATCCTTGATGAACATGGATGCAAAAATTCTCACCAAAATACTAACCAATAGGATCCAACAGTACATTAAAAGGATTATTCACCACGACCAAGTGGGATTTATCCCTGTTCTGCAAGGTTGGTTCAACATCCGCAAATCAATCAACGTGATACAATAGAACAAGAATTATATGATCCTCTCAATAGATGCAGAAAAAGCATTTGACAAAGTACAGCATCCTTTCTTGATCAAAACTCTTCAGAGTATAGGGATAGAGGGTACATACCTTAATATCATAAAAACCATTATGAAAAACCTACAGCAAATATCATTCTCAATGGGGAAAAGCTGAGAGCTTTTCCCCTAAGGTCAGGAACACGGCAGGGATGTCCACTCTCACCACTGCTAGTCAATAGTATTAGAAGTCCTAGCCACAACAATCAGACAACAAAAAGAAATCAAAGGCATCCGAATCGGCAAAGAGGAAGTCAAACTCTCACTCTTTGCAGATGATATGATACTGTATGTGGAAAACCCAAAAGACTCCACCCCAAAACTGCTAGAACTCATACAGGAATTCAGTAAAGTAGCAGGATATAAAATCAATGCCCAGAAATCAGTGGCATTCCTATACACCAACAACAAGACAAAAGAGAGACAAATCAAGGAGTCGATCCCATTTAAAATTGTACCCAAAACCATGCGATACCTAGGAATAAATCTAACCAAAGAGGCAAAGGATCTGTACTCAGAAAACTATAAAATACTCATGAAAGAAATTGAAGAAGACACAAAGAAATGGAAAAATGTTCCATGCTCATGGATTGGAAGAACAAACATTGTGAAGATGTCAATGCTACCTAGAGCAATCTACACATTCAATGCAATCCCCATCAAAATACCATCCACTTTTTTCAAAGAAATGGAACATATAATCCTAAAATTTGTATGGAACCAGAAGAGACCCCGAATAGCCAGAGGAATCTTGAAAAAGAAAAGCAAAGCTGGCGGCATCACAATTCCGGACTTCCAGCTCTATTACAAAGCTGTCATCATCAAGACAGTATGGTACTGGCACCAAAACAGACACATAGATCAATGGAACAGAATAGAGAGCCCAGAAATGGACCCTCAACTCTATGGTCAACTCATCTTTGACAAAGCAGGAAAGAATGTCCAATGGAAAAAAGATAGTCTCTTCAACAAATGGTGTTGGGAAAATTGGACAGCCACATGCAGAAGAATGAAACTGGACCATTTCCTTACACCACACACAAGAATAGACTCTAAATGGTTGAAAGACT
The DNA here is from genome assembly GCF_037043125.1 of Eumetopias jubatus. NCBI lineage: Eukaryota > Metazoa > Chordata > Mammalia > Carnivora > Otariidae > Eumetopias > Eumetopias jubatus. Next base: position 44,567,606 of record NW_028274823.1, on the reverse strand, counting down.
TAAACATGGGACAGGAGTCCATCAAAATCCTAAAGGAGAACACAGGCAGCAACCTCTTCGACCTCAGCCGCAGCAACTTCTTCCTAGAAACATCGCCAAAGGCAAGGGAAGCCAGGGCAAAAATGAACTATTGGGATTTCATCAAGATAAAAAGCTTTTGCACATCAAAAGAAATAGTCCACAAAACCAAAAGACAACCGACAGAATGGGAGAAAATATTTACAAATGACATATCAGATAAAGGGCTAGTAGCCAAAATCTATAAAGAACTTATCAAACTCAACACCCAAAGAACAAATAATCTAATCAAGAAATGGGCAGAAGACATGAACAGACATTTTTCCAAAGAAGACATCCAAATGGCCAACAGAGACATGAAAAAGTGCTCAACATCGCTTAGCATCAGGGAAATCAAAATCAAAATCTCAATGAGATACCACCTCACACCAGTCAGAATGGCTACAATTAACAAGTTAGGAAACGACAGATGTTGGTGGGGATGCGGAGAAAAGGGGAACCCTCCTACACTCTTGGTGGGAATGCAAGCTGGTGCAACCCCTCTGGAAAACAGTATGGAGGTTCCTCAAACAGTTGAAAATAGAGCTGCCATATGATCCAGCAATTGCACTACTGAGTATTTACCACAAAGATACAAATGTAGGGATCCAAAGGGGTACGTGCACCCCAATGTTTATAGTAGCAATGTCCACAATAGCCAAACTGTGGAAAGAGCCAAGATGGCCATCGACAGATGAATGGATAAAGAAGAGGTGGTATATATACACAATGGAATATTATGCAGCCATCAAAAGCAATGAGATCTTGCCATTTGCAACGACGTGGATGGAACTGGAGGGTGTTATGCTGAGTGAAATAAATCAATCAGAGAAAGACATGTATCATATGACCTCACTGATATGAGGAATTCTTAATCTCAGGAAACAAACTGAGGGTTGCTGGAGTGGTGGGGGGTGGGAGGGATGGGGTGGCTGGGTGATAGACATTGGGTAGGGTATGTGCTATGGTGAGCGCTGTGATTGTGCAAGACTGTTGAATCACAGATCTGTACTTCTGAAACAAATAATGCAACATATGTTAAGAAAAAAGAAAAAGAAGAAGATAGCAGGAGGGGAAGAATGAAGGGGAGTAAGTCAGATGGGGAGACGAACCATGAGAGACGATGGACTCTGAAAAACAAACTGAGGGTTCTAGAGGGAGGAGGGTGGGGCGATGGGTTAGCCTGGTGATGGGTATTAAAGAGGGCACATTCTGCATGGAGCACTGGGTGTTATGAACAAACAATGAATCATGGAACACTACACCAAAAGAAATGATGTAATATATGGTGATTAACATAACAATAAAAAATTTAAAAAAAACGAATGATGTAATATATGGTGATTAACATAACAACAAAAAAATTTTTTAAAAATGACATATGCCCAGCACATAGGCAATGTTTAAAAATGCTAACCCTTCTCTTAGGCAATAAGTAGTTCAAATGGTCGAAGCAGAGAACAGTATAAAGGAGTCATCAGTGATGGGGCTATGATGGTCACGCTTGGATGGAAGCAACCAAGGACAGGCAGCTTCTCTAGACTTTTCTAGGCTCATGAGATCGAAGCCTGTCTTTGCATCTGCCCAACTGCCTCCCCCGTAAGGAGCCTGCTTCTTGTTTTCATATTGTCGACAAGGTACCTGCAAATGCATCTTCATCAGCATGCAATGAGTCGCCCTGTGAACAGTACAGGTTTTAGGTACACAGGATGCCTAAAGTAACAACCTGAGGAAGTCTGAACCCAGAACGAGCATGGAGAGACCAACACACCATTGGCAGGCCATATGGACCCCTGTTTTTGTGAACCATGATGGTAACTGCCTGGCAGAGGTTTTCCTAGGAAAGTAGTCAGCGCTTGGGTGATGGAAGCTTCCAGGGAAGGATGTCTTTATGTATTTATTTTTACTGAAGTACAGTTGACACACACTGTTACATTGGTTTCAGGTGTATGACAGTGATTCAACAAGTCTATACATTAGGCTATGCTCACTGCAAATGGAGCTACCATCTGTCACCATACAACGCTTTTATAACCCCATCGTCTGTATTAGGGAAGGAAGTCTTTAAAAGTGTCTTCCCTAGGCTAACCTGTCTGGGTTTGCATTCACTAATGAAGTGTCACTTTGCAAGAACATGCACTTTGCAGCTTACCCCGTGTCCCTGTAGTCTGCTGTCTATCCCCTTGCTTTTTCATCTTTTGACAACATCTAGGGTTGGAATCCTCCGATGGCAGTGCCTGGCCTTTCCTCCAAGCTTACTTCTGAGCCAGTCTCTTTAACTCAGTTGTGCCCTACTGAAACTGGGTTTGAGACCAAGGGGAGCTGCTCCTCTCTATCTCCTGGCTGGATGGCTCATTTTGGGGGTCTGCCTTAGCTGAAAGCATAGCCGACTCCTATGAATACATCAACCTGCCTTGCAAAAGGACTTCCCAAACATCCTTTGCCCCTGAGAGCAGTTTCCTCCAATTAAACATGCACCTTGGAAATCCCACGATGTCTCCTTGGGCTGTGGCCAAGGGCAGCCTACCCAGCTCAGTACCACCTCCCTCCCTCCCCATACCTTTCTTCATAAATCAATCTTACTATTTCCTAGATACATTTTCATTAACAAAGAGATAAATGTGTTTGCAGCATGAGAAAAATCAATAATATAGAATTTATAAATACATCTTTGCATGTTACAGAACTATTTACATTGGCAATAGAGATAAATACACTTGTAACAGGAGCTAAATCAATATACAGTATATGTAAAACAGATTTTAACAACGGTGGGGTTGCCATAATCACAGGCCTGATAAATCTAAATCCCAAAGCCCTATTATTGTTCCTTAAAAAGGAGAGAAAGTAATGGAGTGACCCAAAAGGCCCAGCAGGGTGGGGATGCACATCCTCATAATCCGAAGCTGTCTAAGCTACAGCCCACAGATGCCTTGACTGGGATCCCAGCAGCCTCTTTTCTAGCGCTCCGCCTGACTCTCCAGGAGATGATGCTGCACGAGTCATTGGGATTGCCTGGCTGGGTTTCCACAGGCTGCTTAGGGGGACCTTCGGGCATCAGTGCTCCCAGCTCTCTGTCCATTTCCCTGCCCTTCCTGGGTTTCGTCCCCAGGGCTCCCCACTGTGCCTCCAGTCTCTGGCATGCAGTGTTCCCCTCCCCGGGGCTTTGCCACATTTCCAGTTCTCTCCTCCCCCAGACCTGGGTTCTTCAAGGTGGATAGGACCTCAGGTGAAGGCCGAGACACTCCGAGATGCCTCTCAACCCCGGGCTTTGAAAGGCTCCACAGGTGTCTTCGTTCTTTCATTTGTTCCTCCCAAAACAGATTTTCTAAGCATCTGCTCACGTGAAGCACTACTCTAGGGATATAGCAGCAATAGCTCGAAGCGCCCGCTCTCGTGGCACTGACGTGGTGGGGGCAGGGCGACAGAGACAAACATATGAACGACAGCAACAAAAACACAAATAATCACAGAATGTCAGGGTCAGCAAGCTTTCTGGAAAGGGATGAAGTGTATAGATGTGGGCAGTAAGGGCCCCCTACCACTCTGTCGCATACCCCTGGGATTTGTGCTTTTGTTTTTTTTAGAACACTCTGAAAATGTTTCAGGAAAGAAAAACAGTCTTCGCTTGCAGGCTGCTAAGGTGGCCTGTGAGGGCGGAGCCCGCAGACCTCTGATGTCACATGCCCAGTGATCAAAAGTGCTATGAAGATGAATAAAGCAGAGTAAGGATGATAGAGGATAATGGAGGGAGTGATTAGATTAAGTGTGCAGGGGGGTGTTTCAGCCACTGGACTTGACACTGAGGGCATGTGCTTCTCCAGCACTCAGAGGGCACCCTTGCGGGCGAGGCTGACACTTGCAGACGCCATACCTTCCAAGGAGCAGAGGAGGACAGGCTCCAAGTCTGTCAGCCTCTGCTTCCCTGGGACACCCCCCTCAACACTTCCCAGGGCCCGCCGGGGAAGCCTGAGGGTTGGCGACTTGGTGGTATTATACACTCCTTTGTAGCCAGCAAGTCATGAGAGTGACACAGGTCTGAATCCCTGCCCAGGAAAATTGTCAGGTTAAAACCTTCTGCGGACACTCAATGACCCATCAGGATGAGGGTGGCATGGCCCATGACAAAGACACATCCTTGTAAGATATAGGAGGTCACAAAGCCCTTCTTGAAACGTGAGCCCTGTGGCGGCCGGCCACAGAGGGCAGGCGTGTACTGGGTTCCACTCACCTCCCTCCCCACCCACCCCTACATTGTTTTCTCTCTACATTCCACGTTTTTGAATGCTATGGAAATAAAAAAGATGCCCCAAATAAACTTCTATGAAAAAAAAAAAACTGTATTTGGGTATAGTATATTTGTATTCTGATAAAAAAATAACCATTATTAAACGTAAATAAATATAGGAACAAAAACAAGGGGAATAAGCACTGAACAGTTGTGAGACTTCCACTTTTTACAAATGTGTTTCTGTAAAATTTGCATTTTTTAATTACACTGTAAACAGAACACAAATCCTTAAAAATCGAAAATCCTTCTGCTGCCCAAGTGACAGCTCTGGGCCTTGGGATCCTAGCTCTGTGGTCTCCGTGTTCTCCATGTGCAGCCCCTCTGTCAGGTGCCCCATGCAGCCATGATCCACAGGGAGGAGAGCAGCTCCTCTCCTACCCCACCAAACTACCTGCTCTGCTGGCTGGGAGGAGTGGACTCCGAGGGGCTGCGATAGTTCAATCTTCAGGCCTCAGAACAAAACAAAAATGTCCAGACTAATCCAGACAGGCTTGAGCCATCCTGGGCATCCAGGACCTGTTAGGACTGAGGCTCCCTCACCCAAGTAGGCTGGAGTTTCCCTCGCTGGTGCGTGTTCTGCCTGGACTGAGCCCAGGCCTCATGCCCTGGTGGCTGAAGTTTCTGAAAGGTGGGCCTATGTCGTCATCTGTTTCTGATTGCCAAACTCGGCCTAGACCCTGGAAGTGAGCAGGGCTCAGGAACAGGTCCTGAGGGAGGGGGCCGGGTCAGATGATGCTGGGCCAAGTCCCAAGCCAAGGCCCTGGCATGTGTCGGAGGCTGAACAGCCACATCCTCCACTAAGACAAAACCAGGCACCTCTAATACCATCAGCAAAGGACACTCAGTCTCGAAGCCTCCTGCATTCCAGATCTATCTCCTCCAGTCTCTTAGGTCACTCAGCTCTCAGGCCTCCGAGCCTTCACTCAGGCTCATTATCTGTCCACCATGCTGTGTTCTGCCTTTTGCGCAGGACTAAAACTTGCCCAACCTCCAGGTTCACCTCAGCTGATGTCTCCAGTAGGAAGAGCGGATCCCCCCACTCCCCGGGATCCAGGCCCTGTCTTTGTGTTCCCAGTATAGCCTATCCTAACATCTACCCCCTTGGACTTCATGTGTCCATCCACATGTCTGTCTTCCCACCTCAACAGTGACCTCTCTCGGGGTTGGACTCTGTCTGGGTCTGGATCTCTGTCACTCCACATAGGGTCTGACAGACAATAGGTGCGGGCTTTGTGTTTTCTAAAATAATCAACTCTGGTTTAAAACAACTCTGTGTCGGGGCACCTGGGTGGCTCAGTCAGTTAAACGGCTGCCTTTAGCTCAGGTCATGATCTCAGGGTCCTGGGATCGAGCCCCGCGTCGGACTCTGGGCTCAGCGGGGAGCCTGCTTCTTCCTTTCCCTCTGTCTGCCTGTCTGCCTACTTGTGATCTCTCTCTCTCTCTGTCAAATAAATAAATAAAATCTTTAAAAAAAAAATAAAACAATTCTGTGTTTATAGCTGAATATGGTGGGGAAAAAAATCCAGGCTGGAGACCAGCAAAGTGATGGGTCTACCTTTAGAATCACGACCACTAACTTCAGGTGGACCCCCATGCTGCCTGGCATGCTTCCCAACTCCCCTCCTTGATTCATCCTCCCAGTCTCTTTGATGACTCTCAGACAGTGACCCTGTTTCCCGTTTCTTAAGGCAGTAGAAGCAATCAGTAGAGAACTTTGCTTCTCCATAATGAACTTCCATTCCTAAAACCACTGAATACCTTTTGGCCCTACTTTTTAAATGGCGGTCTGCCATTGCACCTATTGATGGCTTACTCTGTCTCCTGGAGCCCAGAGTCCCCTGCCTTCTCAGATACATTGCTCTTCCAGGTGTCACCTCTATCTCCTACATCATGAAATTGCTTCTCTCTAGGGATCATTTCCATCAGCGTGAAAACACATACATATTCTATCCTGGGGGAAAAAAAAACACCTCATTCTTTGAGATCACACCCTCCTCCAACCACTCTCCAGTGCTTCCATCCCCACTTCTCACGACCCTACCTTGATTAAGTTTTCATCCCCACGCTGAACTGAAGCTGTTTTTGTCAAAGTCATTAATGATCTCCCAATTACGGTGGCCAATTCCCACTCCATACTCTGCCCCAACCAGTGGAATTTGACGAACTGGAGCACTCTGTCCTTCTTGAAGGCCTTCCCTCACTTGGCTTCTGGGACATCACTCTTTCTTAGTTCTCTCACCTTGCAGGTGCTTCCTTCTCCCTCTCCTTTCTACTTCTTCTCTTCCCAGACTCTGAATCTTGGGGTGTCCCAGGTTCAGCCCACAGGTCCCCTCTCTTCTTTAATGACATCCCTTTCATCATGATCTGGTCCAGTCAACTGGCTATAAATACATGTATACACTGATACCTCCAATGGACTGCCCCTATCCACTCTAGGCAACTGCCCACCCCTGACATCTCCATTTGGATGGCTAATAAGTCCCTAAACAGAACACACTCAAACCCAAGCTCTTGAATTGTGAGCCCCTGAACCCACCACTAAACCTGTTCTTCTTCCCCTTTGTCCATCTCAGACAAACACTACTCTATGTTTTGAGATGCTGTAGACAAAAGCCTTGGAATCACTGCCAATTCCTCTCTTCCTTATATCTCTCACATACTATCTCAGCATATTTGCTCTCTCCTTCCATTGAGAGAGCTCCAGAAGTAGACTGCTTCTCATCACCTTCACCATGTACCACTCTGTGTCTTACGTGGATACTGAGACCATCTCCTTAATGGCCTCCCTGCCTCCACCTTTCACTCTATACTCTATTCTTCAGGGGGACAGGCAGAATGATCCTTTCAAAGTCTAAGTCAAATCACACCACCTCTTTGTCCAAAACCGTCCAGTTGCTTCCTATCTCTCAAAGAAACATCCAAAATCCTCACATAGCCTGAAGAGTCCCACACAATCAGAACCTAACACCTCTACTCTCACCACACTGGCCTTCCCTGCCTTACCACTCAGGGTTTCTGTAGCTGTTTTCCCTCTGCCTGATCTTCTCCCCTCACATCTTTAATTGGTTCACTTCCTCAGTTGTCTTAGGTCTCTGATCAAATGTCACTTCTCTGTGAGGCTTTTGCTGACAACCCTATATAAAATACCACCCTTCTTAAATTATATGATAAAAGCAAAGAAATATATCACAGTCTCTTTAATGTCAGTTCTCCCCCTAGAATGGGACTTGGTTGTTTGGTTTATTGCTACATCACCAGTGCCTACAACTGCATGACCAATCATCCTGGTTTGCACAGGGCAGAGAGATTTCCTGGGACATAGGACTTTCAGTGCTAAAACCAGGAAAGTTCCAGCCAAACTGGGATAATTTGTCTCCTTACTTACAACAGTGCCTGACACATAGTAGACACTCGAATAAATATGGGTTATTATGTGCATGAATAATATATTAATGAATTCAATTTTTTCTCACTTTCCAAATGTCTAGGTTGGATATTGTATTGGAAAGGTGTTTATCTTGAGTTGACCAGTCTCCTTTCAGACAAGTGTGGGTCAGTCATCTGCAGAGAAGCAGGCATAATGATGGTTTGAGAGCTTGAATGGAAGAACTATAGCCTTGAGCCAGGAAACACAGCACACAGCTATGTGGTCAGAGCCAGCCCAGGTACCAATCACCAAGGAACTCAGGGATGGGGCCGGGTGCTCCCCAGGCTTCCTCCTCAGGGTACTGAAGATTCAAGATCCAGTTTCTTTGTGGATCTAATGGAAATCAGCATTAGCTGAGAGAATCCTCTGGGCCTGAACCCTCCAAGCAGCAGCTGTCTGCTTCCCCAGCCCCCATGCCCCTCGTGCTCAGGGGGAGCCCTGCACAAAATAGCCCCGCCAGCCGACAGTACCTCCATGCCAAGAACATGGAGGACTCCCAGCTCTCAACACCTGCAAGTATTTGCTGCCACAAATCAATACAAAAGCAGGATGCACCATTAACCTTTAATATATCAGTGCTGGGGCTCTTAATCCATTATGAGGCTGTCATAAATGTGACCGAAATGCAGAACAGAGCAGAGGCCCTTCGGGAGGATGTGAAGGTGCCTTCATTGCCTCCTGGCACAGCCTGCATCCCCCTCTGCTCCAGAGGAATGGCCTGAGTCTCTTCTCTCCCTGCCGGCTTTTGTTTTCACTGTCCTTCCCTCCCTCTTCTCCTTTCTAGATGTCTGTCTGAGCCCCTCAATTATGTCAGCTTCCAGGCAGGCAGTCACTTGATACGCTAGAAGAAAGCTTTAATAATGTTAACTTACAGACACTGTGCTAACACTTTGTGTTGCTTCATTAACCTTGGCCGTACTCTCATCTAAAGTTCTTATTATCCCCCCATTTCAGAGATGAGGAAATCAAGACTCAGGGAGATTAATAACTTACAGAAGGCTAGAGAAGCAGCAAGTAGTAGAGCTGTCTTTCCACTCTGCCCTGCTTGTTCCCAAACCCATACACTTGACTGTCACCCTGCAGGGATGTCAAGCAGCCCAGAGCCAAGTGTGCAGGATTAACAAGCAAACAATCAGAAATACCATGCAAAACACATTGTCTGAAGGAAGCTCAGAGTTACTGGAACACGCTGTTGAACCAACCACAGCTCAGCAGAGGAGAGACAGAGGAGAAGGTAGGGGCAAGGCGGGAGGGTCAGCAGGAAAGGTGAGGCTTAAGTTTCGAGTTAAGGAGAAAGCGGAAACTGACGCATAGAGGAGAGGAATGAAAGATGTTCTGGGCAAAGGTCACCGTATTTTCAAACCATGGATGTTTGGAGAGAGTGAAATCTCTGGGAACTACTAATAGTTTACTACAAGGGAGCAGAAATGGTAGGGTAGGACCGAGGGCATAATTACTTATAAAATACTAAAAACAGTGTCATGGGATAGAAGTTCAAAAATGATGGGAGATGAAGGGCTCACGTCCCCCAGATGATTACAGCACCTGAGAATGTGTGAGACGGGCAGGTGGGCACATTCTATACACTTGGCGAGGGAGAAGTTACTGCAGGAAGCTTTCACATGTGTTCTAGAAGGCAGGGCTGAGGAGCCGTGGTGAACCCCTGTGCTTGTGCACGTGTGTGCACACATGCATGTGCACGTGTGTGTAGGGCCTGGGCATGTGCATGTGCATGTACGAGCGTGCATGGAAGGACCCCAGGGCAGGAAGAAGACAAGGAAGACGGAAGGGGGAATAGCTGGAGGGCTGGGATGCTCAGATTAGATGTCGTGCATTGTGACAGACTTTAAAGCAAAGGAGCAGCTAGGGCTTCCTTGGTGGTGGAATGGTGACCCCATAGGAGGCAGATTTGTGTGACAGATAAACCAAACAATGCAGCTAGTGCAGGGATCACACCATACGAGACATCTGGCCACCCCACCCCCACCCCCCACCCGAGCTTGTTGATGGGCCCCGGGGAGGCAGCACTCACAGGGCAAGAAAACAGAGACCCCGGCCCTCCCCGCATGGGAAAGCGGGGAAGAAAATGCTAGCACATGTGAGCCTGTTACCGCACAACACAAAACCGACTGCAATTAAATGTGAGGATAGAAGACCCTGGCCCTTCTGAATCAGTGTGCAGAAAAATCACTTTAACGAGGATGCAGACTGATGGAAAGGTTAGGGAAGGGAGCTGCGAGGAGGAAGGTATGCTCTATTATTGATGAAGATTGTTTGTGCGCAGGGATGGCAGGGGCCCCACTTTGTGCCAAGTGCCATAGAAGGGCTGGCTCATTTCATCTTTAGAATCAAACTTTGTGATGAATTATTCATCCCACCTGGTACATGAGGAAATGATGAGGCTTTTAGGGCGAGGCTGTGCCAGGACCAGGTTGAGCTTGCTGGTCTGCCTGATGTTGAGCTTTTCAGGCCCGCATCTCGAAGATGCCTGAGAGAGCTTCCTGTACCAGCTCCAACCAAGGATGGTGTCCGTGCCTTGGACCATTCAGCTCTAGCTAGTTTTATCTTCGACAAAAGGCTCTTCAAGTGCCATTAGCAATGCCAGGTGCCAGCCACACCACCCCGGGAGCCCCACGAGCCTCAGCCCGGCACTCTCTGGCCAGCTCCACTGGGAGTCGTGGGTGCCTTGATCAGAGAAACATGGCCTACACTGCAGTACCCGGATGCTGGCAGAACAGAGCAAGATCCTGCTTTTGGCTTAAGATAATTATCCATCCCATTAACTTCTCAGTGTTTGGGCAGGACACTCGGGACAACTCTGCCAGTGTCCAACAGTAAGCCACCTGATGGGAGCCACCTTGTGCAGAACACAAGATAAACCACCGAGGGGTAGTTGGGGAAAAGTACGCTGTGGCTTCCACAGCCCAGAGGACAAAGAGAAAGACATTGGCATTGAGAGGGCATCCAGACCTATCCATGCCTTACGCTCTTCCCTCTTTATTGGATCCTCCTGACAGCCCTGGAGGAAGCTATATCACAGTCCTCATTCTCAGGACCATGAGAGGTGAACTATCTCGCCCAAGAGTTAGAGACTCATACCAACTTACCCAGGACCCTATAGCCAGCCAGCACTGGAGTTGGGCACATAAACCACTCTGTTAGGCTGCGAACCCCGGCTCTACCCTGACTTGTTACACTCTTGAGAAGCAGGAGCAACATGGTCCAGTTTGGTGCTATCATACTGGAGGCCTGGAGCCTGGGTCATGGCTCTGAGGCGGCACCCATGGCCATGCAGGACTGCGGTCCAGAACTTTGACATTGGAGTCAGACTGTCGTAAATTTCACCCTATCACTTGCTGGCCCTGTCGCCCGGGCCAAGTTCAACCTCTCTGTACATCAGTTTCCTTCTCTATACAACAGGGATGTTCATGGATTGAGTGAATTCAGGCAATGCACTGAGAACAGTGCTGGCCCATGGGAGACACTTAGTATGTGGTCGCATCCATGATCCCAATTATTCAATGAGACGTGTGGGCTATATTATGGTTATAAAATGTCAGTCTTCTTCACAGGTCCAGGAACAGCTGGTTTGGCTAGCTAGGGTTTGTGTTTTGAATTCGAATGCTTTTAATATGGGCATGCAATCTCTGGGTCGCCACAAACCCCAGCACTGTCCTTGGCCTTAAACCCACCCTGACTTCTTTGCCTTGCCATGTAAACATTTGTGATTGAAACCCCTGGCCAAGATGAGGTCTCAGAGCTTCCTACCATGATATTTCATGATTCTCTGGCCTGGGTTGGCACTAAATCCTTATCTTATTTAGGATTCTCTCTTCCACAAAGCAGCACTGTGGCCTGTTCTCCCTGAAACATGGCTGTTTTTCTCTGAAAGCTGGAATCTCATTTTGAAGTGTCTGTCAGGACTCAGAGCTACCATGAGGAGGATCTCACAAAGAATAGGCCTCTAGCAATTAAAACTCAGTTTGCCTGGACACCAGGGGCTTTGCCCCTATGGAAGGTCTGCAGCCACCTCCCCAGAAGCGGGGCTGCTGGGGCTTGTCTTCAAGTCACACCAACGCTACAGCCATACCACACCCAACAGGGCAACGCCAATTAACTACCTTCAAAGGTCTCTGCGGGGCTCCCTGACTCTTAGCAGCATAATATTGTCCCCATAGGGCCTCGGATGGAAGGCAATGCACCAAACCCAGCTAGAAACTCAAAGCAGAGCCAATCCCTTCCTCAGTAGGGCAAGAGGGTCCTTTGGCAAGAGGAGTTGACGGTGAATATGAGGAAGAAGCGGCCTGCAATCTTCAAGAGAAACGAGCCTGCCATGGGAGTCCCTCAAAGGACTGTGTTATTCAAAGTCGGTGTGCTTTCTTTGTCCCTTCAGATAGCTGGGTCTCCCTGAAATGTCTCCCTCCTGCCATGTTCACAGGGCATTGGGCTGGGCAGGACAGAGACGGCCTCCTGTTCTCCAGGATTTAGAGCCTGGAGCACTGGGACCGAACTGTATCTGGATGTTTGTGCCCAGATCACAAGAGTCATCTGAATTTGTTTGAGTGGATGAATGATGTATAAACCACACACCTCGGCTGCCTCATGCATATTTCCTCACCTTCTCTTTTATTCTGGATGCTCTGGTCAGATAAACAAACAGGGCATGCTTAAAGCTCTCTATAAAGGCCTTTCTGAAAATACTCATCTTGGGTTTGACCAGCCAGGCTGGAAAAAGCAAAAGTAAAGGGATCAGAGGGAGATTGACACGAGGGGTCCACCAAGTTGGGAGGGGGCTCGGATGCAAGGAGGAGAAGCTTCACGCGCCATTCGACTCAGCCATGGCGCTGTGGGAAGGGTGGGGCCATCCAACGGAGCCCACCTCTCCAGCTCTGCACACGGTTTACTCATCCCTCTTCCAACGCTCCTCGCTCCTGACGTGTTTAATGTCAACCAGAGGCAGTCTTTCGCCTCCTTGCACACCACAGCACTTGTCTCCAGGAAAGAGGCCACACTCCCCCCATGCCTGAAGAAGCCATGTACAGTGTTTTTCTGATGTTAGGTCTCACAGGGGAACTCAGTTGACCGGAACAGAGCTGCACCCTGTTTGACAATGTTCTGAGTGGGAGGCTATGAGGAGATCTGACCATGATGCTTGTCTGGACAACACTCCACAGTTTCCCATTTCTTTCAGAACAAAGCAGCCCCTCCTAACCATGACTCCTTAGGCCTTCTAGGAGTCATGTCTACTTGGTCCTCCAGCCATCACCTCTGTACTTTCTGTCCTGGCCACGCTGGTCCCCAAGCCCCTGGGCTTCCCCTCACCTCTCGTCTTTCTCTCTGCCCTGTGTACCACTTCTCCTCCCTAAACACACAGCTATCTCCTCAGATATTCCAGGTCCTGGGCTACATATCACCACCTCCAGGATTCCGTTTAAGACTCTCTCTGTGATGGACTGAATTGTGTCCCCCAAAATAGGTATGTCAGAGTCCTAACCCCCAGTGCCTCAGACCATGACCTTATTTGGAGATTAGAGTCTCTACAGAGGTAGTCAATTTAAATGAGGTCATTAGAATGGGCTGTAATCCAATGACTGGTGTCCTTAGAAGAGAGAAATTTGCACACAGACAGTCACGCACCCCAGGAGAACACAACATGAAAATGAAGCTGAGATCGGGGTAATGAATGCATCCACAAGCCAAGAAATTCCAAAGATTTCCAGCAACCTTCCAGAAGCCAGAAGAGGCACATGGGACAGATTCTCTGTCACAGCCTTGGCAAGGAACCAAACCCACTAACACCTCATTCGTGGACTGCCAGCCTCCAGAACTGGGAGGCAATGAACTTCAGTATGGACATACCTCGTCTTATTGTGCTTCACTCTACAGTGCTTTCCAGACACTGCGTGTTTTCCAAACTGAAGGCTCGTGGCATCCCTGCTTCAGCAAGTTTATCAGCACTGTTTTCCCGGCAGTGTTGGCTCACTTCATGTCTCTGTCACATTCTGGTAATTCTCGCAATATTTCAAACTTCATTATTACTATTTCGGTTGTGGTGATCTATGATCGGTGATCTTTGATGTTACTATTATAATTGTTTTGGGGTGCACAACTGCACCCTAGAAGATGTCAAATGTAATCAATAAATGTGTGTGTTCTGACTGCCCCACTGACCAGCCATTCCCACATCTCTCTCCCTGTCCCAGGCTCCCCTATTTCCTGAGACACAACAATATTGAAATCAGGCCATTTAATAACCCTACAATGGCCCCTATGTGCCCAAGTGAAAGGAAGAGTCGCATGTCCCTGTCTTTAAATCGAAAACTAGAAATGATTCAGCCCAGTGAGAACATGTCAAAAGCTGAGATAAGCCAAAAGCTAGGCCATTTGCACCAAACAGTTAGCCAAGCTATGAAGGTAAAGGGAAAGTTCTCAAAGGAAATTAAAAGTGCTACTCCAGTGAACACACAAATGATAAGAAAGTGAAACAGCCTTATTGCTGATGGGGAGAAAGTTTGAATGGTCTGGATAGAAGATCAAGCCAGCCACAACCTTATCTTAAGCCAAAGCCTAATCCAGAGTGAGGCCCTAACTCTCTTCAATTCTATGAGGGCTGGGAGAGGTGAAGAGGCTGCAGAAGAAAGCTGGAAGCTAGCAGAGGTTGGTCATGAGGCTTAAGGAAAGAGGCCATTTGCATAACATAAAAGTGCAAGGTGAAGCAGAAAGGGCTGATGGAGAAGCTGCCCCAAGTTACCCAGAGGACCTAGCTAAGTTAATTCATGAAGGTGGCTACACTCAACAACAGATTTTCAATGAAGACAAAACAGCCTTCTATTGGTGATGATGCCTTCTAGGACTTTGGTAGCTAGAAAGAAGTCAATGCCTGGCTTCAAGGCTTCAAAGGATAGGCTGACTCTTTTGTTAGGGGCTAATGCAGCTGGTGACTAAGTTGAAGCCAGTGCTCATTTACCATTCCAAAAATCCTAGGGCCCTTAAAAATGATGCTAAATCTATGCTACTTGTGCTCAATAAATTGAACAAAGCCTGAAGGACTGCACATCTGTTTACAACTTAGTTTACTGAATATTTTAAGGCAACTGTTGAGACCTATTGCTCAGAAAAAAAGATTCCTTTCAAAATATTACTGCTCACTGACAATGCATCTGGTCACTCAAGAGCTCTAATGGAGATGTACAATGAGATAAATGTTGTTTTCACACCTGCTAACACAACAACCATTCTGTAGCCCCCGGATCAAGGGATCATTTCAACCTCCAAGACTTATTATTTAAGAAACACATTTTGTAATACATAGATAGTAATTCCTCTGACAGACCTGGGCAAAGTAAATGGAAAACCTTCTGAAAAGGATACACCATTCTAGAGCCATTAAGAACTTTCAGGATTCGTGGGTAGAGGTCAAAATATCAACATTAACCAGAGTTTGAAAGAAGTTGATTCCATCCCTCATGGATGACTTTGAAAGATTCAAGACTTCATGGCGGAAGTAAGTGCAAGTATGGTGGAAAGAGCAAGAGAACTAGAATTAGAAATGGAGTCTGAAGATGTATCCGAATCACTGCAATCTCATGATAAAACTTGAATGGATGAGGAGTTGCTTCTTATGGATGAGCAAAGCCAAGGGATTTCTAAAGATGGAAATTACTCCCGGTGAAGATGCTGTGAAGACTGTTGAAACGACAACAAAGGATTCAGAGTAGTCCACAAACTTAGTTGATAAAGCAGCAGCAGGGTTTGAGAGGACTGACTCCAATTTTGAAATAAGTTCTACTGTGGATAAAATGCTATCAAATCGCATGGCATGCTACAGAGCTATTGTTCATAAAAGAGTCAGTTGATACAGCAAACTTCATTGTTGCCTTGTTTTAAGAAATTGCCACAGCCGCCCCAGCCTTCAGCAACCACCATCCTGATCAGTCAGCAGCCATCAACATGGAGGCAAGACCCTCCACCAGCAAAAAGATTTTGATTCACTGAAAGCTCAGATGATGGTAAGAATATTTTTAACAATAAAATATTTTTAAATTAAGGTGCATACATTGTCTTTTAAGGCATAATGCTATTGCACACTTAATAGACTACATTATAGTATAAACATAACTTTTATATGCACTGGGAACGCCCAAAATTCATTTGATTCACGTTATTGTTATATTTGTTTTATTGTGATGGTCTGGAACTGAACCCACAGTATGTCTGAGGTATGCCTGGACTCGGTTATGGCAGCCCCAGGAAATGTGTACACTTCCTGTGTGCTCCGATAATCACCAATATTTCCTCTATCACAGATCTTTCCTCACTGTGCTGTACTGAGTCACTGGTCTGCTGGCTCCTCTGAACTGGCAAAGACCACTCAACAAAGGTAGACAGCATGTTTTTCTCATTCACATTTTTTAACTCTAGAGCCTAACATAACACCAGGCACACAATAAGAACACATGATCTCTTCGTTGTAGGAATGTGTGAATGAAGGAATGAGTGAGTGAATTACAAATGGATAGCACAACCCCTGGTTACAGGCAACTCTTATATCACGGTCATTGTGTCAATTACATGGTAATATCACTGCAGTACTGCCACCCCACTAATGCCCCATCCAATAACTGTGTGGTGCTCAATAACTGTGTGATGAATGAGTAAATGAACAACTGTGTCAGCTAATGTGTGATGAGACCTGGGCTTTCCTGGAATGTAGAAAGTGCAGTTTCCCCTCTAGGAGTTCACTTCTGGTGTCGCACTCCCAGAGATGAACCCAGCCACATGGAATAGTCCCTTGATCTTGATGTGTAGAAGAGCAGGAACACAGAGATGTGGAGATGCCCAGTGGAGAGCTCCCACCTGGGAGGTAAAGATCACAGCCCCCTTGCACAGTTAGTATATGAGAGCCCACTTGGACAAGCCTTCAGCAAGGGGAATCACCTACGATGTGTCAGGCACCATGTCAAATCCTCATGGACCTCAAGAGAGCTCAGCATGAACGTCTCCATTTTCCTATGAGAAAGCCGAGGCATATGGGATAGGTGACTTGTCTACGGTCCTGCAGCTGGCGAGGGTGTGAGCAAAGATTTCGTAGTGGGGTCTGACTCCAAAATGCTCTTCCCTTGGAACTGGAGGATTACTTTGAGGCTAGACTTCCAACTCAGATTTCATAGTGTATGTTTTCCGTTTTTCATCTCTCGTAATGTCTGAATGTATTCATGTTTTCTCATTCCACATGGGCTGATGAAGCATTTGCAAAGTCCCAGCCCACCTTGGGGAACCCAAGCAATGAGCTCAGTCTCTGCTGAGAGTAGAGGGTGCAGCCACAGCTGTGTGTACCTTGGAGGAGGTGGCAGTAGCACCGATAACAGAATCAAAGAAAATGAAACTCAGGAGGGCCCAACAGGTCCCCTCTCAACTTGGAGAGTTTCCTCTCAACTTGCAACATGAATGCTTTGTTAAGTGGTGTATGTCAGGGAAAGCATTGGCTTTGGTGCAAACAAGCAAACATTTGAACTGTGTGGACTGGTTCTCTGCCTTGGTTTCCTTCTCTGCAATAATAGCTCAATGTAGTAAAAATTAAATGATAAAAAGCATGCCGAGCACTTAGACAACTCATGGCACATATCCATATTGTATAACATGGTGTATATACATGATGTACATACATACAGAGAGAGCATATAGTATATTGGATAATATAGCAAATAATAGTAATTCTTCGATAACTAATACCCATCAATGGGAATGGGTGTGGCAGCAGACCCCTTCTCCACTGGGGCCATACAGGCAAACCCCAGCAGCCCAGGGCCATGCGGGGGCAGTGACCAGCCCTGAGCATGTGCTTAAAGCTCTGGGGCTCAGGATAAAGGGCATCAACACATAGATCCAAAGGCCTTTAAAGGACCACTCTGGTTTGTACTGCCACTTTTCTCTCCTTCTTCCCATGACTGTAAAGGGTTACCATGGTAATTAAAATATGAGATCCTAATTCTTATGATATTAATTAAAGTGAAAACTGCAGATGGTGTTTAATAACAACTTACTCCCAGCAGGTTCCAGGCACTTTACCTAAATCAAACATATCATAAAGTTGGCATGAGACTCACAGAGCCTAACCCTGCCACATCTGGCCAGGGACACATGTTCTCACCTAGAGTGAAGGTAACAAACCATCTCTATTACTTATGCTGATGTGGCCTTAAATTGCTTGACAGTCTGATTCCACCCCACCACCTCCTGGAGCCAAAAATAAAGGAGTATTGATTGCAAAGATTAATAATGGAGCTTAAGAAGGAAAATGGTACAAAACACCTTTCTCTCTCCTTTCGTGATATAAACGCCTGCCACCCCTGCAACCTAATTTTGTCACCCAGCACACGGGAGTGTATTAATTAAAGTGACACCAAGGACAGGAAAATCTGAGCTCTTGGGGTGATGACTGAAAATACATAAATATGCATCTCCAGGCTGTCTCGGGAAGGGAGGCACGTGGCCAGGCAAGATCAGCATAATTTTACCAGGGGGAAGGTGGAGAGGAGGGTGCACAGCTCACCCCAGGAGGTCAGAGCTCTGGTGCCCATGAACACTTCCCTAGACTGGACAAAGAAACTAGACAAAGAATAACTATTTGATAAGCCCCCTTTACTGTAAGAAACTAGACCATCACTTTTATAAATGTTCCTTGATATGGCCTGGGAGTAGCTAATATTTAATGGATAGTCATTATATACTCAACTAATTTTCACAATACATTGACAAAGATAGAGTAGTACCATTTTATAGATGAAGAAACTGAGGCCTAGTATGGTTACTCAGTGTCTTGGTCAGAATTCAAAACCATATTTGGCTAAGACCACTCCCACCCCATCCCCACCCCCGCTATGGTAAGACAGGAGACATGGGAGGCCAGGGTAGAATGAACAGGCTTTATCCAGGGGAGCAGTCCTGGAACAGGGTCAGAGCTTCCCTCTACAAGACCATCACCTGCTGTTGTCCCTCCCGCCAGCACTGGGATTTGTACCTACCAGCCAAGGGGGCCCTTCTCCCTAGGGAGGGACAGGTACCAGCCACCTTGGGTGGAGAAGTACAAGATTCATTTGGGGTTAACTTAGAAGACATCAGGAGATGATGGATGATTTCAGAGACTCTCGTGTTTGCACTGTTTTTTTTTTTTTTTAGGCCAATTTCATTGTAGTTAGTGAATCAGTTTTCACAGCCCACTGTGCTGTGTGCCCTGATTCCCAACACTATAAGGGATGTGACCTCAGCTTATCCTGAGCTGAGTTGGGCATCCATAAGCATCTAAAACATCTAGTCCCAACTGGGCCTCGCTGTGCCCACCTGACCCTGATCTTCCCCTGTACACCTCATGTCAGGTCCAAGCATCACCAGCATCCTCCCCTCTGGCCCTTGAGCCTGGCTGCCCTGCCCCCTCACTTCAGCCTTTCCCCACCTGTCACATCCAAAAAGGCATGACCAAGTCAACCTTCTCCAACTCTCTTGGATCTCCCTTCTCTTCAAATAATGTCACTGTCCTAGGTCAGGAAAATACAGAGAACGTTCACTGGGCTGTAAGGAGAGGAAAACCAAAGTAGAGGCAGAGAGGAAAAGACAGAGATTGAGGAGAGATAAGTCTCATTAATACAGACCTCACCCCTCCAGTATCCTTGTCTGACCCCACGTTGGGGCATACGACCTAAGTAGCACACTCTTCTTTAACCAAAGTTTTATATATAGTATATGCTTCATATTTGCTTGATTGCTCCTCTAATAAGCTGTTATTTTAAAAAAGAAGAAGAAAGACAAATAAGAGAAGATTATTACAGTGCACAGAGCACTGCACAGTATAGATCACTGTTCTGAGTATTTGCAGAACAGCTTTTTAAGTAAGATCTATTATTCTTCCCAATTTACAAAAGAGGAATCCGAGGCCCAGAAAGTTAAGTTGCCCAAAGTCATGCAGCCATTAAACATTGGGTCCAGGATGTAAGATCAGGTCACCTGGCTCCCTAGCCTGCATTCCCTGCTATGCTTCTGTGTTTTAAGCTTCACGAAAATATTTGACAGGTCTGGTTTCTTCCCCACTGCATCCCCAAAACTGAGCAGAGTGCCTGGCACATAGTAGGTAATCAATAGAGTTTTCAGTGGATGAGTAGATGAGTCTGGCCTGCCCCACTGCAGTGCACATCATTACATAAACCTGTGATGGGTCAGCAACACTCTGCTCCTGGCCCTGCTGCATGACTCGGCTTCCTTCCCCTGCAAGACATGAAACCTCCTCCCTCTTCACCTCTCCATCAACTCAGGCTGAGCCACTGTCCTCAGTGGGAGAGTCCCCACCATGCCTAGGCAAAGCCCAGCCCTGCAGAAATCACATACATCTTGCCAGCTGAGTTCTCCCCATGCTCAGAGGAAAAGCCAGTGCTAACCTGCTGTGTATTTTGACTGCCCTTGTTATGATATAAGGCACATTAGCCATGTGAGGGTATCAGGCATTCACACGCATCCCGCAGCCCATCAGACACAGGAAATTCTCTGATGCAGAGGCTCCAAAAGAAATCCTAGGCAGAGAAATTCAGCTCCAGCCCTGCCCTTTGCAGCCAGAAGTGAAAAGGGAAATAAAAGAAGGCAATGCATAGAGATTAAATTCACTTCTGTGTATGAGCAACAGAGTGTGTGGTTATGACATTGTGTGTGTGTGTGTGTGTGTGCCCACTTTTGAGCGGGTGTGCGTGGGCTGATGTGTGTCCTCTCGATGTAGAGCTCTGCAGCAGAGGGAAGAAAATGTGTCTATTCTTGACCCTAGACTGAGGCCTGATGTTCTTAGCATGCTGAGCCAGGAGAAGCCTATTCTGAGAAGTTCTACAGAAACTAGTTTGTAAGACCAGAGTCGGAGCTAAGTTGCTGATAAGCTCACAAACTATTGGAGTGGGAGGACACTTTAGGAATCTTGTAAAATCCCCTCATTGTATAGACCAAGAAAATGAGACCCAGGGAGAACAGTCACTTTTGCAAGGACTCATGGCTGGTGCGGATGCCAGCACTCTCAGACCCTATTCAGGAGACTTTGTACAATGTCTGAGGGGCGGCTGTAGAATCTGCCACAGCTAGAAGATACACTTTATCCCACGCTTCAGCACTGTAGTAAGAGAAGGCTCCCAAAGGAAGGCCACAGGTATTCACACTCAGTATGGCACATCAAAGAGTCACATTGGTCATTGTGTTCTCAACAGCTCATGACCCTTTCTGTGAGTCCAGAAACCAACTTGTGACAGCGGACTGTGATCTAAGGGGTCCAGATCTCAGGAAGCCAGAGGGAAAAGAAATGACTGAGACTGGGAACCACTGTGGATTTGTACCTTCAAAGTCAGGTGTTTGGAAAACATTATCCGAGTTAAGAATCCTCTTGATTCCCGTAAGATAACACAGGGCTAATCAGAGGATTCTCAGTCCAGGTCTGAACAAGCCTGAGGTTGCTAACCAAGCTTGACTTGACATCTATGGCCAGTGACTATGTCAGGCCATAACCCACATCCAGGACATTGTCTTCTCTTCTAGCTCCACTAAGTCTACCCAAGGTGGAGCAGACGGATTGGTGGGGGGTGGGGCAGGGAGTCTCCTGTTTATTGAGGACTCCCCATGTGCCAGGCACTGTAAAGAGTGCTTTACAGACAGCATCTCTTTTCACAATCATGGAGCCATTGGGAAGATCCCGTTTTTTAACCCGGTTCACATTAAAAATTGTTGATGCCTCTTTCCTGCGTCTCTACGTGTTCTACTTGACACACCTGTTCCAGCTCAGAGGTGACTTCCTCTCTGCTCCTTTCCATCCACCTTTCCAGACTGAGTGTGTGAGCTCACCCCCTCTCTGGGCCTCTTCTCTGGCTCATGTGCCATGACTGGCTCATAGTTACAAAGCTGTGGGCTGGTGGGTTCTCCCGTTGTATTACCTAGAGGAAAAAGTCTGCATCTTTCTCCACTTGGGGAACCCCTTTAGCATATCCTGCTGCACAACCTGAAACTCAGGAAAGACAAAGTTATAAAAGTCCTATTTCGAAGACTGATAAATTATAAAAGCTTATGTTATATCTCGTGACATTTTATAATGTTCCAGGAATCCGCACATAGATGACATTGATTGATCAAGATGACTATCCTATGCGATCAACTACCATTAATTATCCTCATTTGAAAGTTCTGAGAGGTTAAGGGTTACTCTGGATCACAGAGCTAGTACTGTGTGGAACCCTGTCACCTGTCCTTTCTGCCACACCAGTTAACACAAAGGAGTTAAGAGTTGGCATTATAAATTTTTCAGGTGCTACACAAATCTATCCATAGCAGAGACAAATGGATTACCTGCCACTGACACACACAGTGTATGTTAATAGGATGCACATTCATTATTAATGCAAATCGTAACCCAATGCACACCAGGTCGTTCACCCCAGGAGGAGATATATATAGGACAAACCCTGGGCGTGGAACAAAGAAAATGCAGAGAATCGTTCTGCCTTAAATGCTGATATATTCCATTGGAGTTTACTGAAAATTATTTCTTAGAGCTCATTTCTGGGTTCATGTTCAATGTTCTATCAATGGCTTTACAGCTGTTTCAGAGGAGATAAGAGACCGTCCATCAGGCTCAGTGCTGCTGGTTTGTGTCATTTCCTCTTAGGAAAATTGCCCAGAAAAAAGAGAAACCTATCTCAGGGAAAGTTTCCAGAAATTATTCACTATTAGAGCATCCAGAAGGAGCCTACTGTTAGTGTCTACCCTGGGGCGGCGCACGCATGGGGAGACATGGCTGTGAGCGAGTGATGAGATACAGCAGGGCTAGCAACTGACCCTGCACAGACAGTCTAGCATGCAAGTGCCCCCTCCCCTTCACCCAGTTTCTCCCAGGTTAGGGGACAATAAAGAATTTGACCTGGGGCAAATTACTGCGGGGGCGGGGGTGGTGACGAGGTGGGGGGGGCCTTGACCTGACTGTTAGAGACAAGGCTGCTTTGGGGAATGACACTGTATGCGTGTGACTTGAGGGGATGCCTGATCCAGTCCTGTAGACTGTGGCCCAAGATCTTTAAGGGAGATGTCTGAGAGAAGGACAAAGTAAGTTAATTAAAATATGTTTAAAATAAATAAATAAATAAAATAAAATAAAATGCATTTATGTGATGGAGAATGAACCCCTACCTCTCTCTCCACCTTTATCTCTCCCAAACACAGGGAGATCATAAACACAATTAAGTCGGCATTAAAACTTCAGGGATTAGAGGAATGATGTCCTTTCACTGTATGGCAGGGCCCCTGAAGAAAAACGCTGCAGAGACAAGTATGACATTGACCAGTACAGACAAAATCGGAGGTGTCCGCTGCAGGTGTGTGCACAAGAGCAGGGCAGGCTTGGTTCTTGACCTCTGAGGCCAAGTCAGAGGCGGGGGGTTGGAATCCAGGTCAGGTGGCCACGGGGAGGCACTATGAGCGTTCCAGGCAACCTATGAGGGCTGGAACCTGTAAGGGAAGCTGTGATGGGGAACTAAAGTTCCAGGGTCAGGCCCTCGGTGCAGAATCCTGGGCTTGGTCAAAAGGCAGATGTCAAATTCTGTCTCCTGCCCTGCCTGTGGCCAGGAGGTTTTTACTAAAAAGGCTGTGCAGTGCCACAGGGGACAGCTGTAACAGGAGGATTTTCATGGCAGCAAAGAACGTGGGTATATGCTGAGTCCCTGCTCAGGGCAGGAAGGGCAATCAGACCCACAGGGGACACTGTTTGTGCCCTGTCTGGATCCCATTTTGCAAGGATGTGCTCATCCTCCTGTGAGTGTTGGCTGTTAATCGCCAGGAGCACTTCCCTCCCTGGAGGGTTGCTGCCTGCCCTAGAAATTACCCCCTCTCGCATCTCCTCTGCAGGGGGCAGCCCATAGGCAACAACTTGGGACTGTAAAAGGCCAGCCCCTTTACCCGATGGTAGGACCAGCAGCACTGAGCCTGATGGACGGTCTCTTATCTGTGCTCTTGTGAGGCGACTCTCACATCAGAGCTCTCGAGGGATCCGTCTAGAGCTAGTTTCCAGCTGGTAGAACATCTTGCTTAGCAGGGTTTTCCTGTTTCACCCTATTTCCCTAATTACTCTTCTCTTCAGACTCTACCCTCCCACTGCCCCCCTCACCCCACTGTCTGCCTAAACCATTAGTGCAAGAATCCTTGGCTCAGGCTCTGCTTGTAAGGGTCCCAAAAAGAGGCAAGAACCATGGGGTCAAATACACCATAATGGAGATGCAGACTCCAATGAGCTTCTCCCAGCCCTAGGAAGGCAAGTAGAAGCTAGAAAGGCATATACTTCCAAGCTATGAGGCAGAGAATTGAGCATGTCAGAAGCACCCATTAAATCCTGGAGGTCTGACTTGATTGATAAAACTCTGTATTTTCATATGGTTGGCTCTCCTCACGCCTACATCTCTGTTCTCCCCCAAGTCCTCAGGAGCCAGGATCTACAAGGATAATTAACTTCCCTTGCTCACCCGATTCAAGCACAATTAGTTGCTGAGTTTGCCATTAGTTAATGGCAGGCAGAGTTATCAGAACTATCATTTATCTGTTTGGGGAAAAATTAAATAAATTTTTTTAATTTATTTAAATTTAATTAAATTAAATAAATTAAATTAAATAAATAAATAAAGGCCTAGGAGAAAACCTGGCTCCACAGTGGATGCTGTTTTTAGATAAGCTGAGAAACTAATTATATCTTTTTTTTGTTTCAGAGGTAGTTTATTGATTCATCAGTTGCGCATAACACCGTGTCATCACCTCACGTGCCCTCCTTAATGCCCATCCCCCAGTGACCCCAACCCCCCCACTCCCCTCCCCTCCAGCAAACCTCAGTTGTTCCCTACAGTTAAGAGTTTCCTATGGTTTGTCTCCCTCTCTGATTTTGTCTTATTTTATCTTTCCCTCCCTTCCTCTATGGTCTTCTTTTTGTTTTGAGAAACCAATTCTTTAGCCCCTATGTTTGCACTGTACATGCTAAGCTGTTCTGATGATTCTGGACTGTGTGACAAGGTCTTCTCTGGTTATCTCAGAGCAGGGCTTCCTGACCCCCAAAATAGCGAGGGTCACTTTAGTGTTAAGCCTGGAATCTATTTCTAAAGCAAAATCTCAGGAGCCAAAGCATTCAGTAGGACAAGAGCTAAAGAGGAACTAGGACAGGGATGATGGCTGTAGACGGAGTCCCCCATTGGGCAGTATACCCAGTACCAAGTAGCCAGCAAGCAGGGGAAGGAGGGTTCAGCCGGAGTCACCCTTGTGATTCAGGATTTGGTGGAAGAGTGAGGTCATAAGTCAATGAGTTCCTGGATGATGTGTTAAGAATTGGAAATTGAAGAAGAGGGAAAGAACAGAGAGTAAATAATTCTAATGGAGGACCTACCATGTGCTAGATGCATTCACCTAGTCATCTCTATTAACCTTTTCAGCCTTATAGAGAAGGGATTCCTATTTCTAAGAGCCCCAGGAAACAGAGCTGAGAGATAGAAGCCTACACCAGTCAAGGTGATTTTCATCCACCGTAGTTCTATACTCAGTATTTTTCTGCAATCCTAGTTGGATGAGAGCTTCTCTGGAGAGAATGGAGTTTTAGGTCTGACCCTGAATCTCCCTTAGGAAGTATGCTTATGAGCTGAGCTGTGAATGAAAAGTAGAATATTAGCAGTACATAAGCTGCAAAGAACATACCAGGAAATAGGAACAACATGAACAATGATGGGGTAAAGGATATGATGTACTTTGCAGACTGGTGAGATTTAGAGAAGTGAGTTGATTGAGCTGCATCTTGAGACACAAAATCAAGATGCCCCAGAGCATGATGGTGCCAGGGCCCTTTCAGATACCAAGAAATCTGGAATCTGCAGAAGGGTTTAACGAGGACATGTGCAGGCAGGATGCTGTTTCTCATTCTTCAGTGACATGGCACTCAAAGGCCAAGAACCCCATTTCTCCTGCCTCTCTACTCCACTCCTGCACCCAAACTTGAAGTTGGCCAGAGCTGACGCAATGCCTAGGGTAGGCTTCCTGGAAAGAATGGAGTCATTTCTAATGAGTTTTTCAACAGAAGCTTCTGTGGGGCAGGAGGCTTAGGGGCTTACTGAGTGCCAAGAAGAATGACCACTTCCTGCTGCCAATGTGCCCCAAGAGGAAACCTCATCTGGAATGATTCAGCAGAGAAGGGTGTTTTCTTATGGATGCCCTGAAGGAAAAGATCAAACAAAAGCTGGACTCGTTTGATTTCTCCTCCAGTCTCCTTCAAACATGTTCAAAGACAGTTATGAACTTAGGCTTCCCTTCTGCCCTTTCTCAGCCCTAGGAGCAAAAATAGTAAATGCGGACTTCTAGAAGGATGAATAGCCAAAGACAGGCTTGAAGCTTGGCTTCTTCTGCAGCTGGTGGCCCATGGAGAGGACTCATCTTCTCAGGTGGTCTTTGTACCTCTATTCTCTGGTTCCCTTCTCTACCTGAAATCTCACTGTTAACCTCATTTTATCTAGTCTTAGAGACATTGCCCCTTGATCAGCCAGTCCTTCTTTCTCTTACCTCTGGTTCCTCTCAATCTAAAAATATAATCAGGTCTGCCTCTCCAAAAACCATAACTACAACATCCAAACAGTTCCTCCACCTATCTCTCACCCTGCCCCCACCACCTCTGCAAGCGATTGCTTCCTTTCCCCTGCCTCTTACCATTTAAGGTCTCAATGATAGATCCTCACTTCTTCAACTTTGGTTTATACTCCTTGAAATTTAAATTACACCCTTAGCATGCAACTAAATCTCTCTCTCAATGGATAAAGGAGAGTGAGCTACACTCAGCCAAGTCCTACGCTGCTGCTTAACATGTCTCATTATAGGTAATATACACCTGCCGTAAGAGAAAACAGGCTCTCAAGGAATGCTGATGACTTCATTTGTCATTTAATCCAGCGTTCTTTCTAGTTTTGCATGCCCCATCATATCCGGGGATAGAACATCCTCCTGTTGGCAGCAAGGCCTAACTATCAAGGTAGTGGTTCTTGTGGTGGTGGGGAGCAGTCTCAAAACCCCAAAGGGAAACAGTTATCAACACTAGACCAACTGCCTCTCTCCTGCTGCAGCCACACAAAGCCTGTCCCCTAGAACACCATGGCAATCCAGGTCCCTGGGCCTCTTCCCCTACCTCCATAAACACAGACCTCCCTCCTCTTCCTCAGATATACCGTATATGTTACTGCTGTCCAAGGTCCTGTCCAAGGACTTTACAGTGTACAGTATCTCCACTGGAAATTCATCAACTTCCATAATGATGAGTTTATGTCTTAGCAGAAGACTCTAAAGTCTCTGGGTTTAGCAGTCCTTTCTTCTCCCAGATCAACAGGTGCACATTTCTAGCTATTCCTCAATCCATCCAAGAGGGATCTGGGACGGTTTCTTAGAGAAGGTTAACAACTGAACTAAGTCTTAAGGAACAAATATAGATGTCAGTGCCTGGAGAAGCAGGAGAGCAGGGCCTTCCAGGCAAAAGGAAAAGAGTGAAGAGCATGGGATATAGAGTCAGGGATCCTCTGGTCTGCTAGGCAAAATGTATTACTGGTAGGGGGTAGGGAAGTACACAAGGCAAAAATGTTTCTAGACAAACTGCTACCCAGCTACCTGAAAAGTGACTAAAAGAGGATCTAGTGATATAACAAAGGCAGAAAGTATCTCTAAGCTAATTTCAGGACACAATGGCAAATGACTTGCAGGAGTCACTGCAGTGATATTAATTCACTCCAATCCCTGCCACTGAGGCAGCCCCAACCCCCTGTAAGGAAGCCTGAGAGTGTTGAGCAGGTACTGACTGTGAAGGCCAAGGGAAGTGGAGTGGGTCAGTGGGGGTGGTTATAGAGGTGTCATGTGGCACTGGAAGGGCAGCTTGGGCTCCACTGCATCCGTAACCTTGACCACATCAGACTACATGGTGACCTACACTTCCGACCTCTTCTTCTTTTCTATGCCTAAGCCTGTTCCTCTGGCCAGTCCAGGGAGGTCTTAGATCTTCCAATAATACTGAAGGGTCAAGGTGAGGATAAGTGAGCCTAGAGTGGGGGGAGGGTACAGAAGGTGGCAACAGAACTAGGCAGCAAGGAGATCTGGCAAGGCCAAGCTTAACACCCTTCACCCTCCTCCTCCTTCCAGGCCACGACTAGCACCGAAATTCTGCCAGTCACCCTCTGCTGCATCTTCTTCTACAGGTGCTTTTTCCATTAGGGCTGTACCTGGAGACCATATCCTCAACCCTTCCCTAGTCCAGTTCACAGCTTCTCGCTCGAGCCTATTCACACAAACTCACCTCCCAGATGTGCCACCATGATCATGGCCAAATCCTGATTGAAACCCTCATTAGCTTAGTCATTAAGTGTAGAAATCTTTGATCTCATATGCAAGGCTCTTTGTCCAGGGACCTGGTCCAACCTCATGTTCAAGTTTATTCCCCCAGCTTCCCTATGAGCCTTGGTCTCTACCTAATCTGAACCAAGGAAGAGAGGAAAGGAGCACTGAACGGGTTCTCTGGGCATCTTCTTGGGGTCCAGCACTACATCCAACACTTTTAAATGCATTAGCTTTTTTTCCAGTCCAAACAACCCTCATAAAGCAGATATCAGCACTTTCATTTATTTCTGGAAAAAGAAACAAGATAAGAAAAGTTTAATTTCACAGGGCTTATTAATTCTTAGGGCAGGGACTCAGAGCCTGGTCTGATAGTTTCCACATCTTTGCTCCTTTTGGTCCGACCTGTTGCTTCCCCAGAATACACAGTGGATTCTCACCTCTGCTTTTACCCAACATGCATTGCCTCTACCTAGAATGCCCTGCCATTCACCATCACTTTCTAGATTCTACACCTTCTTCACGGCCCAGCTCCCTTCCTGCTACTTCAGCTGAGAATAATTATATCCTCCACAGTGCCTTCAGCCCACGCATCTGACACATTATTCTGGGTTGTTCTGCTGGCATTTCTACTTCTCTCCTACTTCCCATGTCAAACAACAATCTCTCTGATGTAGGGGCCTTGCCAAGGATGACAGTAGATGCTCCATTCTCCACACACACACTCAGTGGAGTGTTTACACAGAGCTGATGCTCAACCAGAGTTGAATGAACACTGGAGTAACTCAGGCAATTCATTCAAAAGTGTGCTCAGTGAAATCCCTGGACAAGGTCACGTACCAGCCAGCATGAGGAGAGCATCCCATTCCCTTTCTCATCATGGTCTGCAGTTTTCTTTTGGTGGGGAAGCAGTTGAAAGCAACAGGTGCTGGGTGATGATGACTAGAAAGACAGACTTGCCCTCTCAGAATCAGCAGCCTTCTCTGCAGCAACAGACAAGGATCCCAACCAAGAATGCAGGATGAATCCCAGGATCAGCGCATCCATAAGCTATCAGGTAACAGTGAGCAAGCCTCCCAAATTCCTAGGTCCTCTGTTTCCTCTTCAGTGAAATGGGGAAAATATAGTACACTCCTCCCAGAGAATTGTGATGATAATATGCGATTATGTTTATAAGACATTTACTAGAGAGTCTAGCACATAGTGGGTGTGCAGCAATTATGTTCTATGGTTGACAGGGCGAATATTCAACAACAGACTCTCAAAAATACATTAGTAAAAGTAAAATTAAAGGTACATTAGTAAAAATAAAAGTAAGTTAGTTAGTGAATAAATAAGAAGCCCTGAATTGTAGAGTTCACCAATGTCTATGGTACAGATGCTCCTACCATGACCAATTTTAAGCTAGCCACATGATGTCACAGTACTACTGCTAGCCAGCTCCAGCACATCATTGCCTATGATGTGACACACAACAAAAACAAAAACAAACATTAATTCCATTTGCCACTCCCTCCACCTCCCTGTAAACACAGACTTCTTTGCTAGATGGAAAAGAAACAGTAACTGTGACATCCAATGGGGTGTGAATAGGAGACTGAGACCTCAGGCACCCTTGCCAACAGGGGCTGAGGCCTCCTTCCAAGAGATCCCGCATGGCCTCCGCAATCCAGAGACCAGATTGGATTAGTTCCTGTGTCTGGGGTGCAGCCAAGCTCATGGAATATAGGTGCCCGGAAAGAACCACAAGCCTTCCTGTTCTGAGAATTCTCTTCAAAGGCACAAGAAAAGCCTCCTTCTGACATCCTCCAAGGAAGATGGCTCAGGACTAAACAGCCCTTCAGAAATTTCCCAACTTCCAAGCATACGAACATCCTGCATTTTTCCCTCATGATTCATTTCTACCTTTTTCTCAGTTTGCCTCAGCCAGTCTGGTAAAGCAACGTCTTTCTACCATCAGTACTTCAGTGGCACTCAGTTCCCATAGCAACATGTTGGGCTAGTAGCCCTCCCACACCCAGCTCATCGCCACCCCAGAAAAACAACAATTCCAATATATATTCCTCTCATCTCTAACTGAAACCTACTCAGCAAGAGAGACCTCACTTTATAGAAGGTTCTAGAGGTTGTCATAGACATGCAGAAAAAAAATAGAAAAACAAAATTTCACTGGACAAAAGTGGAAGTGATCTCTTGCCATATGTTTTGAGGGAGGTATGAGTGTCAAAATGGTGAAAACCAAGTCTCTCTCAATGGCAATAATACAAATCCCATTGGAGACAGAATCTCCAAACCTTAAGAGAGGAATTTTTTAAAGTTTTGATCTGACAAAGAATATGAATGGATCTTCATAATATTGTTTTACGGCCTTTAATAAAGACTTGATATGGGGTATATGAAGTGTCCCGAGGACTGGAGAGCTGAGATGTGGTGCTATGGAACACACAAAGGTCACAAAATCAACTCTAAGGCATATGTTTCCTCCTTTCCTCATTAAAGGCAGCAGAAACTTGTCATATAATCCTCAGGGCTACCTCTTTTCATGGCCACCATCCAGGAACAAATGCTTGAAACTACATCAAAGTAAAATCTAGAAACTGCCCCTAGTAAAATCCGATGTGAGAAAAAATAGAAAACTTGAATAATCCTACAAGTATTAAAGAAACTAAATTCATATTTTGAAACCTTCCTACATTGAAAACTCTTGGCCCAGACAGCCTCACTGTAGTGTTCTACCAAATATTTAAGAACTAAATAGTTACAGTCTTCAACAAGCTCCTGTACATAATTGCCAATGAAGGCTTTCTTCTATGATCAACAGTGGCTTATTAAACCTATTTCCTCTTACTGGACATAGATAGTGAAACACTACATCCTGCCCCATTCCTGGCAGGTAGGTTGGCGTCATCTGATTAGATTCAAATTAATGGCATATGGGCAGAATGTTATATAATTCTCAGAAACCGTACATATAAAATGAGGATCTTACAAAATACACATATTATGGATCTCTTAGTCATCCCTATGTAGAGTCCCCTGAAATATATTGGATTTGAATGAAAGCCAATGAACTGTATTAAGACATTTTGGCATTTGATTACTACCTCAGTAGAGCCCGGAGTAACCTGACAGATATACATACCCCAACACAATTTATGAAACCAGCAGAACTTTTATAATAAAATCTGACAAAGATAGTGGGAGAATGAAAAATTACAGGTCAAACTTAATCATAAATATAGATGTAAACATCCTAAACACAATACCAAGAAAATGAACACAGTAATACATATTTTTAAAGACAAACATTGTAACCTAATTGGGTTTCTTTCAGAAATATAAAGTTGGTATAGTGTTAGAAATATCAATGTAATTTACTATTTAACACATTAAAGCAGAAAAAGAAAACCCTATGATCATCTTCATGGAGGTATAAAAAGGATTTAATGAAATATCTATTCATCTTAAGAAAAACAAAACAAAAACTCTAACTTCATAAGAATGAAGGAAATTCTTAATAATCTTTATCTGTAAAACCTAACACACATCATTCTAAATGGCAAAATACTGAAAGCCTTCCATCTGAGACAAGAAACAAGATGAACAGGCCTGCTGTGTTAGTCAGCTTGGGCTGCCATAACAAAATACCATAGGCTGCCTGACTGACACATCAGAAATGTATTATCTCACAGTCCTGGAGACTGGAAGTCTGAGATCATGGTCGGGCTCTGAAGGGACACAATTCCATCCCTGGCCTGCCAAAATGAATGTCCTTATCATATTCCAAACATATGTATTCCATCCCCAGAACTCCAAAAGTCTTAACTCATTTCAGGACCAAGTCTAAAGTCTAAAGTCCAACATCTCATCTAAATATCGTCTAAATCAGTTATGGGTGAAACTTCAAGTATGATTCATCCTGAGGCTAAATTCCTCTCCTAGTGTGAACCCATGCAACCAGACAAGTTATATGCTGCCAAAATATGTGGTCTGGCAGGCATGGGGCTGGCATACCCATTCTAAAGGAAAAACCTGGAAAGAAGGAAGGAAGGAAGGAAGGAAGGAAGGAAGGAAGGAAGGAAGGAAGGAAGGGAGGAAGGAAGGAAGGGAGGAAAGAATGATGGGTCCCAAGCAAGTCCGACACCTAGCAAGGTAAATTCCATTAGATCTTAAGGCTGGAGAACCATCCTCTTTGCTTACTTTGCCCCGTCAGCAGCTCTGCAGGGCCACCCCTCCCCTTTGGCTCTCTGTGAGTGCCCTGCCCATGAGGCTCTGAGTGCAGTGCCCCCACCCTCAAAGCACTGGGCAGGCTCATCTTAGCCCTCTGAAACCAGAGAGGCGGGCCCCACTCCTTGAAACCGGGTAGGAAATATCTTTTCCACCTGGGCCTGGGGTGGGAGTGGCAGCCCTGAAGATCTCTGAATCACCTTCAGGTTCATTCTTCTCTTTCCTTGAAGAACAGTACATATTCACAGGCAAATAGCTCTATGGCTCAGTCCTGTAGAATCCAAGAAGTCCAAAATGACTTCCTTCCTTACACTCCACGTTCTCTGTCCCGTTTAGCTCAAACTGGAAATGTCTTTGTTGGTATATTCCCAATCTATTCCTGGTTTCTGCTGAGATGGCTGATTAGGTCCATGAGTCACACTCCTGGTCTCTTTATTAAATGGTTGTTCAGCCACGTCCTTAGTGCTCTATTTAGAATAAGCTTTCTCATTTCTGGCAATATGGGTAGGCTGATAATTTTCCAAATCTTTGAGTTCTGATTCCAACAATTTCTTCAATTCATCTCTTCCTTCATGTCTTACCATAATCAGTCAGGAAGAACCAAGAGCTCCTTCAACACTTTGCTTAGAAATCTCCTCAGCTAAATATCTATTTCATTGCTAACAAGTTTTAGCTTCCACAAAACACCAGAACACAGCCCAGACAAATTCTTTGCCAGTTTATAGCTGCCTTTCCTCCAGCTTCCAATAACATGTTCCTTATTTTCATCTGACATCTCACCAGAATTGTCCTTAACATCCATATTTCCAGCATGCCCCTCAAAATTCTTCCAGCCTGTAAGTATTACCCAGTTCCAAAGCTGCTTCCGCATGCTTAGGTATTTGTTACAGTAGCACCCCACTTCTCATACCAACATCTATATCAGTCAACTCAGACTACCATAATGAAGTACCAGACTGTCTTGAAAAATGGAAATTTATTTTCTCACGGTTCTGGAGGCTGGAAGTCCAAGCTCAGAGGGCCAGCATGGTCACGTTCTGCTGAGGGCTCTCTTCTGGCTTGTAGATGGCCACCTTCTCATTGTGTCCTCACATGTCAGAGAGACAGAGAAAGAGAGAGAGAGAGAGTTCTCTCTTCCTCTTTTTATAAGGCCACAATACTATCAGATTAGAGCCCCATCTTTATGACCTCATTGGACCTTAATTCCCTCCTAGAGACCCCACCTCCAGATAGAGTCACGTTACAGTTTAGGGCTTCAGCATATGAATTTTGGGGAGACGTCATTCAGTCTATTAGCACCCACTAACATTGCTTTTATTCAACATTATGCTGAAGGTCGTATTTGGTGCCTTAAGGGAAAGAGGGAATAAAACTTTAAAGAATGGAAAAAATAAACAAAATCCTGATGTTTCACAAGTGATATGATTAAGTACATAGAAATTCCAAGAAAATCTATACTTAAATTACTAGCGTTAATAACTGTCCTGAAAATAACTAGATTTAAAATCAATATGCAAATAAATTGTTTTTCTATATACCAGCAACATAAATATTCAAAATAAAGTGAAAAATTATAAGATACCACTTAAAATGCCACGAAAACTTCAGGTACCAAGTAATAAATCTAACAAAAGTTGTCTGTATTTATGGCAAAATTATTATTGAGAGAAATTAAACTGGGGGAAAAATACTTAAATAAATGGAGAGATTACCATTACATAGGTTGGAAATATTCAATATTGAAGAAAATTACAATAATAAGAAATGGAAAGATAGATATACTATGTTCATGAGTAAAAAGGTTCATGTCATAATGAGGCCAATTATCTTGAAATTTATCTGCAAATATGTCTACTATTTTTGTGACATCTAAGAAGCTGATTTAAAAATGTATTTGAAAGAATAATGCCTCAAGCAGTTCTGGAAAAGAAAAACCGAGATGAGTGTGGCAATTACAAAACTATGACAGTGCATAAGGACAGACAAATAGATCACTGGAAGAGAAAAGAAAGCCCAGCGACAGTCTCTAGGACATACAAAGACTTCCCATGCGATAGAACAGGCACTAGAAACTAGTGGGGCTTGTCAAAACCCCTAAAACTTTAGAGCACAAAAAGTGAACTGTAATGCATACAAATTTTTAAAGATTGACTAGGATTTGAGGGGAAACCAGAATGGAATATAAATGGCAACACAGAAATCTAACTATAATACAAATGTGTGATATAACCTCTGAAAGGCTGGGGGAAGAATAAGCTAACCCAAGTAACTTTGGAAAACAGTGTTTCGCTGGAAAGTGTAAGGCTCAAGACAAAAGGAAGAGTCCATAAACATTGTGTTCTAGTTGGGAAATTTGTCTCTCACGGGAGTAGGGGTTAATAATTCTGAAACTGGTGTGCATACATATTGGAGTTCAACACATAAATAAATGGATGGTGGATAGTTGGATCCATGTTTCTGACTGTTCACGAAATTATGGAGAAGCAAAGGGAGGAAACTAGAATGAACCATGTGGTACCAGATTCAAGTCAGAGACAACAATATGAATTCATGTTTAGCTTAGTAAAGGTACAGATGAAACAACTGTAGGTACATGAGTTAGTACACATACAGATACTTCCTAGCTCTAACCTCCGAGAGAGTCTAGAAGTAGTGATGCCCAGGAGCAATGAGCACACCTAGAGCCCATATCTTAGACTCTAACACCATTCTTAAATAAAGGTCCTTGGAGAAATGGCTCATTCTGGGACTGAGGCAGGGAATATACAAGATAATTGTGGAGCACCTCCACAATGTTGGAAAGCAAAAAAGTGCTAAGAAATCACAAAAATGGGGGCACACCAAAGGGACACAAGAGCCAGCCCAAAAAACCTCTCAACAGCCAAAGCTGAAATAATTTGAGCAACAAAATAAATATAGTAGTACTGGATTATAACTTGAAGGGTAAACTATTCATTAGTCCATACTAACACAAATTAATGACTGAATAAATATATACATGGGGAGAGAAGGAATAAATCTCCCTTAAAGAATCCCAAATAACTTATGTAGATACTCCCTCCTCCAGGAAGTGGAAATGAACACTTTGTGCTTAATGGCTTGCCCCTAAAGGGTAGAGTGTGGAAAAGAAGGAAAAGTAACTCCACGTTGGAGAAACCTGGTGAACCCTACTTTTGCCAGGAGAACAAAACTAATAGCACCAATAATAAGTAATGTCCACAGAATGTAAAATATGACATGATGTGATGAGAAGGGCATTCTTCCAAAACCCATGAAAAAATAAATCAGACAAACCCTAATTGAGGAACATTCTACAAATATCTGACCAACATTCCTCAAAACTGCTAAGGTCATGAAAAACAAAGAATGTTTGAGAAATCGTAATACCAGAAAGACAAAGGAGACATGAGACCTAAGTGTAATGTGATATCCTGCGTGGGATCCCAGAACAGAAGGAGGACACTGGGAAAAACTGTGGTGTGTAGTTAACAGTAATATACTAATGTTGGATTTCAGTTGTAACAAAATACCATCATAATGTAAGATGTTGCCAATAGGGGAAAGTGAGTAAGGAGTACACAAAAATTCTCTGTTCTAGTTATGCAATTTTTACATAAATGTAAATTATTCTAAAATAAAATATTTATTTAAAAGCATCAGAGGGGAAAGCTTGGACTCTTCAAAAAATGGTACATAAAAATTGTTTATTCATATGGGTTAAATGATAGTCTCCAAAATAAATTCAAGACAGATAAAAAACATATTTGTGAAAACTCAATAGTGTACAATTTTTAAAGCAAATTATATGATCTGGTGTTAGGGACGGTATTTTTTAAACAACACACAAATAGAACAAACTCTAATGGGAATAACCGATAAAGTTGACTATATTACTATTAAATCCTGACGGTAAAAGACACTGTAAGTAAAATAAAACATAAGCCACAGACAGGAAGAAAATATTTGTACAAATATGACAGATAAATGTATGATCGATAAGATGAAAACAGATAATCTAATTGAACAAAAGCAAAAAATCTGAATAAGAGATGGGCAGGATAAGCCTATGTGAAAATAAACTTATGAAAAAATGTTTAGCCTCACCTGTAACCAGGCAACTGCAAATTAATATAGACATAAAATATGTCATACCCCTCAGATTTTCAAAAGTGAAAGTATGAAATCATCAAATATTCACAAGGTTGGTAAACAATGGATACTATTACACAGCTATTAAAAATGTAAATTTGCAAAACCACATTAGAGAGCAATTTGGCAATATCTAATAAAATTAAACAGGCCTACATCAATGAGCCAGCAATTCTATCTCAAGGTATGGATCCAAAGAACTACATCCACATATGTTCACAAGACACATATAAAAATGCAAATTGCAGTGCTGTCAATTCTGGCAATATACTGGAAATCCAAATGTCAGTAGGGAGACAGGTAACATAAATATAAATATATTATATACGTATATATTAAAATTGCAGATTATATATTTACATATTAAAAATATACTGAGTATATTAAAGATGTGAAAGATCTAAATAGATATTGAATATATTAAGATTAAAAATATATTGAATATATTAAAAATATTCCTATTTTTTACAGATGCAATTACATATGGTATAATTTTATATATACAGTATATATGTGAACTTGACAGACTCTGAATTCATGTCAGTAAATGCCTCTGGATAGAAGAGAAAAAAATAAAACTAAGTTGGAATGTGTGTTCAACTGTGTAAGATTTTATTTCAAAAGCATAATTTGAGGGAAACTGATTAAGTAACATGAGTCACATAAGTGTTTGTTATATTACTTTTAAATATTTCTCACAATTTACGTGTTTTGTACAAAATCCAAGATAACTAATGAGATGCAAACTGTGATAAAAATACAAATACTGAGCAAGTCCTGAATTCATTTACCTACCAAACTAATATTTGGCAATTCTGGGTTATTGTGATTAAAGAAAAGAAATGCAAATGTCATAATTTTTTTTACAATGTAAATATAATAACTAGCAAAAATGAAAAGTAATGTTTAGGGAAATGGGAGGCGACCTGTATACGGGAATTTCCTAGTAGAGATTCAAATAATGGAAGCAGGTAGTTAAAATGTACATGAATTTCTTCAGTTTTCAGATTTAATTGTATAACCACAGAAGCATAATTTAGAAACTAATGTTTCCTATGATAAAAAAAAAGCTACCAAATTTCAGTAGTACATTTAGTTTTATTTACATTCAGTTTTTCCTAAAAGTAAAAATAAATGTAATCATTTTACTAAAAATAGATTTGATCATATGATCCCCTTTTTTCCTACATTACCTCTCTATATCCATCTATAAACATGCAGAGCTAGATACCTAAAATGATTTTCTCCAAATAAAGATATTGAGTATTTGAGGCAGAGGGGAAAATTTTTGATGATTATTTTTTGTATTTGAGTTTTTATGATAAAAATTTTAAAAATTTTATTTAAAAAATACTACCGTTATTATTTAAAGACTCATAAGGCAATGAGAATTAGGTACAATCTGCAAGAACCAGACAGTACATGACGAGGAATTTTAAGGAAGGAAATACCAACTCAACTGGAAAAGTTCAAGAACAATCCAGGAAGAGCAGGCTGTACACAGACTGAGAGGAACGGTCAAGTATCACAAAGAAATGAAGAATTGAATGTGTGGTGGTGGAAAGTGGAGGAAAGCAAGTCTGAAAATGACTGGTTCACAGAACACAGAAACATCTCCATTTAAAAGTATAGGGATTAAATGTTTATAGCAGCAATGTCCACAATAGCCAAACGATGGAAGCCAGAAGTCCATTGACACATGAATGGATAAAGAAGATGTGGTGTGTGTGTACACACACACACACACACACACACACACACACACACACACACACACACACTGGAATATTACTCAGCCATCAAAAAGAATGAAATCTTGCCACGTGCAGCAAGTAGATGGAACTAGAAGGTATTACGCTAAGAGAAAGAAAATTACCATATGATTTCATTCATATGTGTAATTTAAGAAACAAAACAGAGGAACATAGGGGAAGGGAAGGAAAAATAAAATAAGATGAAAACAGAGAGGGAGGCAAACCATAAGGGACTCTTTTTATTGTTATGTTAATCACCATACATTACATCATTAGTTTTTGATGTAGTGTTCCATGATTCATTGTTTGTGCATAACACCCAGTGCTCCACGCAGAACGTGCCCTCTTTAATACCCATCACCAGGCTAACCCATCCCCCCACCCCCCTCCCCTCTAGAACCCTCAGTTTGTTTTTCAGAGTCCATCGTCTCTCATGGTTCGTCTAAGGGACTCTTAACTGTAGGCAACAAAGTGAAGGTTGCTGGGGGGGGATGGGGTAACTAGGTGATGGGCATTAAGGAGGGCCCTTGATGTAATGAGCCCTGGGTATTATATGCAATTGATAAGTCACGGAACTCTACCTCTGAAACTAATAACCACAACAACAAAAGGTATAGAGATTATAGTATGTTAATGACACAGTTTCAGTAGAGGAAGCTGGCTATTCATACTGCATGTGCAAAGTGCTGGGAAAGTGCAGGAATACGGCATTGTTCACTGAGTCTGGAAGATCAGAGAAAGATTCACAGAGGACGGAACGCTTGACTAGTTCTTGAATGGAGAATGATGAGTTTTCCAGCAAGATGAGAGGAATAAAGTATTCCAAGTTTTCAAGAAAAAAAAATGCCAAAGCACAGGAAGGAGACCACTTGTTGGAATTATAATATGTGTGAGGAGGAATGGAGAAGGGCAGAGCCTCAGAGGCAGCAAGTGCTGTAAGGTTACTCCCTCCGGGGCTTTCTGAAAGAGTTTTGACTGCTAGCAGCGCAACACTAACAGACTTTTTTTCTTGGGCGCTGGGAAATCACATGAACAAAGTTGCCTTGTGGCCCCTGGTAGTTGTCCTGGGGAAATGTTGTGTCATGATCCCCATCCTGCTTGCTGGTGTGGGCAGTGACAAACGGGACCCTCTGGAAAGGGCTCGAAGGTGTGGACGCCGAGTCTACCCCATCATTGTGAGCTGATCTGAGTCCTCAATGGTTTTGAGACGTGTTTTTAATGTCGGGAGATGCCTTAAAAGTGGGATGTGAGCCCACCTCAGAGTCAGACCGTCTTCCAGAACAAAATCTCCCAGGGCTCTGTGGCACAGGGAGGGTCTGTGTAGTGAAATCATGTCTAGGAGAGAGGAGTAGAATAGGCACATGCCTTTTTAAAAAGAAACTCTGGTGTTGTATACCTCTGGGACTTTGTAATCTGGCTCTCACTGAGGCATTGAGAACTGTGCTTGTGTTTCAGAGGAGATCTTGTGTGGACCAGGTCAGTGGAAAGTCTGTATCCTCTTTAGATCAATCCTGATGGTTAGTCTTCCTCAAACTTCTGCCCTGGCCTGAGGGTGACCTCTGCTTCAGGACCCTGACGGTCTTTAGGGTGTCATGGCCTTGGGAATGCAGCCCCTGAGAGCAGGACATCATTCAAAGCCTTGATAAAATAATCGGGGTGACCTCCAAATAAGATTAAACCACAGGATTGTTGTTGGAAGCTTCCTTGTCAAAGAAGAACCAAACATGGGATTTCCATGCGGATGTTATATGTACTCAACCCTGCTTGGTGTGAGCTGCCGTCTCACGCTTTTGGAGGCGGGTAAAAAGAGCACACGAATTCAGGAGCATGATGCAGTTTAATGACCTTTTGTTACTAAGTTATTTTCCCAAAAGAATAGCAAAAATATCCCTGAGTAGAAGATAGAACTTTGTAAGTGCTACTGAAATTCAACAGAGAATTGATCTCTGGTGCCGGGCTCCTTACCCTGAGAACATTCTAACCTGTATCAGTGAAAGATGTACTTTTATTTTTTTAAAAGAACAATAAAATCAGGAGAAACTAAAATATATATATTTTTTTTTTTCAGGCAAATTGGTACAGCCACTTTGGAAAACAGTGTGGAGGTTCCTCAAAAAATTAAAAATAGAGCTACCCTATGATCCAGCAATTGCACTACTGGGTATTTACCCCAAAGACACAGATGGAGTGAAAAGAAGGGTCGTATGCACCCCAATGTTCAGAGCAGCAACGTCCACAATAGCCAAACTGTGGAAAGAGCCGAGATGCCCTTCAGCAGGGACGAATGGATAAAGATGTGGTTGATATATACAAGGGAATATTACTCAGCTATCGAAAAGGATGAATACCTAACTTTCGCATCAACATGGATGGGACTGGAGGAGATGATGCTAAGTGAAATAAGTCAAGCAGAGAAAGTCAATTACCATATGGTTTCACTTATTTGTGGAACGTAAGGAACAGCATGGAGGACATTAGGAGAAGGAAGGGAAATCAAAGGGGGAGACGAACCAAGTCCATGAGAACTATGGACTCTGAGAAACAAACGGAGGGTTCTAGAGGGGAGGGGGTGGGGGGATGGGTTAGTCTGGTGATGGGTATTAAAGAGGGCACGTACTGCATGAAGCACTGGGTGGTATACACAAACAATGAATCATGGAACACTACGTCGAAAACTAATGTACTGTATGGTGACTAACATAACATAATAAAATTTTAAAAATATATAAATATAAAAATATACTCAGGGAGCATCTGGGTGGCTCAGTGGGTTGAGTGTCTGACTCTTGAATGTGGTTCAGGTCATGATCTCAGGGTCGTGAAATCGAGCCTCACTTCAGGCTCTATGCTGGACATGGAGCCTGCTTGGGATTCTCCCTCTGCTCCTCCCCCTGCTCATGCTCTCTCTCTCCCTAAAATAAATAAATACTTTAAAAATAAATAAGTGAAACAATAAGAAAAGATACTCGGAATGTACTGGTAAAAGGAAAACAGAAAAGATGGATTTCAAAACATCCAAAGGCAGGGAGGAAATCATCCAGTGTCTGAGCACCTGCTCCCAAAGTACAGTGAACAAGGGGAGATTTTGAGAAATATTTACAAGAAATCTAAAGGTGGCAAATGATTGCCTGTGGGAAATGGGGACAGACTGGGTTAGGGATGACTCCGTGACCAGGAGGATGGTGATACTCTTCAACTAATGAATAATATTGGTGGAATGGTTTGGGGTCAAGCTAATGAGCTCAGTGCTGAACATGTCAAGTTTAGGTGTCTGGCCTGGACCAGGGCCACAGATGTCACATCTTCAGTATTTGCTGGTAATTGAAGCCTTCAGAGTAGATTAGATTGCCCAGAAAGGGCAGGGGAGTGAGCTAAGCAGTGAGCTGAATGTGTAAGCTTGGAAATATACCATGTCAGGCATCCTCCAGCCTGTCCTGTACTTAAGTGGCTGATTATTTTTAGGCAGCCTGTCAGATTACACTTATCCATCTTGTTGGCTTCAGCACTTTGTTCTATCTTGTTGATATCATTTAGAGTCTTGATTCTATCAGTCAACAGATTAACCATCCCAGACCTTCCAGTTTAAAATGGTTTCTCACTAGCACACACTATTCTCTCAACTTACTAATAAAATAACTATAACAGGGATAAAATGTCACACAATAACTCAATAATAATAACTTAGTAAAATAGCAAATGTGCCACTTTTTTACAAATATTTTTGGAACTGGTACCTAGAGCCTCAGAAGATAAGAGCAAGAAGTGAAGGGTCAACAGGATGAAGCGTAAAGGAAAATGGTTAATAAAATGAAT
This sequence comes from Eumetopias jubatus, assembly GCF_037043125.1. NCBI lineage: Eukaryota > Metazoa > Chordata > Mammalia > Carnivora > Otariidae > Eumetopias > Eumetopias jubatus. The sequence goes on along the minus strand of NW_028274823.1, from coordinate 44,525,497 downwards.
TGCAGGGGGAAAAATTATAGTTACTCAAAATGAAATTCACACTGACAGTAGAGAAAACAGAATAGATGATGTGAAGGTGAAGAACACACGTCAAAAGTTGCCTTTTAGTCCAGAATAAACGAACAAAGAAATGGAAGGCAAGTGAAAAGAAAATGTTGATAGTTACAGGCACTAGAGACCAGAACACCACCCTCAGAATATACCAGTTGCAAAGATACATGTAAATTGTATTTATAATTGAAGTTATAACTGTAGTTATAATTGAAGAAAACATCCCCGAATACAACAAAACAACAAAATATAAAAGCATGAAAATTGAGAGGGTTCATCACATTCGAAGGAAATCCAATGCAAAGAAACATACGCTACTGTGTGCATACTAACAAAAAATTGTCAAAAATGAACTACAGGAATTCAAGCTTAAAATGGGAGGAGGGTACAGAGCCAAAGGGAGAAAAATAAAGCTGGCTATTCACACCGGTGGAGTCCTACATGGTAGAGAATATAAACTTAGATCTAGCTAGTTATCCTTCATATATAAAGAACCAGAAATGAAACACATCTGCAGAAAAGAAAGAGTTTAGGAGAGAAAATGCCTATATTCTGTTGTTGAATCACCTACTGAAAACATACGTCAACCAACCGAGAGTTAAATTGACAGTAAGAAACTAAATATAGAAAAACGGTATGTAGAATGATATTTAAATTTTAAAACACCTGTCAGCAGGAGCCACAGCCAACTTATCAAAATTATCTTAAGGAGAAAGATTTTAATAATCCATACCTATTAGAACTGGCCATGAATTGAATCTGTGATAAAATAATTACACATTTAAATACACAGTCTTTAATTGTTGTGCTTTGATTTGTGTATCTGTCTTTAAAAAGTACTTACATTGTGAACAAGCTTTATAGAAAATGTATTTATAAGTCCTTTAAATTTTATATCATCTGTGAAATTGATTAGCATATCTCTGCTATCTTAATCTAAGTCTCTGATGATTGTTAAATGCTATAGTTCCAAGGTCAGAACTTTACGCCACTCAACTGGGCAATCATCTGCTAAGTTAAGCCAAGTATTATTAATGCTCTGGGACCACTTTTAACCAATTGCAGATCTATTTAACTATAAACTACATTTTCCGTCTTAGTCACATTACTAAGTAAGGCCATCGACTCTACTGCTGAAATCAAGATATACTATGTCTACAGAGTTATTCTAATTTGCCAGTCTAATAAGCCTATCAAAACCAAACAAAAACAAATTGAAAGAGGTTAGCCTACCCAAACATGATTTTTTTTCCTGGGGAATTGGTACTACGTCCTAGGGATCTTTCCTAGATATTCACAAATCTCCTTTCAAATAGATCGTTTATAAATTTCTCCATGGTTGCACATCAAATTCACTGGCCTATCAAAGAAAAAAATTCAACTGTTTTTCAAGTATTTAACCATCACCAATAACCTGACACCATTCCCATTTTCAAATATTATGAATGGTGTACTTGCGTATATTTCTGTAAGTTTCTGATGCCTTAGAATAATTATCCAACTGCATCTAGAAGCAAGATTTTAAAAGGCATCAAGGGAAAGATGAATTTGTTTATTTATGGAGGACCAACAGAGTGCAAACATCATGGTGGATTTCACAAAGTTTACTTGAACCTATATAGCACACCATAGAACTGGCAGGATTGTGTATATTTTGGGAGGTGAGAAAGCTAAGGCTCTGATCCATAAAATGACCACCTAAAATCATACAGAACGCATGCCATCATGCTTAGCACAACATTTGAATTCAGTGATTTGTATATTGCAGCAGTGATTCTACTTTACGTTACCATCCATTAACACCACGCGTCAGTATTCCTTAAGTATTCACCTTCTCTTCCCTTGAGACACATTTTTAGTCAAAATTAGGGGTTAGAAATTCATTCTATCCAAACTTGACATCTGTTTGCTTCAGCAGGCTTCCCTAGTTGAAGCTAATTCTGTAACTCGGCCCTACCTGCAAGGACAGGATGTCCCTGTTTTGTTTACAACCCTGTGCACTACCTTTCAACTTCTGTACTCATCTTGTAGCCATCTGACTCCGCAGGAGAGCCCCTGGGCTATCCGTATCCCCTCCTCACTGGGATAATTTGTGATTAGGATACTGCCATTTCATTGTTTAAAGACCTTTCCCTCTGAAATTTCCTATAGTCTGAAATAACAGCCAAGTTATGCCTAGCTCTTCCACCCTTTTCATGTCTGTTACAATAAATTTCAGTAAGATAGTTTCTCTTCCTCCCAAACTTCCCATTTACTTGCATTATCAACAAATCATTTTCTTTTCATAGTAATTAAAATGAGAACAGCTCCACATGGTGTCGAATTTGCCATAAATATCTTGGTTGTTTTCCAAGATACTTGACCTCATCTTGTTAGAAGACAGTCACTGAACACCAAAAACACCTGGGTTGGTTGGAAGATCAATGGCCCGTTGGTCACTGAACACCAACAGCAATGATGACTTCATTTCAGCGACCTGTTTCCACTTCAGGGGATACTGGAGTCGGGGTGCCTTTGCACACTGGGTGGTCTCACTTCAAGTTGTCACTGTGTCCCTCTCAGTAGTTCTCGAGACAGCTTCTCTGACACCCCGAATGGCCTCCATCACACAGCACAAGTCCAATGAGGAGCTTGTTCTCAGCAGCAAATATTGTCCCTGGTTTCACCGGCAGCCCTATGCATGCTGCTTTCTCTTCACACCCATCCATTTTTTCCTCCAACCTTCAATGCTCATTTTTATTATTATTTATTTTCTTACTGACTCTAGGTTACCTGAGTCTGTCAAGTTTCCTTGTTTATTCATTCACACATCCACCCCACCCCTACTAAATTCTAGCCGTGTCAATTCCTTTGCCTACCATGGAGAATTCTAATATGAATGTGACACAGTTGCCACCCTCAAAGAGCTTGTGGTCTAATGAAAGGAATAACATATAAACAAACAGTAAAGTAATTCCATTTAATAAGTCCAAGGATAGAAACACAAAGGAAACAAATAAATCAAAGTTAAAATTGAATTTAAGAAGCTCTAGATAGAAGCTGCCATAAGAAAAAAAAATAAGAAAACCATACAGGATAAAAAACAAAAACAAAAAGAAAACAAAACAGAACTGCATCTTGAAAAATTCAACTCTTCAACTAGCTAAGTACAGGATGTAGATTAAGATACCCACCAAGGCTTAGCCATTTGAGGCAGAACAGAACATGCATGTAGTTAAATAAAGGCAAAGCTGGAAAGGTGGCCAAGGCCAAGTGAAGATGCTGTGATAAGGAAGCTGAATTTTAACCGGAAATGTATGCTGAGCTACTGGAGATTTAAACACAAGGTTTTAATCAGAACTTATTTTACAGAGGTGTTTCTGCTGGCTATACGGGGAAAGGGTTGAAGAAGTGAAAAGAGGAGAGAAAAAGGAAAGTCAGAAGGCGGTTGTAATAAGCTAAGGAGTCATCAGGACCTGGATAGGGTAGGGAGAATATAGAAGTGACAACCATTCGAGAGATTTAGGAGGTAGAATGGATATTATCTATTGACAGAGCAGTCCCAGAGAATATGGAGCAGGTAGGTATTTAGAATGATCCCAGTTTCTGCTTAGTTAAAAATTATATTCAAGGAAAAGGAAGGTAGGATCAACAGGTAGAGCAGAGGAAAGTTTTAGTACAGTGAAGCTATGGTGTATGCTGCTATAATAGTGGACACATATCATTATACATTTATCAGAATCTATGCAATGTACAACACAATGAGGGAGCCCTTAAGTAAACCATGACATTCAGTTTATACTACTGTATCTGGGCTGCCTCACCAAATGGACCACACTAACATAAAATGTTAATAATAGGGGAAATTGTATAAAGGAACTCTCCATACTTCCTATTCAATTTTCCTATAAACTTGAAATTGTTCAAGAAAATGGTCTACTGTTAAAAAACAAAATAGAAGGTGCAAGAAGTATCAACTTGAGACCTCCCAGGACTGTGGCATGGCACATTAGGTTAGCATTTGGGAGAGTCATCTCTTTATTTTTTTTATTTTTTTAAATTTTTTTAAAGATTTTATTTATTTATTTGAGAGAGAATGAGAGATAGAGAGCACGAGAGGGAAGAGGGTCAGAGGGAGAAGCAGACTCCCTGCTGAGCAGGGAGTCCGATGCAGGACTCAATCCCGGGACTCCAGGATCATGACCTGAGCCGAAGGCAGTCGCTTAACCAACTGAGCCACCCAGGCGCCCAGAGAGTCATCTCTTTAAAAAAAAAAAAATATTATTTATTTGTCTGAGAGAGAGAGAGAGTAAGCACAAGCAGGGAAGCTGTAGGCAGAGGGAGAAGCAAGCTCCCCGCTGAGCAAGAAGCCTGATGTGGGATTCGATCTCAGGACCCCGGGATCATCAACTGAGCAGATGGCAGCTGCTTAACTGACTGAGCCACCCAGGCGTCCTGAGGAGGGTCATCTCTTGAGCACAGTCTACAGAGTAAGTCTGGGGAAGCCCTGTCTCTACAATTCCTTAGGAACCCAGTATCTGCCTCAGAGGGCTGGACTCCATGCCTTCAAAGTTCTTTAACAACATGACACTGCAGCTGTAGATGGGATGGGAGAGAACTGGGCGCACACCCCATTGCAGGAGTGGCACAATACATTTGCCCCCAGTGAACCCAGCTCCTTTGAATCAGCTGATTTTTGCATTCATAAGCCTGAGCATGAACACTGATTCTACAGCCAGTTTGTGTATATGGATGACTTAGCACAGCTATAAAGCCTGGCGGTTTTCAATTCATGAATCTCATGGTTCAAATGTGAAACAGTATGCAGACTGCAAACTGCATTTCACACAATTCTAATGGATCCATGAATACAGGAGCAAAGAGGAATAAGAAGGATGAAAAACAATTCAAAAGATGTGGAAAATCTACAATTCGACCTTTAGATAAAGGTGTTCTGTCAACACTGCCCAGCAGGAGACCAATATGCACACCCGACATAAGCATTTGTCCTCAAGATAAAAATAAATAGAGAAAAATAAAAACACCAAAGTCAACTCCTTCATCGAAGAGGTACAATATACACATAAACACATAGTAACACAATGTGATAACTTCTAAAAAAGAGAAGTACTGAATCTATGAAAAGAAAAACAGAAAAGGGTGATTTAAATTGAGGTGTATCCAGGAAGGCCACTTGGAGGAGATGACATTTGAGCAGAGGCTCGAAGGATGAGTCAGAGTTGACCACGTAAAAAGGCAGAGAGGAGTGTTCCAAAAATATGAATTAGCTTAAGTGAAAGCCAAAGCACGAAACAACCTGTGATCTTTGATGAGCATACAAGAACAAGAGCAAAGCAAGAACATTGAGAAACTACAGCAGATAAAGTTAGAGAGGAAATGCAGAATGCCCCTACAGCTTTGTAGAAAGTCCTGAAATAAAGTAGTGCTGGTCTTCCAACTTTGTTCATCAAAATTCTTTCCCCATTATAGATACTGTATGTGTGTGTATGTGTTTGTGTGTGTGTGCACACATCACGTGTGTGATGGTGGTTGCATTGAATCTATTGCTCAATTAGGAAGGCCTTCCATCTCCACATTACTGAGTATTCCAATCCCATCCATGAATATTGGACATCTGCCCATTTATTTTTAGATCTTTAATTTTTCTCGGAAATATCTTCCACTAATTTTTCCACTAAGGATAGAATTCTTTCCCATCTTTTAAAAATTTATTCCTAAGAATTTTATGTTTTTCATGATATTGTATTTTTTTAATTTTGTTTGGCAGTTTTTAGTTGTTAGTATATAAAAATACAATTGATTTTTGTATGGTGACTTCGTTTCTTGCAAACTACAGATTTATTAATTAGATTTAAATTTTCTTAGAAGATTTAGGATTTTCTACAAAGACTATCATAACATCAGAAAATAAAGACAGGGTTAATTCCCCTTTCAAGTCTGTATACTTTTTTTTAAGATTTTATTTATTTATTTGAGAGAGAGAGAGATAGCGAGAGAGAGCAGGAGGGGGGTGGGTAAAGGGAGAGGGAGAAACAGATTCCCCACTAAACAGGGAGTCCAACAGGGCTGGATCCCAGGGTCCCAGGATCGTGACGTGAATCAAAGGCAGGCACTTAACCAACTGAGCCACCCAGGCGCCCCAAGTCTGTACACTTTTTATTTGTTTTATTGCTTCTTGGTCAGGCAGGGACACACAACACAACGTTGGGAAGCACAGTAAAAATGTCATCATTAAGTATATCACTAGCAGTCAGTTCCCTAGGCCTGTTATCAGGGTGTGGAAGTTTCCTTTTATTTACTTATTTTTAAATAATGAACAGGTGTTAAGTTTTGTCAGATGCTTTTCTGCATCATTTGAGATGATGATGGAATTTTTGTCCTTTACTTTGTTAATGTGGTGAATCACATTGATTGGTTCTCAAATACTGAAACAAAAGTGTATCCCAGGAAAAAAACTTCACTTGAATATAACTTATTCTGTTTATCCATTGCTGGATTCAGTCTGCTCCTATTTTGTTGAGGGTGTTTGCATCTAAGTTCATGGGGGATACTGGCCAATAATTTTCCTTTCTTGTCATATCTTTTTCAGAGTTATGGCAGTTTCATTAAATGAATTTAAAAACTTTTTCCCCTCTTTTATTTTCTGAAGGAAAATAGTCTTATTTAGGGGCATTCTGCATTCCCTCTCTAACTAAGGCAATTAGTCTTAGTTCTTTGAATGTTGGATAGATCTCACCAGTGAAGCCATGTGGGCTTGGAATTTCATTTGAGGCTTACAAATCCAGTATCTTTAATATATAGATATTCAGATTGCTATCTCTTTTCAAATCGGTTTTTGTAAGTTGTTTTTAAAAAACTATATCCATATTCATCTAAACATCTACGTTTAGATGTTTATCCATTAAACATCTATGTTTAATTTATTGGCATAAAGTTGTTAAACTTTCAAATTATTGTCTTATCCTTTTAATGTCCAAAAGATCTAAAGTAAAAGCCCCACTTTCATTCCTGATATTGACGATTTCAATTTTCTTTCATTTATTTTTATTTTTTTAATTTATTTTTCTTGATTAGTCTTGCTTGGGGTTTACCAACATATTAAATTTATCAAAAAACCAATTTTTGCCTTTGTTAGTTTTCTATATTATCATACATATTCTATTTCTTTCTTTAAAATTACTTTGAGTTTAGCTTATTCTTACTTTTCTATCTTTTTAAAGGGGGAACTAAGAATCATGAATTTAAGCATTCTTTTGCTCCTTAAAAGGCATTTAAAACCATAAACTTTCCTTTAAGCACTATTTGAGCAGCATTACACAAATTTTGATATGTTTTGTTTTCATTATTACTTAGTTAGAAATATTTTTTAATATTTCTTTTGTGATTTCTTTGTGATGTTTTTTCTTTGACCCACAGGTTTAGAACTATGTTATTTAAATTTCACTGGGGATTTTCTAGATTATTTTTATTGCTTTCTAATTTAACTTAATTGTACTGATAGAATATACTCTGTAAGATTTTACTTTTTTGAAACTGATTGAGATTTAACTTTATGGCCCAAGAAATGATCTGTCTTGGTGGATGTTCCCTGGATAGTTGAAAGAAATGTGTATTCTGCAATTGTTGGGTGTAGTGTTCTATAAATGTTAACCATGTCAAGTTGGTTGATAGTGTTGTTCGGATCTTCTACAGCCTTACTGGTCTTTTGTTTACTTGAGAGGTCAATTTCTAATGGAATGAAGTTAAAATTTGAACTATTTTAGATTTTTCTGTTTCTCCCATTAGATTTGTCAAATTTTACCTCATAAACTTTGAAGCTTCCTTACTAGGTGCATACATATTTAGAATTATTTTTCTGGTGAAATTGCTCCTTTTATCATCATATAATATCCCTCTTTATCCCTTGTAATACTGAATGGTATACAGTTGACACTTGAACAACATAGTTTTGAATTGTGTGGGTCCACTTATCTGTGGATTTTTTTTTAATACAGTATAGTACTGTAAATATATTTTCTCTTCCTTATGATTTTCTTATAACATCTTCTTTTCTCTAGCTTACTTTATTGTAATAATATGATATATAATACACATAAGATACAAAATATGTGTTAATTGACTAAGTTATCAGTAAGGCTTCTGGTCAACAATAGGCTATTAGTAGTTAAGATTTTGGGGAGTCAAAAGTTACATGCAAATTTTTGTCTGTGCAGAGGTCAATACCCTCAACCCCCACACTGGTTAAGGGTCAACTATGAAGTCTACTTTAATATTGAGATAGCCTCACCAACTTTCTTATGCTCACTGTTTGCATGGCATATCTTTTCCCTTCCCTTGCATTCTACCTGTGCCTTTAAAATGCTTGTAGAGAGCTATTTTTTCCCCCAAGTTTTATTGTTGTTGATGATGGAAGGTTTAGTCAGATACCTGCTACCCCATCATGGCAGGTAGAGGAAGTCCCACATCCTTTTCATGAGTGCCATTAATACGCATCACCATCCTTTTCCAGTTTGTGGTGCCCCAAAGGCAGGAACTGATGTGTAGCTCTGTTAAAATGCATTTGTTAGATGCAGCCAATCACTTTAGCTTATTAGAATTTTATAGACCATTTTTTTTCTAATTAAGGGCAATGCTTTCCAAACTTTAATGTAAATAGAAATCACTTGGAGACTTAGATACCAATTCTGAATCAGGAGATCTGAGATGAGACCCAGTCTGTGGAACATGGTTTGAATAGCAAAAATGTATAGGACTTGCTAACTCACAAAGAGTCATTCAGATCTTCTCTGTCACAGGTTACCAACTTGAATAACGTGAGGATGGAAGGTGGGTATGTGAGTGTGAAACCAGCAGATGTAAAAAACAAAAACAAAAACAAAAACAAAAACAGAACAGAGGATGGTGGGACCAGAGACAACCAGAAGGGTGCTAGCACCACCAAAGTCATGCCAATTTGAATATTTAAAACACCATGCTGCCAAATTAAAAACAAACAAACAAATAAACAGCTTGAGAAGTAAACTCACATCATATCCAACTGTTTATGATTCTTGTTAAATGTCTTTAACCGTACATTAATTTTAAAAATGGAAACTTCACATCCAAATTAACAATAATCCACGTGTAAACAACCTTTAAGTTCACTCTGCAAACAGCAGTTGGTCCACCTTGGGTTTGACCATGACTTCTTAGATACAACACCAAAAACATGATCAATAAAAGAAAAACTGGTGAGTTGGCTTCATTTGGCCTAACTGATAACTAGCCCCGCACTTCATGTTTTTCCTCATTTTATCAACAAATATATCTTAAAATTGAGATAGATCTTAATAAAGCCCATATATATTTTTCTCTCTCTATTTTTAAATATAAATAATAACTTACTAATATACAAATGAACACATATTTATAATTACATTAAATAATACAACAAAATAATAGTATAGATATAAATAATTTATAAATATACATTTATTTATCTATCATAACACTTTCACTTATTAATGTTATTTAAAGTTCCTCCATGTCTTTCCATAGCTTGATAGTTCATTTACTTTTAGTACTGAATAATATTCCATTGAGTGGATGTACCTGAGTTTATATATTCACCTCTCGCTTCTACATTTTGGTAATTACAAGTAAAGCTGTCATAAAAATTCATGTGCACGTTTTTGTGTAGATATGTGACTTCAGTTCACTTGGGTAAATACCACAGAGTGTGACTGCTGGATCATATGATAAAGGTAGGGTTAGTTAGTAACTGTCAAACTTTTTTCTAAAGTGGCCATTTTCCATTCCTACCAACAATGGAAGAGAGTTCTTGCTCCACATCCTCACCAGTATTTGGTGCTGTCAGTGTTTTGAATTGTGGCCATCCTAACTTAGTGGTATCTCATTGTTATTTTGTTTTTCAGTTCCCTATGATACATGATACTAGGCATCTTTTCATATGGCTGTTTGCCATATGCAAATCTTCTGGGTGAGATGCCTGTTCAGATCTTTTGCCTGTTTTTTAAATGGGTTATTTGTTCTCTTATTGTTCAATTTTAAAAGTTCTTTATATATTTTAGATACTAACCTTTTATTTGATATGCATTTTGCCAAGATTTTCTTCCAATCTCTGACTTGTCTTCTCATTCTCTTACCAGTATCTTTGTCACAGAAGTTTTAAATTTTAATGAAGCCCAACATCAGTATTTCTTTGATTGTGCTTTTGGTGTTGTAGCTAAGAAGTCATCAACATGTCCAAGGTCATCTAAAGTTTCAGTTTATCATTACACTGCAAATAATGACAGAAATATTTATAATAAAAAGCTTACAGCAAGTTTGTGTGAATAAAGGTCATTTTTTTTAAATCAAGAAGATTAGAGGGAAAATCACCTTGGGGTAAATTAGATTGCTGGTGTGTTCAATCTTTTTATTTTCCCTTCTGAAATTGTATGAATGTGTGAACACAAGACAAAGCTCTTAGAGATTGCCTATCTTTCCCTAGCTTAGCACAAGAATTTATCTATAGGAAGCATTTGCTCCTTATAGTTTACAAATTTGATGTTTCCAAATTCAATGGAAAGATGAACAAACATCTTAAATATCATGATGAGGCCATTTAGAGAAACCTCCCCATTTTACAGATAGAGAAACTAAGAATGAGAAAGGACAAGTGACCAATGTCATCCAGCCAGCTGGTGACATTACCAAAACAGAATTGTCTGTTTCCTAAACTATTATCTTCTTGCCCACATCTCCCAGTCATTCTGCTTTTCCTCAGTCCAAGACTCCAAATCTCAGAACTATTACTTTGTCTACCAAGGTCTTTGTCAACAACAATTATGTCTAGATTTATATGGTCCTTTCTATGTGCCAGGTAAATGTTCTAAACTCTAACATATGTTTGTTAATCTCCCTCAATAGTCCTATGAGATAGATGCTATTCTTACTCCTACATATAGATGAGAAAAGTGAAGTACACAGAGATTAGGTAAATTGCCCAAGATCACATAGTACATGGGAGAGAGGATTTGAACCTTGGCAATCAAACTTCAGTGTCTATGCTCATTACAACTGCACTGTTATATCTCTTAGTCATGCCACTGTGCTTCTGCCTGCCAACATGAGCCTCTAGGCCAAATGCAATCCTTCTGAATGTGATCCCTCTGAATTCTATTTGCCGGGAACTTTTAACCAAAGCATTTCCTAAATATAGGGCATTGATGCTTGTAGTGCCAAACCACCTGCCAATGCTACCTTTTTTCAAATGACTCTGCTTTCATCATGGTAACAGGTAAAGATTTTTTGTAATTGTAATGGAGATAAAAGTAATTATATTTTGAGACATGTTTAGTGAACTAAAAGTAAGATATGCCCCCTTCCCTGAATGGACCTCATAGCCACTCCAAACAACAACCCAATTAAAAATGGGCAATCGACTTAAATAGACATTTCTCCAAAGAAGATATGCAAATGGCCATAAACACATGAAAAGATGCTCAACATCACTAATTATTGGAGAAATACCAATCAAAACCAAAATAAGATACCACTTCACACCCATTAGGATAGCTATTATGAAAACAAAAACAAAGGCGAAAATAAGTGTGGGTGAGGACATAAAGGAACTGGAATCTTTGTGAGTTGCTGGTGGGAATGTAAAATGGTGGAACTGCTGTAGAATATGATAAAGTAGTTCCTAATAAAACATTAAACATAGAATTACGATATGATCCAGCAATTCCATTTTTGAGTATATACCCAAGAGTAGTGAAAGCAGGGACTTGAACATATATATCTGTACACTCATGTTTATAGCAGCATGATTAAATAGCCAAAGGATGGAAGCCACACAAGTATCTCTGAACAGATGAATGTATAAACAAAATGTGGTACATACATACAATGGAATGTTATTTAGCTTTAAAAATGAAGGAAATTCTGACAGATGCTACAACATGGATGAAACTTTAAGACATGCTAAGTGAAATAACCCAGTCATAAAAGGACAAAAACTATACTATTTCACTAATATAAAGTACTTAGAGTAGTCAAACTTATAGAGACAGAGAACAGAACAGTGGTTTGCAGAGTCCGGGGAAGTGGGGAATGGGGAGTATTATACAGACTTTCAGTTTTGCAATATGAAGTGTTCTAGAGATGGATAGTGGTGATATTTATAGAACAATGTGAATGTACTTAATGACATTAAACTGAACACTTAAAAATGATTAAAATGATAAAATTTATGTTATGTATATTTTATCACAACTTAAAAATTAAAATTAAAAAATATAAACATGTATCTTAATAATATATTCTAATATCTAAAGTTGTTTTAAAACAAATTGTGAAGTTTATTCAGTAAGTAAAAAACAATAAAAAATAACAATTTAAAAATTAAATATAGGGGCGCCTGAGTGGTTCAGTTGGTTAAGCAACTGCCTTCAGCTCAGGTCGTGATCCTGGAGTCCCAGGATCGAGTCCCGCATTGGACTCCCTGCTCAGCAGGGAGTCTGCTTCTCCCTCCAACCCTCCCCCTTCTCATGCTCTCTCTCTCTATCTCATTCTCTCTCTCAAATAAATAAATAAAATCTTAAAAAAAAATTAAATATAGAAGACGATCCATTGAATAAATTGGGAAAAAATTTTAATTACTTCCTAAAAAGTAAGGGATCAGACAGCTTCAAAAAGCAGTTTTTGGGGCAGAGGTGGAGTGGAACAAGGTGACACAGAAAGAAACATTTTTTTATATTATTAAAATAAAGTTGGCATTAATCCAAATTAGATGGTTATAAATTAAGATGTTAACTGACATGCAACCACTAAAAATATAACTCAAAAATATATATAGTAAAAGAAGCAACAGGGGAATTAAAATGGTATACAGAATATATCTATTTAACACACAAGAAAGCAATAATGGAGGAAATGAGGAACAAAAGAGGTGTAAGACATAAAGACAACAAACAACATGGCAGAAGTGAGTTCTTCCTTATCACTAATTACATTAAATATAAATGGATTAAACTCTCCAGTTAAAACAGAGATTGGTAGAACAGATTAAAAAACATAATTGTACTATATGTTATATGGAAGTTACTCAATTTAGACTCCAAGACAAATAGATTGAAAATTAAAGAATAAAAAAATATTTTGTGCAGACAATAACCAAAAGGGAACTGGAGGGGTATACTAGTACCCGCCAAAGTAAACTTTAAGGGAAGTTTTTATAAGAGACAAAGAAGGATATTATATAATGATAAAAGGGTCATTTGATAAGAATATAAAACAATTATAATTAGAAACATATATACACCTGAAGTCCCAAAATATATGAATCAAAACTGATTAAAATTGAAGGGAGAAATTGGCACTTCTGAAAAAATGGTTGGAGACTTTAATATCTCACATTCAGTAATTGATAAACAACAACAACAGAAGATCAGCAAGTAAATGGAAAACATGAGTAACACTATAAGCCAACTAGACTTGAAAAAGAAATAGATAATATGAATTGCCCTATACCTATGAAAATTTTAATTATTAATTTAAAAGCTCCAAGAATATGAAATCTTCTAGATGGTTTCCCTGGAGAACTATACCCACATTTAAAGATGAATTAACACTAACTTTATACAATCTCTCCCAGAGAATAGAAGATGAGCAAAGACTTCCTAAATCATTTTATGAAGCCAGTGTTACCCTGAAACCAAAACTAGACAGAAACAGCACAATAAATAAAAGTGTAAACCAATATTTCTCATAAATTTAGATGCAAAAATCCTCAACCAGAATATCAATAAACAGAATCCAAAATATATGAAAAGAATTATAGATCATGACCACGTGAGATTCATTCAAGGTACACAACATTTGAAAAACAATCATATTAGTAAGCTAAAGAAGAAAAATCATATGGTCATGTCAAGCAATGCAAAAAAAAAAAAAACATTTGAGAAATCCAATACCTATTCATGATAAATAATCTCAGCAAGTTATGATCTATTGGTTTAATGCAATTTCAACTATAATTAATGCAATTCCTATCAAAACCATGGAAAAGGTTTTTATAAACAGACAAGCTCATTCTAAAATTTATGTGAAAAGGTACAGGCCCTAGAATAGTTAAAACAATCTGAACAAAGAAAAATAAAATTGAAAGAATCACTCTGCCCAATATTAAGGTTTACTCTGCAGCTATCGTAACCAAGACAGTGTGGTATTGGCAAAGGTATAGGCACATAGATCAATGGAACTGAATGGAAAACTCAGAAATGGACCCACATGTGCCCAACTGAGTCCTGACAAATTGCAAAAGTAATTCAATGAAGGAAAGATAACCTTTTTAATAAATGATGTTAAAGCAATTGAACATTCATAGACAAAACCATATATATAACTATTACAATTATATATCTAAAACTCACTTAAACCTCATACCTTATACAAAAATTGACTCAAAATTGACTATAGACCAAAATGTAAAATGTAAAATTACAAGACTTTTAGGAAAAACACACAAAAAAACCCAGGAGATTATCTTCATGGTCTAGGGTTAGGCAAGAGTTTGACTTGACACCAAAGGTATGATTCACAAAAGAGTAAATTTATAAATTGGACTTCACAGGAATTAAAAAATTTTCTCTGTGAAAGACCTTGTTAAGAAGTTGAAAAGAGAAAGTACAGAGTTGGGACAATATTTACAAACAACGTGTCTGACAAAGAACTAGTATCTAAAATATACAAAGAACTTTCAAAACATAAGAGTAATAGTCAAACAATCCAGTTAGAAAATGGGCAAGGGGTGCCTGGGTGGCTCAGTTGGCTAAGCATCCCACACTTGATTTCAGGTCAGGTCATGATCTCAGGGTCATGAGATCAAGCCCCAAGTCAGCCTCCAAACTGAGGTGGAGCCTGCTTGGAATTCTCTCTCACCCTCCCCTCTGCCCTTTGCCCCCTGTTTGAGTATGGGTGTGTGCTCTCTCTCTCTAAAAAAAAAAAAGAAAGAAAGAAAAAGAAAATGGGTAAAATATATAAATGGATATTTCACCAAAGAGGTTACTATACAGATAGTAATAAGCACATGAAAGTGTTCAACACAATTACTCATTAGGGAAACACAAATTAAAACCAGAATGAGCTATCATTCCATGCCTATCAGAATGGTAAAATAAAAAAAAATAGTGAAAATACTAAATGCTGGCAAAGATGCAAAGAAACTGGATCATTCCCACATCACTAGTAGTAATATAAAATGGCAGAGTCACTCTAGAATACAGTTTGATAGTTTTCTTCTAAAGCGTATTTTCTTATAAAACATGCAATTACCACCTGACCCAGCAATTGCACTCTTGGATATGTATCACAAACAAATGAAAACGTGTGTTCACACCAAAACCTACACACAAATATTCATAGTGGTTTTATTCATAATTGCATAAAAGTGGAAACAACCCAGATGTCCTTCAGTGTGCGAACTGTTAAACAAGCTGTGGTACATGGATACCACGAAGCAGCAAAAAGCAATGAATTATTGATTTACACACCAACCTGGAGGAATCTCCCGAGAATTATGCTAAATGAAAAAGGCAATCAAAAAGCTATGATTTTGTTTATATAACATATTCAAAATGACAACATTTTAAAGATTTTATTTACTTACTTATTTTAGAGAGAGAGGGAGAATGAGTGAGCAGGGGGTTGGAGCAGAGGGAGAGGGACAAGCAGACTCAGTGCTGAGCACGAGCCCGAAGCAAGGCTCCATCCCAGGACCCTGACATCATGACCTGAGCCAAAATCAAGAGTTGGACATTTGACTGAGCCACCCAGGCGCCCAGAAATGACATTTTAGAAGTGGAGAACACATTAGTGGTCACCAGGGGTTAAGAACAAGACTAGAGGGGAAGAAGCGGTGTGGGGGAGATGTGTGTGGTTATAAGAGGAAAACACAAGGTATCCCTGCAGGAATAAAATTCTTTAGCATCTTTACTATGGTGGTAAATACACAAACCTACACGTGGGATAAGATTGCGTAGAACCAAATGCACACACACAAACACACACACACACACACACACACACATGCACAGAGAAATGAGTACAAGAGGAGAAATCTGAATATAATCGGTCAACTGTATTAACGTCAATACCCTGGTTGTGATAAGATACTACAGTTTTACAAAACATTACCATTGGGGGAAACCAGTTAAAGGATATTATGAGATCTCACTGCGTTATTTCTTATAACTGCATGTGAATCTATAATTATCTCAATAAAAATGCCAACTAAAAAATAAAACTGTATAACATCATACTAAATTTTGAATCCTGGCCAGAGTCTGGACTCTTTTAAATAGGCAGTTGGGAGCCATAGAAGCTAGTTAAGTATGGATGACCAGTTAGGGCTGTAGATCGAAAGAAACCATGTAATGATAGTGACTATGATGAATTAAAGGAGAAATTATACCACAGTATAATCAAGGATCAACTGAGAGGTGATATCGAAGCTGATATTGCACCCAAGGAAATGTCGACTAGCTCTGTGCCTTTGGTCACTTCAGTAACCACATTTCTAATACCCCTTTACTTTGCCCAAGTTCGCTTGCAATTTACATAGTATATGGAAATCTGCTCCTAAAACAAAGGCATTCTCAAGTTTTTTCACTATGTTGAACTAATTCTTTCATGCCATATTTTTAACACTTTGGTAAAACAAAGAAATGCTTTTATTCCCTGGCTTCAGAAATTTTATAATTTTATAAATGTAAATGAAATAAGTTTTCTAATCACTGTGATAATGGCATGTTTTTAAAAATAATTTTAAGGTATTTGAAGATTTGAAAAAAATACCTGAGACTTGTGGTCTTAATTAATTTTAATTTAATGTTTAGAAAATTTTGATTAAATAAGTTTGTAATCAACATTTAAATGCCTGAGGAAATTTAATTTGTTAATTTTTAATGTTTTGATTTCTTAGTCTTATAAGCAGCATTTAAATGTTCAGAGAAGTATTATTTAATTCATTTATGCATTTATATAATTGTGTATGAAGTAAACTACAAGAGGAGTGAAGTTCCTCATGCATTAAAGAGTACAATAATCAAACTGCAGATCTGGGATCTAAGTCCATCTGCCTCCACGACACCGGGCTGCATTCTGTCTTTACAGCCTCTCAGAGCTGAAATGGTCACAGATCTGGAAGGAGGAATGGATCTTACCTTATAGGGTTGTCCATCCTGGACACCGTGAGGAATGCGGCAAGATTCGCTGTGTAGGAGGAGCATACAATGAGGGTGAAGAGCCACCAGCTGCCCATCACGATGCGCATCGCCATGGAGTTCACTGAGGATTCGCCACCTACAGGAGGCCAGCGAAATGGATTGGCCCTGGGCTTCTGCTCTCAGTTGCACCCCCAAAGAAATGCTCCAGCTCCACCCTGTGGCCTGGCTTAGGGAACCGCCACTGGGGTTGGGCTAGGGAGCAGGGAAGTGAGTTGCTGGCTGGTTATGAGGGGCTGTGACAATTCGGGGAAAGAATCCAAAGACCACCAATCTTGGAAAGGGATGGAGGACCATCAAATATGAAAAATCCAGGATTGGCCTTTTAGTGATGTGATGTTCATCAAAACGCCAAGGGTATATAGTTCCAAATATCAAAATCTTCCAGTTAGAAGATTCTATCTCGCTTGTTGCATACTTCCAGGACTGCAACCTGATATAAGATCCTTTTCCAATTTCAAATTCATAGAGAGTAGTCTCAGGAATTCTGTAAATATAGAATTACCTCCTACCTGGAGGGTTCCTTAGCTTTCTTTGAAACCTCAGAAATGAGATCTCGCTTTTATTAATATTCAGCCCTCACTGGATGGCTTTTTTCCTAGGATTTTCAGATATCATTGCCTCTGACTTGCAGTCAGTAGCTGCCCCGTGGAGGCCAATTATTTCTCCTTGGTCCCTTAGATGGTAGCAGAAGAAAGCGTCTCACTGACTCTTCTTATATAATCTTGCAAACAGGCCATACATGTTTTGCCATGGTACAAACAAGGCCAACACTCACATTAGGAACTTTGCAATTTGTTGCTTTGGTCAAAACTGCAAGATCCTGTAACTTACCAAGTGCTCTACAGACTTCACAGAGAAGGGAGACATTGTATCTCAAGAATGGATGTAGGACTACTTAAATGATTGCAAAACAATTGTGATTTTTTTTTCCTATTAAGACTTCAAATTTAAGTAAGATTCAGTTTCATCTGACAACCCCATGTGCATAACAATCAACCTAATGTGGGAAGGGAGAAAAGTGCAAAGCAGAACTCCAAAGTTAATTTTATCTAAAGCGAGAATCAGGCTTTGAAGTTGAGTTCCTTGTCACTTCATTTAATTTCTATCTGATATTACTCAGAGAAATTGGGTGCAGCCTGTACTGCCCTAGAGATTAAATAAAATTGCATTTAAAATGACTGCCAAAATGCATCTAAGAACTCTGCCAATGGGCAAGTTATTCCAGGCCCCTGGGGATACCGCAACATCAGGAACCCAGGAACGTACCTTGCTGTACGAAGGCTCCATAGACTATCCAGATGGCACTGTGCAAGGTGGCTGAAGCGGATGGTCGGGGCTGGGCAGCACTCTGAGCCCTCACGGCCTGGATCCGGTTCAACACAAATATCAGCACACCCACCACAGGGATGGCTGCTGCAATGCAGGCCCACACGGCAAAATCAAACGGAGCAAAAAGAGAGAAGATGCTGATCTTCTCCTCGGGCTTCTTGATTAGGATCCCCACCGAATAGTCCATGTACCGCTTGCTGAAGTCCACAACGCTCTCCCTCTCCGGGGTGATCGTGATGGCGGAGATAGCCAGGTCTGCCCTCTGAAAGGCAAAACTAACTCATCAGACAGCAGTCCTCAGCTTCCTGCTGGGTCCCACCCTGAGGCAAGGCCTGCCCTCTACCCTTTGGGTTATTCTGTCCAGAGGAAATGGATTCAAGAGGTGACAGCCTGTGATCTTGAATACTGTAAAAAAAAAATTCAACACTAAGTTGTCTGTTTGAATTGTAGTTTTTCTTCACTTTCTTGTCCTCACAAACTTTTTTCTTTTGCCAGTATTTCCCTCTACCCCGTCCCTGCCCCCAACAAAGAAGTCCCTTCTATCTTCTTCTAGGCTTATCTGCACCCTTCCTATACTTCCATCAAGCCTCTCCAAACTTCCATTAGCCCACATGGATGTCTCCCTTTCCTGAGATACTTCAGAAGTTATGGTGAGTTGTACAACTACTTGAAATCTCATTAATGTCTCAGTCCTTGGTTGTTTTATATGCAGACTTTATGCCAGAGAGTAATATCCTCCAAGAAAAAAAGGGTTATCTACTTTTCTTGATCTTCCATGGCCCTTCATTCATGGCCTCTAAGATATATGGGTTGATTCTTCATATAGTAAAGCCATGTTAGGCGGGGATTCTCTGGGCATGCTGTACTTTGACCCCAAAAGTACCTTGCAAGATTTTTGCTTTCCAAAATGGGCTTAATTTTAAAAATAGGCAAAGACTCTATTAAGATGGAACTAGACTGTGAAATTAAAGCTGCCAAGACTGGTGGAGGTTAGGATAATTAGGCTTAGATGGATGATGGTGGGAAATAATGAGCCTGCAGTCCTCACTTCAACCACAAGAGCACCAAAATATACAATGATCATCTGATCTTGGCTCTGGACATCTAAGTAGGAGGCATCATCAGAACTAAGTTTATTTTAGGGGGGCCTGGGTGGCTCAGTCGGTTAAGTGGCTGACTCTTGGTTTCGGTTCGGCTCAGTTCATGATCTCGCGGTTGTGGGACTGAGCCCCAAGTCGGGCTCTGTGCTCAGCAAGGGGTCTGCTTCAGATTCTCTCTCCCTCTCCCTCCTGCTGTCTCTCTCTCTCTCTCTCCCTCCCTCTCTTTCTCAAATAAATAAATAAAATCTTAAAAAAGATGAAGTTGGGAAAACACACATATAAAGACTTCATCAGAAAAATTTTTATCATATTTAGTATATGGGCTAGAGGGGTAGATATACTGATGTCCTAAACTATGAAATCCAAAAAAATAAAATAAAATAAAATAAAATAACAAACGATGAAATCCAACAACATATCTAGAGTAAAAAAAAAAATGTTGGAGGTAATGATGGTGAAGCTCTCCTCTTAGACTTGTCACATTTGTATCTCTGGTTCTTGTCTCTCTTTTCAAAAACTCAAGATCCAGGGATTTCTTTTTAAGGATTTGGAGCATTCAGAGCATACATAAGGCCTAAGAAGAGTTCTAGTGGAGCAGGATAGGTTTAAACATAGGAAGAAGGGAAAGTAATTTATGAAGCCAGGTCCAGAAGAAGCACAAGGGGACTCACTTATGACACAAGTAAAGGGGTGACCTGGAACATAGGGGAAAACACTCCCCACCTGTGAACCTGGAGGTTAGAGTAGGTGTTTGCACATGTGAATTTCATAGGTAGCTGAAGTAGTATTTCAAGTCCACAAATCTCCATTTCTTTGCCTAATATAGGAGCACTTTTTTTTTTTTTAATTTAAGAGAGAAGACTTTTAGGTTGCTTGAAGAGAAAGATAAACTTTTGAAACAGTCTCTAAGGGATATAGCCAAGGGGTCCAACAAAGGACAAGTTAAGGAACTTGGGCTGTCCTGAAGGCCTAGCTGAGGTTGGAGGCCACACACTGTTCATATATCCATCTGGGCAAATTTGTGATTTTGTATGCAGCAACTTGGACATCAGAGTCAGAGGGTAGATAATATACTCAAGTCAGGGTTTCAGTACAATAAGAGACCAAGAACAAAGAGAATCACAAAAGATGAAGGGAATAGGATTATCTGGTCAAACACTGAGGGCATACCAGGCAGGAAAGGATGCAAAAATCTTAAAGAAAGATGAACCTCAAATACATGTGCTAAGTGGAAAGGGCCAGACACAAAAGACCATGTATGGTATGACTCTATTTACATTAAATGTTCACAAAAGCAAATCTATAGATAGAAAATAGATCAATGGTTGCCTAGGGCTGGGGTTGGAAATGGGATTTACTGTAAGTGTGAGGGATCTCACTGGGTTGATGGAATTATTCTAAAACTAGATTATGATGATGGTTGCATAACTCAGTAGATTTCCTGAAAATCACTGAATTGTATATCCAAAATGGGTGAATTTTATATATAAATTAATACTGCAAGAAAATTGTTTTTTTAAAGCTTAGGAGAAATTGGAGAGTTTGTGTCTGCCTTTATGGGTTGATAAAGCAAAGGACTTGTGTTTTAGGAGCAAAGGTTCAAAAGAGTCAGAAGGACAACAGGTCATAGTCATGGAGTGGGACAGTGATGGTAACACATAAGATGTTGACAAAATGCATGGGTACAGGCACTGACGTGGAGCACAAACCAAGGTCACTGGAGGTGAGGCAGTCAAAACACTGGGAGCTCATGTTTGGCCCCAGGGATGTCTGCAACATCAAAGTTGTTAGCACCAGCAACCCTAGAGAGGGAGGGCTTGAGCAGATTGCCACCATCATAAATGACTATCAGGAAATGACCCAGAGGTCACGGGATGACAGGGGTGAGGATGGGGACACAGTGAACTGGCCTCATACCAGGAGTCTCAATGAGGACCCAGATTCTATAGGAGAGAGGAAGAGTAATTATTTGAAATTAATCTGAGGAGCTGGGGAATGTCGTATCGCTTACACACAGCAATGCAGACACACACACATACTCATGCACACACACGCACTTGTATATACACATCCCGCCTGTGGGCCACGAGGGAGAAAAGAATAAGCACTCACTCATACCTCCCGTGAGAACTAAGTTCCTATTTCAGCCCAAATGTGGGGGTGGGTTGCAGGAAGGATATGTGACAGAGCAGGCTCAGTGGACAGGCTCAAAAGGAATGGCAGCAGTGGGCATGGAAAGAAAACAGAGTGCCAGGGAATGAGAAAAAAGAACAGAAATGGATATGGTGGGGAGGGGTAGGTTGAAGAAAAGAGAGATCTAGTGAGTGAAGAGTGGTAACCTGTGATCTGTTTAGCTAGTTCCAAGGTCCTAAATGCCTAATGGGCCAAATTTAGATATCACCCCAGAGGCAGACTAGGCAGACTAGGCAGACAGGACCTCCCCATGGTCCTGCTTTTGGGACCTACCTTGCTGATGAGCTCCCCGATCATCCCGTTCCAGGAGGTGTTATGGAGCTGGTGACCATACCTGCCATCGGGGGCCTGGTAAATTTCATATTTGAAGCCCAGAGCCTTGGCCAGTGCATCCAGGACATCTATGGAGAACCCTTTGTAGCGCTTGGGCTGTCCAAGGATGTTCTCAGCCACCATCACGAAAGGCTCTTCCTGAAGACAACAGAATGGATGTTCTTCAATTAAATAACAGGTTCATTAACACACATCTTTCCAGGGTATTGGAGAGACCAATCTGATGAATCATAGCTTTAGAATGTTTGTGAACATGGGCACGTATTTACCCAATTATTTAGGCCTGGAGTCTGAACATTGCTGCCCTTTTTTTAAAGCAGTTTATGGACACTCAGAGCACAGTGGATAGGAAGACCCCTCCAACCAGCATACTGATGGAGGAATGGAGATTTACTTGTCCTGTGTGATGTCATCCCAGCCTCTGCTCAGAACCCCATTGCCAGAATGACATGATTTGTTTTCACTCCTTTATTTGTGACATTCAGGACTCTGTCCTTAGGAAATGCCATAATACTTCAGGATCCACATAAGAAATGTGGTTACTTCTCATCCAGTATAAAGAACGGCAGTAAAAGCTCTATGATATTAGATTGAGAGAAGACAATATTACATCTATCAGACTGTACTAGAAAATGGATTCTGATTCATGCAAGAAGGTCACACCATATGTCAAGGGACAGGACAGAATTAAACCCCACAGTTTCCAAGCCCAAAGCCACATTCACACATTTTGTGTTGTGTCCTGTGCACTCCTGTAGGGCATGTGGTCCTCTGGAAAACACCTCAGCCTTCCCCACCACAATCCTATAAAACTGAACAAGAAGGGAGCTTTTGGCAAACAGCCCCAGAGAATCTATCTCATTAGTTTAATTGGGGGTGTGGGGGGTTATGGTATAATGTTTTTTCTGTGATGTGCATACAGGAAATGCAGGAACACTGCTGCCAAAGGCTTCTAGAGCCAAGGAGATGTCAGTGCCTGATGCGACAGAGGGGACATTTGAACCATGTCTGACCAGTTAATAAGAGGTAAATCGAAAATGTCTCCTAGAGCCCTGAAAAGATGAAGGAAGAAATTGACAGGAAGATGCTTCTAAGATCTCTTGAAGATGGAAAAGTCTATGATTCCAGGACAACCATGTAGAAAAATTGCAACAAAGAGTCTTTGTTATGAAGTTTGTGTCCCATGGGGCCATCAGTGGGATTGGGTGCTGGGAGAGTATCCTCCTCTAAGCATCTCTCTGGGGACTCTGCCTATCAGCAAAGCTCTCCTAAGGACTATCAGTAGGTCAAGATACTGTTTACATCCAGGAACATAGATATGCCTGCTTGAAAGCTTAGCAGTGGCTCTAGAGGTCCATCTCTAGAGCAGCCCAGTCACCTCCCGTGAAAGGCCCTGGGGCAGAATCTCCAACCTTACTCTTCTTCATTATTTGTAAAATTATTTGCCAGAAAGGCCTTACGAACACTCAAGCCACTAATCAAGATCCCCTTCTCTCCAAACACAGCATTAAGCTGAACAGAGAGAAGCCTCTTACTCAGAAGCCTGAATGGTGAAACTCCCCAATATGCCCGTGATCCTACCAAGACAGTCACCACTTTGAGAGTCAGTCCTTGGAGGCGGCTGCCCATGGGCCTCTCTTGCAGGCTGCCATTCAGGCCTTTCTCTGAGTCCCACGTCGCCAGCTGTGAAGGAAAAAGGGAGTGTGAGGGACAGAACGGGCCCCTGTGTGCACCTCAGGAACTCGCCTCTCCAACCGGGATCCTGAATCAGGCAGCCAGGAGGACAAGAGTCCCTTCAGCGTCGCAAAGACTCAGAGCCATCTTAAAGCCTTAGAAAGAATAAAGGTGTGACAGCCAGTTCTACTTTCTCCGTTAGCTCATGTGGAACTCGAGGACTTGCCACATCTTTAAAATAAAACCAATTGGTAAGAACTTGTTTCTAGAATGAGCATTTCTGTCTCATTTTATTCTGTCCACTCACCAAGGTCATGTCACCATGTCTCCCACAAAGTGTCTTCTTTCTCTAATTACTCCTTTGACTTGCCCAGGCCACAGGGCCCCTTAAGTTCACCCATCGCTGCCCCCTGAGGCAGGATGGGGCTCAGCAGTGAAGCAGGTAACAAAGACCCCCATGTGTGGCTTGTCTTGCTCCCTGATGCCTACTGCAAATGGGGTCAAGAGCTCCCTGCCTGTCTTCACTGTAGGGCAAATTTCATAATTTTCCTTGATGTACAGGTATAGGGCAAGACTACATGTGCTCTGGATCTGCCAAATCCTCCTGAACCTGCACAGTCTCTCCCATAGCCTGATGCATCTCTGAGAGGCCCCCTGAGATGTTATGGAGCCCCTCTACTGGCTCAGAAACAACAGGAGACACAGATGTTCTTTGGACTGCTTCCCCTCTCTGCATCCCTGCTGGGTCTGGGGAATCACGATGAAATCTTTATCTGATCAATGTTTCTCAGTCATTAATTGGTGAAATGTAAAAAAAAAAACAAAACAAAAAAAACAGATAGCAGCCCCCATCTCAACTTAATCAGGATCTCAGCACTTAGGCATGAGGAATTGTAATGCTTCCCCAGCAGTCCTCATTGAGAAACTCTGTTCTTCTAGGTCACTGCATATTAGATTCTCTTAAGAAGGCTTTTAAAGCATATTGAGGGCTGGGCCTCACCCCCAACGATTTGAATTTAATTGGTCTGTAGTGGGCTAGATATGAATATTTCAGCTCCCCAGGGGATTCTAATGCACAGCCAAGATTGTAAACCTCTGCTATAGATTAAAACGGGGGATCCTCAAACTGTAATATGCACACAAATTATCCAGGGATTTTATATGCACTTTCTGATTCTGGGGCCTCTGATTATTCCTATCTAACAAGCTCCCAGGTGAGGCTGCTGCAGATGATCCATGACCACCATTTAAGCAGCAAGGCATTAAAGAAGCAAACCGCTGTGGGCAGCATCTACTCTTCATCGGAGAAATCCCACAAGTCCCCTAGTGAGACTGAGCAGAAGAACTATCCCTCTGTGGAGAAATGTCACCAGGTGCCCTAAAGAAGCCACCAATAGTGCTACCTAAGGACACGCCTGCTCTCCCAGCATGTCCCTTAGCTTTTACATCTGCAGCAGGCTCTGCACTCCAAGCTTTGACTATGAAGCTACAGTGGCAGAATCTGTGGGACCAAGCCACCTGGAAGATACTAGAACCCTGAGGCCTAAAGCAGGACTATCAGAATGAGATACATGGTTGTAAAAGCAGTTTAAAAGGAACCTAGAAACTCGGGCTGTCACTTTGGACACAATACCAACTAAGACCCACTCCATCCTAAGTAATAGGATGCCTGGCAGTGATGAATGAATCATTTAGTTAAGAGTGTAGCCATGTGCTCTGAGAAGCTCCTCACAGCCACCACCAATTAATTTGAGGGGCACTGCAGTAAAGGGCAAAGTTAAAATCTACCCAAAGTCCTCTTCAAGGACATCAAAGATGCCACACTCTGGGAACTGGCATAGTGAGAAGGAAAGCTCATGGCTCTTTCCCCCTTGGGTCGTGGAAACAGCACTGGGACCCAGGATCAAGTCCTGCATCTGGATTAGAATGCTGGTCAAAGGGAAGAGACAAACCCAGACAAAAAGAGTCAAGGTGTCGATTCCCTACATTCTTTGGACCCTCTGACATGGAACAGGGAACTCATGATATGTCTTTGGGCTGCCTGCATCTGATCCCCATAACTGGTTAGCCCAGGCATTGGAGCTGCTTAACCCTGATGGGTAATCTGCTGCATCTCCTGGATGGGGTGGTGTTAAGAAGGTCCCCAGACCACCTCGATGACTGACAAAGTCATAATGAAGGCGATCTTGCCTTCGTGATGACATGTCAGTTCCAGGTACCAGATACTCTGCCTTACAGCAGGACTTGAATTCCTAACATGTGCTGTCAAACCTCCGTGGCACAGGTGAAGGGCCATCTCCACTCTGTGCTAGCACCTGCACGAGCAAGCACCCAGAATGGGGTTCTGCTTGGTCTTGATCAAATAAACTTTACCCGTCTGTCTACTGGGATAGTAATCAGTCTTGAGAATGGAGAATGGAGGCAGGAAAAAGCAGTTGGGATAACACCCTGTCCTTCTAGAGTTTTAAGCTCAGCTGCGAGAAGGGCTCTACCTCTCAATGCCTGGCCACACAACCCTCTTCTTCTAGCTCATTGCCTGGCTCAGCAGCAGCCCCCCTGCCCCAGAGTATTGCAACAGCCTCCCCATTGAGCTCATTACCCCCAACCTCTCTCTTACAGCCTCCTCCCTTTTGCTGATTTGTACCTTTGTAATAAATGAACTCAAACATGAATGTGTTAGTGAAAATTTTCAAATGACTTCTCATTGCCTACAGAATAAATCCTAACACTCTGAAGCTTGGCCTAAAAGAAAGGCCTTCCTTATCGAGATCCAAGCCTGGCAATCAGGTTCACTGTATGTAGGCCCAGCCCACTCCAACCCCACCAAATCCCTCACCTTCACATGGCATGCTTCCTCTAAGTCCTTCTGCCTGTAATACCATCCCTCTTTGGTTGGGTCTGGTACACACTTACTCATACTTTTTTTAAAATAAGCTTTCACTTTAGAATAGTTTTAGATTTACAGAAAAGTTGTAGAGGTTGTGCAGAGTCTGTCCATATAGCCTACGCCCAGTTTTCCCCATTTAAGATGTTACATTAGTATAATACACTCCTCACAGCTAATGCAATGTTTATTAGCCCAATCTCCACCATTTATACAGAGCTGCAGTAGAAATACTCTCCACTGTCTATCATGCTGGATCTAAGTCTGTGACCCTGCTGGGTGTGCTACATGGGTTTGTCACCCTGTCCCTTGAGATCAAAACCCTATCTTCATAAACTGTCTAGAATTTCAGGCTCTTGGACTAGACCTTGCCTTGCTTATTCCCATCTCAGGGTTTCCAACCTTGCTTTGAATGCCATGTTCTCCTCTTGAAGGTCAAATTACTATACCTGGTAAAGATCTGGGGAAGAAGAGAGGAACTCAGAGGTGTGAAAATAGCATAAGTTTGGTAGTTGACTGACCTGTATTCTAGTTTTGTTTCCACCACTTACCTAGGTGAACTCAGACAGCATGTTTGACTTCAGTGCTTAAAATTTTGAATAAATTTGACTCCATTGACATTCCATCTTCTTATCTAAAAAGTATAATAAGAATATCTTCTCTGCCTACCAAACATTTAGGGGCTATTCAAAAGAAAAAATCACTTTGAAATAATCTGCTATAAAGTAATAATCACAAAGTAAAGAAGCAGGATATAAACCTATGTATGCAATAAAAGCTTAATTATGGTTTTTTAAAAGGGTGGTAGTAAACATGGGAGGAGCTGTATTAAAATGTAATATGTGAATATATCCAGGTGGTGGAATTATGAATAATCATTGCAACTTCTTGACAGTGTTCCATGTTTTCAACAGGTTTTTCACTACTTTCACAGGAAGGAAAATAAGCTTTTGATCAAAATAACTAGCACAGATGACAAAATCCTGTCACACGCATTTGTACGACTAAGGACTGAATGGAGAGGAGCAAATTATCTGTTGGTGTGTCAAGACCAGTCTGAGAGTGAGAACCCAAAAATCAGTCCTCTGGCTGCCAGGATCTCTGGCCACGGTATCCCCATCTCCTAGAAGAGGCAATTGCAGGTTCATCCAAACTGGCGTCTCCCATTCTATGACCTCTCCAAGATGGTGTGGGGCCCAATGAACCTATTGGGTTTGGAGACAAGGAAGTGGCCACTGCTGACGCCCAGCTCCATGAAGACAGACCATATTTCTCCACTAAGAAAAAAGGACAGCAATCCTAAAGCAAAGCCATTTAAATCTAAGTGCAAGTATATGAGAGGGGGAAAAAAAATTCCTCCCCGCCTATAATTACCCCTATTTTTTTTGTCCGAAAGTATTGAGGAATTAAACGTTTTTTATTTTGTGTGTTTTTGTTTTTTAATACAGACCTCTCTCTCCCTGTCCTTCAGGGCATCCTGTACTCTGACAGAGAAAGAAAAAATACTTCAAAGTGAAACCAAAATTCTGCCTTCAAACACATCAAAGTGCAACCATGTTCCCGGAACCAGGATCCTTGAGTTGGGCAGGGAAGTTTATTATTCCCTCACATCAGCCTCAAGCCGAGCGCCCCAGGCTGAGTGAATACCAAAATTTCTACAAAGCCTTGTGTTCTTGCCCAAATCTTAAGACCAGAGCAGTAACTCTTCATTTCTGAGTGAGGCCATCCCTCTGAACACCTGGAATATAAGACCAGAACACAGAAAAAGCACAGTATAAACAGACTCCAGTGGACTTTTCTTTCTTTTTCTTTTAAATAAAATAAAGCCTTTAAATGGATTCCCAAACTTGCAGCTGACCCAGATTGGGAGAGACTGTATTCAGCTTCCCTCCTGAGGTGCCTGGTTCTTCTAGTTCAAAACACCGAGGAAAAAGTTTCAGTCAATGAAAGCCAAATGAGGCTGATAGGCTTGATAAATGGGAAGCCAGAAAAACCTTTCCCCCATACAAGGCCCGACACTTAGTCATACAGCTGCAGACCATTTCATTTGTGCATAAGGGCGTCTATTCTGGCTTCCCCTTGTATTCTGTAGACAGAATTTTGTTTATGGGATTGATGAATTTTATGGCCACAGAC
Organism: Eumetopias jubatus; assembly: GCF_037043125.1. Lineage (NCBI taxonomy): Eukaryota > Metazoa > Chordata > Mammalia > Carnivora > Otariidae > Eumetopias > Eumetopias jubatus. Next base: position 44,496,527 of record NW_028274823.1, on the reverse strand, counting down.
ACCCACTTTTGACAGCTGACCTATCAAGATCAGTGCCTGAAAAACTAATTTCCAGCACTGTTAAACAAAATGAGAACTGCCGCGATTTGATAAGACAGCTATGGTTCTCATTCATCCAGGAGGTCTGCTCTACCCAGACCAGAAGCATGCATGGAGCCAGAGGTTACAGCACAATCATCCCTTGAAAGGAGATATATGGTTTCAAAATCTGATTATGACAAACAACTGTTCAAGAGATCAGCCAATTGGAGAATAAATTTCATAAACCAGTGGTCTAGGGAAAATATATTTCCTGAGTCAATTGGGGTGTTCGTCATGTTAGCATTTGAGTTGTGAGATGTGGGGATTTGGGACTTTGTGGCCCTGTCTTTAATAAATGCAGGGCTATTAACCATAAATGGGACAGGCCTCCTCTGGAAGAATGGGCTTTGCGGTCTATAATCTAGTTACAGAGGTCTCTTAAAGGGTTGTCTCTTTTCATGGGCAGGGGGGAAGGAGAAGAGAGGCAATCCAACTGCCTCACAGTCCAGAGACGGAATATGACCAGTTTCACATATAGAGCCTTGCCAATTCCTGGGGAGGGAGTAAAGGAAGGAAAGAAGGTAGGTTTGCTTAACCCCAAATCTCATATTTAACTATATCCATCAAGATAATAGATCAATAACCTATAGTCACATTTCACAACTAAGTGACCATCCACTTCAGTGATAAGCTTATATCAAGAGAGCACTGAAGGCAGGAAGTGAAGTTTTTATGACCATGTCTGTCATACTTCACAGCCATTGCTGGAGTCCAGTTTAAGCCATACCCTCATTGACCAGTGACCGCATTCAACTGAGCGCACAAGCCTTGGCTAGAATATGGGCTTCAGTAGTGAAAGCCACAGTGGGTTTATCTTCATGGCAGTGCAAGGACTTTTCTAAAACATTTTAGAACATTTTTATTGGAGAATAGATGGGTTCAGTGTCTGTTTCAAAGGATCACAGTCCTGGGTGGGTTTGGAATCAAGGGGGCACCCACATCTTGAATCAGCTTGAGTTGGGGCATTCAGCCAGCACTGGCTCCAAATAATCAAATTGCACATTTTAAGCTCTGGCTAAATGCAGGGACAACATGTTTAGACACAAAAGAGCATCTTGGAAACAGAATGTAAGAATCTGAATATAGAATATTATTTGTAGCCAGGAATTCTAAAGTAAAATTCTAAAGAATATTATTTGTAGCCAGGAGTTCTAAAGGAATTTAAAAGTTCATTTTGGGGAGGAGGAGCAAGATGGCAGAGGAGTAGGAGACCTAAATTTCGTCTGGTCCCAGGAATTCAGCTACATAGGGATCAAACCATTCTGAACAGAACTCAACAGGAGATCGAAGAAAAGAATAGCAGCAACTCTCTGAACCAAAAAGCAACCACTTTCTGGAAGGTAGGACGTGCGGAGAAGTGAACCCGAGGTGATATTCGGGAAGATAGATGGTGGGGGGTAGGGAGTCAGCTACCGGCAAGTGATAGAGCTACAGAGCACAAAATCGGAACTTGTAGCTCCGCTGCGGGAAATTGGTCCAGTGGCTAAGTGGGGGGTGGAACCCTCACTGGGACCTAAGTGGCGTCACAGAAAGACCGGGGGAGCCTGAGTGCAACAGAGCTCCCAGGGATTGGAGTGGGGAAGCCGGCTACAGAGACGGAGCCAAGAAGTGGGCTCCTAGCTCAGGGTAGCCATAACCGTGATCCACAGCACAGTCGGGCCACTGCTCCCCCAGCAGGGACCCAACAAGTGGCAGATTCGGGGAGACTACCCTTCCTCCCCTGGAAGGAGTGGCACAGGAGTGCACCACAGGGATCTGCTGGGTTTGGAGACTCTACATGGGGTCGTGTGCCAGAGAGAGAAACGCTCAGTCACAGGCCGAGTGAGCAAGGAGTGCGGCCAGAGACCGGGGAGACCGGAGTGACTGACTGCTTTTCTCTGGGGGTGCACTGAGGAGTGGGGTCCCGAGTTTTCGGCTCCTCTGGGGAGGAGATTGGGAGGCCGCCATTTTCACTCTCATCCTCCAAAGCTGTAGGGAAAGCTTGCAGGGAACAAGAGCTCCCGAGAGCAAACCTGAGCAGATTACTTAGCCTGGACCCAGCAAGGGTGGGGCAATTCCAGTTATGGCAAAGATATTTGAGAACCCCGGCAACAGGCCCCTCCACTAGAAGATCAGCAAGAACAGCCAGCCAAGACCAAGTTTACTGATCAATGAGAATGGCAGAACTCAAGCGCTAGGTGAATACTGCACATAGAATTCATGGCTTTTTGGGCCGCCTGGGTGGCTCAGTCAGTTGGGCATCTGCCTTCGGCTCAGGTCGTGATCCCAGGGTCCTGGGGTCGAGTCCCACATCGGGCTCCCTACTCAGCGGGGAGCCTGCTTCTCCCTCTGCTTCTGCCTCTCTCTCTGTCTCTCATGAATAAATAAATAAAATCTAAAAAAAAAGAAAAAAAAGAAAAAAAAGAATTCATGGTTTTTCAATTGCACTAGTGGGTATTTACAACAAAGATACAAATATAGGGATCCGAAGGGGTACATGCACCTCGATGTTTACAGCAGCAATGTCCACAATAGCCAAACTGTGAAAAGAGCCAAGATATCCATTGACAGATGAATGGATAAAGAAGATGTGGTATATATACACAATGGAATATTATGCAGCCATCAAAAGGAATGAGATCTTGCCATTTGCAACGACATGGATGGAACTGGAGGATGTTATGCTGAGCAAAATAAGTCAATCAGAGAAAGACATGTATCATATGACCTCGCTGATATGAGGAATTCTTAATCTCAGGAAACAAACTGAGGGTTGCTGGAGTGGTGGGGGGTGGGAGGGATGGGGTGGCTGAGTAGGGTATGTGCTATGGTGAGCGCTGTGAATTGTGCAAGACTGTTGACTCACAGATCTGTACATCTGAAACAAATAATACAATATATATTTAAAAAAAGAAGAAGAAGATAGCAGGAGGGGAAGAATAAAGCGGGGGAAATCGGGGGGGACACGAACCATGAGAGACGACAGACTCTGAAAAACAAACTGAGGGTTCTAGACGGGAGGGGGGTGGGAGGATGGGTTAGCCTGGTGATGGGTATTAAAGAGGGTACGTTCTGCATGGAGCACTGCGTGTTATACACAAACGATGAATCATGGAACACTACATCAAAAACTAATGATGAGATGTATGGTGATTAACATAACAATAAAAAATTTAAAAAAAAGAATTCATGGCTTTTTTCCCACGATTCTCTAGTACTTCAAAGTTAATTTTTTTAATTTTCTTTTTTTCCTTTTTCTATTTTTTTTTGAATTCTTCTTTTTCTCTTTTCCAACCAAACCTTATCAATCCCTTTTTTAAAAATCTTTTTTATTTATCATTTTTAGAGTCATATTCTATCCCTTCAGTGTAGTTAACCTTATTTTATATATATATAAGTTTTTCTCTCTTTAAAATTTTGGGATACAGTTTCTTCTAAGAGACCAAAATCTACGCTAAATCTCTAGTGTATGGCTTTGTTCTAGTCTCCTGCCTGATCACATTCTCTCTCTTTTTGTTTTTTCTTTTTTTAATTTTTTTCTTTCTTTTTTCAACCAACTTCTTATCTTATCAATTCCTTTTATAAAATCTTTTATAATTTTCATCTTTACAATCATATTCCATCTCTTCATCATATTTACACTTATTTTTGTGTATATATATATATATATATATATATATATATATATATATATATAAGTACTTCTTTCTTTAAAATTTTGTGAGGCAGTTTCTTCTAACAGACCAAAATACACCCAAAATCTAGTGTGTGGCTCTGATCTATTCACCAGCCTGATCATTTCTTATTTTTCTTTCTTTCCCTTTCTTTTCCCCCTGGTCTCAGGTCTCTTCAAATTTGTTTAGCGTATATTTGGCGGGGGGGAGTCACTGTTACCCTTTTAGCATTTTGTTCTCTCATTCATCTATTCTCCTCTGGACAAAATAACAAGAGGAAAAAACTCACCTCAAAAAAAAAAAGAACAGGAGGCAGTAGTGACTGCCAGGGATCTAATCAATATGGATATTAGTAAGATGTTGGAACTAGAATTCAGAATGATGATTATAAAGATACTAGCGGGGCTTGAAAAAAAGCACAGATGATACAAGAGAATCCCTTTCTGGAGAAATAAAAGAACTAAAATCTAACCAAGTTGAAATCAAAAAGGCTATTAATGAGGTGCAATCAAAAATGGAGGTTCTAACTGCTACGATAAATGAGGCAGAAGAGAGAATTAGTGATATAGAAGACCAAATGATGGAGAATAAAGAAGCTGAGAAAAAGAGAGATAAACAACTACTGAATCACAAGGGCAGAATTCAAGAGATAAGTGATACCATAAGACAAAACAATTTTAGAATAATTGGGATCCCAGAAGAAGAAGAAAGAGAGAGGGGTGCAGAAGGTATACTGGAGCAAATTATAGCAGAGAATTTCCCTAATTGGGGAAGGAAACAGGCATCAAAATCCAGGAGGCACAGAGAAACCCCCTCAAAATCAATAAAAATAGGTCAACACCCCGACATCTAATACTAAAACTTACAAGTCTCAGAGACAAAGAGAAAATCCTGAAAGCAGCTCGGGAGCAGAGATCTGTAACATACAACAGTAGAAATATTAGACTGGCAGGAGACCTCTCCACAGAAACCTGGCAGGCCAGAAAGGACTGGCATGACATATTCAGAGCACTAAATGAGAAAAATATGCAGCCAAGAATACTATATTCAGCTAGGCTGTCACTGAAAATAATAGGAGAGATCAAAATCTTCCAGGACAAACAACAACAAAAAAAACTTTGCAAACACAAAACCAGCCCTATAAGAAATATTGAAAGGAGTCCACTAAGCAAAGAGAGAGCCTAAAAGTTACAAAGACCAGAAAGGAACACAGACAATATACAGTAACAGTCACCCAACAGGCAATAAAATGGCACTAAATTCATATCTTTCAATAGTTACCCTGAATGTAAATGGGCTAAATGCCCCAATCAAAACACACAGGGTATCAGACTGGATAAAAAAAAAAAAAAAAACAAGACCCATCGATATGCTGCCTACAAGAGACTCATTTTAGACCCAAAGACGCCCCCACATTGAAAGTGAGGGGGTAGAAAACCATTTACCATGCTAATGGACATCAAAAGAAAGCTGGGGTGGCAAGCCTTATATCAGACAAATTAGATTTTAAGCCAAAGACTATAATAAGGGATGAGGAAGGACACTATATCCTACTTAAAGGGTCTATCCAACAAGAAGATCTAACAATTGTAAATATCTATGCCCCTAACATGGGAGCAGCCAATTATATAAGTCAATTAATAATAAAATCAAAGAAACACATCGACAACAATACAATAATACTAGGGGACTTTAACACCAGCCTCAATGAAATGGACAGAACATCTAAGCAAACATTCAACAATGAAATAAAGGCTTTAAATGACACACTGGACAAAATGGACTTCACAGATATATTCAGAACATTCCATCCCAAAGCAACAGAATACACATTCTTCTCTAGTGCCCATGGAACATTCATCAGAATAGATCACATCCTAGGTCACAAATCAGGTCTCAACCGGTACCAAAAGCCTGGGATTATTCCCTGCCTATTTTCAGACCACAATGCTTTGAAACTAGAACTCTATCACAAGAGGAAAGTTGGAAAGAACTCAAATACATGGAGGTTAAATAGCATCCTACTAAAGAATGAATGGACATCAGGAAATTAAAAAATAATTTAAAAATTCATGGAAATAAATGAAAATGAAAACACAACTGTTCAAAATCTTTGGGATGCAGCAAAGGCAGTCATAAGAAGAAAGCATGTAGCAATACAAACCTTTCTCAAGAAACAAGAAAGTTCTCAAATACACAACCTAACCCTACACCTAAAGGAGCTGGAGAAAGAACAGCAAATAAAGCCTAAACCCAGCAGGAGAAGAGAAATAATAAAGATCAGAGCAGAGATCAATGAAATAGAAACCAAAAGAACAATAGAACAGATCAACGAAACAAGGAGCTGGTTCTTTGAAAGAATTAATAAGATTGATAAACCCCTGGCCAGACTTATCAAAAAGAAAAATGACCCAAATAAATAAAATTATGAATGAAAGAGGAGAGATCACAACCAACACCAAAGAAATACAAACAATTATAAGAACATATTATGAGCAACTATATGCCAGCAAATTAGACAATCTGGAAGAAATGGATGCATTCCTAGAGATGTATAAACTACCAAAACTGAAACAGGAAGAAACAGAAAACCTGAACAGACCCATAACCAGTAAAGAACTTGAAGCAGTCATCAAAAATCTCCCAACAAACAAGAGTCCAGGGCCAGATGGCTTCCCAGGGGAATTCTATCAGACATTTAAAGAAGAATTAATACCTATTCTTCTGAAACTGTTCCAAAAAATAGAAATGGAAAGAAAACTTCCAAATTCATTTTATGAGGCCAGCATTACTTTGATCCCAAAACCAGACAAAGACCCCATCAAAAAGGAGAATTACAGACCAATACCCCTGGTGAACATGGATGCAAAAATTCTCACCAAAATACTACCCAATAGAATCCAACAGTACATTAAAAGAATTATTCACTAAGACCAAGTGGGATGTATCCCTGGGCTGCAAAGTTGGTTCAACATCTGCAAATCAATCAATGTGATACAATACATTAATAAAAGAAAGAACAAGAACCATATGATCCTCTCAATAGATGCAGAAAAAGCATTTGACAAAGTACAGCATCCTTTCTTGATCAAAACTCTTCGGAGTATAGGGATAGAAGGTACATACCTCAATATCATAAAAGCCATCTATGAAAAACCCACAGCGAATATCATTCTCAATGGGGAAAAACTGAGAGCTTTTCCCCTAAGGTCAGGAATATGGCAGGGATGTCCACTATCACCACTGCTATTCAACATAGTATTAGAAGTCCTAGCCACAGCAATCAGACAACAAAAAGAAATCAAAGGCATCCAAATCGACAATGAGGAAGTCAAACTCTCACTCTTTGCAGATGATATGATACTGTACGTGGAAAACCCAAAAGACTCCACCCCAAAACTGCTAGAACTCATACAGGAATTCAGTAAAGTAGGAGGATAAAAAATCAATCCACAGAAATCAGTGGCATTCCTATACACCAACACCAAGACAGAAGAAAGAGAAATTAAGGAGTCGATCCCATTTACAATTGTACCCAAAACCATAAGATACCTAGGAATAAATCTAACCAAAGAGGGAAAGAATCTGTATTCAGAAAACTATAAAATACTCATGAACATAATTGAGGAAGACACAAAGAAATGGAAAAATGTTCCATGCTCACGGATTGGAAGAACAAATATTGTGACGATGTCAATGCTACCTAGAGCAATCTTCACATTCAATGCAATTGCTATCAAAATACCATCCACTTTTTTCAAAGAAATGGAACAAATAATCCTAAAATTTGTATGGAACCAGAAAAGACCCCGAATAGCCAGACGAATGTTGAAAAAGAAAAGCAAAGCTGGCGGCATCACAATTCTCAACTTCCAGCTCTATTACAAAGCTGTAATTATCAAGACAGCATGGTACTGGCACAAAAACAGACACACAGATCAATGGAACAGAATAGAGAGCCCAGAAATGGACCCTCAACTCTATGGTCAACTAATCTTCGACAAAGCAGGAAAGAATGTCCAATGGAAAAAAGACAGTCTCTTCAACATATGGTGTTTGGAAAATTGGACAGCTACATGCAGAAGAATGAAACTGGACCATTTCTTTACACCACACACAAAAATAGACTCAAAATAGTTGAAAGACCTCAATGTGAGACAGGAGTCCATCAAAATGCTAAAGGAGAACATAGGCAGCAACCTCTTCGACCTCAGATGCAGCACCTTCTTCCTAGAAACATCGCCAAAGGCAAGGGAAGTAAGGGCAAAAATGAACTATTGGGACTTCATCAAGATAAAAAGCTTTGTACAGCAAAGGAAACAGTCAACAAAACCAAAAGACAACCGACAGAATGGGAGAAGATATTTGCAAATGACAAATCAGATAAAGGGCTAGTATCCAAAATCTATAAAGAACTTATCCAACTCAATACGCAAAGAACAAATAATCCAATCAAGAAATGGATAGGAAGACAATGAACAGACATTTCTGCAAAGAAGACATACAAATGGCCAACAGACACATGAACAAATGTTCAACATCACTTGGCATCAGGGAAATACAAATAAAAATCTCAATGAGATACCACCTCACGCCAGTCACAATGGCTAAAATTAACAAGTCAGGAAATGACAGATATTGGCGAGGATGTGGAGAAAGGGGAACCCTCTTACACTGTTGGTGGGAATGCAAGCTGGTGCAGCCACTCTGGAAAACAGTATGGAGGTTCCTCAAAGAGTTGAAAATAGAGCTACCCTATGACCCAGCAATTGCACTACTGGGTATTTACCCCAAAGATACAAATGTAGTGATCCGAAGGGGTATGTGCACCCCAATGTTTATAGCAGCAATGTCCACAATAGCCAAACTATGTAAAGAGCCAAGATGTCCATGAACAGATGAATGGATAAAGAAGATGTGGTATATATATATATATATACAATGGAATATTATGCAGACATAAAAAAAAAAAACAGAAATCCTGCCATTTGCAACATGAATGGAGTTAGAGGGTGTTATGCTAAGTGAAATAAGTCAATCAGAGAAAGACAAGTATCACATGATCTCACTGATATGAGGAATATGAGAAACAAGGCAGAGGATCATAGGGGGAAGGGAGTAAAAAATGAAACAAGATGAAACCAGAGAGGGAGACAAACCATAATAAACTCTTAATCTCAAGAAGGAAACTAAGGGTTGTTGGAGTGGTGGGGGGTGGGAGGGATGGGGTGGCTGGGTGATTGACATGGGGGAGGGCATGTGCTATGGTGAGCGCTGTGAATTGTGTAGGACTGATGAATCATAGACCTGTACCTCTGAAAAAAATAATATATGTTAAAAAAAAAGAAGATAGTAGGAAGGGAAAAATGAATGGGGGGAAATCGGAGGGGGAGATGACCCATGAGAGACTACGGACTCTGAGAAACAAACTGAGGGTTTTAGAGGGGAGGGTGCTGGGGAGATGGGTTAGCGCAGTGATGGCTATTAAGGAGGGCACATATTGCATGGAGCATTGGGTGTTATGCACAAACAATGAATCATGGAACACTACATCAAAAACTAATGATATATGGTGACTAACATAACATCATAAAATAAAATTTAAAAAAAAATAAAAGTTCATTTTGAGAATTGCCCTATATCAGGGCCACTAAGGTATGGGCATTGTAGAGTAGGAACCACAGAAGACGACCATCAGGTCAGATGTGCCCACTGGACCACTCTTGAAGTTCCAGATGTGCTATAACAAGAGAAGAGGGGACTCACATGGGAATGAGGGATTCACAGGGGAGAACTGAAAGTCTCATCCCAGGACTAGGTGTGCAGGGAATTGTGCATTTGGTGAAAGCTGTATTCCCTTAAAAATAAGCCCCAGCAGAACTTGTGTTAAATGTTCAGAGGACAGGGTGCCTGGGTGGCTCAGTTGGTTGAGCGACTGCCTTCGGCTCAGGTCATGATCCTGGGGTCCCAGGATGGAGTCCCGCATCGGGCTCCCTGCTCAGCAGGGAGTCTGCTTCTCCCTCTGACCCTCCCCCCCATGTGACTCTCTCTCTCTCTCTCATTCTCACTCTCTCAAATGAATAAATAAATAAAATCTTTAAAAAAAATGTTCAGAGGACAGAGCCATGAGAAATTGGAGGAAGCGTGAAATAGGCCAGATGGCTATCACAGATGGGGGCTTCATGAAAAACCTTTAGCAAGGATAGGAGAAAGTTTCTCCCCCAATGGTGCTGGCAAGGAGGACCAGAAAAACAGCAGAGTGCCATTGACATTGGCAACCAGGTCATTCATGATGGAGACCATGAACATGCCCCAGTGCTAGCCTCCGCTATTTGAAATTACAGGCACATAGGACTCACTGGGCCCACAAAAAGATAGAAGGACTGACCAACTCCAATGGTGCCAGTGATGGGAGTCTTTCTGTCACATTAACAGTAAGGATAGACTTACTCTGTCACTTTGCCTAAGATGCAGAAAGTAGCAAGATAATATTTCTTTCATTGTAACAAACAAAAAGTCAGATAATCAATAAAACTGTATTTTAAAAAATTTAGCCCCCAAGAGAGTTGTGGTCACACAACTGGTAAACTTACAAATTTCAAAAGATGAGAAGCTCCTCCAAGGACAGACAGGACACAAGAAATGTTTCATCTTTGATAGAGTACGGAAGAAAAGAAGTCAATTACAACAGTGGATAAGAGGAAAAAAAGACTGAAATTTTATCAGATTTTTAAAGGCCAAGTGATAGTGAGTTTCCCTGGGAGCCCAGACACAAGGGAGACCATACCTACTCATCAGCTCTTTCCTCCGAGACTCCAGGGGGTGGAGTGGGAAAAAGAAAAACAGAATAGAGGAACAGAGATATCAGAAATAGGTGTATCTATTATAGGACTTGTATCCGCTATACCTGAATAAATCTTATAACTCAATTATAAGAAGAAATTGCAATTTTTAAAAATAGAGAAAGGACTTATTTTTCCAAGAAATATGTGAAAGGATAATATAAACATGAAACTATATATGCTCAACATCATAAGTCATCTGAAAAGTACAAAATAAGACCACAAGGCCATACCACTAAACCTCCCTAGAGTGGCTAAAATCAAAGACTGACATTACCAAGGGTTGGTAAGGATCTGGCAAGCAAAAGGTGCAGCCGCACTGGAAGACAGTTTGGCAATTTCCTCTCAAGTTAAACACACGCTGACTCTACCACCCAGCAATTCCACTCCTTGTCACTTCCCTAAGGGAAATATAAAGTATGTCCAGACATAGGTCAGTACGTGGGTGTTCCTAGAGGCTTTATTCATTATACCCCACAAATGGAAACACTCCAAATGTTGATCATGGTGATCAGTGACTGGAGAGACAAAATGTGGTATACTTATACCATGGAATACTACTCAGCAATAAAAAGCAACAAGCTGTTGACCCATGCAACAGCGTGGAGGAAGCTTCCACACATCACACCAAGTGAATGAAGCCAGCCACCAGACACTTCATGATCCCATTTCCACGACTTTCTTGAAAAGGCAGCATTATTGGTTCTGAAAATAGATCAGTCGTTGCCTGGGGCCAGGAATGGGAGGAAAATGTTGGATGCAAAGAGGAAGAAGGGCTATGTGGGGGGGTAACAGAAGCAGTCTATATTTTGAGTGCTGTGGTGATTTTTTTTTAAAGATTTTATTTATTTATTTGACAGAGAGAGAGATAGCACAGGTAGGCAGAGCAGCAGGCAGAGGGAGAGGGAGAAGCAGACTCCCCGCCGAGCAGGGAGCCCGATGCAGGGCTCGATCCCAGGACCCTGGGATCATGACCTGAGCTAAAGGCAGACGCTTAACGACTGAGCCACCCAGGTGCCCCGAGTGCTGTGGTGATTATACTACAGTACGCATTTGTTAGAGCTGATCAGACAGTGTACACCTCAAGTGGGTGAGTTTACTGTGCATAATTGCATCCAAATAGACCTGACTGCCTTGTTTTATACAAACACATGTACACCCGCAGGCACAAACACACATTGCTAGTGATCTGGAAAGGGATGAAGCCATGTGCTGGAGAGGTGAAGTCGTGGCATTATGGTGCTAATCTCTCAAGTGAACCACCAATTACCTGCCAGCAAGGATGATGACTTTTAAAGCAAGGATGGAGACAGGATACTATGACTGATGTTAGTACACTTGTGTCATCATTCTTGAACTAGCGGAAGCTAAACAGGTATCAAGCAGCCAAGAAATTACCTATCAATCTAGAAGAACTGAATGTATCTTTATAAGGGTTTAGGAAGAACAGAAGTGCAGTTTTGCCTTCAAATACTTTCTTAGCACGTGAGGAAAAATAGATTTCCTAACATTATATGTAGTATGATCCACCTTTTTAATGCTTAATTGTACACATGCACACCTTAGACAAAAAGGTAGGTTTAAGTGGCTATTTCTGGCCTTAGGTAGAGCAATGGGACTGTGCGAATGTCATCTCTTGCACTATCCTGTAAATTTGAAATGTTTTAGAGAGAGGAAGCACGGCTTTTATAATCAGAAGAAAAACAAGGCTACTTTTCTTTTGAAACGGCACCACAACCTAGCTTGTAACTGCAATGTTGATTTTGTATCTCTAATTGTTTTAGATGTATTGGTTTTGTCTCTCTAAATAAATGGTACATTCTAGCAAAGGCAGTGTCTGCAGCGAGACAAGGCAGGCTGGAATTCTCTTTCTTCCACTCGGGTGTTGGACGCCTCTGGCAAGTGACTTGAATTGGTTATATTCTATCTCTGGCCTCAAGTGTCCTCATCTGTGTTTAGTTATTAATAGACATCAGTTATCATCATTGACAATACTTTCTTTGTTCTCAGGTCTTTCCTAGGCACAGGTCCATACTAGCTGCTTAAGGAACTCTTGCTCATTAGAACTGACTAAAACCACTGGCACTATACACACTGTCTACACTGTACATCAGTCTGAAGGCTGACAAGATCCTTTCTGACAGCCAGCACTAAGAGTCCTTGCATTGTAAAAGCAGGTGTCTCTCACCATACTCTCCATAAACTTTCGGCTCTTTCCTCTTCCTAAAACACTCTCTTCTTTCTTTGTTCTTTGACTCCAAGTCACCCTTCAGGGATCCCTCCTTGTACCCTACATTAAGAGTATCTCACTTGCTGGTAGAAATGCTTTTCATGATACATTAAATTCCATGTCTATCTATTCACAAATATGCTATATCCCTTGTATGGCAGAGATGGTCTGTTCTTCATTCCGACTCACTCAATAAAATGTTATTAGAAAAATTAATAAAATTAACCATGCCCTGGGCACTTCCTCGTTAACTGGCCGGAATTGCATGTGTTTCTTAAATTCAAGTTTCCAGGTATGTCGCATATGTGAAGCCCAGCAAAAGGCTTTCTTAGTTAGCACTGATTTATTTATGATGGTTGAAAGTACCTGGGCTGGGTTTTCTCTTTGGCGTGGTTTTGTTTTGCAAACTTACTTTAAGACTTTGAGTCATGAAAAAGTGTTAGTAAGATGAATGATTCAGAAGACATTTTTTAAAACCCACTTCTTGTCTTTACCTCTAGGCCCTTGTTACACAACATAGGGTCCATGCCAAGTCACCTGGGAACTTGTTTAAATCCAAGAACCTTGGCCCCACCCCATGTCTCCTGAGTCAGTGTCTGCATTTTGACAGGAATCTTAGGTCACACATAGGCACCAAGTAAAGTTTGAGAAGCACAGTTTCTAGATTGTTGCCATTATTATTTCTTACCTGGAATCTTTATAAGCTGCTTTACCTAGCTCACAATTCCTCCCTGGTCTGCGTGAAACCCCACACAGCAAACAGCTTTTCTTCTTTTAATGAAAAGTGCTTTAGTTCATTCTCCTTAAAATTCTTAAGTGGTTCCCTGTTAAACTCAGATTAAAAGCACCTATCCTTTTCATGGCCTAGAAAAGTCTCTGAGACCTGGCCCATGCCTGCCCTTCAACCTCATCTCAGGCCATGAGTCCCACTTTCCTCACTGCCCCCATGGACGCTGACCACCTTGTAATTACTCCCTCAAGCCAACAACTTTCCTGCCTTAGGAACTCTGTGTGCACCCTTTGCTTCCCTGATAACTCTCATCTCCATCCTTCACATCCCATGGTTGGCTCTTTCCCACCTGGCAGGTCTTACCTGCTGAGTTATCCTCTCGATAAAGGATATCCCATATCACCCTTCCTAAATTCTCAAGTGTTCAATTCTCTTTGTTATTTTCTTTACAGCTGTCAAATGTTGTAATTTCTAAAATCACCCTCCACGACAGAAATTATGTTTGTTTTGCCTGTTTTTGCTCAGCGTCATATATTAAACATCTGATAAAATTTCTGGCACATAGCGGGCTCTTGACAAGCTTTTGTTGAATAAACAATCAACTGATAACCTAGGTTAGGGGTCAAACAAACTTTTCCAGAAAGGGCTAGACGGGAAATATTTTAGCCTTCTTGGGCAATATGGTCTCTGTTGGCCAACCACCCAATGAGTGTGGTTGAGGCCCAATAAACAAAGGAAGTTGTGGGCTAGATTTAGCCCAAAGACTGTATATAGTTTACTAATCCCTAATAATTGACACCTTTATTTCTCTTGTTCCCCCTGTCTAGAATGTTCTTCCCTCCAATTGAGCTTTTTAAAACACTCTCCTTCTTTCAAGATTTAATTTATCACTTAAAAAAATGCTTAATTGTCATGTTTTCAGGAAACCTCACGTTATCCCTCCAATCAAAAGTGACAGATCCTCCTGCATCCTTAAAGCCTTATACTTGTCCCCTTTTCGTGGCATTGATTACATTCAGGTTTCCTTGACAGTTCCTGTAGCACACTGTATTTTCTAAAGATGGTTGTGACAACATTTCTCATCCCGCCCGCTCTTCTACAATGTGACTTCACCACCCCCTATCAAGAAGTGAAGTTTAATTCCTCTCTCTTAAAATCTGGTCTGAATCTAATGCTACATGTCTTTGAGGTGAGGTTAAAAAGAGGCCATGAAGCTTCTGCCTGACTCCTCAGATGCTTGCTCTAAGACAAAGCTTTTCCATCTTGACATCATTGACATTTTGGGCCAGATAGTTCTTTTTGGGGGGAGGAGGGGTGTCCTGTGTGTTTTAGGATTTTTTAGCAACATCCCTGACCTCTACTAACCAGATGCCAGTAGCCTCTCCTCACCCTCCCCACCCTAGAATAACAACCAGAAATATCTCCAGACATTGCCAGATATCCCCTGAGGGATATAACTGCCTCCCATTTAGAACCATTTATCTAGGAGAAGCCAGATGCCATGGAAAAAGTTCAACACCCTGAAACCACATGGAAAAACCACTTGAAAAATCACATGTAGGTATTCTGGGCAAGAGTTCCAGATGAATTCAGCCTTCCGGCTACCTCTGCCAAAGTGCTAGACATGTGAGTAAAGCCGTTTTGAAGCCTTAAGATCAGCCCATTAGCCAGATAAGTAGCATCAGGTGATTTCAGTTAATGTTAAAAAATTGCCAAGCCAAGCACTGACCCCAAATGTCTGACATGCAGAATATATAAGATATAATAATTTTTTGTTTATAATAGTAAATTGGGGGACATTTGTTATGCAGCAATGATAACTTGAACAGAATTTGGTACCTGGAAATGTGGTGTCACTATAACACATATATAAAGTACATAGAATTGGTTTTGGGGCTATGTAGCAGGAGAAACCTAGAAGGACCCCGAGGAGACATTTAGTTGGAAACAAAATAAGCCCCAAGGGAACAGACTATGAGAGTTTAAAGGAACACAAGGAAAATATTATTGGAAGCTGCAGGAAAGAATACCATTGCTATATAGTGGTAGAAAATTTAGCAAAACCATCATCCATATCTACTTAATAAGCTGATAGATCTGGCTAAGAAAGTATCACGCAGAATTTTAGAGTATTCCGTTTTCTCCTAACTGTATCATCCTGTAAGCATAGATGCATAGATGATTCCTGGATGAACTACAGAAGGAGTTCTGTTTTCAAACAAAATTTCGAGTAAATATATAGAAGCCATGATTTGTTGGATTCAAAAATGAAACTTTCTCAACCCTGGGCTCTTCTAGCAGAAAACTCTAAAATAACAGAGGTGCTTGATGCAAAGAACAAATCCCAGAAAATGTGGCCCCATGAAATCAAGAGTATGACTATAACACCCTTTCTTAAGGTCTTAAAAATACTCAGGAAAGCATCTTTCCGAGACCAAGCTCTACAATCCGAAAGGTGTGTGTCTCGGACCTTGTCTGTTAGACAACAGAGCTTCTGCAGCTTCATTAGCAGCATGTTAGGGAGCTCCACATAGAAACCAGCCCAACTCCAAGTTGTGGGCATGGTTTTCATCTGGTGTAGTGAACAGACAATAAACTTACTAAGAATCCACACAATTTTTAGCAGAATTGTAATGACAGAAGCACAGTCAGCTCAGACTAAATGAGACAGAGAGAATGTGAAAGGAAGAGAGGCTGGGGACCCTTGAGCTCCTAGGGGCAAGAAGCAGCTGTGAAAATTGTACAGCTAACAGAGTATACATTTTATGGAAAAGTAAGGATGACTTAGGAGGCAGAATCAAGAGCTCAAAGGAGATCAAACTGAGAATCACTCCCAGGAAGCAGTAATAGGCTCTAATTAAGGAGCTAATGACATGAGCCCAGGTGGATATGAGAATTGCTATGGACCAGTGATCACTCTGTGCCTCTTATCTCCTCCCTCTCTTATGAATGGGAATGTTTATTGCAGTTATACAATCACAGTCTTACCTTTACATATACTCAGTGTGGAGAGGTCAGGCAACTTGTCTCTTTAGACTGAGGTCTTCAGATTGAGATGAACTATACTCGGAAAGCCAAATCCAAGAATCTATACCAAGGAACTTCATCCTCACTTTGACCTGACCTAGATGATAAGATCCTGGGCTTTGAGCCAATGACACAATGGAGCAAGGCTCTGGGGTTCTTGAGGAAAGAAATAAGAGTATTTTTCATGTAAAGGGGTATGGATCATTGTGGCCAGAGGAAGGAGTGAATCTTCCAGATGGTGTGTTCTAAGGGTAACAACAAAATCATCTTTATCATATGTTTTTCTAGAACATGACTTCACCACTTCCTCAACAACACATGGAGTCTAACCCCTCTCCTCTCCCTTGAATCTTGACTGATATCATGTGTAATTTATAAATTGTGGTGGAAGTAACACTGTGTGATTTCTGAGGCTACGTTCTACATGGCCATGCAACAACTACTAGGTTCTATTGTAACACTTGTTCTGGGGGAAGCCTGCTATCATGTAAGAAATCCAACAGCTCTGAGGACCATACACTGAAGAGCCTACGTGTAGGAGCCCTGGCAGATAGTTCTAGATGAGCTCAGCCTTCCATCATCCCTGCTGCAGTGCCAGACATGTGAGTGAAGCCCTCTTGAGCTCTCCAGACTGGTCCATCAGGAGGCTGTGTCCAACTAAACGATCTCAGTTGATGCCACAAGGAGCAAAAAATCACCCAGCCAAACTCTACTCAAAGTCTTGACCTGCAGAATCTGTGAGATACAATAAAATGATTGTTGCTTGAAGCCACTAAATTTTGGGGTAGTTTGTTATGCATCAATAGTAACAGCTTCCCAAGCATTCATCCTCATGATTATCTTACAGGAATGCTGGATCATTGCTCCCTGCATTTTCACAGCATCCAACAGGTGGACTGACGGCACATGGCAGGTGAACTCGTTTGTTTATACTCCACAAAGCACTGCCCTGCATAACCATTTGAGTGCCACCAACACTTTGTAAGTAAAGGAGAACAGGAATTATTATCCTCAGCGTTGCCAGTGCAGAAACTGAGGCTCAGAGAAGTTACATGACTTGCCGTGTGTCTATTAAGCAGTCTGGGGAGGCTGTAAACTCTAGACTTCTGAATCCAAGTCCACTGGACTTCTCTTGTAAAATGCTTCCTCTGCACACAGTAGGGTCTACACGAGCATTTACTCATTTCATAAAGATAGAAAGAACAAACGAATGTGCCCAAGGCTGGTAATTTTGATGGTATTGGGATCTCATCTGGACTCTGGGGTTACTGATGAGACACCGAACCCAGGCTTACAAAGGTTGACTCCTTGAAGTCAGCATTTTGCAAGCTCCCATTCTCCTAAGTTTATTTGACATTCTGGGAGCCAGATCATTATACTGGTGTAGCCTGGAAACCTCACTGGCCACAGACCTCCTTTTTCCTGCCGCTGGCTCTTAGCCCCATACTTTAGAGGTCTCTCCAACTGCACAGAAGGCAAATGGATTCCAATTTCCTTAGCACCAGAGTCAAACAATTATTCCTACCCAGAAAATGTATATTAAGGGTGGCAAGAAGAAAGCTAAAACCTACCCCTGAAAGTGACTGTATATATAACCTGGGGGTGATATTAGGAAATAGGTATCAAGAGATGGAGATTTCATGTTATGGGGGATAGTGGAAGCCTGGAGCTGCTACAGAGACAGAGCAGGAGAAAAAAGATGGCTCATTCCATTTCTGATTTTCCCTTTCATAGCCCATAATCAGAAGGCAAAAGGATATTGGCTTCTAAACCAGTGATTCTTACTTAGATTATACATGTAACTCAGATCTGAAGGTAGCCAAATAAAGCATCTTGACTTCTACAATAGTAAAAACAGAATATGATCAGTACTTGACTTTGTAAAATTTGGAGGAAGCTCTGCATTTGATGAACTTCAAGGCTATGTGCAGGGAAACGAGTCACTGGAGTGAAAGACATCTGGCCATCTTGGCTGTGTGCGGCTGAAGGTTGGCAACTGAGGGTGCCTCTTTGCAGCCTCCAGAGACTCTGGACTCACAGCAAATAACTCGGTAAGGACATTTCAGAAAAGGACATTTATAACAACTGAAATAGAATGGTGTAGAATGTTCACATGACTCCTTATTGATGGAAAGGCAGTATAGTGGATTATAATGTGGTATGGTTGAAACTTGCAAATGAAGGGTATGATTGCCTAGAAAATATTGTATGACCTTAGTCAATAACCTTGTCTCCTTGTCATCACCTGAAAATTGGGGGTAGGAATTTTTTATATCTACTCTCTCCACCAGTGAAACCATATATGAAAAAGAGGCTTGAGAGCTATAAAATGGAACAAAAAGTTGATGTTGTATTCATAATGCTAAAGTAATCATTATCATTGGCAGAATAAGTTTGGACAGACTTGAATTTGAACTCTACCTCAATCATATGCTAATTAAGATCATGAGCAAGCCACTTAACCCTTTTTAGCCTCAAGATTTGCTTCTTTGTTTTTTTTTAAAAGATTTTATTTATTTCAGAAAGAGAGAGTGTACAAGCAGGGGTGGGGTGGGGGGAGACAGGCCCGAGGGAGAGGGAGAAGCAGGCTCTCCACTGACCAGGGAGCCCGATGTGGGGCTTGATGTTGGGCTCAATCCCAGGACCCTGAGATCATGACCTGAGCCAAAGGCAGACGCTTAACCGACTGAGCCACCCAGGCGCCCCAAGCTTTGCTTCTTTAAAGCAGAGAATATAATACCACTGATGGCAGATTTTTATGAGTTTTAAAATCCACCAGTGTCTGCTCACTTCCAAATTTCTATTCCTAGATCAGCTTTCTTTCCTGGACTCCAGACTCCAATGTTCAGATTCCCCCTTGACCTAAGAGACAACTCAGAGTCAAAAATCTCCAAAACGTAACTTTGGATCCTCAAACTCCCCAAATAAACATCATGCACTCATCTTTTGCTTTCTTCCTTGTGTCAGTGACAAGCACCATCATCCACCCAGTTGCTTAGGCCAAAGGTAACAGCGTCATCCTTGATTCTACTTCCCATATAAAAGCCATCTGCTTTGGACTCTTCTTCTGAAATATATCCCGAAAGTGAACCATCTCTACTGCCCCCTCGCAAATCGCAACCACCGTTATCATTTAGGTCACTGGAACCGCTTTGTAACATAACTGGAATCCCTATTATTAGTTAGGTTCATGGTCAGGCTCTTGTGGTCACAGGCAGTTATTCTTTATCAAATCTCAGGATGTTCCCCTAAATTTCTCAGCCTCATTTCAGGGAGGTCAGGGCCACCTCTAGGGAATATCTTCTCCATGCAGTGATTCAGGGATCCACACTACAGCTACCCTTGTGATTATACATTCTCGGCATGTGGGCTCCATGGAACCAACGAAGAGATGGAAAGATAGACACATAAACGCTTATACACGTTTATGGACCGAAAGTAAGAATCCTTTTTGCAAACATTCTCATTCATTAGAACTTGGGCACAGGGCCTCACGACTCATGCCCAGCTCTCTGTTAAGAGGTAAAATCAAGGATAACTGAGGTCTGCTTAAGCAACCAACTCTGTGTGACCAAGAAATGAACTTATGATATCAAGCCTCTGACAATAACACACTCTAGCTTACCCCAACCAGAGCCCATCCTCTGCACAGCAGGCAGAGTGACATTTCAGAAACATAAATGATTTCATACCACTTCTTCATTTAAAAGGCTCCCGGAGCTCCCAATTAAAGTAAGATCCAAGTGCCTAAGCATGACCTATTCTCCAAGATCTTGGCCTGGCTTAGTTCTCCCATAGCATCCTATCTCTTCCTCCTGGTTATCTAAAACCGCCATGCTGGCCTTCTTTCTGTTTCTCAAACATTCCAAAACTATTTCTAGTTTAGAGCCTTTGTACATGTTCCTCTTCTAGAAGCATTTTTACCCTGAACTATTCTGAGTTGGTTTCTGTGCATTATTTAGTCCTCATTTTCTTGGAAGGGATTCCTTGCCAATTCTGTCCAAGCCGACTCCCCTACTAAGTCCCTCTCTAGCCTGTTTTCCTAGTTCATTGCCAAAGAGTATGGATGGCTACATGAAACCGTCCAACTTATCTTGTTATTTACTTGCTAAAATTTATATAAATGTATACAGTGTATCTCCCCTCTCTCCAATAAAAACTCCATGAGGACAGAATACCTTTGACCCACATCCAGCTGTAGGCTCAGCACTTATTAAAATGCTGGGAACAGAGCAGGCACTCAATAAAAGCTAACGATTATCACTATCATTATAACAAACAATGCAGAAACGCATGCCTATTTTTATAGTTAGCTGAATTCCAACAAGAACATCTATCCCGGTGCAGACAGGTGACTGGAGTGCGGATGTGGAGGAATCCTCACAGAAGATCATATGCAGCCTTCCTCACCTAAAATTCAGAGAAGGTTCAGCTCTGCTCAGAAGCACATGACTCTTTGGACCCAGTATCACGTTTGGGCATCTGATCATCCGTCATGATTGTCTGAAAGGTGAGATACTCTTATGTCAAAAACAGGGCTTATGCCCTGGCCTTGCAGACAGAATGCCTTGCAACATAAAACTGAACTGAACTAAAAAGAAAGGAAGCCAGTAATTTTATGGGGGAAAAAACCCAGTAAATAAATATTTCCACAAAAGACAATACGCAATTACTTAACAAGCATGGGAATGTGTCCAATTTAATATCCCAAAACAACAAGTTGTAGTGATATGCCATTTCTTGCTTATAAACACGTTTTTAAATAGTAAACTAGCTGGTGCCGTTACGGTGAAATGAGTACAATCATAACACAGGCTACATTGACACTGTGTGGAGGGTACTTAGCAGTATCCATCAAGAGCCAAACAAACATACCTCTTGACCAGTCACTTCAATTCTAGGGGACTTTCGTAGGGAAGGAGTTCTATATATGAATGACCAAAAAAAAAAAAAAAAAAATCCACAAAAATGGTCCTCAGAGAAATAAATATAATGGTGAAAATAAATAAAAATGGAAACTTTAAAAATCCATTATATGAGGATTGTGAAGTAGTCATGGTGCACCCCCAGGTATAATATTATGCGACATTAAAAGTGATTATTAGAGATTGTATTAACACTAGAAATATGACCCTAAATATCGGGTAGTTGAAATGAGAGAAGAAATCTTGTCACCGTTGAAGAAATAAATGTGTAGTCAGTAGAAATAGAATGTGCTATGTCAGTGGGTTGAGGCGAAGCCCTGGGAGATAAAAGACAGGAGATGAAGGAAGGTTCCGGGTGTTTACATTCTTACAATCTCAAGAGAGAAGGGAGCCAAGAGTGGATCAGAATCCAACTAAATGGAGCAGAAAGTCTGAATTGCAAAACCACCTCTTCTGGTTGCCCGGGTTACAGGCCTCCTTCTCAGGGATAATTACATTATAAATGGGCCAAATCACATGCAAATGAAGTGAGCAGATACTGGGGAAGAGAGAGGTTGGCTCCAGGAAGCTCTGCCTTGGGGCAAGTCTGGGCAAGTTTGGGAAGGGTTTGTGCAGGCCGCAAAAGGTGACATCGAGAAGAGAAGAGACGACGGCCCATCCCACCTGAGAATGTGCTGCTACCCCAAAGCTGGAGAACACCACATCTGCTGTCACTCCCGCCGACGTGGCCCCGTCACAGCCTCAGTCCACACACACCCCTTCAGTCTGGTGCCTTTTGTTACATGGAGAGGGAACCTCAGTTCCTCAGAATGGCACAGCTCACTGTCCCCAGTGGTTTGGGGGGGGCGGTCACTGTAGGTAAAGATGGGGAATCAAAATTACATGATTTCAAAAGAAACAGAAAAAGGTAAATGATGAGTATATATTCTGATTACAACCATATCTATTTAATAATATATATATGTGTATATATATATATATATATATATGGTATGTAGTATGGGGATATATATTACACAGATGGAGAGAGAGATATTGATAGAGAAGTTAAAAATGATTCCTTTAAGTAATGAAATCATTGTTGAATTTTTTTCTTTAGAATTCAATGCATTTTTTACGCTTCCCGCAATGAGCTTGACTTGCTTTTATAATAAGAAAAATAAACTGTAATTTTAAATTAGGCCATGCTTTTATGCAAGAAAGCTCAGCGTTCATTGGCAGAGAAGCCCAGGGATAGCGCCCTGCCAGTGACCAGCTGAAAGTCATCATCCGCACATTGATGCTAGCCAGCCCACTCTGGCCAGGACGGAACCACATCAGCCTTCCCCAAACGGCCTTTCTTTAATCCGCATTCTTTAATGAAGCTTGGAATAGACAAACTGTAGAAAGAGTCGATGTGCCCCTTGAGTGTATCTTTATGATCCTTGTAATTGGTACAAGACCAAAGCACACACAATCCCAGCGCTCAGGCCCTTTATGAGCTAGGATTGTTGGGAAACACAACCCCGGGCCAGCACTGAGCTCCTGCTCTTGGAGACACACTCCAACTGGAGAAAGTCCAGAAATCTCAACCTGCACTTGCAGGGTAAAGGTTAAAACATGTCTAACCACCTTTTCCAAGTTTGGAAAGGCCTTGAAGGTGACCTCGAGCCGGGGTCTCCATACTTCCTGGATGCTACTTCAGTGAAAGAATGTTAACCTCAAAACAATATATGAAAGCTTACTTATGATGTATAAATATAACATATATAATATACATATATACAAACATATTGTATATATTATACACTATATATAAAGTAGAATTTCACAAGTGGAGTTACAGATATAATAAATTATTGTTAAATGTCTTGCTGGATTTGATAGATCATATTATCATTAGGGAATACTTCAAGAGTCAATATACACTTAAGGCGAGGTTCATTATTAACCACTATAAATTTAATTTATCATAAATAGTTCTATCGATAACTTGGAATTTTTTAAAGCCACTTCCTGTAATATCAGAATACACTGCCATTGTTCTCACCTCCTAATATGGTTGACAGTGAGCTCAGCTTTAGATCTGGAAAAACGTCCACTCTGCCATTTTCATATTGTTAGCTGTGTTTGCCTTATTAGTATTATCTTTAATCTGTAAACTATTAACAGGTAACTTTTAAGCCATTTTTCCCTCATTCTCTAAGGATTATTTTAGTTATAAATTTGGTATTATCCATAAATCCCTTAACGGGCAAATATGAATGACAATATATTATAATTTGCTGAAATCAAATAAAAACTTGGGCACTCTGGCAAACCATCTGTGTTCTGAAATCCCTCTCTTCCCCTTGGGGCAGCCCCCATTCCACACAACAGTGATGCCTAGAGTGTCATCTGTGAAGCAGTGCCAGCCCTCAAACTGTTTCTAGTCCTCAATGAAATGAAAAGAGAAATCAAAAGAAAGTGTGTATAAACATCTAGCAATTTGATAGATTACACTGTGTAATTTAATTTAACCAAGAGAGGGAGGGGCCTGTATTTTGCATGTCTTTCATTCCATTTTATCTTTTTGGGAATTGGTTTTACTATACTTCACGAAAATGTTGGTTGGTGGCAGATCAAAAATAAAAACGAGTCGCTCTATCTATTACAGATAGAGGAGAAGGACTGCCATATTGACCCAGGGACAGACAGAGGATATGTGGACAGAGTGAGGGCAGTGTCAGGCACAGAGGAAGGCCAGGGCCAAGGCCAAGATTGGTTGGGCTGCTAAAGATACAAGCCACCTTTAGATTCAGACAGTTTGTCACTTATATACAGAGAAAGGAAGAGTAGCCAAATGTGCCAGCTCCTGGGTCTTTTGCCACACAGCAAAAATGATAGCCCTGATACAAAAGGGCCTGCATGACCAGTCGTCCCAGGAACTGTGGGGTGCCCTGCTGCTGGAGAACAAATCCGTGACTCCGGTGAAGCAGTTTCATACCCCACAGCCATACCCAGTACACAGAAAGCCCCATAACGCATCACAGCCCGAGAAGCAATGAGAAACCATCTGGGGACAGCCCCTGGGAGAAATAAGGAGAGCAGTGGGAGATGATCACAGCAACGGCTCCCAGGCCTCCCTTCATCTCCTGTTCTAGGAGGACCACAGAATATTCCACCAACACCTGTGTTAGCTGCAGTTACAGCCAGTCTCCAATTGACCAATGTCAATCTATGCAGTAAATATTGTAAAGCTTCATTTCCTTCTCAAGTGTTAGGAAATAAAAAACCTATAATGAAATGTTCTAATTTTATCCTCTATCTGCCCATGGTCTATTTCGCTCATGAGATCATGATCGAGTGCAATCCCCACATGACGTCAGAACCCACCCGAGAGCAGCCTCAGTGGCTACTTGCACACTCAACAGGTAGAGGTGGAGGGAGCTCACTCCCATCACAAGGGTCATTTCCCAAAATCTGGGCAAGGGTTCATAGACGCAGTTCTACTGAATCATCAATGTATTCATTAACTAAACAAACATTTATTAAAGCCTGCCACATGCCAGAACCTGACAGGTACAGCTCACAAAGATGAATGAAGTACTGTCCCTGTGCTACAGAAATGTATGATCTAGAAGGGAGAAAGATACAATAATGGAGAGTAATTAAAATCATGGGGTACATAGGAGAGGAGGGTTTGTACATCGCACTGTAGAAAGCCTGAAGGAAGACTGACCCTCTGAGCCTGGAACACCAAGGAACGGTGCAACCAAGAGTGAGATATGATTTTAAAGAGTGAATAGGATTTCCCCAGGCAAAGAACAGGAGAAAGGTCCTTGCTGTTTTGAAGAAGAGCATAGGCAACATCATGGAGGTAAGAGAGAGCATGCCATGCAGAGAGCACCTCCTTCCTTCCAAGAAAGTCTCCTTGAGTTCCATCCTATGGACCAAGAAGGAGACTGCAAGGCATGATGGAGGGAGGTTGTTCTTGGGAGTCAAGCTCAGGTTCAAATCCTCCCCCACTTACACACTGTGTGATCTCGGGCGAGCAACTTTGCCTCTCTGATTCTGTTTCTTCACCTGCAAAATAATCAAAGTCATAGCTAGAAGAGTTATTTACAGGGTTAGGGTCAGCTGTATATAAAATGACTGGCATATTGGAGGTACTAAACTTATTTCTAACACTGTTAGCGATTTTTCTCAAACTGCTTGGGCTGTTTCGGAATCAGTCTAGTTTTCCTGGCACAGGACAGCCCTGCTGGTATTTGAAGCAGCCTGACCATGCACCTGGGAGGTTTCAGGCTTTTCTCACCAGCAACTCCCACCGGTCCTCACGAGGCATGTTTCGGAGTGGCCCTTTTCCAAACACAATCCAATTTTACTTCACACATGGGTAGAGGAACACCTAGAAAAGGACCCAGACTCCAAGTGTGGTCTGACCTGGGCAGGTGTTTCAGTTACCTACTGCAGCAAAACAAACCACCCAAAGCCTGGTGCAGCTTTGGCCTAGAGCAGCTACAGTGTATTATTTCTAACAAGTCAGTGGGGTAATGAGGCTCAGTGCGGGGTCTGCATTCAGCTGGGGGACCAGCAAGGGGCTGGGAGCACCGGGCCCTGCTCTCCTGTGCTTCCAACCTGGGCTCCTCTGGGTGTGGCCCGCTCAGGGCAGCACCCAGGTGCACGAAGCAGAAGCTGAGTGGCCTCCTGAGACTCTGAAACTTCCGCAAATGTCACTGGTGCCACTTTCTATGGATCAAAGCATGTCACTGGCCAGCCTCGTCTCCTAGGGTAGCACAAGAGACTCCCTGTCTGGAAGGAAGGGGCAGCAAAGGGCAAATGCCAAGGGCACATATGCTGAACTGAGGAACCTGCCACGCTTAAACAGCCCAACCCAGCAGGGGATGGTGACATTCTCACCCTTCGGACTCTGACATGGCTCTAATGCCCAGGCCAACCTGGGCCCCTGTGCAGGAAGCCCAAGGCACAGCAAACCCCAAAACACACATGACGTGGGCACTAACCCCCAGATCCCTCCAAGGACCCATATCTTGGTGACCTGGACGGGAAAGTTCTGACACGACCTCACTCCAAATAACATAGGCCTCTCCCCTAGCCTGGGGCCTTAGTCCCCTCATCCTAAAACAAGGGAGCGGCATCCAGACTTCTCAGAGCCCTTCCATGCCATTGCAAGGACACACCGCATGAGTTGGATACGACTAGAAGAAGCTTTGAAATTTCCCTCACTGTGTTGCTCTCCCCCCACCCACTCCATCCCTCATTCTCACATCCCCCAACTACATGTATGCATAGGCATCCAGCCATTTGTCCATTTGTCCTATACACTGGGCTATTCGTCCCTTCTTTACCGCATTAATCAACAAATATACAGGGTACGCCAGGTGCTGCTGAGCACTACACAAATATGAACCCCTCGACTCCTCATGACAACCTAAGGAGGGAGGTGCCATTACCAACTCCAGGTACAGTGGGGAGATGGAGGCATACGGGGAGGTGACTGCACCTTTTTGATCAACATATGCTCATGGTCTGCCAGCTATTTGCACACAGACCCTCCAGAGATTGGGCTGTTGTGTCGTGCCCTGAGCTCGGAACAGGACCCAAGGCACAAGAAACAGATGAAGCCAACAGAGAAGTCTGGGGACTCAGTTTCCCCCATCTGCAGATGCTCCTTCACTGGCCTCCACACAGCCTGAAGGCCTCTAATTCCCCCTGAGGCTCTGCTGCCCCCTCCCTAGGAAGAACAAGCCATTCACTTAGAAGCACCTCCCTGCTCATTATCTGTGGAAGGAAAGAGTTCATGGCCCAGCCAGAGCCCCATCCTGACACAGCCCTGCTGAGCTCTGTTGATGCGGAGAGGAGCTGATGTGCATGGGTAGGGTGAGGGCAGGAAATCCTCCATAGGTCCTCTGTGGGAGCTGGCATTCACAGAAAAATAGACACAACAGTCTCTGATCAGGGAAGGGAGGAGAGGCTACCAAGTCTGGGTGGTCTCACAAACTTGCAAAAGCATCTCCAGGTCATAGCTGCAAGGTGGGAGCAATCATCTCGCCTGCTCTCAGATTATATGATAAGGGCACTAAAAGGTATCTAGTACATCCTTGGTGTTCAGTAAAGCCCATAGCACGCCCCTATGCTGGGAAGTATTCTAAGGGGGAATGTCAGCTCCAACCAGACCAAGAGGGCTCAGGACGCAGGGGCCGGGGCCACATATCACAATCCTCCCTGCACGGCCTCATACAGACCCACTCTCCTCCGCACAGAGGAAATTCTGGAAGAGGCACCCACAGAGGGAGTAGAGAATGTGGTCAGAGCGTATCTCTGCACTCACATTCCTTGATTCAATTTCTACACCTGCCACTTCCTAGCTACATTATTTTGGGCAAGTTCCATAGCCTCTTTGTACCTCAGATTTTTCATCTGTAAAATGAACAGGGTTTCAATCATCTTTTGCTGCATTGTTGAACAGTTGCAAAATTTAGTGACTTAAGACAAAAATCATGTTCAGTTTTTTATTTGCTCATGCTTTTGCAATTTGGACAGAGTCCGGCCACAGCTCTTCTCTGCTTCATGTGGCATCAGCCAGGAAAGTTCACTGGGGTGACAGGATCCACTTCCGAGGTGGCCTCGTTCACAGGCTGCAAGGTGGTGGGCTAATGGCTGGGAGCCCAGCAGGACTGCTGGCTGGGGTCTCAGTTTACCTCCATAGAGCTTCTCCTCATTGCTGAGCATGGTGGCCTCAGGGGTAGTCAGACTTCTGACACGGCAACTGGCTTCTGCCAGAACAGAGAGTAGAGGCTGACGAGTGTCATAAGGGTGAGGCCCAGAATTGTCCCAGTGTCAGTTTTGCCACCATCTATTGATTAAAGCAGGTCAGAGGTCAGTCCAAGTTCAAAGGCAAGGGACAAGAAAAAGGCGTGAGTACCAGGAGGTGTGATTCATCAAGGACCACCAGAGTAACAGCTCACCAGAGTCCCATCTCCCTCACTGAGAGGATTAAGTGTATGCCTGAACGTAGAGTTCTTGGGAAGTCATGAGTGACCTGCTCGTACCAAGAGGCGGGACAGTGGAGTGGTCAAAGCTAAAGAACGCAGTCAAATGGCTGGAGTCTCATCGCTCACCAGTGATGTGACCCAAGACATCTGCTTACCTCCTGGGCACCCCAAAGTCCTCATCTATAACATGGAGACAAAAACAGCACTTGCTTCTAGAATTGCTGTGAAGACTAGATAAGTGGGTATTTGCAAAGTGTTTAAAATGCACTTTAACACTAAAATGAACAAGCACTAGTGTTTAATAACCCTGAAGTGCCTGCCACGTCGTGCACAAGATAGAAGTGCTTGCTGTTACTGTAATCCTGATCAGAGCCAACTCTAATCTCAGAATCTTCTCCTGGATCAAGTCACTAGCATCAGCACCTCCCACCAAGCAAAGTGACTTCCACAGGGATACCGTCTTCTGTCGGAAGGTCAATCAGGGTCGCTGAGTGCTATTCCTGCCTTCCTGCCCACCATCCTGCTGCTCCCTGCCAGGCAGTCCAGGTTGATGAGACTTGCCCCTGGCCTGTGGGTCAGCCCTTGGCCTGCTGCATCCTTACAACCCCAGGGCCTGGCCAAATGGCTGAATGCACCTGTTCTTGGGGAAACACGTGGAGCCCCACCCCAGCCGGTCCCCACCCCTCTGTCTTCCTAAGAAGGAATGCACTTGCTATGTTTCTTCTTCTTCGTGAATAAGCAGCTCATTCCTGGACTACATCTCCCTGACTTTTCCTTCACTAATCACAGCATGGAAACAACTCTGGAAAACCAGAAAGAACTGTCCTCCTGGGTGGTGAAAGGCGATTTGCTCAGTGATAGAAAAATAACATTTTTTATCCAATCCATAATTAGGTCTAGGAGAAACAAATTAAATGAAGGCAAAATTATGTTTCTTTAAAGCATGAATACTGATCTGCATAATGATGTACATTTAATGGTTTTAATTTCCAAGGGAAACTATTTTTAAAATGAGTTTGCAAAATGTATTTTTCCCTTCAATTCTGTGTCTATAAAGTTAAGTCCCCAGGCCTGGTGCTGTATCACTTCAGCCTGCAATCCTAGCTAATTAGTGATGACATTTTAAACTTAATACAGCAAAACCATCTTCCACCTCTGAGGGCACCCTGCCATGCCAGGTGAAAAATTAGCACAAGAAATTGGTCCCTAAAGCATGGTGCCTGGGGACGTGCTCTCATGTCCCAGAGCCACCTCTCCCCATCTCCTTCTGTCCCCAGGCCCATACCTTCTCCATGGGGGCCTTAAGAATAACAATGGTGATTATTATGAATACATAAAATGGCCCACTGACATCAGGTTCTGTTAGTAGCATTGTAGCTCACCTCCTTGGGAGCTGGTATCCTAACAGAAAACTTGGGAGACCACCAGCCATCTCTGACCTGTTAGTTCAGTCACAAACAAGAAACATGAACGTGTTGACCATCAACTGTTTTGACCTACATACATGGCAATTTTATAGGGTTCAGTTTTACTAAATGCCTACATATGGCAAGTGCCCAATACATTTCAGATGTTTTTCTTCTTCTTATTTTTCTTATAAACTGCATGATTTGGGCAACTCACCTATAAATTGAGACAGTAGCACCTACTTCTCAGGTTGTCGGGAGAATCAAATTAAAGTATATGAGATAATGTACTTAGCACTCTGCCTGACACACCAGCCAATTTCCAAATAATTTCGTTCCCCCACTTTGCCAATTTGGGGTTGGCTTCATTCATTTGCTGTCAGGGAAACTGGATTAACTCCGCAGAAATCACAGTGGCCTTGTACTCCTCTACCTTTAAGCCTGCCCATGTCTCAGAAGAGCAGTTGCAATTGGTCACACCCCCATTGTATTAGCTAGTGAGACAGAGGTTCACAATGATGTGTATTTGCAGTGCTCTCCATGAGTTCTCAAGCACCACCTCCATAATCTTCACTTTATCTCTCCTAAGAGCTCCAGTCAGGGAGGGGGTACACCTCAATTTCCAGTGTGGTAGCCATTCTGCTTGGCTGTAGCGATTTGAGGGTCCTGGGCCTTGGTCAAACACTCCTGCCAGGGAAAGTTGCATCTCATGGATACCAAACCCCAGCAGGGTCATCAAACCCCACCTGTGGCAGTGAGGTGCTTAGCCAAAAGCAGAGGCCGAAGGTCTTTCTACAATGTAGACAGATGTTCCTTCCCACTGACCACTCACATCCCGGAGATGTGGCTTCAGCCCCATGGCACTGATAAGCTACTGATAACACTTCTACCCTGAAGCTAAAGGTGCTGGCTTTAAGAGCCCTAATACATTTCTGGCCAACTCTTCAAAAGATAAAGAGATTCAGAGCTCAGCTAAGCAAATAAAAAGTAACTTTTCATGAGTATCCCAAGAAGGCCAGAGCACCTGCTATACACTATTTTGGTTTGTCCTCTCAAGGAAGTCTACAGCCAACTTTATAATCCTCACTGAGCCCCAGAGAAGCTAACCCATTAGCTCCTGTCACACATCAAGTGGAAGATCCATGCTCCAAACACTAATGGTTTGGTCTCAAGGTTATAGATCACACCCCCAAACAGCTTGTTTAGGCTTCAGCACAGTTAGGGATGTGTACAGAGGAAGAATTGACTCCTGTTCCTTCCAGTTTTTGATCATCCATTCAAACAAATATTTACTGAGCCCTTTCTATGAAAGTGTGGTGCTGGGGCCGGGGAGCCAGTGCTGAGCAAAGGGTGCGGTCACTTCCCTCACGGCAGACACCCACGGTGAACAGAAGTAATAGGCATATAAATTAGCAGTGGTATTGCTGTGCTGTGCAAGTCAGGGCATGGCACCCAACCAACCCAAGGTCATCAGGGGAAGCCCTCTAAAGAAGAGACAATGAGAATAGGTTCTAAAGGATAACTGTTAGCCAGCCAAAGGGAAGAAACTGGGATGGGGGCCAGGAGACAGATAGGTCAGCCTCCAAGACCACAAACTCTGAAAACCCTGGGATCCACATCGCCATGGTCCATCTGTCCTCCAGTTTAGCAGCTCACTTGACTATTCCAAACTGAATTTTGAAATTCAGAAGAGGTGAGAATACCACAAGAACACAGAACAAAAGAAATGCTTGAGACAGGGAAAAATTTTTATCAGCCGACTTGAAATGTGGTTTGCTCTTCTCTAGTATGTTTAAAACACTGAAAAGCCTTTACAAATATCTCAAACATCTGCTGAGTAGGCCAAACGCCCCCCTCCCATTCACTCCACCCACAATCCATCAAGCCTCACATTACGTGATGCTCAGTTATGACACGTATAATTTTGCACCACATTCCTCAATCAAGGGCCCGTGCTGGGGCAGTCTTTCCCCAACCGTCCTCTGGGTGTGCACGTCCTCTGGGCGTGCACCGTGATGTTGATGAAATGCACGTGCAGGATAATTAAATTTGGCATAATTACTTTTCCAAATGATCACTGACACTCCATTGTTCCAAAAGGATTAATCCTCAGAGCCTTCCAAACGCAGTCTGTTTCCCAGATCTAAATGAGATTTCAAAGAATTTATAATAACCACAATCCCTAATGCACACTTTAATATATCCTTTCTTTGTTATAGTCATTTGCTGGTAAAATCCTGCTGAATTAGAATCCTCCTAGGGTGATGAGCTACCTGTCCACCGACACCAGCTACTCCATCACAGACATTCATTCCAAGGTAAGAGCTTCTTCATGCAGGTCACTCCCAGATCTGCCCTGATGCAGGGACTGTGCCTCATTTCGTCTCTTCCTTTCTAGCTAAGCCCTGGACTGCTCCACGTGCCGGCAAGAAAGAGAACAGACTGATTGCTCCCTTCCTGCTGGCCAACAAAATTGACTGGGCTTTGCCAGGACAGAGGGAGGGCAGAGGGGAGAAGAAGAGAACCCTCTGTCCTGAGGCTATGAAAACGCCTGACAGTGATGTTGGAGCCCATGTAGGAGAGTGAGTGCCAGCTATGAACCAGGTGATTTGCCAGGTGCCCGATACACATTAGCTCACTGATGAAGCAGCACGATCCCAGGAGATAGCTCTGTCTATCCCCTCTTTCACACATGAGGCTCCTGGGCAGCCTCACTGTTAAAACCCAGCCTAAAGTCACACACCTACCATGGGGCAGGCTAGAATTTGCACCTGTATCTATGGGGTTGGAAATCTCATGTTCTTTCTGGAAACTGGGAAACGACAGCAAAATGTAGAGCATCTGAGGAGAGGGGTGGGGGTGGGTGGGCAGCAAGCTGGCAAAGCCCTCCTATGGCCAGAGCGAGAGGTACCACTTCTCTTCAAAACTTGAGACTTGACTCTCAGAGGACAGGCAAAGTGCACTGGAGTCTTGGTCTCCATTTGCCAGTGACCCTGAGCCAGCTGCCCATAATTGAGTCCACAGCCCTCATCCCCCTTCCTCTGTGTTCCTCCCCCTCATGTTCTCTGGGGGATGTTATGGCCATGCTGCTCAAGGATGCTATGGCCATGCTGCCCAAGACAGCAGTTAGCTACATTGTATCTTACAAAGAAGAGAAGACACAACAATAGATCTTCTACACCAGACTATGAGAAGGGAGGACATGGAGAGGCCCATTTGGCCTCGCTATCATGGAAGGCCCCTGGCATAGTGATGTAAGAAGGATGCTATGGCCATGCTGCCCAAGATAGCAGTTAGCTACATTGTATCTTACAAAGAACAGAAGACTATGAGAAGGGAGGACATGGAGAGGCCCATTCGGCCTCCCTATCATGGAAGGCCCCTGGCATAGTGATGTCCAACACTCCACTTTCCCATCACATCTGACAACACACCACGATCCCCCCCACCTTCTGATTTCCATAATGCAACATATCTCACAAAACATTTCCCAAATGCTAGATAGACTTTTCCTAACAGTACCAATTTATCTGGTTAAGAAAACTCCAAGTGACAAAACATCACTGGCAGATATCACCAACACGGGTCTCATTTATAATACACATTTGTACCTTCTTCACTGAAAATGGATAGCACAAATGGCATTCACAAGGAGATTTGGGTATTCCCGCAATTTTAAATAGCATCCTCCGCTTTAGTCAGGATCTCCAGTATTTAGACAGATTTGAATATGTATAACATTTATTAACTGTAACATTAGCTCTGACATTTCAATTTAATCAGTGTTACTACAGACAAGTAAAGTAATTCTCTCGTACTCGTACATAAACAGTATTATCTTTTCATTTCCAAAAGGTACCATTTCGTGATCTAAGACGCTTGGGGAATAATTTCATCTCTGTGTGAGAAGGTAGATGAGGAAAATCCAGCAATCTCTATGAGGCTGCATTTGAAGATTAAATCATACATAAATTACAGAGGAGGCCACAGAGAAGACCTCTGGAGACCACTGGATGCTCCCACATTAGCTCTTAATAAAAGTTAAATAAATATGTTTTCTGCCCGCAGAAATCCAGTGTGTTCAGGAAAAGGATGACGGGCCTCTCAAACGTGGACCCTTTCCATGAAGGGTGACAAGAGGTGATCCAAAATGCTCAATAAATCCTTCCTGGGCCAAGGGGCAGCCACATTTAATAATCAGAGAAGTCGAGTGTCTCTCTATACTGCTGGGTGCCGCCCTGCCAAGTGACTGTTCTAAAGGGCAGCACAGAGTCCCCCTGAGGAGCGCCATTCTTAGTAGGGGTACA
This sequence comes from Eumetopias jubatus, assembly GCF_037043125.1. Classification (NCBI taxonomy): domain Eukaryota; kingdom Metazoa; phylum Chordata; class Mammalia; order Carnivora; family Otariidae; genus Eumetopias; species Eumetopias jubatus. Next base: position 44,462,349 of record NW_028274823.1, on the reverse strand, counting down.
TCTGGCAAATCCCATCACAGGGCTGCAAATAGACACAGGCAGGGCCTTTGGCTCCACGTGGCACTTTTGGGCAGCATTCACAAACCCTCAGTGAGACCCTCCAGGGACAGAGAGAGCAAACCCAGGCGGGAAAGGCTTCTGTGGTCCCCTGAAGAGCCAGCCTTCACGGTGTGGAGAAACTCAGCCACTGGGCTACGGTAGTAGTCCACAGGCATCAGAGGGTCCAGAGGGAACTAGGGCCCGGGATACCGTGGGTAGAAAGCGGCAGATGAACGCCCAGCCTGTGCTAAGGGGTTGCCCAAAGCCCTTGAAAACGTGCTTGGGACTTGATTCCTGAATCTTCTCTAAGTTAGTAAACCTGTGTCCTCAGGTTAGTCCTCCTCCTTCTGCACTGGGTTAGTGTCTTCACTCCACTCCCAAAAAGCAGCTAGAGTAGGTTCTGATTTTAGCTGACACTTCTGGTTAATGTTAAATGTTAGCGAGAGTTAGGGACATAAACACAATTCAAGGAGATGAGAAGAGAAAAATTGAAAACAAAAATTAGGATCTATTTGTCTGAAGCCAAGATCTTCATGGTTCTAAAATATTAAGGGTAGTTTGACTATATAGCACAGATGCAGCAGGGATTTTTCTTGGTCCCACAGAGGACAAAGTCGTGGTCCAATGGTCTCTTTCAAAATGCCTGGTGTATCTTCATACACGGTATTTATCTAAAGCTTGTGATGCCCTGGGTGCTACACAAAGCAACCGACGTATATCTCATTTAATCTACAATCCCGCACATTCATATTATTATGAGGATCTCAGTTTTCAAGCCAATGATCTGAGGATCAGAGAAGTTAAATGACTATGCCACGGTCACCCCGCAATAAATTGGGATCTGGTGTCTGCCTCCAAATCCCCTGTTAAAGCCCACAGAGGCAAGGGGATGATCACAGCTATCCCTTGGGAATTCTGCATGCAGCAGGCTCCTGAACAAAAGGGGATTCCTTAGGCCCTTCTGTTGCTCTAGCCTGACCAAGTGCTAGGGAGGGGCCCTAGCTATATGTTCCCATGCCCCTTTGGTTTTATAAAAGGTGCAAAAGTAAGATACTTAACTGAAATCAACTCAGACCACTGTTCCACTCCAAGTCTCTTTAACCACGTGCTCTTACATCTACAGCTGGTGGAGCGGCTAGTAGAAATTTGGGGAAGCCAAGTTTTGGTACATTTGGTTTGAGGTTAGTGGGACACATTTCTATGGTCTAACAGCACTTCTGTGCAGAGTTAACTTACTGTCATCAGTCTCAGGGTGGAAATCCAGGATTTCTTTGAACTACCCTGTGTGCAGACTCACCTGGTCTCAGACCACCAACATGCTCAGGTGAGGCCGTGTCATGGCCATGTATGCCCTACAGCGCCTGCCACCAGACGTATGTGGCCGTGGTGGAGAAACCAGTTTTGAAATAAACCAAGTCGGACGATGGCCATGGAAAAATGTTCCAGATCTTACAACTCACATATAAAAACCCAAATTTGACAATAATCTGAAATGTACAGGACCACAACAATGATGAGATGCTAAATAAAACTTTTTTTAAAAAGGGGGAAAAGTATTATAGAACTGTGCACTAGGCAGTCTGTGTGCGTGCGTGTGTGCATGCGTGTGTGTGTGTGTGTGTGTGTGTATGATTTTGTCATATTTGTCAACTTTTTCATGTTTTTTATGATTTGTGCTATGATTTATATTCTCAGTGTATAAATATTCAATTTCACACCGGATTTCATATTCACAATTTCATGTTCTTTTTCTTAAAAAGAGGCTTTGAAATGGCATACCCTTCATGTCTCACAAAATAAGGATCTACCCGGCCTGCAAAGCTAACTAGAAGTAAAGATCTTTCCTCCACTGGGTAAGGATACATTTATGCTCCTCCTATTTCCTGTAAGCAAATCCATACACTTGACTGTCAATCCCATGAGGTCTAGAATTTCTTCATAAAGAACATTTGGACCTTAGGGAGAACTAGGCCCTAGGATGTGGCATCAAGTCAAGCTGGGCTTCTCCAGTGCAGTTCTTCATCTTATTATAAGGGTTGTGACTAGCATTTCCATTTTTGCTTTGCTGGAAAATGTACAGCCAAATTTGTATGCAAGGTAGCTGTTGACCTAACTCGTATAATTTACATTTCTGTGAGCCCATCATTCCCCACACCACCATCCCCCACCCCCAGGCTGTATTAATCTCTTTTCCTTCATTATGTAGGCTCTAATTCCAGCAACTATTCTTTCTTATCTTTTTTTTTAATTTCTTTAGCTGCTTCCTATTCTTTATTGAATGAGATTCATTAAAAGTGCAAAAAAGTTTAAAAGTATATCTATACGCAATAAGCATGCTTATTTTTACAAGGGGAAATAAACTTTATATAGAAATGCGTAAATAGACAAACAGGACCCAGAAGTCCTCAGTCATTTGCATTTTGCTGGAGTCTTCAGCTCCCTGTTAATCATTCCATCAGCGAGAGTCTGGGATGGGGGATGGGGAAAGGGGGGGGTAGAATTCAGGGAAGGGACTGCTCATTCCATCCCCTGTCTTTTCATATGCTTGACAGCTGACACTTTGCTCCATCTTTATGCTCTCACTTCCCAATGTAGCCCTTATTCCACCCGTGGATATTTCTTTTGGCTGGCAGCACCCATTCTGTCCCGAGGCAGAATCATTTGGTAGAAATTAGCAAGCCTAGCAAGCCACAGGGTATTTGTTGAAAGCTCTCTGCTTGCAAATGGCTCTGGCTGGTACCGGCGCTGTAGCACCATGAAGGCACTTCAGACACACAGAGCCTTCGAGTTGCTTTTTTTGTAGGAAAAGAGTCTTGTTGCCAAGGGAGGCAGCCACAAAGCCTTGGAAATCCAGCAGGTGCTGGAGTTCAGAAGGACACAGTAATCCCGGACAAAGCAAGAAAGGCAAACACCAGAGACCCTGACAAAGAGATTTATCACTTTCCCAGGAAATCCCAGGCTAAAATCCATTAAGGCAGGAGGAAAGTTGAGAATGTTTTGTCCTTAACCAAACTCTAAGAAAGTACAGAAAATATGAATTATTCAATAAATGGTATTGGGACAACTGGGTAACCATCTGGAAAAATATTAAGTGGGATCCGTTCTTCACACTAGGCACACAACACACCAGGATGAATTCCAAAAGGATCAAACTTTAAATGTAGCAAATTAAAACTGTAAAAATACTAGAAGAAAACACAGAAAATTATTTAGATCTGGAGTCCATAAAGCGAAAAGAATGGTAACTGGGCTACATAAAAACCTTCCATGTGGTACAAAAGTAGTAATAACAACAATAATAATGATAACAAATAAACTAACAATATTCCGGAGAAAATACTGGCAATGCACAACACAAAGGGTAATCTCCCTGATGTATCAAAACACCTACAAATGAACAAGAATGAGACACATCAAAAACTCAATTTTTAACATGGGAAAGTATATGAATAGCAGTTAACAGAAAATGGTTCTAAAATATTTGAAAAGATTCACAGCCTTGTGGAGGATAATAAAAAACATAAATTCCAATTATTCTATGTTACAATGTTTCACTTATCACAGTGGCAAACATCTCAGTTTGATAAGGCTCTGTGTGAACAAGGCTGTGGGAAAATCACTGCCTCCATATATTGTTGGTGGCTGTAGAAATTGACTTGACCCCTATGGAGGGGAAGTTGCCCATCTTTAGCAAAATCGCAAGCACAAAAATCCTTTTAAAAACCAGCAATTCTATTCCTAGGTATTTCTCTTAAAGTTATTCTCACACGCTTGTGAATTAATATACGTTCAGTGTTGTTCATTCAACAGTGTTTCCACTAGCAAAAGACTGGAAACAGCCTAAATGTCCCTCTATTGAGTACTGATAAAACAAATCATGCTCCATTCACTAACAGGAAAGTATTGCAGTGGTAAACAGACAAACAAAAAAATCTGCCATAATACATCTGTAAAAATAGAATCGAGAAGTTCTTTCTGAACTAGTATGAGGAAAATTTTCACTAGGTACCTTTCTAATCCTTTAAAAAAGGATTTTTGAGCCATGTAAATATATTACATAATCAAATTATCTACCAAAAAAATTCCAACCTGATGAACTTTTAAAATAATATGTGCCTGAGTTCTATACCATCAGAACAACAGTCAAATGTTTTCGGTTGTGGTGTTGTGAGCGAGGCGGCTAGTTAGAAGCTATGGACTGAGAGACTGAGGTGCACCTCCTAACCTTAACACCTCCTTGTTCCTGACCAACTCACTCAACACTCCTGGGTCTCACATGTTGGAGGAGCTGGTGGGTAAAACCTTTGCAGCTCTGATGAAGGCTCTAAAGATTTAGCAAGCAGCTCTTGATGGTACAGGCCAAGAACGAGCACTTCACACGTATGTATATGAAGTAAAAATTTATATTCAAAGCAATCCTGTTTTATAAATAAGAAAACTGAAGCTTAGTTCAACTACATGATTTTCTCAATAAAGGGCATAGGAGACAACAGACAGAAGATAAACCATAGAAGATTAATAAATAAGTAAGAAATGCTTCCTCACTCCCTCCACTTATGAGGAAAATAGAAACACACTTTTACAAGATGGGGTGAGGATCCTGGCTGGGGCAGAGCTGAAGGTCACCTCAGCAAAGCATGGGCATGAGCTGGTGTGGCCTGTGCTTGGACATACAGTACCCAGGGCCCAAAGGGAAGTTGCAGACCCCCAGATGAAGGGTTTCCACCAAACAAGATTGCCACAGCCCCAACTGAGGCTGTCACACTTGGATCCTCCTATACAAACAAGTAAGCACTAGAGGTGATCACAGTGCCCAACACCAGGGGTCCACGGTGTCCAGGGCCCCTCCTTTCTCCCAGCTAGCCAACAGACTTGCTACCAGTGCCTTGCCTACCTCCCACCTACAGTCCACTCATCATCATACGCATTCACCGTTGTGTCCTCACAACTCCACGTCATCGGGGTCCCACTTCTGCTCAACATGAGAACTTCCTGGGAGTCTTTAAAATAGACGGATGAGGGTCCCTGGGTGGCTCAGTCGGTTAAGCAACTGCCTTCGGCTCAGGTCATGATCTCAGGGTCCTGGGATCGAGCCCCACATCGGGCTCTCTGCTCAGCGGGTAGCCTGCTTCTCCCTCTCCCTCTGCTGCTCCCCCTACTCTCACTCTCTCTCTGTCAAATAAATAAAAACAAAATCTTTAAAAAAAAAAAAATAGACAGATGGCTGGCTCCCATCCCCCAGACTTAGGATTGAAGTGGTAGCGGGTGGGAGCTGGGCACTAGAATTTTTCAAAGCTTTCAGAAACCTGTATCCTATTGCTGTCTAATTTTATTTCTTTGAGGTGTCATTATCTGTCTTCATGGATATTATAAACTGATGGAGGCACCAAAGATTGTTACAGCAGCAAATACCCAGCCTTTCATCTACTAAAGAGACTTCTTAATTGGCCACAGCTCAGGAGAGAAGGACAGACCAACCCTGCCAGTTTCAGCACTTTTCAAACCCTATCTCACAGGCAAACTGGGGAAGTTAGTCACCATGGCAGAGGATATCACATCAGTCAGCAACCACAGGCAGATGTTTAATGTCATTAGATACACTTACATGCAGAAGTTTATGCCTGAAATCATGGGGGAACGTACTGAGGAAAGAACGAGTCCACACCCCAAATGTATTTCTGTCCACAGCCTATCACCTCGGGACTCGGTCATCTAACCAATTCTTGGGTGTCTACGTGCCAGGTCCGTGTTGCCCACGGGATCTGCAGGAGGAGGCCACGCCCCCTGTGCAATGTCAGAGATGGGTAGACAGAGGATGAAAACAGGCAACAAGGGGATAAGGGTGATCACAGAGGAGGGAAGGGGTTCTGAGGAGTGCAGGGAGCCCCGGCTCCAGCAGAAGGGGTCCCGGAGGCATGAGGACAGCTATGAGCTCAGGCTCCTGGGATGAGCACATCCGATGCACTGTTCCATCCTGTGAGGCGGGAGGTAAACCCAGTGGGGCTTGTGGGTGGGGGAGCAGGGGCACAGAGTGACGGGGTGATGAGCAGGTGGCTCCGTGAGGGAAGACACGGGCACCAAGAGAAGCCGAGGTAAGGGTGGCAATGACATCTGGCAATGAGACTCCAGGGCCAGGCTGTCCAGAATGGTGTCGTTATTCACGCTACATACGTATCCACACATGTATATGTGTACAGACATACATATACATCTGTGACGCAGTCACAGCTAGTCCCTATAGGCCCTTGAGACATTGCGATGGGCAAAAATGATACTATTCCTGACCTCAGGAAGCTCACTTTCCAGTGGATGGGAGGTACCCATAAGGAACAATTTCAGGGCACGGGGACAAGCAGGCCACACGTGCTATGCTGATGTTTTGGTTTCTAACTTAGAGTCAGTAGGAAACCAAGAATTCCAAGCAGAAAGAAAGATCTTTCTCAGCAATGACCTGTGGGAAGAGTCCTGAGCTGGAGACAAAGAACATGAAAGACCCCCAAAGCTGGGGCGTGACAGACACCACCTGGGAAGCCTGTGGAACAACACACTGTCCCCAGGGAATGACAATATTTGGAGGGATGTGAAGGGGAAGAAAGCATCGAAGTCTGACAAGGAGCTGAGTATTTAAACAGAAATGTTTTTAAGTTGTCGTTCTTCAAAATATTTTCGGCCAAGTAAGATACCTTTCTTTCTTCCTGCCATTCCTGTAGCCGAGTTGCTGCTGGAGAAAAAGTTGGGTGGGAGAGCTCCAACACCTTTCATGTGAGGGAAATGTGTGGCTCGCCAGCCCCTGGCCCAAGAGCACCTTGTCTCGTTTGCTGGTGTTCCTGCTCTGCAAAAGCCCCGGGGCAAGCACGCAAAACCAATAAATGGAAACAAGGCTCAATTTTTGTTTCGCTGCTCTACTCTTTCAGAAAAATCCAAAGCCTACCTTGGGAAAGTGCAAACCGCCTTCCCAAGTGGGAGCCTTCCCACTTTCATCCAGGGTTTCATCCCTGTCACTGGGCTCAGGTGCTGACTCAGCATCTACTCTGTGCCAGGCCCAGCGTTCCCAGCAGACACCACTCCCAGATGTTCCAGAAGGACAGAGACCTATAGGACAATAAACTGCTGGGCAAATCCAAAAGGACAGGCTCTGCCACTCCTCTCCCAGCCCAGCCCTCGCTTTTCTGTTTTAATTAAAACATGCTGAATACCAGAAAGATTGGACAACGTTTGACAGCGTTATCTGCTCTACAAGCGGAAATGTGATGAGGTTAAATCATACCATCTAAAGAGGTCCTAACTGCCCGTTCCGGGCCTGTTCCCCTATCAGTTTGCCCCCAAGCCAGCAGACAGCAATGCCAGCTAGTCTCACAGTTGCTGAGATGAGGGTGGAAAAGGAAAAGGAGAGTTAAATCCCGAAATGATGGGTGGTTCCCATGATGCCACCATGTTCGCAGAGGTGGCCCTTTGCATCAGCACCTGCTTGGCTTTGCACACTGGAGTCTGGGGGCGGTGATGGAAGACGCCTGTGGGGAAGGGCAGGCTGTAGCTCCACGCAGATTCTGATTTTATCTACTTCCCACAGGCTCTAGCCCAGACTGTGTGCTCTGTTAAGCTCAGATGGTGCCAGGTCAAGCAAGACTGGGGGAAGTGAAAGGAGCAAAGCAGCTCCACCTCATGGCATGGCACAGAGTGGGGAGAGCATCATGGGCCCCTTGTCTAACCCCATCCTGAGGTCTCAGACCACCTCTGCTATGTGGGAAAGGAGGGTCTGCCAGACCCCCTCCATTCATGGTTTGCTCCCATGGGCATAGTAGCCCAAATGGACTCAAAGCCAAGGTCACCAACAGCTGGGATTCCAGAACACTCTGACCTTCAACTGCCAACAGATCCCCTCAGACCCAGAAACCAAGTGTGCTTGCAGGAGGTGGTAGGGGAGGGCTAGAGGGCGGAGAACCACCGAGAACCAGTGTTACAGAGAGAGCAAGAGCCTGGTTCTCATCCTCCCCCACTCGGCGAAGGTCCTGTCTCTCCCAGCTACGATTCCTGCGACTTTGAGCACATCACTTAAACTCAGTCTGCCTCAGTTCCCCCAGCAGTAAAATGAGGATGATAATCCATCCTGGGGGTAGCTGCCAGGACCGAGAGGTGATATGTACGAGGTGCCGGGCACACAAGAGGCCTGATAAGAGATTAGATGTTTCAGTGACACTCGTGTGCCAACTTCCTTAACGCCCCATCTGGAGGAAGACCATCTGGGTCCAGCCGCATCTGCACCCCTTTCTGAGCTGTGTGATCCTGGGTGAGCTACACCTCCCTGTGTCTCCTTTTTACAAGTGGAGGCAAGCAGCAGTTCCTCAGTCACAAGAGTATTGTGAGGACTCAATCAGTTATAAAGATATAAAGTGCTTCAAAGAATTTCTGGCACATAGTAAAGGCTTAATAAAGATTTTGTACTATTATGATCTCCAGAGTGTGTGGTCTTGTCTAGAGAGACCAGGATGCCCTGCTTGGCCCAGAGGGTGGTTCCATATGGGTACATATGTGCTTAGAAACCCAGGCAGCAAGGGAAGTAAAGCATTCTCTGTATCACAGGAAATGCTTCTTCCTGACACCCCAACCAGACGGGGAGATGAAAAGGTAGGTGTGCCCAGGATTAAGAGCTGGCATCTGAATCTCTGTTCTCAGACTGAGTGTGAAGGCAGCAGAACCCAATTTTACAAAACCAGTATCAAAGCAAGGATGATTTTTCCTCATCTAGAAAGAAACAAAAGCTAATGCCCTTAGATTCCTGAGTCCTAATGTCATTTGGAGAAGAACATTTTCCTTCAAATATTGACACCTCTACATGCTTCTGCTACATTATATACGCACTTCCGGCACTGCCAGAAATTGTCTTTGTCCTCCGAAATCCATACTGTTATTTTTTTTTATAGTGTGTCTCTGACAAGTGAATAATCTTGGCTTTTTTTTAAATGTGGTATTATTGGAGTGCCTGGGTGGCTCAGTCGGTTGAACAGCTGGCTCTTGATTTCAGCTCAGGTTGTGATCTCAGAGTTATGAGATCAAGCCCCGTGTCGGGCTCCACACTCAGTGGGGAACCTGCGTGAGGATTCTCTTTCTCTCTCTGCCTCCCTCCCCACTCATGTGCTCTTTCTCTTTCTCTCTCAAATAAATAAACAAATCTCAAAAAAAAATAAAATAAAATGTGGCATTATTGATGACATAAGCTATAATATAGTGGTTGTTGACCAGCATAAACACGTAGTTCACATGAGAAAATGCCTGCAGGATGTAGTTAGTTAACAGGCATGTTCCTGAGGTATACTTTCCAACCAGAGGGCTTGGCTCACAAAAGGCTAACTCATTCCTTTCAGCCTCTTGAGTAAAACCTGTACTTAATGAACACCTACTACATGACTGGCCTTGTAGCAGGCATTTTACCCCAAGAGTCATATTCCATAAGCCTGTGAGGTAAATATCACTTTCTCCAATTTGCAGCAAAGAAATGAGACTTATTGTGCATTTAAAAAAAATAGCGCAGACTAGCTTTCACACAGTCAGTGACTGATCGGGCTGAGATTTGAACCCTGAAATGTCTGGTCTCAGAAGCCCTGACAAGGTCTGACAGACCTTGCTAGTCATTCCGGAAGCCAGGAATTCTCAATAGTTTAGCATTGGTTTGATCTTTTATTGTTAGTCTTTTGTCTCAAAATTAATCTTCCTCAGGGCATAAATTAGAAGTTTAATTATAATAAATCCAAATTAGTATTCTTTTAAGAATTTCATGACATTCCTAAGTTAAAAAGCCAGCCAGGTCTGGGAGTCACTAGAGTGAACACAAAATGATAATGACAGCAACAATACTAATTATAGCACTTAACAATTAACCTGCAGATCAGAAAGGTATGTGCACACAGTAGTCTGAATCTATATCATCCCACCAAGAAAATGCTGGAATTGTTGGCAACCAGTGTCTTTCATGAGATCTCTGTGGGATGGATGGTATTATTGTCTGTTGTCAGCTTGAAAACAGAATCTCTTTATTTGAAAAATGTTGACTGAGCCTACCAGGCCTCATTCTAAACCTAAACAAAGCAAGCAAAAATCACAGCTTTGCTGTATGCTACAATCTAGTGGAGTGAGTGAGACAAAAAACCAAGCAAAGAAAGCGTGTAGTAGAGAGCATGATGGTTAATTTTGTGTGCCTATTTGATTGGGCCACAGGATGGCCAAATATTTGGTCAAACATTATTCTGGGTGTTTCTGTGGGGGTGTTTTGGGATGAGGTTCACATTTAAATCTATAGACTGAGTAAAGTAGATCGCTCTCCCCAGTGAGGGTGGGCCTCATCCAACCAGTCGAAGGCCTGAAAAGAACAAAAGGGCTGACCCTCCCCAAGTAAGAGAGAAGTCCTCCTGAAGCCCAACTGCCTTCAGACTGGGTCATCGGCTTTCTCCTGCCTTCAAGCTCAAACTAAAACAGCAGCTTCTCTGGGGTCTTGAGCCTGCTGGCCTTCAGACGGCAATTACAACTTCAGGCCTCCTGAGTCTCCTGCTTGCCAACTCATCCCTGCAGATTTGGGGACTTGTCCGCCTCCATAATCACGTGAGTTTGTTGATACATATAATATATACATATTTAATAACATATTTATATATTTATTATATATATATATATATATCTCCTACTGGTTCTGTTTCTCTGGAGAGCCCTAACAGACTAATGCAAATGGTTATACAAGAAGAGGGATAGAGAATGTTTGGGTGTTGAAATTTTAAGTCAACTGGACCAAAATGGATCCATTGAAAAGGAGATATTTGGGGTACCCGGGTGGCTCAGTTGGTTAAGTGTCTGCCTTCAGCTCAGGTCATAACCTCCAGGTCCTCAGCAGGGAGTCTGCTTCTCCCTCTCTCTCTCTCTCTGCCCCTCCGCCCCCACTCATTGCCACCATGCACTGTCTCTCTCAAATAAAAAAATAAAATCTTTAAAAATATATAAATAGAAGAAAAGGAGATATTTAAGTAAAACCCTGAAGGATTTGAGGAAGTAAGCCCAATGAATATCAGGAAGAAGAGCATTCCAGGCTAAAGGAATGGCAGGTGCAAAAACCCTGAGGAAGTGTGTGCCTGGTAGAAGGAGGCCAGGGCAGCTGTCGTGGAGTCAGGGAGGTCAGGGGTGACAGGTCACATTGGCCTTGGGGACCATTCTAGACAAGATTCATGTACAAGCCTGTGTGTGTGTGTGTGTGTGTGTGTGTGTGTGTGTGTGTGTGTGTGTGTGTGTGTGTGTGTGTGTGATGTATAAACCTTTTTCCAGGAGGGATTTAGGACAGCTTACAGCATACATTGACATGGGATCAAAAGAAGAAAGGAAGGAAGGAAGGATGGAAACAAACTGGAGCCAGCACCCGACCAGAAATCAAAGATGGTCTCCACCTCTCCAACAAGTGAGCCCACGTTTGCTCCCAACCTCCTAGGAATCAGCCCGGACAGGTGAATGCTGTTAGTCACCACATGCCTCATATCCAGAAGATACATGCAAACAAATTGTTCTGAGGATTAGGACTATTTTTGGCATGATAATCAGGAAGAATTTCCTGGGGATCATAAGCCCAGGCTCTGTGAGAAGAAGTGGCCCACAGCAGCGGCAGCCCCCTTGCAATGACTGCAGTGAAAAACTTTCCAGATCCTGCTTCTCAGGTGGTAGAGTACAAGGCACCCATACCAGTGCCACCAAGTGTGTGGGGAGGGCTGGGCATTTAAGGGTGCCACCTGCAGATGCACAGGCTGACTTCAGAATGGACTTTATGTTATCGAGAAGAGAGGAGAGACCTCTTGTCTTCATGCGATCCTGAGTGGGGATTTTTGCAGCTGGTTTATGGACAGAAAGAGTGATGGTGACCTCTGGATTCGCCTGGTACCGCCCAGCGATCTCTGGGAGTATAGCTCTCTGCTTGCCAGTCAAGGAGCGACCTCAAAGTCTTTGCAGGAAATAGAGCCATGTAGAGATGACATCCTTTTGTAGAAACCACAAGTGCTAATAGGAACATGTCTCACCTGTGCCGTGAGGCAAGCCAAGGATTATCACTGATGGAACCAGGAGTCACCTCAGGAAACTGCTAGGAGTCTGCTTCAGTGCGCAGACAAATGGGCACTCAGGGACTACCAATGCTCCCTTTCATCTAGCATGGCCAGAATCATTGTACTCTGAAAAAACATAAAGTCATTGCCACCAGACAATTGCTTGAGTCAAAAGAAACCCCCCTCCAAGAGTGGTGCAGCCTTTGAGAAAGGACAGCCAGACCAGGATACGCTAGGAGACCACGGCACGTGGAAGGGATTGGCTGGTTCAGGTTGGCAGTGCCCCTGGCAAGGCGGGGTAGGCGAGGGCCTTTTATTTTATTTTATTTTATTATGTTAGTCACCATACATTACATCATTAGTTTTTGATGTAGTGTTCCGTGATTCATTGTTTGCGTATAACACCCAGTGCTCCATGCAATACGTGTCCTCCTTAATACCCATCACCAGGCTAACCCATCCCCCCACCCCCCTAGGCAAGGGCCTTTTAAGAACAAGAGCATGCAATGCTGAATTCCTGGGTGGTTTCCTATACAGGGCTGTGATGTTTCCATCACGTCAGACCTTCACCAAAATCTGCTACAGGTGAAAAAGAGCTGGGGAACATGTAGCAAAGAAAATAAGATAAATTTTAGGAAAGTTGAAGACACATGGACCTTGTCTTAGAAGAACTCTTTCGGAGGGTTTATTGTCTGACCAGGAATCTCCTGGTTCAAGATGGTAAAAAAGCATGTCAGCTCCAGGGGCACCTGGGTGACTTGGTCGCTTAAGCATCCGACTCTTGATTTCAGTTCAGGTTATGATCTCAGGGTCGTGGGATTGAGCCCCGTGTCAGGCTCCATGCATCTGCTTGAGATTCTCTCTCTCCCTCTCCCTCTGCCCCTCCCCATGCTCACTCACGCTCTCTCTCTCTAAAATAAATACATCTTTAAAATTAAAAACAATAAAATCATGTCATCTCCATGTTAAAGAACTATTTGTCTCTCATCTCAATAACAGGGTTCCAGTTTACTTATTAGTATATACATATATATACATCAAACACAAGCTCTGACTGCTGGTGTATATAAACCGATCCTCAAGCCCATAATCATACACGCATACCTCACAGCACCCACCTCGGAGGCAACTGCAGAGGCTGATGGGTAAAAGACAGACCTCCAGAGAGAGAATCAGGGGCCAAACACTTGTTAGGCACCTGTCATGTGCCACACAGCACGTGAGGCGTCTGAGAAGCTGGGTGTAGAGGAGGGCATCCCCATCCCCGGCAGACTGTGCAACCAGACTGCAGCGGCCACCTCCCAGGAGCTGGAGCCAGGAGTCACTCCGGCTCTCAGGTCCAAGGGGACCTTGTCCCTGGGGAGTCACTCCTAGAGTTGATGTGACGAGTCTTGCCTCTTTCCCAGTGGCTTGGTGGCTCACCCATCTGCAGGTCGCTGGACTTCAGGAGAAAGTGGGGGCGTTCTGGGAGGGTAGCAAGGAGCTCAGAATGGCAAAGGCGGTCACCATGAGCTGTGAGGCCGCCTTCTCCTCCAACGTGGCCCCACCCTCCGCCTCACCCAGGGGCTTACTTCTTTCGGTAATCTCAGTGGTACACAGCCACATTTAGATAAGTGGTACTAAAATAAAATGGACTGTAATTATTGTTATAGATTACAGTAATTACAGAGGGGGAAAGGGCCCATTAGATTAGCACGCCCACCCCCCGCCCCCCACCAGGACCTGGCTGATAGGAAGCAGATTTGTGCAGAGGGTGATGAACCTGCTGTGAGCCTGGGATGTCAGTATAGCCTCCCAGGGCCCAGGCTGCAAAGGGCAGGGAGGCTGAGGAGGGGCAGTGGGAGGGAGACGTTTTCAACCTGGAAATGAACGAGCCATTAGAGAATGAGGTCTCTTGCCAGCCTGCCTAGGGGTCACACCCAGCCAACCCCACAGCCCATGTGAGGGGCAGAGTCATGGCTGGGCTTGCCACTGTGATCTAGTATATTCGGGGACTGAGCCCTTCTGCTATGAAGAGACTTTCGTCTGCCTCCAGGCTCTGGTCTGCCCCTCCCATCTGGGCCACAGAGGCCACAGAGGTCTGGAGCATGGGGCCTACCAAGGATGACTGAGTTGCTCGCAAGTGACTTAGACTCTCTCTGCCTTGCTCCTTGGTGGACACAGAGACCATTCCCGTTCATGTAACATTGTAGTGAGATCACAGACATAGAGTGTCCAGGACAGACTGTGCCTGGCAAGGAGAAGAGCCTGGTAAATGTGACTAGTCCTTCCCTTGTCCTGGCCATTCCTGTCCCCATTGGATTTACTGGTGCTGCCATCCTCGGGGCCAGCCTAGACCCCGGATCTGAACAATGCTGACGTTGGGTGGAAGAACATAGCCTATGGCTGCCTTGGCCATGAAATCTGCATTGCCCTCTGAGCAATGGCTCCGCTGTCTATCTGGAACCCATTCATAAAAGGTACTGTGGGGACAGCTACCCCCTGAGCAGCTCCTGGCTTGTTCGTGGGTTCGGTACCCACCTAGGTGCTAGCCTCCCATCTCTCCCTCTCACTCATCTCTCCTACAGGAATTACAGTCTTATTCTGAATCCCGGCTGGGATAACTAGGAGCTGATGTCATGGCTATCTCCTGCACAACCAACCCTCTTTCCCTTCCCACAGCCTGCTTAGCTTCAGTGACACATAACACCACAAGGAAACTCGGGGCCACCTATTTGTCTGAAACAGGCATATGCCCAGCCAAGCGCACTGCCCCACCAGCTGGACCTCCACCATCTCCCAAGCCAGACCATCCCTTGGCCACTCTCAATAGAGGTGTCTACTGCCAAAACCCAACACTTTCTGGTGCTCTGTCCTGCTGACACCCATCCACGGAGGGCCTAGGCTGCCAGGCATTTCCCACCATAATTTCTTTCTATGAATGATACTTCTGCTCCTAGATTGGAGAAGGGGCCTTATGGCTCAGAGAATCTGTTCCAAAATCACTCCCCAGGTTTTGCTCCTGGTGATGCTCTCTGCTCTCATCTCCTACTACCCCTGCAAAATACTGATCGCATCATAAATACCTCCTTACTCATCGGTCACCCTCAGGAGGCTATAAACTTCATGGAAAAAAGTTATTTTGCCTTTAATTACCCCTTAGCAGAGTGTCTGACACACGGTAGACTCCAATTAAGAGTTGATGAATGAATGAAAAAAAAAGAAAGTATTAATGCCTACAGCTTGTCAGCCTTTAACTTTCTTCATTTACTCTTCTGTGGGGGGAAAGTTTCCTTCTGGAATATAGCAGGAGTAGGGAGGTGCAGTGAGCCTCGCCACAAGAGACAGGTGCTCCCCACATTGCTACACAGAGCATTGCCAGACACTGACCTGGGCCCAGCAGGTCAGGAAGGAAGGAGGGTGTGGCAGATTACAAAGACAACCCCCCTGCTCTCTGTGGAAAGAACACATTCGAACAGAGCTGGAAAGCACTGGAAAATCTCGGCTATGGCAGGCTTATCATAAGCCCTGGAGATGAAGTCTTAGTCAGTGTAAGTAAACTGGCAGATCTGAGATTCCACGTGGCCTCCTCTTACTGGTAAGGGTGGAAATCCCAGGCTTGACATGGGGCTTGCACAAGCTTGGCTCATGTTGTTTATCATCTCTGCCCCTTACATTCAGCAAGAATAACTAGATGCAAATTAAAGGTCTCCCTGAAAATCTGCAAGTTACTACCAGGCCAGCTTTTCTTTTCAGGCTCAATGGTTTGCCTGTTGGCCTCTGCCGTCTGGATAGAAAACCAAAGTACCAACGTGTCCATGAACTGAGAGCACCAGCAATACTATCACATCACCTCGACAATCAAGCTCCCACCCGTTTCCCATTGCCACACATCTGAAGCTTAGCACTTACAACACACTCAACCAACCTTGACCTGGGAGCATCTGCAGGGATAACTGTTCAGTGGAAAATCTTGGGACCCTGCCTCCCATGGAACAGATCCCACCCAAGGCGGCCTCTCTGTTTGCCCTTCACATTCTCCTGATGTCCCTGTTGGCCTCTCTCAAAACTAATATGTAATAAGGTATGTCGGACATGGGCCTTTCTGTAGCATGTAATGCCCGTGATCAGATCTCACTGGCGGGGGGACCAGGCAAAGTCTCTTTCATGTCCTAAATAGACTGCTGAGTTTGACCCCCTGTTCTCTGCCTTGGGGACCGGGTGCTTCCCAGTAATGGGTAAGCTGACACAATGACTGGAGGGTGTCTGCATGCAGTTTCTTATCATGCAGTTCTCAGGGAGACCATGAGTTAGAAACTGCTCACCATGGATACTTCTAGGAGGAACCCCCTGATCACTAGGTATGATGCACCTCTTAGAGGATACCTGATTTCCTGGCCTTGGTTCTCTACTCCAATCCTTCTCCCTAAATCCTCAAGCGCTCCCTTGGGCATGCAGGCTCCTCTTCCAGCACCTTCCCCTTCTCATCGGGTGGGGCCAATCCTGACCAGAAAAGATGAAGCCCCCCGCTGCTGAAACACAGCTGTCCATCCAGCCTGAGGAGCTCCCTCTGCTTTAAGAGGCAGAACCATTGAATCCTCCTGAGCCCCTCATGCCTCCAAGAGGACCCAGACTCTCACCTGGACTAGTCTCAGAGTCAGGCCCTCAGGCAGAAGCCCTTGGAGCCCTAGAGTAAAAACAGAAGTTGTGAAGGCAAAGACATCATCGAAGCCATACAACTCCCATCAATCCCTAGAACTCTCCAAGACTTGTCACACCTTGTGCCTTTGTCTTTTCCTTTCCTCTGCCTTCAGCACAGTTCCCCTGGCTCTTCGCCCGCTCAATGTTTAGGCTTCCGTTTGTATATTATATCCTCAGAAAGAACCCTGGAGAGCATGGCCCTGCCCCCAGCACTGCCCTATCTCCATCAGAACCCCTCCCATTTCCTTCTTAGCATTTACCACAACCTTTAATTCTTACATTTAGGGGTGTTCTTGCTATGGTCTGTCTCCCTGCTAGACTCTCTGCAGCACCTGGCTATCCCAGAGGAAGGTCCATGAGGATTTGTTGGCAGGTCACATGAATTTATTCTCTGATGTAAGGCAAACACTAAATGTTTCTAAATATAAATCATTGGGGCACCTGGGTGGCACAGTTGGTTAAGTGACCAACCGTTGGTTTCGGCTCAGGTCCTGCTCGCAGGGTCGTGAGATCAAGCCCTGAGTTGGGCTCCACTCTCAGCATGGAGTCTGCTTGAGAGTCTCTCTCCTTCTCCCTCTGCCCTTTCCACTTGTGTGTGCTCTCTCTCAAATAACTAAATAAATCTTTAAAAAAATCGTAAATATAAATCATCAGCTGAAGATTTCTTAAGTCCTGAGTATCTGGGAAGGCTCATCTCCTCCCGGGATACCCAATTTATTTTTGCCATAGACTAGCCTGGTCCTCTGCCCAGAACTTGTTTCCTTCTTCAGTGTGGCTAGCAGCAGGCTCCCAGGTACTAAGGAGCATCTGGAGCTGATCTCTAATAACTGAACCAGCTGGGAGTGCTTGGGCTGCTTTAAAGGCTTCAGCTCAAGCCAGAACTTGCCCAGGAAATACATCTGGACTGGAGAATGTGGGAGGTGGCAGGCAGAGGGGGCGCATGCAATTTGTCTACTAATCTTTCTACTGGCTTCATCCTGTATCCCTGCCCTCATTTCTCTTTGCTCTGATTTCCCCCGGTTCTTAAATGGGGGTGGGGAACCAACCTCCAGTTGTACATTAATATTTCCATAAGCTGCCACTAATCCTTTTTTGGCATGAGGCACGATATAAATAAATAAATAAATAAATAAATAAATAAGCTCTGTCTTCCCCCAGAGTGGCCCACTCTGCTTGGATTTAGGTCATCCACACGTCTATGATCTATTTTCGAATTTCAGGATTCTGGCTGTGTAAGCAGGAGGCACAGAGCTGGCTCTGGGACCGAGACACCTGCCAAAGCCCACACTCGGTGGGGCCCTGCCACGAGCGTGCAGGCTGAGACCTGCCCCGAGGGCCTGGGGAAGTGCCAGTGCAGCCCGGAGGGACAGAGAGCACACAGGGGACCGGCAGCACAGCAAATCCGGAGGAATAATCAGGGGCTGCATCTCTCCCTGGCCTAGAAAATGGGGGTTTGGGACAAAGACCGTCTCTGAGGGTGAGGAGAGGGTTGCACAGCTCCTGGTGCAGCGTCTGGGACAATGTGTGGCTCCTCGTACCAGACACCCATCTGGTTGCACAGGTAGGTTTCAGCTCTGAGCACGGCCCTACGGATTCCTTTGCCACGGCTAAAGCAGCGAGCACTCTCGAGTTTCACAACAGAGAGGAGGGCTGAGCTGACTTCAGACCTGCCCATGGAGTGGCAGTCCCCGGGGCCCCCACGTGATCTTGGTGCCTCACACGCAGGCTGGCTGTAGCACCCCAGGCTCAGCCTCAGCCGGTCCTAAACAACCCCACCCTGTGGCAGAGCGATCTCCTAAAATGCTAAGCTTTCCTCCACCCCGGGAATACAGTCCACACGCACAAGTGTGGTTCACAAGAGTCCGAGCAATTTGGGCAGGCTGCTCTCCCGCTTCCTGCACCCCAAGGAGCCCCCGGTTCCATGAGGCAGCACCCACCTTTCTCATGCCTCTCAGGCATCCACACCTGCTATGCCATCTGCAGGGAGGCCTCTCCCTCTGGCACAACCTTGCCTGAATCTGTGCCAGGACTCCTGGCTTAGATGTTACTTTGTCCAGAAGCTTTTCCTGATGCCACCACCTCCCGCTCCCCACCCCCAGCCAGGCTGGGACCACTGTTGTGTGTTTGGTAGCATCCTATCCTCCCACAGCCACAGGCTTCAGAGCACCACTGAAAATGTCCCCTGGGGGGGGGGGAAGGACCAGCCTCTAAACGTGGGAGGGCAAGGCTCTGTTTTCTCTTGTCCCCTGTCGTTTCCCCAGCACCTAACCCCATGACTGGCAGATAGCAGGAACTCAATAAACATAGATGGAGCAGAAGAATGATGAAATGACACTCTGCCAAGCACCAGCACTTTGTCACTAGGCAATTGTCCTCAAGGGACCTGGCTCTACACTCAGGAACCATTTCAGGCCTTGAAAAAGGGAAACTGGCAAGAAACAAACAAGGTCTACGTCTGCGAGGAGACAGCAGGACAGAGAAATTACGGGGAGATGAGGACCTGGGCAGAACGGAAGCTCCGTCATAGGGAATGGGCTAGCTGGGCAGAGGGGAGGGCAGCAGGTGAGATGAGGTGGGGTGGGTCCAAACGCCATCAGGAAGAGGACAGGACCAGGACACACTAGAGGTTCATGCTTGAACCCATCCTGGGTCAGCCCAGGAGATGCCTGGCAGGGGGTGGGCAGGTGCTTGATCCAACCTGCCTTCCGGCTCGGTCAGGCACACGTGGGGACAGACCACCCTGCTCAATGAGTGGACACCCAGAGGCTGAGAATGGAGGTGGCTGCAGAGAGACACCGGGCTTTCACAAAGTCATGCCCCTTGTCGTTTTCACAAAGTCATGCCCCTTGTCGTTTTAAGTCATGCATCTGGCTTGTCATTCCTCCTCCTCAAATCCCTCCTCCCTCCCCCCTACCTACTGCCCTGACCAAGTCCTCATTGTGGCCTGGACAGAGCCTTCTGCCACCCAGCTCCTGCTCTCTTGTTAGGGAAGCCTTCTGAGATGCCAGCCACATCCTATCACTTCCTAAGCAGAGGCAAGAAGCTCACTGGCTGTGGTCCTGGTCTTCCTGTGGGCCTGGGGGAGTAGGGGGAACATACTCTATTGCCCCCATAATCCGCTTCCCTTCTAACCCTCCTTTCTCAGAGACAATGAGGTACCTTCACCCCCAGAGACTCCAAACCACAGTGACCAGACCACACCTGCTAGGTGGTGGCACCTGAGTGAAAAGACAGATGCTAATGAACAGAACACAGTTGTCCCCACACGAGGGCTGCAGGGAGCCCGCGGAAGAAGCAAGTAACATCGCTGAAGAGGCCAGACCCCACACAGCACAACAGGGCACTGAGCAGGGGAAAGGCCATGCTGTGGTCTCTCCCAGCCCCAACCAGGAGAGACGCCTCAAGATGAGGAGGAGCGAAGGAGCTGAGGGCAGAGAGCTCAAGTCCTAACAAGGAGCACATACATCGGGAGGCAATTTTCTGAAAGTCCCTTCAAATTCTGAATCCTGAAAACTATGGAGAGACATACACCTTGGACAGAGTGAGCCCAAAATCTGTGAGAGGGCATCACCTGTTCCCATGGAGATGGAGGACTGCCCCACTTCTCTCCTCCGCCAGTCCGGATCCCTCCCCTCACTTCCTATAGGGAGCTAGCGCTCCTCAAAGCTGGGCAACGACCAGGAAGAAAGCAACCATGACGAGAATTTCCCCCCAAAATGGGCGGAGGAGGCAGGGGCAGGCGTGGGGAAGGAAGGAACATCTAAAAGAGAAGACGATGAAAATGCAAAATCCACCGCAAGGGCGGAAGGGAGAGGGAGAGGGAAAAAAGATGAAGAGTTCAGACAGATATTCTCCCCAGTCTCAGAGAAGTTATAGACAACAGAGTCCCTGGAAGGGAAGAGAAACCTGAGAGACAAGATTTCAAAGAAGGAAGATTATAAAACAACAGAGAGAGCCGATGAAAAATGGTGGGGCTCAGGAAAGAGAAGCCGGGAGACCCTGGGCCCTCTGTGCAGGGGCCACGGAGGGAGAGCAGGAGGGGGAGGGGCGGCAGCGCCAGGAGGGAGGGGCGCCTGGGAGTCCTGCACAGAGGCAGAGAGAAGTGCATTCATGGGCAGGGGTGTAATTCAAGTTCTCTGTCTTCTCCAGGCCAAGCCGCAGAGTATGCCTTTCCCCAAACAGTCCTTCCTCAGGCCTGGGACCTCGGCCTCCCTGGAACTGCTGCCCGGCCCGCCGGACGATCACGTCCCCACTGTCAGCGCCACCAGAGAGCCACCTTGACATGCAGAGCTCCCAAAGGCTGACGCGGGAGAAACAAGCTGTGGCTGTCAGTTCTGAAATGCAGACAGTGTTGTCCCTGTCTCTGGATGATGCCAGGGGACTCGGGGCCTCAAATAAATCTTGTATTGATATTTCCACCAGTGGAGGGAGCCCTGGCGAGGTGCCTTTCGATATTTTTTAAATGATTTTTCCTCTTGGCTGTACTTCATAATAAGTCATCAGACACTGAAAGCCAGAATCCTCTTTCTTGCTGAAATGATTTGTTCTCTGGCAGGATGCAGGGTTTATTACTCTGGAATACGGCTCACGATCCAAGCTGAGAGTTGCCGAAGGCCTCGGGCCGTGGTCTCCCCTTGCCCTCCTCCAGGTGCAGGCTGAGCACAGCGACTGCGACAGCTCTGTCTGGGCACCCAGATCCGTGGGGCAGGTTCCAAGGCAGGGCCCACCTGGGCGCCTCCTCAACGGAAGTCGTCCTCTCCCACTTGAAGTAGAAGCCCCTCCCCGCAGGACACCCCAATAGCACAACAGAAAAGAACACCCCAGGTTCTGCAGGGGAAGCCACAGCAATGCATGCGCCTTCCACAAAACCACACCCTAGTGCTGGGCTCCTGAGGAAGCAGCCCAGCAAAGCAGAGGGCAATTCAGGTCCTCGCCCAACAGAAAGACAACAGTAGGAACGATGCAGATCAGCTCAGATTTAGTCAGATGCCTGCTTTGGGGCTCCACCACATGCTTGTCCCACCCCAGCCCCACTCAAGACAGGTGTCCAGCAGGAAGAACTACCTGTGGACAATGGTGTTTCCCGTGGGTCAAGATGTTCAGGTCTCTGGGAGCCCTGGCACCGCTGAGTCCCGCACCCCCCAGGACAGTCAGTGTGGTCCTTTTCTTTCTACCACCTTCAAACAAGGTAACTGTTGATGGGTAGTATGCCTGATGTTCAGACGCTACAAAAGAGGAAATCCATACAGGCATCTCCAGGGAGATGCAGATGGAAAGACCATCACGCCTAGCTCTGGCCTTTAACATGCACTGAGATTGAGAACCTCATCCCAAGGGGGAGCCACCAAGCACCCAACATGGCCTGATACAGGTGTTAAGAGACTTCCAAAAGGCTTCCAATATCAAGGATATGAGATTGCCCAGCCTGACTCCAAATATGCAAATCCCTCCATCGTGACAGAAAAGAAAATGTTGCGTTGTGTGTTATTTGTGTGGTGTGATCTTAAATCTGCCCCCATCTTTATGATTGGTTTTAGGAACCAGTGACTACCTCAGAATCTGGATGAGGCTCAGAATTACAGAAACTTAGAATTGGAAGGACCTTTGGAGGACAGATAGTCAAAAATCCCACGGGCAACAGAAATCCTCTCCATAGCGTCTGGACTCTACTTGAATATCCCCAGTGATGGGGCACTCACTACTTCACAAGGCAGCTTATGCTCTCTTCTGACAGCTGTGTTGAAAGCTGTCTTCCTATAAGTTCTTCCTTCTGGAACAACACAGAGCACACTCCCACTCCTTTATAAGACATACTGTCCTAGGACTACTTCTAGGGTCCTGTGTGCTTTTAGGAGGCAAGATCTCAATTATTGAAGGTCGCCTAGTCCTCCCAAGCAGTCCTCAAGTTCTATCTCCCTTCTTTGATTCCTTCAAACCCTTCGGGGCTTTCCAGCCTCCCTGCCAGAGCCTTGCTCGATACTCGGAAGGTCTCTCTCTGAGACTATTTCAGTGGCCTCCTCAACCTCCCCTTCTGCCCCTAGGCCCTCTTCCCCAGAATCCCTCACCACACGGAGTGATCTTTGTAAAATGAAACCTAGCTATTATATAGCAGGTAACCTGCACAGAGCTCAGAAGATATGCCAGGCACTGGGCTAAGCCCACACGACCTTATTTAAGCCTTGCAAAAAGTCCCCTTTTAACAAGCGGAGAAAAGGACCTTTACCAAATCTCTTAAGTGGCTTTCTCAAGTTTAACCATCTGGCAAGTGCCAGATATTAGATCTCAGCTCAAGCGTCTCTGGCACTGAGTGGGGGCACCCCCACTTGCTGTAGTTCGCCCCCGAAAGACGGGCCTTCGCAGCCCCTCCAGACCCATTTTCCCGTTTCGGTCTTCCTTTCCTCAAGGGTTCTGGGTCTGGCCACTCTAAGCCCATGCCCCCAGCAGAAGCAACTACTGGCGCTTGCTGACACGCACCTTTGTGCGGCAAGCTGCAAGTCTCACGGCCCCTGCTTCCTCGGCCGGGAATCCGTAGCCTGCCGCCAGCTGGCAGCTCCCAGGCAGCCCAGTGCAGGGTTGCGCTCCCCAATCAAGTTTTATCTGCACCTTGACAAATCACTTCCTCTTCCAGGGTCTCCTACCCCAGGCCCTGGCACTTGTGGGGCCACTGTCTGTTCACTTAGCTGTCCCCCCCTCCAGATGTTGGGCCCCTGGAGTCAACGTCTATAGCCTTCCTATTTGTGACCTCATTCACCGAATCTAGCACAGGCCTGGAAGGTCAGTGAAGACACGAATGAAGGAATCCAGTCCTGCTTTTAGCCCGCGGGCGGTCACAGGTCTTCTCCGACCTCAGCGCCCGGTGGTCTCTGCAGGCCCTCATCTCCCGGCGTTCTGATTTTGTGGACCGATATTAACTGCCCCAGGTGCAACATGGCCTAGACACCCCCACAGGTGGGAACTACTGCTACTCTTGCCGAGAAAACAAAGTTCCAGGCAGATAAGGATGGTCATATGAAAAATAAGAGCATGATTACACTGGGAGACAGCCGATGGTATGAGGAAAAACCCACAGGTCTTAGGCTGCATGATTTAATCCAGCATTTGCTAAGGGAACTCTGCAGGGCAGTCCTCAAACAGTACGAGATCCTATGGGGAAAAGCGGCAGCAGCAGCAACAAGAAAAGTCCCCTGGTAAATGAACTTGGGAAGAAAAAAAAATGGCTCCGGAAAAAATTGGCAGATTTCTTTACTACAAACTTAATATGCTAATGTGTGCTGTGAATCATCATAAGATAGATTTAACACATAGCGTTCCTCATACTTCGGTCTCCCCAGAGCCCCCCTCCTTCGGGAAGCATCTTCTTGAAGTACTGTTGCTCGGAACACACTCTTGGAAATGCCATATCATCTCTCTGTTGGGACAGGTGTTTCAATGGATTGTTTTTACCCAAATGAAGGCTGTAGATTCTCCCCTGCTGAGGTTATTTCGTTAGCCTCCCCGAGTCAGCCATAATGATTTGAATATCAACTCTGTCACCCATCATTTTAGCTACTTAACATGATCAGTAACTTAATCATTTACATGATTTATAGTATCATAGGACAAGAACCAGCATAGCTATTTCTATCCCTGAGACTGAATCTCAGTGTTTCAGTGCTTATGGAGAAAACATGTGGCAGGCAGAGAGTGTTTTCAAGCTCATGCCCCCAATAAAGTCGATCATGAGCTTCTTAATTCTTAAGCATGTTTCTAACCTTGCCCCTCAATGACAGCCAATGACATCACACGAAAAATATTTCAGGGTGCCCATGAAGGAGAGCGATTCTCAACAGAGGAGGCGCCCTCGATGCCCAGTCTTCCCAGATTATAAACACTGGAGTACCTAAAGGATGGATACATTGAAGAGCTTTCAAGTAATCTACTAAAGGTATTGGTTCTCCCCACCTACCTCTTGATGGGGTTTTAAGTAGTGGCAAGTTCAAAGTTTTACTTCTAAACCAGTGCCGGGGTGTAGCCAGTACTTACCACTGGGTGCCAACAGAGCCCCATGCTGCGAAAGCAGCTGAGCGAAAGATAAAACCGTGCATTTGCCGGCTGTAATCATGAGGCAACATAGCCATGCCCTTGAGGTCAAACACTCCTGGAGAAGCATAAAGCTGGTGGTCTACTTCCAAGTGATTGCCTTCCCTGCCCCCAAAGGCACAGCAAATTCAATGTGGATTATTTACCAACCTCTTGCACTGTTTAGATAGGTCTCTGGTTTAAAATGGCAGATGGCACATTCTCTCCCAACTTCTAACTAAAATATTTATGAAGATGCAGAAATGATTTTTTAAGAAATCAAAGAAAAAAGATGAAGACAATACTGGCAATCATCTTACTGTAAATATTGGGGAAATTTCCATTGAACATAAGGTTGATGGATATGAATTGAGAAATATAGTCAGTGCATTGCCTATACTTTTCTGCAAAAGACAGGACAGCCTCACCTTTCTGAAACATCATCAGTGGATATACTAACATCACCCTCCCCTTCTTCACTTGCTCTTGAGATTGGAGCCCAGGGTCTATGCTAACTTGAAGAGTGTGCATCAACTCCCTTAGTCTGTGCTTCTTGCTCCTGGGCAGGCAGATGATTCTCTGGATCTTTGCCAACTTGTGACAGCAAAGGTTCCCAAAACATATTCTGCAGAACATCTGTCTTATAAGGTACAGCTCAAAGAGCTTCAGCTAGCCCCATCCCAAGGAGATACAGAGCCATTAAAAAGCTCTCAGAAGCCATTCAGTAAAAAAAAAAAAAAAAAAAAAAAGAGTCTTTTATACTTTTGTTTCATTCAGTATTTCTTAAATGCATTTGAATACATGACATTTTTACTTTTCACTTAACTTCTATACACATTCAGAAGAACTACTGTCCCCCAAACATATTTTCAGAAAATGCCCTAAAGTCATTCAGGAAAAACAATTGCCAAAGAACTATAGGGCAAGAAGTGGAGAAGAAACAGAACAGGTGAGGATACACTGAATCCTGGGAAATGTAGTCCCCACCAGCAATGCTCATTTGGCCAAGACACTTTCAGAAAGAATCTTAACATCTTACAGGAGGCATTGCAATAGTTCACTGAGTAATCTATTTCCAGTGCTAGAGAGAATGACCATAGATAGAACAAGGAACAATGTAGTAAACAACATTTGCAAAATAATTCAGAGGATGTTTCTTTTTTTATGAAACTGTTACAAAGAACTAAAAGACGAAAAGGAGCTAAGACAAAAAGGTACAGGAAGAAACCTAAATATAAAAGCTGAGCTTGAGAGGAGAATTGGTGAGTTCAAGAAGGAAGGGTTGCATATAAAACCAAACCTCTAATCCCCAAGTTCAAGTCTACGTTGGAATTGACGAAGAGAAGACCAAATTGGTGAGGTGACATCTCCCCTCCCTGGCAATGTGAGAGACAGCAAGGACAAGGGCTAAAGTGAAAAGTATGGGGAGGACAGAGAATGGGGAGCAACACCAAAATTACAGAAGACTCGTGGGAAACAGATGTACGAACCAGCAAACACACACACACCTTAACAAAACCAAAGACACAAAAAAAGAAATGCTTTTTGAGTTTTAAATGAATCAACAGTAAATCAAAGGAACTTATAATGCTCAAAACAAAATCATTTCAAAAAAATCTAGACATATTCTGGTAAAAAAAATACTTTAATTGAAGAAAGGATATATGTTGCCACAAACTCTGACAGAAAAAAAAAATACTGATGACTAAAATCAGTCTGATTTTAGATTTTTCCCTTTCTTATATTACAAACAAAAAAAGAAGTAATGTCTCCAGCTTGTGTAATAATACAAGAAGTGCATTATAGGTTAAGAAGGGCACTGCCAGATATAAAAAGCTCAGAAATTAATAAAAAGGGACATATTTGGAAAAATCACATGAATATATAATCCAGCCACCTGAAAGAGATAACAGAGTACAGAAATCAAGATTGGCAAATCATAGTAGAAAAACAATGACACAATACTGAAATAAGCACATAGCTTACATGTTTTAACTTGAATCTTTGCATTTCTGATAATTATATGCCAATCTGCCTTTTCCTCTCCCAAGTAGGTAGAATATCAAAAAACAAACAAACAAACAAAAACAAATAAGCACTATTAACTGCCCTCATATGGGACACAGGAAAGCAAGGTTTAGGATGGTAGTAGAAGCATCCCTGGGCCACACTGGGTACCACAGAAAAGGAAAGAAGAAGAGTAAAGAAAGAAACAGAAAAACAGTCCGTGGGTGAGGGCATGAGGGATGTGGAAGAGGAAATAATGAAACAACTCCAGAGACACATTTTCTAAGACTTAAATAAAGACCCTGAATGACCCTGTAGCGAAAGCACCACAGGATGGCATATAGGAAAATAAGAAAATGTAAGAATCGATATTATAATGAAATTTAAGAATACCCAAAATGAAGGAAAATCAAATTGTTTCCTAAAAGAGCTGAGAACCATTCGACATCAGACTTCTCAGCAGCAACACTAGGTTCCCAGGACAATGGAGTAATATTTCTTGAGGCTTTGAAGCAAAGGAACATTAAATCTTGAATTTTATATCCAGCCAAATTGCCTTTCAAATGTCATAAAATAAAGTCAGACATACAAGTCTTCATTAGGCTTGTCACACAAAGGCACATTTTAAAAAGACTCTGAGAAAGTACTCAAGTAAGAAAAGGAACAAATCTAGCATGTTGTAAGAAACTCAAAAAGTAGGGGAGAAAAATACCTATAAAGTTGCCTTTTGTATTCAAAGGGCTAAGAGCACCCCCAAAAGAAAAAGACAAAGTAGATCTATAGGAAACCAAAATGAAAATTCTAGAAAATAGCAAGATGACGTGG
Organism: Eumetopias jubatus; assembly: GCF_037043125.1. Taxonomy (NCBI): domain Eukaryota; kingdom Metazoa; phylum Chordata; class Mammalia; order Carnivora; family Otariidae; genus Eumetopias; species Eumetopias jubatus. Next base: position 44,434,672 of record NW_028274823.1, on the reverse strand, counting down.
ACAATGGGAGAAATTAATGGTATATTTTTATCATTTGGGAAAAGGCAGAAGATATATTAAAAGGCAGAAAAAGTTGGATAATTTAAATCAAATCTTCAAATGATAGAAAAATTCAAACCTCTTGGTAATCACAATAAATATTATTTCCAGTTTAGAGATAATAAATGGGGGAAATCTGCTGTGAGTTGTTTACAAATTATGCTTTAAGGACACAGAGAGATTAAAAGAAAAAGGATGAGAAAAAAATATACCATGCAATACTAATTAAGAAAAAAAAAGGAAAACAATATCAGGCGTGATAAACATTAAGGCAGAAAGTATAAAGAATACAGAGAATCACTACAAAATGTTGAAGAGTTTAATCAAGAAGATATGTCTAAACAAATATGTACCTAATAATTAGCCTCAAAATGTATAAAGCAAACATATACAGAATTGCAAAGAGAAATGTAAAAATCTAGCAACATAGTGATTAATTTCTAAGAAGCTACTTCAATCACTGGTCAAGCAGACCAAATAATTACCAAAGATATAGAAGATGTGAACAAGATGATTTAATAAACATATAATTGTGCACTGGATAATTTAAAAATACACATTCTTCTCAGATACATTATGGTACATTTCTAAAAACCGATTACATACTAAACACGAACAAATTATGTTTTTGACCAAAAGTTACCAGCTAATAATAAAAACATAAGTAAAATATTCCTGTATATATATATAAAAAAAATTTTAAGTACTTCTAAATAACTCAGAGATCATAAGAAAATTCATAATGGATAGCTCAAAACCACATAGCACTAAATAATAATAAAACAACCACCAACACTACCACATAACCAAATTTATAGAATGTAGCAAAAGTGGTAATTTGAGGAAAATATGTAGCTTCCAATTCTTATATCAGAAGAGAAGCAAGGCCTAAACAGTTAGAAAGAGGATAACAATAATTCCAAAAATACCTAAGAAAGGAGATAAAGGTAAGAACAGAAAAGAACAAAAGATTTGCTTACTAAAATTTTATTTTTATATAACTATTTGCCATGTACTGTTTTAAATGTCTTACATTTTAGTAACTCATCTAATCCTCATAACAGCCATATTATTTAGGAAAAGATGGAAACTAAAGCACAGAGAGCTTACATAATTTACACAAGACCACACAACTAATAATTGCTGCAGCAAGAATTTGACTACAAAGTTTGGGTTATTTCCTTTGTTAAAATAGAAAGAATCAAATCAAGGATGAAAATTAATTTAAAAAAAAGAATAACAAAATAGGCTTCTTGGATTATTGATTTTTAAAGAAAAAGAGAGAGAGAGAGAAAAAGTACAAATAAAAAAAATTGTGAATGAGGGATGCCTGGGTGGCTCAGTCGGTTAAGTGTCCACTCTTGATTTCCCCTCAGGTCATGATCTAAGGGTCATAAGATCAAGTCCCATGTCAGGCTCCGTGTGGAGCCAGGCTGGGTGTGGAGCCTGCTTAAGATTCTCTCTCTCCCTCTGTCCTCCCCCCCATATGCACACACACACTCTCTCTCTCTCAAAAAAAATAAATATAGGGGCGCCTGGGTGGCTCAGTCAGTTGGGTGTCTGCCTTCGGCTCAGGTTATGATCTCAGGGTTCTGGGATCGAGCCCCGCGTGGGGCTCCCTACTCAGTGGGGAGCCTGCTTCTCCCTCTCCCACTACCCCTGCTTGTGTTCCCTCTCTCTCCGTCAAATAAATAAATAAAATATTTAAAAAAATAAAAAATATATATGTATATTGTGAATGAAAAAGTAACCTAATTACCAATATAGCAGAGATTAAAAATATGAGAATATTAACTCTTTTATACTAATAACTTGTAAAATTTTTAAAAATACATCTGTTAAAACTAAATACATAAATGAGCCAAGAAGAAATAATATTTGACAATTACTACAGCTTTTCAAGAAATTTTAAAGCAATAGTTTATATTTTATCCACAAATAATTCTTGGCAGCTTTACAAGCAACCTATAGTAAATTTATAAAGAATATGTTCTTTAAAAAATCATAAGAAGAAGGAGCAGGCCTAAACCTGGATCTCCTGATCCACTATAATTCTGATCCCCACAAAAATAGTACAAGCAAATTTCACCAAACCATTTCATTCATAAGCATAGATGCAAAATATCTAAACAAAAATATCTGAAACAAAATTCTAAAGAACTAATGGAAAAAACCCATGTCCTTACCTAACAGAGGTGGAAAAAGCTCTCCATTTATAATACTCAATATCTATTCATGATGAAAATCATGATACATTAAGAAAACTTCCTTAATCTGTTAAAAGGTATCTGCAAAGCACATTTAGTAACACAATCCTAAAATGGGGAAATAGTAAAGCAATTACTTTAAAATCAGAAAGACAAGAGGATGCTATTACCAAATCTATTCAACATTATACTAGAGGTTACAGAATATACAATAAGAGAAATTAAAAAAATAGTTAAGGATTATAGAGGAGGAAATAAGTCATTATTTTTAGATTACATGTTCATGTATATATAAAACAAAATAATCTTTAGAAAAATTACTAGCTATAACAGATGAGTTTAGCAAGAAGAATGATTATAAAATCTATTCCATCTAAAGTCAATTGCATGTCTATGCACTAACCAATTAGAATAAAATATTCTTAAAGGACAGCATTTATAATAGCAGATGATTTTAACAAAATAGTTACATGATCCATATGGAGAAAATTATTAAAAAATCATTGAAGATCATTAAAGAACGGCAAAAATGAACAGCTAACCCATGTTGAAGGAAATGCAGACATAATACGGTGAAGATATCAATTCTCCCCAGGTTGATCTATACAGGGAAAGAAATGCTAACCAAAAAAGCAGTATTTTCCAAGGAACTTGAAAGAATAAAGAGCTAAGAATTTTCTGAGCTAAGAAATTTCTGAAGAACTGGCAGAAAGGACCCAACTTAACAGATACTATAATCCATATAAATGTATTATTAGGCCATAGAAATTATGCTAGCTCAGTATTAGTACAAGAATAAATCAATTGGTCAATGTAATAGCAAAGGAAGCCCAGAAACAGATCCGCATATATATGGAAATTTGTCATGGGAAAAGAGGAGGCACAATAACTCATTAGGGAAAATACTATTCAATAAATGGAACTGGGATAAATGTTCTTGATAACTTAAAAAAATTATATCTAACTTATGTTATGAACAAAAATCACTTCCTGATAGATTCAGACCTTAAGTTTAAAAGAAAAACACTTAAACTTTAGTAAGAAGTACTCTTAATCCCAGTCATAACAGTAATCAGTATCACACTAGCCCTTCCAACATAAATAACTAAAAAGTTGCACTAAATAATAGGAAACAACTATTTCAGATATTAGATAAAAGGCAGTGCAGGACTGTGATCCTTGACAGAAAAGACACAGATGAGAAGAGTCTTACAGCCTCACCAGAATCCCAAGCAGGGTAAACACACACACATACACACACACACACACACACACACACCCCACCAAGGCACATTATAATCCAACTTCTAAAATAAAGAGAAACTCTTAAAAATCAGGCAGAGAAAAAAGAAATACTGTTTAGAGTAGAAAAAAGCATACAAAAGTTACTGAAGACTTCTTACCAATTATACCAGTCAAAAGATAATGAATCAAAATTGTTAGTGAAAAAATTTTTTTAATTATCAAAGTAGAATTCTATATGTAGCAAAAATAAAATCCCTTTAGAAAAAAGAAAACATATTTACAGACAATGAAATTCCTAACAAAAACTTTTAAAGGAAGTTTTTCAGGCTGCTGGAAAGTAGTATCACAAGGCAATGTGGATCTATCCAATCAATACAGAGTGAAGGAAATTGTATATGTAAAATCGATTTTTAATTTTTTTCATTTTTAAAAGACATTTGAGTGTGTAAAACAAAATTAATAACAAACTGTGGCTTTAAAATGTAAGTAAAAACAAAATAATGACAATAAAGTATGGGATAGTGGAAACAAAGTAAACTGTTCTAAGAGTCTTAGGTTAAATAAAATGAAAATAAAAATGATTATGATAAACCCTGTAACAAGCTAAAAATACATTTAAAAATTAAAGACATATATCTAATAAACCAAAAGAGGAGATAAAAGGGAATACTAGACATAATACAAAAGAAGATAGTAAAAGAGAAAGAAACAACAAAAATTCCAGATGATGTACATTGACAAATAGCAAACTTACACACCTAGATCTAACCATATCAATACTTACAGCAAATGCAAACAAAATAAACACACACATAAAAGCTAAAGATTGTTGAAACGGATTTTTAAGCCAATTATGTTGTCTATAAGATGTATTTACATGTAAAGAAACAGGTTAAAAATAAAAGGATGAAAAAAGGCATGTAAACTCTAGCCACAAAAAAAAAAAAAAAGGGTATGGTGGCTGTATTACTATCTGATCAAGTACTCCGAAAGCAAGAAATAAAGAATCCCTTCCTTCCCTCCCCTCCTTTTCCCTTCCCTTTCCTTCCTTTCTCTTTTGCTTACTTACTTTCCCTCTTTCTCTTTAATTCTTTGCGTCCAAGGACCAGCAAGTGAAAAGAGAAGACAGCAAGCTTACTGGGAGGTGGTATAACCCTGTTTACACAGTGGGGGCAGGGAGGAAAGCCTGTGATCCATCTGGGTACCTCCTGGTGCTGCCTTGACCAATTGTGACTGTGAATTACAAAGTACAGCTACCCAGCCTGAGAAGTATTATCCCTAGAAGCTCAGACTTCTCAGGATCAGGGTTTGATTCATACCACTAGATACACCAGGAAGCCCAGCAGAGGTGGTATTTGAGGGCAAAGAGAATTAGAGTGGATCAAGAAGTCAGGGGATGAGCACCAGTTGTGGCTCTAAGTATAAGGACTTTTTATAATAATATAAGAGGGGTGCCTGGGTGGCTCAGTTGGTTAAGTGTCCAACTCTTGATTTCAACTCAGGTCATGATCTCAGGGTGGTGAGATCAAGCCCCGAATGGGATGCTGGGCGTGGAGCCTGCTTAAGATTCTCCCTCCGTCTCCCTCTGCCCCTCCCCCCCAATAAAATAAAAGTAATAATTCATCTATGTATATACCTGATAAAAGAATACAGAAATATATGACCCAAAAATGACAGAAAATTCCAATATTCTTTTCTCAGCAATTGGTATTTAAAAAATATCAGTAAGTATACAGAAGGCTGGAACATCACTATGTACAAACTTCACCTAACTGGCATTTATGGAACACCACATCTAACAACTACAGTGCAAATGAAGTACTATTCACCCACATGAACTACTGTTCTTCCATCAGACGTTTCAATAAATTTAAAAGGACCAAAATCATACAGATAATATTCTGTAACCAAAGCAAAATCAGTTCAAAAATTAGTAACAAAATTTTCTAATTAATGAAAATGTTCAAATATACAAGTAAATGCACAGTGGGTCAAAAAAATCACAGTGAAACTTAGAAAATATTTTGAACTAAAACAAAATGCACATCCAAATATATCAAAGTTTGTGGAAAACATCTAAATCAGTACTTAGCAAAAAAATGATAGTCCTAAATACACATTTCTAAAAAGAAAAAGGCATAAAATCACTAGCCAAGCTTTTGTGTAGGAGATAAAAAGAAAAGCAAATTAAGGTAGAATTAAGAAAATATTGAAAGGGGAAATATATGAAATTGAAAAAAATGGAAAAAATAGTGATGTCATAAATTGGTTCTTGAAAATGTCAATAAAAATTGATAAAACCCTTTTTGGACTGATCAAGCGGAGAAAGAACATGAAAGAAAGCATAAATTACCAATATAGGGAGTAAAGGATGGGAAACAATTACAGATTCTACAGAGATAAAAATAGTGAAGAAATGCTAAAAATGAAATACACCAGTAAGTTTGAAAGCTTATGTGAAATGGAAAAAAAAAATACTTTGAGATTGAAATGACCAAAACTGACACTAGAAGAAAGAGGAGTTCTGAAAAGACTATTAAAGAAATTAAAATCATAATTTGAAAGTTTCCTACAAAGAAAACTGCAGAACTAGGTGGTTTTACTCAAATACCCATTTGAAGAGGGAAAAAAATACCAATTTCACACAAACAATTTTAGACAAGAGGATACTTTCTAGCTCATTTGATATGGCCAGCATTATTCTCATTTTAATACTAAAGACGTTACAAGAAATAAAAATGACAGATCCATACCCCTCATAAAAGTAAATCAAATCCAGCTAAAAAGGATATATCATGACCATGGCGGAATTTATCCTAGAAGTGCAAGATTGTCTTACCATTCAAAAATCAATCAATATAATTCATCACATTAACAAAGCTATAAATTAACATAATAATCACAATGGTTTCAGAAAAAAAACTTGATTACATTCAAAGTTTATTTATGATTAAAGTCTCAGCAAAGTAGAAACTGAATAAGAGCATGTTCAAAAACTTTCATTTCACATCATACTTAATGGTAAGAGTCAGAAGACTTCCCCACTAAGATCAGGACAAGGAAAAGATATCAACTCTCACCATGTCTTTTCAACATCTTATTAGAAGTGTAAAAGGAAAGGTGGAAATAAAAAGAAAAAAGAAAAGGAGAGAGGAAAAAGAGAGGAGGGAGGGGTGAGGGAGGTGGAAAGAAGTTGACTGCCTTTTTTTGGTCATGTATGTAGAAATCTAGGAAAAAACTACTAGATCTAAGACATAATTTTAATAAGATCATTGGGTACAATGTCAATATGTAAATATCTAGTATATTTCTACATACCAGCAGTTACCAATTAGAAAATGAAATTTAAACATAACATTTGAAACTGTACAACATATAAAATACATAATGATATGTCAAATATAATATATGTAAGACCTATACATTAAAAACTATACAATGTTGCTGAGAGAAATGAAATAAAACCTAAATTAATGGAAAGATTTGCTATGTTCATAGATGAAATACTCAATATTTGTTAAGATGTCTAATAAACCCCATATTGGTCAAAAGATTTGACAATCCTCCAAAATATCCCAGCAGGTATTTTGAGAAATTAACAATACAATTCTAAAGAAATTATGTGATTCTAAGAATTTATTTTTTTAAGAGAGAGAGAGCATGCAAGAGTGGGGGTAGGGGCAAAAGGAGAGGAAGAGAGAGAATCCCAAGCAGGCTCTTCGTTCAGTGTGGAGCCCAACATGGGGCTCTATTCCACAACCTTGAGATCACAACCTGAACCAAAATCAAGAGTTGGACACTCAACCAACTGAACCATCCAGGCACCCCTGTGATTCTAAAAATGTGAAGGACCTAAAATAGAAAAAATAATTTTTACCTAGGAGGGCAAAAATAGACAATTTTTACTACTTAAATTTAAGATTTACTATAAAGCTTCAGTAATAAAGTGTGGTATTAGCATAAAGACAGATGTAGAGAAAAATGAAACAGAAGAGAGAATCCAAAAAACAATCCCATATACATGCTCAACTGATTTTCAGCAGAGATGCCAAAGTCATTCATGAGGGCAGCTTTTTCAACTGTTAGATACCATATCTAAATAAATAATAAACTTGATACCTACCTCACACCATATGCAAAACAATAATTCAAAATGGATCACAGACAGAAAAGCAAAACCTAAAACTATAAATCTTCTAGAAGAAAATGTAGGGGACAATACTTGTAGCTTTGTGGTAGACAAAGATTTTTTATACATATAGCAAACAAAAGGCACTGGCCATTTAAAAAAAAAGATAAATTGGATTGCATAACTATTAAACACTTACAGCCTTTAAAGAACACCATTAAGGAAATGAAAAAGCAAACTATGGGCTGGGGAAAAAAAAAACACATATATATATCTCCAACAAATTACTGGTATCCAGAATATTAAAGAAATCACACAAAGCAACAAAAGAAGACAAGCAACCCAATGTTCTAAATGGGCAAAAGATTTGAATAGACACTTCAGAAAAGAACACATTAGGAATTGCAAATAAGTACATAAAATGGTGCTCAACATCATTAGTCATTACAGAAGAGGAATTTGAAAATGGAGATACCACTGCACAATTGCTAGAATGATAAAAATTTAATAGCCATACCAAGTTTTGGCAAAATGTGGAGCAACTAGAACTTTCACACATCGCTGGTGGTATTGCAAAATGGTATAGTCAATTTGGAAAACAGTTTGGTAGTTTCTTATAAAGCTGGACAAACAATTGCCATACCCTTAGATATTTACCCAAGAGAAATAAAAGTGTAAGCTCACATCCACATGACAAATTGTATGTGAATGTTCTTAGTAGCTGTATTCATGATCCAAAATTGGAAAGACTCCAAATGTCCATTAAATTGTGCTTATATTCACATAATGGAATGCAATTCATCAATAAAAAGGAACAAACTACTCATATAAAACAACATAGAAAAACTCAAAAACATTAGGCTAAGAAAGTTGATACAAAAAATGACTATGCACTTTACTTACATGTTCCAGAATAGACACAACTAATCTATAGTGACAGATATGAGATCATCATTTGTATACAGCAGAGGGGGGCACTGAATTCAAAGGGGCATGGAACTGTTCTACCCCTTCAACAGAGTGGTGATTACCTGGGTGAACACATTTATCATCACTCATCCAATTGTGCAGTTAAAATGGGTACACTTTATTGTTTGCAAATTATATCTCAACAAAATTTAAAAAGCTTTTACTAGAAAATATAAGAAAATGTCTTTTTACCTTAGATTTAGGCAAAAAGTACTAATTTTAGGGGCACCTGGGTGGCACAGTTGGTTAAGCATCTGACTCTTGGTTTCAGCTCAGGTCATGATCTCAGGGTTGTAAGATCAAGCCCTGTGTGGGGCTCTGCACTCAACATGGAATCTGCTTGAGACTCTCTCTCCCTCTCCCTCTGCTCCTCCCCTCCATGTGCATGCTCTCTCTCTCTCTCTCTAAAATAAAGAAATCTAAAAAATACTAATTTTAAAAGTAAAGAGAAATCAATCTCATTAAGAATTTATTATTTTAAAGATACCTTAAAAAGATGGAGGAAAAATGGGGCACCTGGGTGGTGCAATCAGTTAAGCATGCCTGGTTCTTAGTTTTGGTTCAGGTCATGATCTCATGGTCAGGGGCTCAAGCCCCACTTTGGGCTCCAGGCTCAGCATGGAGTCTGCTTGAGATTCTCTCTCCTTCTCCCTCCCACTTGTGCTCTCTCTCTCTCTGAAATAAGTAAATCTTTTTTTTCTTTTTCTTTTTAAAGAGAGAGATGGAGGGGAAAAAAACCCTGATACAAAGCATAGATGATAACTGCATGACAGAAAGCCAAAAAGATATAAGCTCCAGGTACAACTGAAGAACACTGAAGAACAAGGTACTTAATCAGCGAGAAAGAAACAATCCACTAATCAATAATAAACAGAAAAAATGAGCAGAAGAAGTAAACATTAATAGGAAAAAAACGTATGCTAAATAAACATGTAACGAGATGTTCAATCTTCACAGTGATCAGGAATATACAAATCATGATCAAAATATGACCCTATTTTACACTGTCTTGACTGGCAAAAATAAGTCAAAAAAATAGTAAGGGGTGAAGAAGTTGTGGATCAGTGGACTATCATATACACTGCTGGTGGCATAAATTAATACAACCACTTTGGAAAACAAACCACTATTATAAGTTGATTTTTAAGTTGATTATTCACAACCCAGTAATTCCATGTCTGTACACAGTCAAGGGAAACTCTTATACATAAACATATGTATGCCAAATAATGTTCATAACTGTAAGGTTTATAATAAGGAAAAAAACAACTAAAAATAAATCAAGTGTCCTTGTTCAGGAAAATAGATAAATAAATCACATACTCAGAAAATAAAATATTATCCATCCCTAAAAATTAAACAACTTGGCTACATATAACAAATTTCATTAACATAATGTTGAATTTAAAAGTTAAGTTCCAAGAGAATATTTACAACATGGTACCCTTATTTGAAAGTTTAAAACTATTTAAACTGAACAATGTGTCAAGCCGAGGTGGAGGGGTATGAATAAATATGTGAAAGAATCATAAAAATAACTGAACTTACCACAGTAAGCAACTACAAAACTTATTCAAATGTATAAAATAACCGTTTTTTTTTTTTAGATTTTATTTATTTATTTGAGAGAGAGAGAGAATGAGAGATAGAGAGCACGAGAGGGAAGAGGGTCAGAGGGAGAAGCAGACTTCCCGGCAAGCAGGGAGCCCGATGCGGGACTCGATCCCGGGACTCCGGGATCACGACCTGAGCCGAAGGCAGTCGTTTAACCGACTGAGCCACCCAGGCGCCCCTAAAATAACCGTTTTTAGGTCTTTATATATCAACTAATACAAGACTGCATTTGAAATCATGAAAAAAACATGAGAAGAGACTGATAGTCACACTAGATCTTCTAACCTAAAGACACTTTTTGATCCATTTTGCATGGAAATCAAACAAGAACACGGAATGGAAGTCTCAGTAGGTGGAGGGAACATTTTGTGGTACTGAGGTGAAACAAAACTCTGAAGCGTGTTAAGAGAGGGAAAGAAGCTGAAGTGAGAAAGTACAAAATAGCTCTGTAAAAATTATCCACAAGTTCTTGGATGACTCCTAAGATGTGTATCTAGCTTGCAAAGAATCTAAGAGGATGTGATTGACCTGCTGGGAGAATGGAGAAATGAGCAGATATTTCAGAGGACAAAGAATGCTAGAAACATGTTAAACTCTAATACCAATAACTTTCAACTGAGACTCCAGGAGGCCATGTCCTAAGTGTAAGAATCCTGTTACAAGAGTGAGGAAAAGATCTCCAATAGCAACACTGTAACTGGGGCGCCTGGGTGGCTCAGTCATTAAGCACCTGCCTTCGGCTCAGGTCATGATCCCAGGGTCCTGGGATCGAGCTCTGCATCGGGCTCCCTGCTCTGCGGGAAGCCTGCTTCTCCCTCTCCCACTCCCCGTGCTTGTGTTATCTCTCTTGCTGTGTCTTTCTCTGTCAAATTAAAAAAAAAAAAAAAAGTAACTGATAATCAAGAGACAAAATAACCAATAAAATTAAATCTTTAGTAGATGAATATTGAAGATAACAGACCAAGATTTGAAAATAAATAGCACATCTAGGTCACATCTATATGTTATGTAAAACAGAAGAAATGAGAAAGAACCTGGATATAAAGTTGAAATTTTTGCACGGATAATTTGAACCCATAAAAAAGAATTATAAAGACAATCATGAACTGTAAAACAAAAATGTAAAATAAGATATTCACTGAATCAGTGTAAAAACAGGACCCAAGAGAAGATAGGACTAGTTAACTCAAAGACATGTTTATGCCCAATATTCAAATGAAGCTCAGAGAGTGGAAAAAAGGGGAAAACATAGTACAAAAGATGTGGGTTCTTGTTAAACATGTCTAATAAATGTTTAATTGTCTGAAAAAGGGAGACAACGTGTCACAAGCAATATTAAAAGAATAATGGCTGAGAATTTCCCATAATGAAATACATTAAACCATTGACTCAACAAATACAGCAGGATAAAGGGGGGAAAAAAAACTATACCTTCCTACATGCATTATATTCAAATTTCTGAAAATCAAAGACAGAGAAAATCTTAAAACCAGCTTAAAAAATATATATATATATATATATACACACACACACACACTCCCTGGAGAGGTGCAACAATAAGACTGATGACTGACTTTTCAAAATAAAATCCAGGTAGACAAAAGACTAATGAAATTACATTTGTAAAGTATTTTTAAAAATAACTGGAAACCTGAATTTGATACCCAGTGAAAATTTACTTCAAAAAATAATGGTGAGGTACCTTGTGATAATGGCCATGAAATAAAGTGGTTATAGAAACCCTCTTGTAGATAGCAATTAGAAGCACTTTTATTTTTTATTTTCTTCTCTTAATTATTTAAAAGATATATGACTGGAGTTCTAGTTCTGCAATGTTGGCATAAATCTACTATAGCCCATAGCTCCTGCTTGATGGAACTCTAATTTCTAGAGAAAATGCAGAAAATAGTCACCTGAGGACTCTAACGGGTGACAAAAAAGGTAGGTGGAATGTGAAAGGGAGTCAAAACTTAGAGAAGCAAACCACACACAGATGAATTTCCTCTCTCTCGGTCTCTGTACAGACATACACAAACACATGCACTAGACACAGAGACATATGCTGTATTAATTGCTGTATTAATTATATAAAATTATATATATTTCTCTCTCCTGTATTCATGCTCCATTTTATCCCTAATGGGGCCCTTACTATGATCAGTGTGGTGGTGACAGCAGTGATACCTAAAGGCAGCATGGAAACCCATCACTGCTCTAGATTCAGCAAACCTGAACACAGAAAAAACAAAAATTATTCAATCTGAAAAACAAATAGAGACAGAAAAGTTTGAAAATGAAAGAGCCTTGGAACCTACTGGACATTATATATGTCAATATTGATATATGTGCTGATGGAACCCTAGAGGAAAAGAAAAAGGTTTTCTCACAACACACACAACAAATATTTAAAGTAATAATTACAGAAAATTTACAAATTCAAGACACTCAATGAACTCCTAAAAGCATATGCACATGGGGCGCCTGGGTGGCTCAGTCGTTAAGCGTCTGCCTTCAGCTTAGGTCATGATCCCAGGGTCCTGGGATCAAGTCCCACATCGGGCTCCCTGCTCCACAGGAAGCCTGCTTCTCCCTCTCCCACTCCTCCTGCTTGTGTTCCCTCTCTCACTGTGTCTCTCTCTGTCAAATAAATAAATAAAATCTTTAAAAAAAAAAAAAGCATATGCACAAAGAAAACCATGCTTAGATGCATCTTAATCAAGTTGCTGAAAACCAAAGGAAAAAAATTTGAAAGCAGCCAGAGGAAAACAGCACATTACATACAAGGGAATCAGGATTGGGACAACCATGGATTTCTCTTAGAGAATGCAGATGCCAGGATAAAAAACTATCAACTTAGAGTTCTATACAAGGTTAAAATATCCTTCAGGAATAAAGAAGAATTAAGGCTCAGGAAAAGGGAAACTAGGAGAATTTTTTGCCAGCAGACCTGCACTACAAATAATGCTAAAGGAATCGTATCAGGCTAAGAGAAAACAACTTTAAAGGGATATGTGGATCACTGGAAGGAAAGGAGAATAAAACAAATGGTAAATATCTAAAGACTTTTTTTTTCCCACCTGAAGTACTTTTAATTGTGCATGACTGCTGAAATTAAAAAATCATTATATCGTATGGGAGGGTTTCCAATGTATGTAGATATATATGACACCTATAACATAAAGTAAACTAAAGATAATCTGAAAGTTATAGGAACCTATGTTACATTTTATGTAACATAGTACAATATTAACTCTAAGTAAACTGTGAAATACAGACACAGATATGGACCTACAGATATATAGAGTGATATATCCCTAAATAAGGCCCCTAAATATTGATACAGAGATAATCCCCAAAATCAAATAAAATAAACTAAAATGGAACATTAAAAATATTCAAATATGTGATCCAAAAGAAGGCAAGAAAGGGGGCACAAAATGCCAAGATAAAAAGAGAATAAAATTAACAAACTTGTAGACAAAAATCCAACTCTATCAATAATTAGCTAAGATGGGAATGGCCTGAACACTTCAGTTTAACAGCAGGTATTGACAGGGTGGACAAAAAGTAAGACCCTACTATTAGCTCCCTATAGAAGTCATAATTTAAACATAAATGCTAGCCAGATTGAAAATAAATGGGTGGATAATGGCAAACTTGCCAAGTTTTATGGAATGTAGCCAAAGCAGTGCTCACAGGGAAATGTGTAGTATTAAAAGCTGATATTACAGAAAGACTAAAGACATAAAATAAGTAATCTAAGTTTCCACCTTAGAGGAAAAAAGAGCAAATTAAACCCAAAACAAACAAGAGAAGGGAAATAATAATAAAGACATAAAATAAGTAATCTAAGTAACACCTTAGAGGAAAAAAGAGCAAATTAAACCCAAAACAAACAAAAGAAGCGAAATAATAAAGAGAAATATCTTTGAATTTGAAAACCAAAAAACAAGAGAGAGAAATCAATGAAACCAAAAGCAGGCTTTTGAAAAACTTAGGCTTTTGATAAAACTAGTCAGACTGACCAAGAAATAATGACACGAATCACCAATATCCTCAATGAAAATGAGACATCACTACAGACTTTAAAATAGTAAGTAAATATTATAAATAATTATATGCTCATAAATTAAACAACTTAAATGATAAGGACCAGTTCCCTGAAAGACATAAATTATCATAATCCACTCATGAAGAAATAGATAACCAGAATATCCCAAATATATATATATTATTTTTTTAAAGATTTTATTTACTGATTTGAGAGAGAGAGCACAAATGGAGTGGAGAGGGAGAGGGAGAAGCAGACTCCCCGCTGAGCAGGAAAAGCCCCCAAATATAAATTAAACACATAAAATTTGTCATTAAAAAATCTTTCAAGGGGTGCCTGGGTGGCTCAGTCAGTTAAGCATCTGCCTGCGGCTCAGGTCATGATCCCGGGGTCCTGGGATCCAACCCCAAGTTCAGGCTCCTTGCTCAGCGGAGAGCCTGCTTCTCCCTCTGCCTGCTGTTTCCCCTGCTTGTGCTCTCACAAATTGGATGAGGAAAAAACCACTAAGGCTAAGACCAAGATGATCAGATGTTAGAGTTATCTGATAAGGATTTTAAATGTCATCATTAAAATGTAGCAACAAGCAACTACAAATTCTCTTGAAACAAATGAAAGAAAAGTAGAAAACTCAGCAAAGAGAGTACAAAATAGAACGAAAAGGAAATCATGGAACTGAAAAAAATACAATAAAAATTTAAAAACCCATTGGATTGGAATCAATCATAGAATTTAAATGATGAGAAATAGAATCAGCCACTGGAGAACAGAGCAATGAAATTTACCTAACATGAGCAGCAGAGAGAAAACAGACTGAAAAAGAGATGAATAGGACCTCCGCTTAGGGACTTGAGGGACAAAAGACCTAAACTTCACTGGAATCCTGGGAGGAGAAAAGAAAGAGTGGGGGCCAAAAGAGTATTGTTAGCAATTTCCTGAATTTCAGGAAAGACATACAAACCTATAAATTCAAGAACATAGGAACTGCAAACAGGATAAATTCAAAGAAATCCACATCAAGAGGCATCATAATAAAACTTCTGAAAACTAAATATGAAAAAAATATCTTTAAAGCATCCCGAGAAAAACTATCCAGAAGAAAACCAATTTACATGACACTGACTTCCTCATCTGAAACCATGGAGGCCGAGAGAGAATGGCACAACACTTTTCCACTTCTCACTTCTCAGGAGGGAAAAAGAAAAAGAACTCTCATCCACAAATTCTGTATCTGGCAAAACTATCCTTTGGGGATGAAGAGGAAATAAAGATATGATCAGATGAAGGAAAACTAAAAGAATGTGTGGCTAGCAGATCCTTAAAGATTGCCAAAGGAAGTTTATCAAACAGAAAGGAAAAGACAGAATAATTCTTGGAGCATCAGAAATATGAAAGAAGGGGAAAAAGAGCAGAAATATGAGTATATACAATAGACTGTCCTCCCCATGAGTTTTATAAATCATATTTAATGATTAAAAGATAAATTATAACACCATCTGATATGCAAGACAATGGTATTTAAAAGTGAAGAAGGAAAATGGACCTAAATGAAAGTAAGATTTCCAGACATCACTTGATGTGACAAAATGTTGATATGAGTAGGCTATGATAAGTCACATGTGTATATCGTAATGCCCAGAGCAAACACACACAGACATAAGTACAAATGAAACTGAGGAAATCTAAAACTGATTCCGATTCATGAACTCTATCAATATCAATATCTTGGTTGTGTTATTGTACACACGTATTACAAGGCACCACCACTGGGAGAAACTTAATAAAGGGTATACTGGATTTCTGGATTTCTCTCTATTATTTCCTACAACTGAATGGAATTATGTTAATCTCAAAATAAAAGTTTAAAGAAGAATATTCTGAAAAGAAAGAGAAATCAGAAGGTACCGACCTTTCTAAATATTGGAACATATTATAAAATAGTAAGAGTCAAAACATCAAGGTATAGAACTCATCTAGAATAAAGAAATAATAAGTAGCATCAAAAAGGCAAAAAAATCACAACCACATTTACAGGAGAAAGTTAAAATATAAATTATATAAATTATACAATTATCTTGATAGTTGTAAAAGAACCTTTGACTGAATATAAATTGTATAAAAAATATATATAAAATATATAAATTATATAAATTATACAGTTATCTTGATAGTTGTAAAAGAGCCTTTGACTGAATTAATACGCCTTCTTGACAAAACTGTTAGCAAACCAGGAACTCAGGGGAATTTTCTCAATCTTAAAGCAAGCACCTACCAAAAATATGTAGCAAACATAATATAAAATTGGACATTATAAAAAGCTGTCCTCTGAGATCAAGAACAGGATAAGAATGCCCACTATCACTACACTTATTCAGTTTGAACTGAAGACCCGAAGTAGTGCAATAAGAAAAGAGAAAGGAATAAAAGGCATTAAAATGGGAAAGAAAAAATAAAACTCCCATTTTTCATATATGATGTGACTATATATAGAGAGAAAATCTTAACGATCTATAGGTAAACTATTAGAATAAATCAGTAAATAGTTCACTAAAAGCAAGTTTAATATACAAAACCAATAATATTTCTACATACACACAACAAACAAGTAAAAAAATAAATCTGAATATATACTATTTATAATATAATCACAAATATTAACATATGGGGAAAAATTTAAAAATAAGTTATTCAAGATCTCTACAGCAAAAACTACAAAATTTCCTGAGAGAAACTGAAGAAGATCTAAATAAATTGAGGGGCACAGTATGTTCACAAACTGGACTACTCAATGTTGGTAAGATGTTAATTCTCCCTAAATTGATCTAGAGTCCATGCAATCTCAATCTAAATTCCAGATTTTTTCAGAAAATAGAAATCGAAGTTTAAAATGTATGGGGAAGGGCAAAGGGCCCAGAATAGTCAAGTCTATCTCAAAAAAATGGAGAAACCTAGAGGACTTACACTATCAGCACTCAGGAGCTATTATAAAACTGTGATCGTTGGGGCACTCGGGTGGCTCAGTCGGTTACATATCCAACTCTTGATTTCAGCTCAGGTCATGATCTCAGGGTCATGGGATTGAGCCCCATATTGGGCTCACTGCTGGGCATGGAGTCAGCTTAAGATTCTCTCTCACCTTTTGCCTCTGCCGCACCTCCTCCCCCCTCCACCCCACGCTTGCACGTTCTCCAAAAACAAACAAACAAAAAACTTTGATTATTAGGACAGTATGACACTGATACACACACAAATGGCCAAATGAAATGGAAGAGAATGTCCAAAACCAGACCCAAAATATACAGTTACCTGACCCCTGAGAAAGGGAGTATGGTAAAGCAGTAGGGAAAAGAGTTTATTCTTTCAATAAACAGTATTGTGTCAATCAAATACCTGCATTTTTTAGAAGACTTTAGTTATTTATTTGACAGAGAGAGACACAGCGAGAGAGGGAATACAAGCAGGGGTAGTGGGAGAGGGAGAAGCAGGCTTCCCTCAGAGCAGGGAGCCCAATGTGGGGCTCGATCCCAGGACCCTGGGATCATGACCTGAGCCGAAGGCAGACGCTTAACGACTGAGCCACCCAGGTGCCCCTACCTGCATTTTTTTAATGCACCTTGCCTCCAAACACACATTACACAGAGATCAATGCCAGATGTAATGCAGATACAAATGAGCAATGTAAAACAAGAAAACATTTAGAAGAAAATATAGGATGACAGCTTCGTGTTCTTAAATGAGTACACATTTTTTAAACAGCACATCAAATGTAGTAAACAAATAGGAAAAAGATGGTAAATTGGATAAATTAAACTACATTAAGATTCAGAATTTCTGTTCATTAAAAGATATCATTAAGAGCATTAAAGAGGCAAGGCACAGCATGTGAGAACAATGCCAATAGATATATTTATAAAGGACAAATATCTAGTTCACCTACAAATCACTAAGAAAAAGTCCAAAAGCCAAATTAAAAAAAAAAAAAAAAGGGCATGAAGACTTGAACAGGCACCTCACAGAGGAGATCTCCAAATGACTAAGAAACACATAAAAAGGAGCTCCACACCATTAATCATCATGAAAATGAAACCACCACAGTGAGAAACCATTACCCACCCACCAGAATGGCTAGTGTGTAAAAGACTAACAACCCATGTTAGTTCGCTGAGGGTCAATGAAGCACAACTGAAGCTCTTAAGAACCACCCACTAGGAGGGGTGCCTGAGTGGCTCAGGCGTTGGGCGTCTGCCTTCAGCTCGAGTCGTGATCCCGGGGTCCTGGGATCGAGCCCCACATCGGGCTCCCTGCTCTGCGGGAAGCCTGCTTCTCCCTCTCCCACTCCCCCTGCTTGTGTTCCCTCTCTCTGTCAAACAAATAAATAAAAATCTTTAAAAAAAAAAAAACCACCCCCTAGGAATAAAACTGGTAACAAGCCCTTCAGATAAGGGTTTGGTGGCATCTCTCAATCATACACATGCCTTCTGACCTAGTAATTCAACTCTCAGGGATACACCCAACAGAAAGACATATATATGTTCCCCAAAAAGATGTTCTAAGAATGTTTATAGCCGTATTATTGGTAATAGACAAAATCTGCAAACAGCTCAAGTGCCTTCAACAACAGAATACATTAACCAAGCGTGAAATAGTTGTAAGAGGCATATTATATGTCAACATATATTAATTGTGTCTTTTTAGTTTCTGTATTTCTGAAGCTTTGCCATCTAGAGTCTTGCTAATCCTTGGAGAGACTGCTCCTGGAAGGGCTAGTTGATTCCCGGGGACAGTAAAGGACTCTCCAGCAGGTGTGCCTTTCGTTGGCAAACTAACCAATCCGGAGCCTGCCGCCCCACCCCCAACCACCTGCTTTCTGGAGCTCTTCTGCTCTGAGCTACTATTCCTCTGCCCTCATCCTAGGGTAAGATAGCAGACAGCTAGGAACAGCCCTTACACCCCAGAGCCCGCTGACATTATGTCAGTTCAAACTACCCAATCCTGAGCCTGTTTCCTCTGCCTCACCTATTCATTCCTGCAAGAACCACAATAAAATCTTTCTCCTGCTCCCTCGGCGGCCTGGCAGCCTGACTCACCCTGCTGCTTCATCTTGCAGCCCTGTGTGGTGTGTGGGGCAGGCGCCCAACTCTTGGGAACTGTAACAAATGGTCTTTTCAATGGTAGGCATCTCTGGATTTGTTGTCCTCACCATACCGGAATAATAATGATAAAATTTACATTTTAAAACACAGTAAGAATGAATGAACTAAAGTACATACAACAGTAGTAATGAATCTCACAAACATGATGTTGAGCAAAAGAAGGCAGTTACAACAGTGTGTAGAGTGTGTGCATTAGAGGTCAATGGTGTTTCTGCTGGTGGGTGTAGTGACCGGAAGGGGGCACGAGGGTGACCCCTGGAGTCACTGACGATGTCCTCTTTCTTAATGTGGCTGTAGCTTGCATGGGTGCATTCACTTTTTGAAAATACACCGTGATAAATACTGATGGTTTAGGCACTTTTCTGTACAAGTGCTACATGTCAGTTTACATTAGAAAAATCATGAAGATTCAGCCACAATTATATTCAGAATAAAATAGAAAGCATTCCAAAATGGGAAAGAATAAATTATCTGATGCCTCCTATAATAAGTTTAAAAATTAACAATAAAACAAACACTAGGCAGCAAGGAGACAGGAAGAAAAACAAATCAATTAATTAGAGAAACATAAAATACAACAAAATTGATTAAGCAAATTAGACCTAGTTCTTTGAAAAAGATCAATAAAAAAACTTCTGTCTAGTCTAATCAAGCAATAAAGGGAGATAACGCTAAAATACACAACAGTAGCAATGAAAAGAGAAATATTTCAACAGATAGATACTTTGAAAATTTGCAAATACGATACAGAGCTTTAGTCGTGAATTTGAAAACGCCAGTGTTATACAAGATTTTCTGTAAAGCAGATTACTAAAAATTGCTCAAGGAAATGTAGAAACCAGGAAAGAGAATTTCCAAGATATCAAAGTAATAGCTCCAAGACCAACAACCAGCCCAGGTAATTTTACAAGTTAAATTATTTCCAACTTTCAAGAGTTCTGTCCCTATAAGTGCAAAAGAATGAGCGATTCTCTCTCCATGTTAAGCAGGGAGTATAAGCCTAACACAAGCTGAACATAAGCATCTGAGAGGGAAACTATAGGTCAATGTCATATATGCATGTAGGTGGAAAACCTCAACTGTCATAACAAAAAAGCAAAAGCATCACTCTATCAAAACGGGTAACCAGGCTCAACTCCTGGGAAAGGTCTCCTCATTTATAAAAAGGAAAAAAACACACAGAAAGAAACCACCCTCTTCTCCCACTTGCTACTGTCCTTCTGGGTCTGACAGCTAGAACCACCACAGCCATCCTGAAATTATGAAGACAGCTCAGACTACACCCTGAGGATAGCCAAGTAGGAAGATGAATAAGACCCAAGCCTTTGATCTGGGCACAGAATGTCTGCCTTGGCCAACTCTGGAGCCACCCTAGCTCCAGGCTTCTTTTTATGTGAGATAATAAGACTTCCTTATTGTTTAATCCACCTGAGATGAACATTCTGTTACTTGCAGACAAGTACGTTCTAAAAGTGTACAAAGACTGAAAGGGAAAAAAAGTGAGAAAAGAGGCTAAGAATGTTTTAAAAATCAATGGCGAGACATGGGGAATTTAGCAGGGCATAGGGTAGATGTGATGTTCAAATCCACAGGGAAAGGAAAGATTCCTGGATAATAGAAACCAATACTGAAAAACGTAAACGCTAGGTCATCATGTCACAGTTCATCCCAAATCAATCCCAAGGAGATGGCAGGTTACACTGAAATAAAATCAAACCATAAAAATACTAGAACAAAGTATGGATGAATAGTACTTACTCTGTGAACTGGGTATGACTTTCTAAAAAATACAAATACATAAATTGTTAAACATCTGTGTGAAATTATTTTCTTCAAAGGCAAACAATTTATGGGAACAAAATATCTGACACAAATAATTATCAATTCCCTTCTGAAAGACAGGTTATACGAGGTGACAAGAAACACTTCATCACCAATATAAAAGAGCAAGGGACCTGAGGTGTACTTTACAAAATGTGAAATGCAACTGACCAATGACTACATTTTTAAATGCACAATCCCACAAGAAATGCAAATTTATCAACATTATGTTTCCATACTGCTGCCAAATTAGGAAAAATGTTTAATATATCACTCAATGTTTTGAGCACAGGACGTAACAGAGACTTCCATATACTACTGGTGGATATGCAAATTGTTATATCTTTCTATAATCAATTTGAAAAATAGGTGTCAACAATATAAACAACTTTAAAAAATTATTATCCTAGGTTTGGTAATTCCATTTCTTAAAAAGTAGAAGGAAATAAATATAGATGCAATAAAGTTGCATATATTTTGGATGTTCATTACTACATTATTCCATAATAATATGGTGTAAATGCCTAAACATTCATCATATACGAAGATAAAATAAGTGATGGCTCCCTGTAAACTGAGTAATGTATTTCCATTAAAAATCACAGTAAAGAATAAAGGAATGAAAAAATGCTTCCCATATAGCATTAAGTGGAAAGTCAGGATATAAAAATGTATGCATAATAAATAGCAAATTGATAAATATACATATCACTTTCTATATTGTTATGTACAGAGCAAAGGAAAAAAGAAAGAAAAATAAAGAAAGAAGGTAAATGCACCAGAAATGCTAACAGTATTTATTCTTTGGTTCAGAGATTATAGCTGACTTTGATATTCTTCTTTTCATTTATCTGTATTTTCTCATCGTTCTGCCCTAAATGAGCATGTATTGATGCTATCTTCAAAATGAAGTGATAAACATACTTAAAATGAAACACTTAATTGTATCTTTTCCTTATCCCTTTACTCAGATGAAGCGGCAGGGTTTGTTTCTGTTCTCTCAGCTCTATCAAACGCAGTTCTGCACAAGGGTTTGGAACAGTTGACATTTTACTTGGGAAATATGCTGCAAGAATGCTAATCCACGAAGAGACTGAAGTTTATTTCTCTTCCGTGACTCACTGTGCACAGCTGGGAGCCTCTACAAAGCTGCACAACACTCGGGCCGGATTCTCCTGGCCTCACCACTGCCCACCTCCCTTTCTTCTTCATTGCGAAATCCACCGTGCAGCTCTTGGCACCAGCTGCTGGAGGCATCAGGTAAAGGATTCCACCTGTGCTCTAAGTGGTAGCCCCTACTTCATCACCAGAGCCATCTTGTCTACTGGCTGGTGCCTTTTCCACCTGGCCTCACAGCTTAGAACTTCTGAGCCCTGAGAATGTGGGAGGATTTGTAACACGGTGTAGCAGACCTGGGCGAGAATGTTAATGATGCACTTTCAAGCCCGGGAAGGGCCGGGGTCCTATGGCATGGCAATCACTACCTGATGAGCAATTATTACTCTACGAATTATTAGCAGCCACAAGGCCCTCCCAGGGACATGACATCAAGGAGGGCATTTGATTCCTGTCCAAAGCCAGCTTTCATGAAGAATGGAAACTGACAGAGAAGACAGAAGAAGCATCTTAAACTGGTTAAAGGAGAGGGAAGCCCTCCCACTTCCTTGGGTCATGGCTGGAATGGGGAGGCCGAGCCAAGGGTATCAGCAGGCTCCAAAAGGAAGGGACTTTGAGGCCCTACTGCTGGTTCTGCAGGGGCAGGTAGAGTGGGGTAATGGGAGGATGGGGTGGAAAGTGGGCTGAGTGGAGTGAGGGGGTCATGGAATCGCATTGTCCTGAGTTCAGAAAGAATGCTCCAGGCCCTCTACCACACATCACCCTCAGGAAATCTGCCTTCCAGCCCCAGCACAGATACACCCTTGTTAGTGCTACATAACTGAGTTATTCCAGTCTCTGAGCCTCGATTTCCCATGTAGAGCTGCTCAGAAAACCATAAAGATATTCGGGATGGGGGGAGATGGTGCAGGGGAACCTCAGGACCCTCGACCCCAATTTCCCACCTATTGCAACCACTGAATGTCGGCTTCTACAACTGTTTAATGTATTTGGGTTCCAATAAGATTCTGCTGGAACAGATTTTCTAGGACTAAAGAAAAGCTTGAAGACACTGGACTAAATTCTTTCTCCACCTCTTGGTTCTAACTGGATTCTACTCTATCGCAGGGAGCAGAAACAGCCCTGTTCTCTCTCACCACACTAGAGTGTTCTTTGCCCTAGAATGCCAACACATAGAGCAAACTCAGAGGCGTTCCCGATGCTTCCCGCCCACTTCCCCGCCATCCTGGCCAAGGAGGCAGGCCACCCTCCACTAAGCCAGTGAATCAGGTGGATGGCACCCATGGGAAATGAGGTTCAAAGGGCCTCCCCAGCGTGTCAGTGCAACAGGAACTCTGTGTTGGTAGAAGGGAATGAGTCTCCCACGTCAGTATCATTAGGATGGAAAAGGGCAGATATCCTCTGCAATCATGTCATGGAAAAAACGTTTCTGCAGGGCTGTAGCTGGTGTTAACTCCAGGCAAGTCATGCTTGTGGGAAAGAAAAAAAAAGACAACCATGTTTTCCTTCTTCCTTTAATCACACCATAACAGTCCTGAAAACAAAATTTCATCAGAGGCCACATTCCCAGCACACTCTCCCCCTGGTTCTCCATAGAGAGTGGCTATCTGCTCCCACGCGTGAAGGGAGAGTGGGCACTGCACGGGCACGCAGAGCCCCCCTCCTGTCTCTGGCCTCAGGCTTCTGTACACGCTCTGGGGAGGTGCTGGGGTCCAGGGCACGTCAAGGTGGAAGGCCATGTTCTAAGCCTGCCTGCACGTCTCTGCTTTTGTGGGGTCCAGAGTAGACAGCTCAGAGAAGGGGTATGGCCCTGCCTGCAAGAAGTTGACAGCCCGCACCACACGGGACAGTACTCACTGCCAAGGGTCGCGTCAGGGTCATTACACGCACGGACCCCTTGATTCAACCAGGAGGCTCATGGTATCTGTACCTCCCAACTGAGCAAATGAGGGTTTGGAGAAAGGAAGTGGCTGCAAAAGCTCAGGAGAGGCAGGAGCAACACAAAAGTCCCCAGGTCAGTGAAACAACATTGTAAGGCACCACCGTTCACAGTAGGTGTTCAATAGTCCTTTCTCTGCTCCCTTCTGTCCTACATGAAAGAGTTTCCCATGCCTCCACCTTTGGAAACCTCCATACAGGGGGCTTCCAACAATCCCGCCCCAGCTCATGTAATAAGCTGAGGACATTTGCCTGGGTAAGGCCATGGGACTCTCCTTTGCAGATTTCTGTCTGAACACAGAGAAAACCGAGGAGAAATTTGTGGAGCTCTGATAGTAACAAGCATGCACCTCCAGGACAAATGCCAGGCCAAGTCCCATGGGAGCTTGACGTGACTTTGCAGCAAAGCCTACCCCCTGTGAGGTTGCTTGGTGATCACCCATGCCAGGCAGCTCCAAGCAGAACACAGAGATGACTGATATTTTGCCTGGAGTTACACAGCGGGCTGGTGACATAGACCTTTGATTTTGCCATCCAGCACTCCCTCAACAAGAACACATTTCCTGGATGAGATAATTTAATTAGTATTTGTCCAGCACCCTGCAGTGAAAGGCAATCACCTATTCCTTCCATCCTCTGAAGGGGCTGAGTAATCCAGTCTCTTGATGCCACTTAATCTAAAACGTCTGGGTGACTCACCCTCCCTGCGATTTCCCTCCAGAGTATTTACTTTAAGAAAACATCCATTTACTCCCTAATTTAAACAATTCCTTTTGGTTTAAATCTTAAAGAAGCTACTTGGTTTTTGTTTTTGTACCTGTATTTGTTTGTTTGCTGTAGTTGTTTTTAAACTTATATATACATGTGTATATTTACAACCACATAGACATGTATGTATACATATGTCTACATATAGAATATAGAGAAATTATAATGGACCACATAATATATAATATATGGAAATTATATAAATATCAATATAAAGAGATTAGGATATACACATATATCGAGACATATATCATCTCTGCAGAGACCCCCTGACCCTGCTCCAACACGACAGCATCTAGCAATCAGCCCAGTTGGCTCCTCTGACCTTTCTGAACTGGCTGTGGCCAGAGAGATGCAGTCGGGGGTTCCTCAGAGTTACCCCTGCCTCCTTAGCATGAATCATCTTTGCACCACCTTTGTGTGCTTTGGGACCCTAACCCTACCCTCAAGTCTGCTGCCCACCCTAAACTTTACTTTTAGGTCACCCCAATTCCCCAGCCCTACCCTTCACAGCCCCATCTTCCACCAGGACCCACAGCTCAGCCCTGCCTTCAAAGGCTGCCCTAGACCAGTGACACTCTGTCCCAATTGCCTCCTCACCTGGCTTTATCCTGAAACTTCCCAGACTTTGCTTGAATGCACCATGGGCCTGAATAACAAACATTTGCTATAGTAAATCCCATTCCTCGCTTTCCAGACAACTTCTCCCTAACAGAGATAAGCTGCCAGGCAGACAGATAACAACTGGGATATGCAGTTATTAAGGTCAGATTTTAAAATGACAAAAGGATACATTTTAAAATAAAGCCCACTTGAAAATCAGCTTCCCTTCCAACTCAATTACATTCAGGCCTCCTGCTTGCCGAAGCTCCTTAGACTGAGAGATTCCAGCCCCCATTGGCTTCGGGGTTTTGGAGGAGCGTTGCCATGGCAACAGGGAAGGCCCAGACACCTGAAAGAGGAAGTGGAGGACACAGTGCCTCTTGGTCTCTCAGGCACCTGGAGTGGCCAGCAGGGGGTGGGGGGGGTGGCTAGGAGGCAGGGACCCCCACAGCCAGCATTCCCACCTACTGTGGGACATTGTTGTGGAAGCTGAGCTGAAAGAACGCGGGTAGGGGCAGCAAGGGAGCCAGCAAGTGGGCCCTGAGCGTCTGTAGCCTCTGAGGGGGATGAAGGCAAGGACGGTGGCAGATGTGAATAGTCACCTCCTCGGCAGGTGGCTACACTCTGCAAGCCCCTTTTGTATCTGGGTGACTAAAAGGGCTCCCTGATCCTGGTTGCTCCTCACCAGGTGGGAGTCCCAACACAAGCCAATTTCTGTTGGGGTCCTGAATGACCTGGACCAATGCTGACCATTCCTGGCCCCCCCACCAAGGCTCCCAGCTTTGGGCATCCCTAACAGACATCACGAGGTCTCCCTGAGGCCCTTGACATTGCACGTCACACCTTGGCCCTCCAGGGTACCACACCATAGAGGCCAACACCCTTTACGATGCCACAAACAAACCCCTGAGCTCCAAAACGTCATCAAAACCTGTGTGGCACTGTTGCATCCCAACCAATTACTCAACCTCCCATTATTTATATGACCAACTGGTGACTCCACCTTCCGTCCTAAGATGGGCTGAAACTCCCCAACTCCCACATCACACATGGGCCCCCGGCCACCCCAGTCCCTCTGTGGGGAGCCAGTCCTCCTCCCATGTGATAGCCGATGACCACTCCGGCATGTTCTCTAGCCCTCACACCCTCCACCGCTCCACACATGTATCTTTCTACCTGGTCCTCAAGGAGTACAGCCAAAGAATGCCATCACCCAGATTGGCAATCTCCCGAGAACACATTAGCCTTTCCTGACCCTGCACTGCCCCCAGCCAATGCCAGAGGCCAGGCTATTGCCAAGGGTTTATCCTGCTATGATGAGAGCCCACTATGCTCTTCATCTCTTGGGCCCTGATGAGTAGAGACGTCCTCCTCTCAAGTGTATAGAAATGTATGTGTGTGAGTGTGTCTGTGTGTGATTATATGAGCCTGTGCCTGAGTGTATGGCAACCAGTTAATGCCCCGACAAACACATGGGTCTTCTGTGCGGACCATTCCTGGGAGTGCAGCTAAGCCAGCTGAGTGGCTGGGCTGTGTAACCCCACCATCAGCTCCACACTGGCTCGCAGTGACCACATCTGAGGTTCTCGGATAACTGTGCCAATACCTTGCTTCCTACATTGACCTCTCGGTCCCAATACCTACTAGATTCTTGACTTCACAAGCTTCCCCTTAACTTTGGGGGTTCCAACCCGGGGTAAAAGCTGCCTCCTCCAACCCCAAGTCTTCAGTCCTGAAAATCCTTCATAGGAGGAGAGAGGAAGAGGCAAGGTATTACTGGAAAGAGACCCCAGGCCTGCCACTCGCATGAGCACCAAACAAAACAACCAAATCCCACCCGGAGCTACGCAGCTTGTCTGCCTCTCCTTTCTTCCTCCACTGAGCTCTACTGCCCCCTGCTCCTCACCCTCCTCATGGTTCATTTTTCTGTTCATGGCTTTGTCTCACTCTTAGATCTGGGGGACACTGGCAGGAACCTTGGACTCTTGCCTCAGCCACAGTTACACCTGTCCCTGCAGTTGGGCTGATCTCAGCCCCTCCGGGAAAACACGATACCCTTTGCATCCTCAGGCCTGCTTGGTTGGCTGTCCAGGGCCAAGAAGCAGGACCAGGTGGCGCCAGGGGCCCTGCTGTACTCAGAGACTGCATTAGCAGAATTTCCTGGTCGAAAAACTCTCTGAGGCTTCTCCACACTGTGCCACATGAATCCTGCTCAGAACACAGAGCCAGTGGCACCACTGCAGGAGCAGAGGGGGGTGGGGGCCCTGAGACTTACCTTACGCATGTCTTTGCCAAAGGTCTCACTGTAGGTTGTGCCAAGGATTTCAAACTGGACGTAGGGATTCGAGCTGTCCTCCCGAAACTCCATCACCCCTGTGAGACCAGTGATGTGGCCCTGCAGGAGAGAAGGAAAACTCATTGAGGAAAATATGGATGGGGTAAGGGATGGAATCCTAAAGACGAAAAAGGAGAAAGAAGTAGTCACCGAGAATGGGATGATCAAGATCTTAAGGAAGCAGTGAACAGGATGTAATGAGGACAGGGCTGCTAGCAGTCCTATAGCCCCAGAATAGGATCGACACTTCCCAGACCTCTGCTCACAAGGGACATTCCAAAGGCTTGCACTTGACATTCATGATAAGAACACCTGCTCCGTGCCACATGTCATGCTAGCAATGAGATCAAAGAATGACAGCTTTGTTTCCACCCTCCTAGAGCTTACAGTCTTCCCTTGCAATCTGCTCCAGAGGTCACCTGAGCTTGAGCCAAGAGGGAGGTCGAAGGTCAACAGAGCCATATCAGACCCATGGCGGTAAGTTACAGGGAAGCAAGCACGTGCCCTGGAGGCCAACACCATCTCAAGTCCTGGCTTTGCCGCCTGTGCCACCCTGGGCAAGCCATCTCCCATCATCTCCAGCCTGGAGTTAATGAGCTCCACATCACAGAGCCTGCAAGCATTGAAGGATGAAGTGTGTACAAAGCACGGTGTCTGACACAGACTGGATATGGTGGGTGTGGAAGACTTGCCCCTCTCTCTGGCCGTTCACGGGGCTCTGTAGGAGCAGGTAGCCAAGGGGCTGGGGGAGCCTTCAAGCCTAGGGGGGATGTCATCAAGCCTTGATCTCCCATAGACTGTGAGCTGGGAGAGTCCCAGAGCCTGAGCTGGCCAGAGAGGGGCCCGAGCTCTGGCTCGGGCTGCAGTAAATTCAACCAACACCAGAATATTTTCACTGCTACATGACACCATGCACAACTGATTGGGACTACAACTCCTAGCCCTATAGATTTCCCTAAATGCTCTTCTGAAGCCTCTGAAAGCCAATTCACTCTAACAAGTCTGTGGATTACCCAGTTCACTCCAGATTCAGCCTACCATCTTGGTGTCGTGCCTCAGTGTGTGCAACACACCATCAATGCAGAACGCATGTGCACACACAGATCCACACACACACATACACAAGCTAAGGTCTTGGTAATCAGCACATGCACTAATGACTGAGACAGGCTCTCTTACGAACAGTGGCTATTTGGCACACATAAGTTGGGCAGTTGCCTCTGTTGTTTGCTTACTTATGACCTCGGGCAAGTTACTTAACCTCTAAAAAGTCCAAACTCCTTGTAGAAAAACAGAGATAATAATAATAATAATAATAGTAATAATACATATCCATGACGCCCAGCTCCCAGCCCTCAATGCTGGGAAAGGAAGAGTGGCATAGAGAGAGGCCTGGGAGGGGCCTGCAGGGGCAATCACACAAAGAGCTAAGCTTCCGACCACCTGCTCAAGGGGGTGGGGTGTGTGTGCACGTGTGCGTGTGTGCAAGGAAGGGCCCGTCCTGGGCTTTAGCCGGGTGGGTGTCCCCTTATACACACCTTTTTGATTGTGTCCAGCATGGACCTCCCTCCATTCCATGGCTTGGTGGACTTGCGTATACAATTCAGGCTTGCCATGCTATGCCATTTCCGGTCCTCCAGCTTCCGGTGGAAGGCGTTGGCCAACATCAGGACGCTGTCATACAGGTAGAGGTTGGAGATCTGCAAACACAAAGGCAGTGAAACCCTTCCCACTGATGCATTTTCAGACATGGGGAGAAACCAGCAGAGGGCTTGGGTGATCCAGGGTGCCAACACTAACAAGCGGTGCACAGGATCTACACCACAATCCTCTAGCTTCATCCAAAGACTGGGCCAGGCAATGGAGTCATAAGCAGAATAAGAACTAGCCCTGCTTCAGGAACTAGAGTGGGAGGTGGATGTGTCCATCAATAGGAGAACCAGCATGGTCAGCACCATGGTTGAGACTTGCACACAGGCTTTGTGCAAGATTGGAATGGGACATCTTGCTTGGGTGACACAGGATGGGGGAAGGATGGGCAGAAAGCTTGGTCTAGAAGGATTCGTAGAATAAAAGGCGGGGAGCATTACAGGGAGGCAGCATTATGCAAAGGCACGAAGGTACAAAGAAGCAGGGTCAGGTAGGGCAGGGTCTAGCAGCACTGCCCGTGAAGGATCAGATATGAAAGATTTTAGGCTTTATGGACCTTACAGTCTCTTTCACAGTGCTCAACTCTGCTGTTTTAGCAGAAAAACAGCCACAGACAATACATACCCAAAGGATGTCTTAATAAATCTTTATTAAGAAATAAAGATTGAAATTAAATTAGATTTTTAAAAAAATAGGCAATGAGCTGGATCCAGCCCAAGGACCACAAGTGGCCAAGCCCTGGGTTACAGGGACTGAACACAGTACCAAACGGCTGCATCAAAGGGTATAATAGAGAGGAAGTGGGATCAAGGGGGAAGCAGGGATCAGGGATATAGCCATGTTGAACCTTGTGGGCCATGCTAAGGAGTAACAACATAGGTGACTTTAGAGAGAAGGATGCCATTGGTGGATCTGTGCCCAGAAGTCAGATCTGTGTCTTAGAAAGATTGCTCTGGTCCCCAGATGGGCCTCAGGTAAATGGTGGCCTGACACTGGCAGCTTATGGTGATGGAAATTCTAAGCCCATAGAGCCTGCTCTGCAGGGGCATCACCACCAGCCAGGGGATGCATTTGGGGATTGCAAGTGTGTACATATGAGAAGTACCCCCTGCTGAGCCGTCTGCTATGGAGAGATGGTTCACAGAAGACACAAAGCCCACCTCAGAACTCCCAAGAGCAGGAGTGTGAGGGAAACGTTGGAACAGTGGTGAGGAGAGCAGCACCATAGCGCTGGTATCCAGGGATGGGACAGGTCTGGCTCACTGTCCTAATGGCAATTCAAGACCCTGATCTGCATGAGCCTGAACACCAGCACCTACTCTCTCAGGGGCCCATCCAGAGCCCTCTGCAGGAAGGAAGGCAGCCCTGTACTTCACATCAGCCCACTCCTCCATGGGGATGTCATGGAGCACAAAGGGAGGAGAGTAAGGTGAGGGGGTGGGGAGGAGGTAATATCCACCCTTGTTCAGGTGTGTGGTCCCTCCTGGGTAACTGTTGCACAAACAACCATCAGCTGAAGTGGGTCAAGGGGACGATTCTCTGCACACCTAAGCAGCAAGGTGTCTGCTAAAAATATTTCAGAAAAACAAAATCACTGGATATAAATAGGAGAATGTGTCAACCTCACAGGACTCCCAGGAGAATCAAATAAGATCCTTGGTCTGCAGAAAGAACCCCTACTGCCTCCCAGCCTTATCTCTCACCACTCCCCAGTATGGCCCTCATACCCCCAGTACCTACTCGCCTTGTTCTCCACCTGCAATTTCTTTCCTCATCTTGGACTGGGTGGCCCCAAAGCAGAGCCCCAGACAAGAGCTTGGGTAGCACCAACCACCCTCTGCAACTGACATCAGCGGTGGGCTACAGGAGCTAGTGCAAGACATCAAACCATTTGCTACATCGTGACTGTCCAGCAACTCATGCTAACACCCCAGGGCGTTCCCGCCACAGCATGTCAAGCAGAGCTGACCACTTCTTCTGCAGGTGTCCGTGTGTCCTGGCCATGCCTGCAGAGCCCTGTCTTATCTACCTGCAACCTGCGCCCTTACAGCAGACACAGGAATGCGGGCCACTAAGGCCTGCAGAGGAAGGGGGTGGAGGATGGACAGGCGATGTTTCAGATGTGGCAGGAGTGTGCCTGGGATGACTGAGCACTGCTGACTGAGCCAAGGCTTCAGGCCGAGGGGAAGCAGGAATTTCAGTGGCTGGCATCCTGTTCCAGAGGCCCGCGGTACACAGGGGCTCACCTAACAGCAGAGAGCAGTCATTCCCATCACCGAGAACCCACCTCCCATCCTACAGGGAACACCAGAACTGGGTCTCCTATCCCTGGAGCCCTGGGGGCACATTTCCCCCATGAGAAAGACTAACCCACTCTCTGTGCTTGTCAGATCCCCCCAGCTCTCAGGAGCTCCTACCACTGCAAAATGATTGTTGACATGTCCACCTCCCCTCTGGAATACAAACTCATGATGGAGATGTTGTGACAGGAGAATGCCAGCTACGTAGAGTTGGCTTGGTTTATTTTATTTTTTCCAAAAGAATAACTCAAAGCTGAGAGTCCTTGATAATGTGAAGATTTCTCTTCTCAAGACATTCATGGGTCTCCCAGCCATCCACTCCTAGCTCATGCTATTCAACCAGCCAGGACCCTTTGACCCACGTTATGTCCTATGCACACACGCACACCACTTGGGACAGCACCACCCCAGCTGTGACCCAGACTAGCAGCCAACGGAATATCCCTTTTTGCCTCCGGCACCTCTATTCACAATGAATTAAGGTACTTAACGAGTGTATGAATGCAGAGAGGCTGGCAATGAAGAGGCAAAAACAGGATGTGACTCAGAAAGGCTAAAGGAAGCCCTCAGTCCTCCCACAAGTATGTCTTCTGGGAAGGGTGAATGCATTTCAGGTCAAATAAACAAGCTTTCAGTTCAAAGGCTTTAGCAATGCTCTTTTCCAAATAGACATATCTGGAAATATATACATATATGTTACAGATATAACTTATACATATACATAAATGTGTACATATTCATATATAACTTGTAAATAACATATATATATATAACTTTTCTCTTATCATCTCTAAACACGGCATCCAGCACCAACCATATGGTTGGCATATGGTTGGTGCTTAATGTATACTTGATGGATGGATGGTGGATGGATGGAAGGATAAATGGATAGATGGATGAGGGGATGGGTAGGTGGTAGCGGGGAGGGGCAGATGGATGGAAGGATGGAGGGGGAGATGGATGAATGGACAGACAGACAGATGGATGGATGGATGAATGGAGGAGGGATCTCTTGCTAAGAGGATATACACCGATCTTGGTTCCCCAAAAGAGAAAACAGTAGGAAGAAGAGACTGGCCACCTTCACTTTGACTTGGGAGAGAACTTCCTTTGTTCAAACACAACTTGCTTCTCATTTACAGCCTATTCAAAATGCCTTCTTGACCCCCACTTGGAGCTCCACCTTCTCTCACTCCTGTCCCTTCTCCTGGTAAGACGCTATGTCAGTACTTCTCCCTGCTGTAGGCAGACACTAACACCCTGTGTTGATCTGTGGCCCCGTCTCTGCTGTCCAACCTCAGCATCCTCACAATTAGGTGATCTGCCAGGGTCACCGGTGGGGATGCAAAGAAAGGGAACTACCCTTCCAGTCCAGTTGTCTGGAGACTGGAGATAGGACCTTCGGGGGAAAGATCAAGAGCAGATAGTAGAAAGGCACTCTGCTTGGGGCTCCATCTGAGTCCTGACAGACATAAGGCAAGCCTTTTCTCAGGAGAGGTGGGTGGAGACCAAGTGTCAGGGCTTGGTCATGATGAGCCCCTGAACCAAGAGGAGCGGTCTGGAAGGAGAGAGACTCCCAGCTGCATGAACACTCACTCACTGTTGGGCTCGAGGGGCTAACAGCCCAAGCTGAGCTCCAGGCCACAGGGACAGAGAAAAGGGTCCTGGTTGAAGGAATCCTTGCCTCTCTCCCTCACTTCTCAGCTAAGGCACAGCACAGAGCTCATTCACAGAAGACAGACAAGCAGAGCAGGTACTGTCACTATTTAAACCTTCATCCCCTCTGGCTGGCCTACGGACACTGCAGCACAAAAGTGACAAGGAACCAAAAAAAAAAAAAAAAAAAAAGCATTTCAGGTGAAAGTAGACCTGAGAAGCAGAAGACAGACCAAAGATTGAAGCCAAGAGCATGGCAGAATAAAGACCTGGATGCAAAGCAAAAGGCCTGGAACCAGGTCAGAGATGCCAGAGGGAGTAAAGTCAGAGGCAGACAAAAGCCAGAACCAGGCAAGGGGCCTGAGGCTGGAGCCCGTGGCCTCCATCCTAGATGGGGACAGAGATGGAAGAGAGCCCAGCTAGTTCAGTTCACCACCCTAGAGATGTATGCCTGATTCCTCTTTCCATGCCACACCATACGACACCAACTCAACTGTGTGTGCAGCTCAGCGGGGTGGCCTGGCAGGATGAGCAGGAGCTTTGGATTCATCCTAACCTGGGCCAGCTTTGTTCAGGGCCATTCATTCCTCCAGTGCATGGATCTAGCAAGTGCTAGATCTAGTAAATGCTTACTGAATGGGTGACTTGGATCTCCACTTGCACTCACTTGTAGAGTCATGTTGAACAAGCCTTTTAAGGCTCTGGATTCATCTCGATGACAATCAAATCCAATGGATCAATGCCCCCGGAGAGATGCAGTGGGGGTGGCCCCGACTTACTTCCCTGAGAAATGTGGATGGTAGTACTCCTGTGTGCCAGGTACTGTCCTAAGCTCTCTGTATGCAGCTTTATTTTGGGGGGGAGCAGAGATAGGAAGAAATGGAGGTGGGGGAATAAAGGGTCCAGGCTCCTGACTTCAATGTGGATGGTCTGAGAGCTCCTCCAGGGTGTCCCATCTCTGAGCCCAGCACAGGTCTGGTACACAGAAGCCTCAGGACCACTGGGAAACCAAACTTGTACCTGCCAATACCATTCACCCTCTCCTCCAGTGCCCCTTGGTCTGAAAGCTTTTCAAGGGCGAGCAGGAGTCATATCTGGATTTTGCAGCTGGTGGCTGGAAAGTCTGAGCAAAGATCCCCCTGAGCATTACATGCCCAGCTTGGCCCTAAAGCTGCTCGCCTGGACACGTGTCCCTGGTCTCCTCCTGCCCCAGCAACGAAGTCACAGCTGCCACTGCCCCCGGGCCTGAGCCAGGCCTTCCAGGGCTGCCTGGGCTGAGATGCTGCAGAGCTGCCTGTTATGGGAAAGGCCACTTCTCTACCCCCAGCGTGTTCCATAAAAGGTACCAACACAGGAAGGTCCAGAGTGGGGGCCTCACTATGCTCTGACTCGGGTTCCTGAAAGGGAGGTGGCTTGGCCCACTGCAGGTGAAGGTCTGACACTGGCACCGCAGGGCTGGCTCAGCCACAGGAGTCTTCCACACAGCCCGTCCTGCAGTAAGACCATCCAGGTGGGCAGGAGAAAAGGGGAGGCAGGCAGAGATGACTAGAACAGGGGCAGCTGCAGCCCAGCCCGGCAGGGGCGGGGGGGGAAGCACCACGTTCTATACTCTGCCACCTGTTACCTGCCCCTGCCCAGACTTAGGGGTTTCAATCCCAAGGACGCTTCCTTACGTCCTCCCTATGTGATGACCTCCCACAACCACAGCATGGTTCAGCTGCCCTCATTTCTCTCTAGGGAAAGAGTAACCACTGCTTACCTCATCTCCCAGCCTCGGGCCTTCCCCCTTCCCCCCCTGCACAGAGTTGTCTCTCTTGGAGGCACATCCTACCCTGACACATCGCCAAGGACTACACCCCCATCCTTAGTACCCTGGCGACTACCCTCTGCTCTGACTGAACTCTAACACTTCTCGCCTCCCACCCCTCCCCTCAGACACACTGAACTCTGTCCCTGTTCTCCTGGGCCTCTGGGTTTCTGCATATGCCATTTTTTCTAACTGGTACATGCTACAGAATAGAGATGAAACATCCCCATTTATTTAGAGTTTGTGGGAATTAAGAGAGAGCATTTATGAAATGTCTAACATAGGAATTGGCACATAATAAGTGCATAATGAGTGTTTGTGGAATTAATGAATGCTAAATGAATAGATTTAAATCTGTTCTTAGAAAAAAACACCAAGGTAAAGATATATCAAGGTATTTGCAAAGACAATGCTTCTTCGAATATGACTGACAGAGGATAGAGGCCACACTGGGAAAAGGGTATAGGAGCTCTGGAGCGATTATGTTCCATGGGGAACTGTCCATCTCCAACCAGAATCTGGGGTATGCACTTCCAGGAGATTGGGGAGCCGGTGGGGGAGGGGATCCTGG
The DNA here is from genome assembly GCF_037043125.1 of Eumetopias jubatus. Taxonomy (NCBI): domain Eukaryota; kingdom Metazoa; phylum Chordata; class Mammalia; order Carnivora; family Otariidae; genus Eumetopias; species Eumetopias jubatus. Next base: position 44,398,703 of record NW_028274823.1, on the reverse strand, counting down.
CAAGGCTTGCATTTCCAAAGCCAATAACCTATGCGGGAAGTTGGTCCTCAGGAGGGGAATGGGAAAGGAAGGGAAACGTGGGGACACAATTCCGGGAGGTAGAGAACAGGATTTGGCCAGGAGCTCTTGACTGGGCCTTGCAAGCTCTTGAGAAACCCAGGTAGACCCTCCCGGCCGCGAGATAACCAAAGACCAATTGCATGAAGCCAACGGAGGACCCAGGATGGAAAAACAGATTTTATTTTTTTATTTTTTTATGCTGTGTTAGCATGAGCAAAGGCTACCAGTAAAGTTGTTAAGTTGATCTTCATGAAAAAATAAGGAGAATTTACTCTGGAGTCAAGACCCAGAGAGAGAAAATAGAGGATGGATAGGGAGGCCCGCAGGAAAGAGAGGGTGGAGCCTGAGGGGGAGGGGACAAGCAGGGAACATTTCCCAGCAGGAGGGGACTTAGGACCTCACAGGCTGTTTGTGCCACTACAATTCCAATACCCCACCCTGCCCCCTACCATATGTGACAGCATCTTTGAGACTTGGATTTGTCCGTGAAGCCAAGAAAGGCACTGATTTTGCATCTGGGTCAGCACTGAGTGAAGTGCAGACCGCCCCATCAGAAGCCCGGATGATCTGTTTACGTACCTGAGTCCCCAGAAGCAGGATTAGGGCGAGGAGAAATGAAAATATAAGCCCCTCCTGGGAAATACGCTAAGCTCTTCAGGAGAGCTATCTTCTTCTGATCCTTTCTGGACCCCAGCAGGCAGAGACGTGGGCCCACATCCCTCAGACCGGAAGGGAGAGGCCCCTGACGGACGATGGCCCTGCTGTGTAGCCGGCTGTCTGCCTTCCCGGCACTCGGTGCATGTTTCCCTGTAGTAAATCTGAGGGTGCTCCAGCCTTGTCTCCATTATACTCCAGGGCCCAGGGAATTGTTGCGCCTTCACATTATCAAGGGAAGAATCATGCTTGAAGGCAAAGCAAGATGAATGGCAGGCCAGGGTCACAGCCACACCAGCTGCATCTGGACACCAGACCATTATCCACCCCATGCCAAAGATAGAAACCTACGGAATGTTTTCATTAAGAAAGCGTGCATTTCCTCCAGGTTTCTAAGGAGCCCAGTGTTCTCTTCCCTCCATCATTAATCAAGCCAAGGGGACTGTTCAGGGGGACCACACAGGGGCAAACAGCAGAAAGTGACCTCTGACCAGATCCTCAGCTAGGCTCTGGTCATCCAGCAAGGTCACACAAGCAGCCAGGACAGGGTCCAGCTGGGAAGACGAGCTGATGCCCAGATGTCACAGCCTGAGAAATCCATGCACAGGCAAGGCCTTTCTGGCAAACTGCTGCCAGACCCGCCCCGTCCCACTCCGTCCTGAGAGGGCACCACAGCCCAGCCTGAGGAGGGAGCAGATAGTGGCAAAGGGGATGGGGAGCTCTGCTCACCACCAAAGCCCAGGGGGTGGCGTGCAGGGTGGGGGAGGGGCGTTGCTCCACGCCCAAGGCTCTCTGGGCTCCAAACGTGCATGTGGCCATGTGCCCCCAGAACAGCAAGCGGTTGCAGCCAGAGAGACCACCTGTGCAATGGTCTCTGACCATGGCAGTGAGGCTCATGCTCCACCATGTGCCCATCAGGCTTCCTGACTGACGGCTGCTATATGTTCCATCTGAGCGTTTAGGGTGAAAAAAGGAAACCGGTGAAGTGACATGAAGTCCAAGGTAGCTATGGTGTGGGGTGGCTCACTGTCACTCCAGAGGAAAGGATTCTACTGACAGGTTGACAAACAACTTGGAGCCAGAGAAGAACACAGAAAGCCCTCAAGAAATAGGGACAGGTGGGGAGGGGGAGTTCTGAAATGTTTTAATAGACTCAGCGAGGGAAGAGTGAATCCATCTATCAAGCCATTCGACACTTTTAAAATGCACAAAGAGGAGAAATTCCAACCTGAAGGAGCATTTTGTAATAATACCGCATTAGTCCCCACAGCTTAATTCTAGGATCAGGCTCCACGGTGACCAGACAACGCAGCTCATATCATGTGCCTGTCCCCCTTTGGAAGCCCATTGGAATATAAATGGGGTGGCAATGTGACAATATGTCTCTTACTTCCATTGCAGCCCTGAAGTCACCGGACAGTGCGTTCTAAAGACGGAGTACTTTCCAGATTCTCCTCTGAGCAAGGTTGTCTGCAAAATCTTAGCAAAGTCTCAAGGTTCTTAGAGACTGGTTATCACTTTTATTACTGGCTGAGTCAGACAAGCCCTAAACTAACTTGTCAAGAAAACAAGAGTGAGAAACACCCAAATGAGACAGTGCTTTGTAGGGGAAAATAAAAAAGAGCACACCGGTGAATGCAATGCTTTTGGAGCTACGAGAAGTCACTCATTGGGGTATTTTTCCTCCAAGGGACTTTCTTTGTACTAAATAGGAACCAAATTGATTTGCTATAAGAGGGCTGGCTTGGCTTTGGAGCACAGGAAGCCCTGGCCACAGGCCTAATAGAAGAAGATAGAGTTTCTGAGACCAGCTCAGTGGAGAAGCCAAGAGATAGATGATCTGGTAAAAACTCCCCATTCACAATGGTCCTCAGGAAAACGTCTAACCCAGAATTATTGTCCCAAGAGCAGCCATCTGGGGGGAGAACTAAAAGATGGACTTGAAAACTCCATTTCCAAAAGGATTTTCATTAATTCCATCAAGACAAAGTTAATAATCCATGACACAAATGTTTTATTTTTTCTTGAGTTAGTTGTTCTAAACATGTTAGAGTCTTCTCGATAAATCTCACAGCTAGAGGCTAGGAGAAATTAGTTTGTCTTCTATACTGTCATTAAGAAATAAAGAAGTGGTAATAGCTACTAAGGAAACTCAAAGAAATGACTTGTAAATGAGATGAATCTAGGAGCTGCCCATGGTCATTGGGAGGGATGAGGAAGTAAATCCGAATTTCCCTCTCGTCACACCCCCACTCAAGGCAGAGGCAACAAATGGAGACAGATTCCTTTAATAAAGTGCTTTATTTATAGATATATAAAGAGACTTCTAGAAACAGTTTAACTTGTGTTAAGACCTGCATTATTAACAGATCCAGCCCATCAGTCCTTATGGAGGATCTCCAATGAGCAGGGTCTTGTAGGGAGGGCTAAGTGGGTCTCCCGGGACGTGCCTCTCCTCTCCCACACAAGGCAGCTCTGATGGAGTGCCTGCAAGAGTGACGTGGACAGTAAGTGGTGCACGAAGCCCGTGAGACGGGCTGGACCCATGGGACCCGCTCTCCCACCCACTGTGATGCTTTGCAAGAGCATGCTCAGGAAGACTGTAAGGACTACACCTTACAAAAAAAAAAAAAAAAAAATGAGGCCATGGTCAGCCTTTCAGCAGACACTGAACGCACCTGACCACCTCCTCTATAAGGACACAGTTAATAGCTCAGTCTTGTTCTAGATGCTCTCTGTATGCTATGCTCCCTCATTTAATTTTCATTATGTCTCTAAGGGAGAGACACTTTACCTTCCAATCTACAGAACAGGAAACTGAGGCACAAAATGACAAATAAATAATGATAATTAAATAATTAATTAGGAGCTAGAGTTACTGGGATTGGAACCCAGGCGATGTGGCTCTTGTGCTGTACCTGCTACTATTACTGCCCTGCTACTGCTACCACCGCTACCACTAACACTGCTCTACTGCTAGTACTATTACTGCCCTGCTACTGCTACCACCGCTACCACTAATACTGCTGCTGCCGCTAGTACTATTACTGCCCTGCTACTGCTACCACCGCTACCACTAATACTGCTGCTGCTGCTAGTACTATTACTGCCCTGCTACTGCTACCACCGCTACCACTAATACTGCTGCTGCTGCTAGTACTATCACTGCATTGCTACTGCTACCACCGCTACCACTAATACTGCTCTACTGCTAGTACTATTACTGCCCTGCTACTGCTACCACCGCTACCACTAATACTGCTGCTGCTGCTAGTACTATTACTGCCCTGCTACTGCTACCACCGCTACCACTAATACTGCTCTACTGCTAGTACTACTACTGCCCTGCTACTGCTACCACTGCTACCACTAATAGTGCTGCTGCTGCTAGTACTATTACTGCCCTGCTACTGCTACCACCGCTACCACTAATACTGCTGCTGCTGCTAGTACCATTATTGCCCTGCTACTGCTACCACCGCTACCACTAATACTGCTCTACTGCTAGTACTATTGCTGCCCTGCTACTGCTACCACCCCTACCGCTAATACTGCTGCTGCCGCTAGTACTATTGCTGCCCTGCTACTGCTACCACCGGTACCACTAATACTGCTCTACTGCTAGTACTACTACTGCCCTGCTACTGCTACCACTGCTACCACTAATAGTGCTGCTGCTGCTAGTACTATTACTGCCCTGCTACTGCTACCACCGCTACCACTAATACTGCTGCTGCTGCTAGTACTATTACTGCCCTGCTACTGCTACCACCGCTACCACTAATACTGCTGCTGCCGCTAGTACTATTACTGCCCTGCTACTGCTACCACCGCTACCACTAATACTGCTGCTGCTGCTAGTACTATTACTGCCCTGCTGCTGCTACCACCGCTACCACTAATACTGCTGCTGCTGCTAGTACCATTATTGCCCTGCTACTGCTACCACCGCTACCACTAATACTGCTCTACTGCTAGTACTATTACTGCCCTGCTACTGCTACCACCGCTACCACTAATACTGCTGCTGCTGCTAGTACTATTACTGCCCTGCTACTGCTACCACCGCTACCACTAATACTGCTCTACTGCTAGTACTACTACTGCCCTGCTACTGCTACCACTGCTACCACTAATAGTGCTGCTGCTGCTAGTACTATTACTGCCCTGCTACTGCTACCACCGCTACCACTAATACTGCTGCTGCTGCTAGTACCATTATTGCCCTGCTACTGCTACCACCGCTACCACTAATACTGCTCTACTGCTAGTACTATTGCTGCCCTGCTACTGTTACCACCCCTACCGCTAATACTGCTGCTGCCGCTAGTACTATTGCTGCCCTGCTACTGCTACCACCGGTACCACTAATACTGCTCTACTGCTAGTACTACTACTGCCCTGCTACTGCTACCACCGCTACCACTAATACTGCTCTACTGCTAGTACTATTACAGCACTGTTACTACTGTACTGTTACTACTGCTGCTGCTGCTGCTACTACTAGTAGTAGTACTGTTACTGTAGTGCTACTACTGTTACTGCGATTGTTGCTGCTGCTACTAGTAGTAGTACTGTTGCTGCACTGTTACTACTGCCGCTACTAGTAGTAGTAGTACTGTTACTGCACGGCTACTACTGCTACTGCGGTTGTTGTTGCTGCTGCCACTGCTGCTACTGCTGCTAGCCCCGCCAGAGGATCTCTGTGATGTCACTCTTCCATCTTGCTCTTGATGTAGTGCCTGGGTGTCAGCAGGAACAGACAAAGGTAGGCAGGGTGGCAGGGTTCTTGGTCTGATACTGCATTTACCACATTTGATGATAACCAGTCACACACCTCAGAGCCATGCCTCTGTTTACCCTCTTAACGGCTGTGGGTCATTTAAGTACGCCCTCCACTGGATTCCTCATCCGTCCTACCGGTCTCCTTTTCTCTCCTGTCCTCCGGGATGCATTCTTTGCATCTAGTGTGTCTGATGTGCCACCGAAGAGCCCAACCGCCCCTTTGAGTCCATGATAAAACAAGTGATCAGAGGCCTTGATGAGAAGTACTTCCCCTCTCCTGCCACCCACAACCCATGCACCGTGTACTTGTGCACTGGAAGGGGCCCCTCCCGTGCTCCTCAAGGAGGAGTGCAGTGTGACCAGGCAAGAACTGGAAAAACTGATGGGGCAATGGGGTGGGGTGGGGGCAAGGCTGGAGAAGAATGAAGACCTTCAAGGAGAGAAAGCCTGAGGAGACCTCCTGGGAGTAAGACCCTCCCAGGGTCTGGCCACACAGAGAGTGACAGGGTACCCTCACCCTCCTGCCCCAGGTGAGGATATGGGGTTGGGCACACACTGCTTGAGCAACATCATCTTGCTCTACCCCCATCCATCTAGACAGTGGGGGTGGTAAACAGAGGCCAGGGGAGGGGGACTTCCTTGGTTCTGACTTCTTCTTCTAAGCTCTAGAGAGGAGAAAAGCAGAGCAGGCCAGCAGCATCCAAAAACATAAAATCTCATATTAAGCGCCTTCCACCCCTGGCCCGTATGCCCAGGGCTCTCGAGTCCATGGGCCCTGCAGGGGCCTTTGTCCACTCTATTGGCCAACCCTTCACCACCTTAGAAAGCCCTCAGACATTGTGGTGGCTCCCTGGGACAGTGTATATGGGGGCAGTGGGAATTACTCCAGCTAAAATCTGTGTCTGCTAATGTTTCCTCATCAACCAAGGATATATTTCTAGTGTTTACCATCTGCTGTGGCACATTTCCTTCCCCCCTCCCTAAATATAAGATTTCAGAATGGATATGATACTTTGGCAGATTACACAGGTACCCAGCCCACTCCAGAGATTCTAACAATCCCCCTCCCCAAAATGTGTGCCCCCTGATAAGGTAATACCAAAATGTCCTGGGATGGAACTGATACTCAGGTGGCAGATACAGCATGTCTGTCCTGAACCCTGATTTCTACTCCTCATGCCTGGCTAGATAAAGAAGGTGTCATTATTTTCAAATGGTGAATGTTAAGCAAATCACATGCATATTTCTGGGTAATTTTCGCAAACCCAATAGGGAGAAATTTCCGTCACTTATGTGTCACCCACCAAGCAACAAATGAAAGTTTTCTTAAATATTTTATTTATTTATTTGAGAGAGAGAGCATGAGTGAGAGGGAGACGGAGACACCATCTGAAGCAGACTCTGCACTGAGCACAGAGACCGACGTGGGGCTCCATCCCACAACCACGAGATCATGACCTGAGCCAAAACCAAGGGTCGGACGCTTAACCACCTGAGCCATGCAGGTGCCCCCATATGAAAGTTTTCTTATGCACAATATTCTTTTTTTTTAAGATTTGATTTATTTATTCATGAGAGACAGAGAGAGAGAGAGAGGCAGAGAGAGAAGCAGGCTCCCAAGGAGCAGGGAGCCCGATGCGGGACCTGATCCCAGGACCCTGGGATCATGACCTGAGCCGAAGGCAGACGCTTAACCATCTGAGCCACCCAGGCGCCCTCTTATGCACAATATTCCTAATGGAGAAGTGGATTCTGGGCTGCCAATGGACAGTCTCCACTGTGCTTCACTGTTATTCCCAAACACGTAGAGAAAAAAACCACCTCTCACAATAGGTACACAACTCCCACATCATACTCCCTGGCCCCGAGAGAAGCTAACACTGATTGTATATATGGCACAAGGTGTGGTAGAAGCACTATCCAGAAACACTGTAGCTGTTGCCTTGGAAGGAATGCAATAGCCAGGCATGTAGTGGTCCTACCCTCTTGCCTCTCCCTGTTCAGCTCTCCAGCAGTGTCCCGGTTGACCTAAACCTTAGCACTCAGCAGATGAGCTGGGACAGTCCCTAGTTGTTTCGTAAGAGCTATGTCTGTATTATTGATTTCCTACAGGGAAAACCCTAAAACAGATTCAAAATGATGACTCCCCATCCCCAATCCCACCAAGCGAACCCATCACCCACAAAGTAGTCAGCACAGAAGCCTAAGAGACAGTAATCTCTTTTGTCCCTGAACATGTAACTTTTAAATATAAGAGGCACCCAGTGAGCTAATAGGCCCTGTCTGCTGACAACAGGCATTAATTGCCTGCTAATGCTGCTCAGAGGCACTGACCAGTTGACTGGTTTCAATTTTAGCAAATGATAGGGTTCTAGTAATTAAAGTTGGTGGGCAACAGTGCTCAGCTGAAGCTGAGGCATATCTTTGCCCACTGCCTACAGCAGGCCAAGGGCACGGGTGAGACCCCCCCCCCTTCTGGAAGGCGCTCAGGAGGGGAGTACTGACCTGCAGCATCTGAAGGTAGCCTTCCTGGGGGTCACAGAGCAGGGAGGAGATGCGGTGGTTGTTCCTCATGCATTTCTGGCTGTCCTTTGCAGATGGGAAAATCTGCCGGACCACGGTCATCCTGCCAAGGGCACTGTGCACCAGATCCAGGATCTCCGGGTCGCTGATTTCCTGGGAAGAAAACCAGACCCATGCTTACTCCTGAACTATGTCTGCAAAAGACCCCTCAAGAGGTAGTGATGGCCAATAGCCCCAATAGCTGGTGCTAAAGGGATCAAGGGATTGGGTCCATGTCACGCAGTTCATTAGTTGGTTATTTATAAATAATGCTCACTAACCCTAAAATGCAAACAGGATTATTCAACAGCTTTCCTGAAGGCCAGAAAAAGATATCTGGCAGTCAAACCACCAGTGCATTGGTTTCCATGGGGTCAAGCTCTGAGGAACCCATGCTGTCAAATGTCCTGGTAGGCATCAGCTGGAAGTAAAAGCTAAATTTCCTAATGGGGGTCATCTACCTGAGAGAAACAAACCTGGTTTTCTCTGACAAAAATGTAGTAAGTTTCCCTTAGTTCTTTAATAATTAGATTTGCTTTTTTTCCCCTTAAGATCTATATGCAAATTTTGAAAATATATCCACTCATTCATTCACTCATTCATTGCACAGAAACCTACCCAATATCTCCTGTGTGGTTTGCTCTGTATTAAGCCCTGGGGAGATGCCCTAACCCCACCCAGTAAAGCTCCAGGTCTTCATAGCATGAAATACACTGAGTGCTGCCATAAGGAAATCTAGGGGCCAGAGAAACCCATTGTGCTTCCATGGTGGACGTGGTGCTAAGCTCTCTACACACATTATCTCGTTTGGTGCTCACAACTCCAGGAATTCCACAAGGTAAATCCTATTGTTATCCCATTTTCACTGAGCACTTGGAAGCAGAGAAACATAAAGGCAGCGGGCCACAGGGAGCTCCTTCCAGGACGAGGCTGAAGTTCAGCACTGAAGCTGAACCTGAAGGATGAACTTATTAGGCGAAGTGCCCGAAAGTGTTATGTGGGGGCAGGGGCAATGCAGAGCTGAGTTGGTGGCAGTGCCACTGCTGAGGATGGAGGCTGGCAGCAGGGGACATCCTGTGGCACAGGGTTTCCAGCAGAGGCAGCAGGGCAGGTGAAACCCGCCTCCACCCACCCCAACTCCAGGCTTCCCCTGCAGACAAGAGGAGTGGTCAGAGGCAGCCCTGGGCTGTGGGCTTGGAAGGAAGAATCGAGACAACAAAGTAACAAAACTGCTTCAAGGTGAGGAGCAACACAGGAATGACAAAAAATACAAACTAACATAAATCAAGGATATTGGTTCAGAAAAGTTCTTGTCTTGTTTACTGTCTCTCAAACGCGGCTAAATCGGTGGTTGGTTGCAAGTCAAGATTTTAACTGTGAATAACTGTGTCTTAAAATAGGTCTTAAATCTTCCTCTTTGCAGATGATACATTCTAGCTTTGAGATGATGAATTGATATAAATGGAGGTAAGAAGGTTAGAAATCACTTAAACCAGAACATAACATGATGAAGGGTGAACTGTTAAACTATCTATTCCAGGAACTGTCTTAGGAACCTGATGTGATCAAGAAGACTGGCCAGTTGAAACCACATGCGGATCTGGGAGAAAGGAAGACAGTAAGACTAGTATCCTTTTAGATACAGTAAGACTTGTATTCTTTCACATAGTTCCCACGAATGTGGAATTGCAGTAATCTCAAAAAAATTAAAGTGAATCTGGGGCTGAACCACTAAACTGTATTTCAGACAAAAGACTGTTTAAGGGAAGGTGATCTTGTTGGATTGGAATCGACAGACCAGAGGTGGGGAAAGGGCAAAGTGTTCACATCTCAGGGCTACCAAGTGAATGAGGCCAGAATGAACTAGGCTTCAGGAACCACAGCAGAAGCCAAGATCATAGCTGAGCAGGATGTTTGTGCTCTGCTCTTAGCTGCCCTGCTAACAGAGGCCCTGCCCTGAGCATAGGACAGTGGGGTGAGGGAAATCACATTCTGATCTAACAGTAAGTAGGACTGTGGGAAAGGGCAAGGATGGACTAGTTAGCTCTCCTTGGACAAGGAATATAGAGAATTGGGGAAGGAAATTATTTTTATCTCAAAAAAACAGAAAAACTATAAGGTCAGGAAGAACATCATTTGAATTATGCACAAGGGGGTTAATCAGAGCCCACACAGCTTGGAGAGGAAATAGGGAGGTCACGTATCTTTTGTTTTTCTCACTTACTCTTTAATGGCAGAGCCACTATAAAAGCTCTTTTATTAAACCTTTCCTACATTCTCAACTTCCTGGCTGGTCAGTGGCATGGAGCACTCCCCACTGCATCCCGAGCAGGACCCTAAAACTCTGTAGGGAGCCTGACTTACATGGTGCACAGTACCTTTCTGGAAAGCACGGCCATCATCTTCCCTGGCAACCTGCAGCAGAACCCGGGGTGAGTGGCTAAGTGAGCCAAGAGCAGCCACAACATAATCAGGGTGTGTGGGCGGGCGGGGGGGCTTTGCCTCTGCCCCCAGCTACTGTGGTCCTCATACTGTTCTTTCTCTATTCTGCCTGCCCAGAACTCCTTGCAAACTGGGCACAGCTCAACCCCCACCCATTAGCTGCATTAGTGAGGATCTCTGCAGACCCTGTCTCCTATGGCCCAGTTCTCATCCAATCACTCTGGGTCAAAGCACACACACCGTCTCCCAGGGCACTCCTCCCTGCCCCCTGCACTTCTGGGCCCATCCCTAGCGTCCAGTACGGAGACAGTTCCAATCCAAATCTAAGAAGCCACGGAAACAATTCCCCCAGATCCCTTGGGGGCAATGAAAAGGGTCACCTCTTCTCCCACGGATGTGTCCTTCCCCTCAGAAAATTCCAACCCTGCATCATCAGTCAGTTCCACAGTAGCTCTGTGCCAGAACCTGTCGGGCTGTGCTGTTGGTCCCCTTGGGTCCCTTCAGTATCACAGGGCTACACACAGGGATCTACTCACTCCCTGCTTGCTGCTATCAGGCGCTGCCTCCTGGCTTCCCACCAGGTCAGCCTCTGGACCGATGTGAAGACATCCAACATGTGGGCCTTCCTCTGGATGCAGAGGGCAATCCAAGCAGCCAATATATACAACCCACTTGGAGAACAAACACTCCCTTTGTCCCAGTCACCATTCCTTCCAGATAGCGCTGCTGATGAGCAGCTGAAGAAAGACAACGTGTATATACCATGTGACCTGCTCTACCCTCATTCAAGTTTGCGAGCCTGCAGCAGCAGCAATAATGCGTCATATCCAGATGCCGACTGGGATACAAAGGCTTGAAATAAATCTCGCCTTTATGACTTTGTAAGTTTATACTGTGAAATTGATCTTAGGCACAAACATTACATTACGTATGAATAATAAAAGGATCAGTGTGCCTTCTGTCAAGCTAAGAAATAAAGTATATCCTGCATCTTGGTTGGATGCCTCCTCCCCAAATGCTTACCCCTTCCTCCTCACCAGCAGCTAACTTTGTCATGCTATGACTTATGTATGTAGCCCAAATAATGTATAACTTCATCATATACATTTTGTTGAGCTTCGTGCAGGTGAAACTGTCTGCATGCCCCCCTGCAATTGTGTTTTAATGCAGTCGTTCTCAAACTTTGTTGTGTATCTGCATTACCTTGGGAACTCGATAAAATACAGAGAGGTCTAACCCTGTCCCACTTCAACAAGCAAAGCCTCTGTGTTCTCCTTGAGCTCTCCAGATAATTACAATACTCATGAACATTTAACATTTTTAATCTGTCCATGGTGATGGGTACAGCTTAGTTTAATTATTTATACAACTGCACCCTATTGCCCTGTATGACTATGCCACCATTTATGTACCCTAGTGTTCCTTACCATTGGAATGTCTGTGTTTGCTATTACAAAGATTCAGTGCACATTTTTTTTGTGCATAGGTGCTGGCGCACTTGTGTAAGAATTTCTCTAGGGTTTATACCTAGAATTAGAACTCCTCAATAGGAGAATATGAGTATGTTCAAATTCACGAAGGAATACCAAATTTCCAAAATGATTGCAACAGTTTATGATCATGTGTGGTAAAGAGAGCTCCTACTCCCTTTCCTGCACCTGACATGATTATAGGACTTCCTAATATTTGTCAGCCTGGTGAGTTGGAATTGGTATATGGTTGGATTTTGATTCCACTTCTCTAATTCTTAATAGGGTTAAATAGCTTTCATATATTTATTTATGAATCATTTGTGTTTCCTTTCTTGCATTTGTTTTATTTATTTATTTCTTTATTTATTTGACAGAGAGAGACACAGCGAGAGAGGAAACACAAGCAGGAGGAGTGGGAGAGGGAGAAGCAGGCTCCCCGCTGAGCAGGGAGCCCGATGCGGGGCTCGATCCCAGGACCCTGGGATCAGGACCTGAGCCGAAGGCAGATGCGTAACGACTGAGACACCCAGGCGCCCCTCCTTTCTTGCATTTGTGTTTTTGTCCAATTTCCATTGGGTTGGGTCTCTTGCATATTGACTTGTGGGACCTTTTTTTTTTAAATTCTAGATAATTCTTTGTCATATGTCATAAATATCTTCTCCACTTTCTAGAATGTTGGGCAGAACTGGTCTATATACTCATCTAACCCGGTGGGTTTTTTTGTAGGAAGATTTTTATTACTGATTAAATTTCTTTTTTATATAGGGATTTTGCCTGTTTCTCTTTCTTTGCCCTAAGTCATTTTTTCTTCTAAAAATACAGCCATGTTGTCCAAAATTTCCAGTTGATTTGCCTATGTTGTTCACAATGTCTCTCTACTTCTTCACTCTAATTTATCTAATGCTACGTGCTCTCATCCAATGCTAACAATATTTATTTGTGCCCTCTCTTATTTTGATACTAGAAGTTTATTTTATAAATCTTTTTTTTTTTTTTAAGATTCATTTGAGAGGGAGAGGAGAGCGGGAGAGGGTGAGCAGCAGGAGAGGGAGAGAGAGAATCCTAAGCAGACTCTGCACAGAGTATGGAGCCCAACACAGGGCTTGATCCCATGACCCCAAGACTGCTACCCAAGCCGAAAACAAGTCAGACACCCAACCAACTGAGCAACCCAGGTACCTCTAAATCGTTTTCAAAAAGTGAGTTTTGGCTTAACTGATACTCCCTTATGAGTTTCTATGCTTTTCTATTTCATTAATTTCTACTCTTATCTTTATTATTTTTCTATTGTCTTTGGATTTATTAGGTAGCTATTTTTCCAACTTTTTAGCTATGAAGCTCAGCTGTGGAATCTTACACCTTTTGTCTTTTCTAAGAAAGTAAAGACAATAAATCTGCACCCAAACATTGCTTTAGCTGTGTCCCATAAGTTATACCTATAAATTGTATCAGTCTTTTTAAAATCCCATTTTGATTTATATTTTACCCATAAGTAATTTAGTATGGATTTTTCAAAAATTTCCTAACATGAGGGTATTCTTAGTATCTTCCTATTGATTTCTAACTTTAATGTACTGTGACCTGAGAACATGGATTGTATAAAGGTAATCCTTTAAAATGTATTGAGCTTTGCTTTGTGGCTTATCATGTGGTCAATTTGCGTGAATGTTTCGTGTGCATTAACCGTCCCGTTGTTTTATGTTTCAGTGGCCTACTTTCAGGTCCATTAGATTAAGAATTAGTCTATTTCTGTCTGAATTCAGGCTATATTTTCAAAAGTTCAAAAAAACATATTTTCAGTGTTTTATTAGTTACACACATGTGGAAGACTATAACTCCTTGCTAAATTGAATCTTTTACCATTATTTAGATATCCTCTTTATTTCTAGTAATTCATCTTGCCTCCTACTGTACTGTGTCTAATATTAATACAGTGACACCAGTTTTATTTTGGTTACTAGCTGTCTGCTCTAACTTCTTCTGCCTCTTTGCCATCCATCTTTCTCTGTGTCACACTTTAGTTGGAGACTACTAGAAGCAAAATATACTACACGTTTTTTACGTCCATCTTTGACTTTTTAGTAGAAATCTTTATCTATTTATATTGGACTACGGTTACATACATTTACATTGATTTCTATCATATTGTTTCTATTACATATCTTCCTGTTTATTTTTCTTCGTTTTTACTTCCCCTTGGAATGATTTTTCTTCTTATTTTCATTATTTTACCCTCTCTTGGAAGTTATGTTCTCTACATCATTCTTTTCTTGGTTATCTCAGATATTTTAAAATGCATACTAAACAAAGCATGAAGTTAATCAGTATTCCTACTCTCTTCTCCAACATTTATTGCCAATTACCATCATCCCAACTAATGTGATAACAATATCCAGTATTTTAATTCTATTTTTCTTTAGGCCTTCTTATGACATAGAATTCCTATTACTTTATAGAGTTAATATCTTTCCATTTAACCAATATTTATCAATGTATTTGTCAGGCATTCTTTTCTGAACTCAAACCGTACATATGTACTCCTAAGGAACATCATTTAGAATTTCCTTTAATGTCATTTGTGAGTGATACACTTAGTTTTTGTGTGCTGGAAAATGTCTTTTTTAAATCTTACTCTTGAAAGATAAAAGTCTAAGTTGACGACTAGTTTCTCTTAGTACACGAAATTTTCTAGGACGCTGTCTTCTGGCTTCCATGTTGTCCACTATGTCAGTTTCCTCTGGCTGCGATAACGAATTATCACGAATTTAGTGGCACAGAATGACAGATTTGTATTCTGTCACAATTCTGAAGGCCAGCAGTCCAGAGTCAGTCTCACTAGGCTAGAATCAGAGGTTGGCAGGGATGCATTCCTTCCAGAGGCTCTAAGGGAGACTGTTCCTTGCCTCTTGAAGCTTCTGTTGGCTGCCAGTATACCCTGGATTATAGTCACATCACTCTAATCTCTTCCTCTATGGCCATATTGCCTTCTCTTCTCTTAAATCTCCCTTTGCATCCTTTTATAAGGACACTTGAAATTGCATTTAGGGCCCACCCACATAACCCAAGATAATCTCCCCACCTCCAGATCATTAACTTAATCATTTCTGCAAAATCTCTTCTGCCATATAAGGTAACACAGTTTCCAGGGATCAGGTCCTGGATATCCTTGGGTGCCATTATTCAGCCCACTAACTCCAGATGTTAGGAATCTGTTTAACTGCCATTCCTTTGAAGAAGACCTGTGTTTGCTCCCTGGAAGCTCTCTAGATTTTTCTTTGTCTTTGGTGCTCTACAGTATCATGCTAAATGAGATCTCTATGTATGGATGATTTTTTTTTTTAATTTTTATCCTTAGGTTTTCTAGATCTGGGGTTTGGTTTCTTTCAATAATTTCAGAGAATTCTAGACCATACTATCCTTTCATATTATTTGTTCCCCGTCATCTCCTATTTCCTTCTAGAAATCCAGAATTATCATTCTCTCGTCCATGTGCCTTCATCTCACTTTCATATTTTCCATCTCTCTGTATCTCTGGGCTGCCTTCTAAATAATCTCTTCACATTTTCTAGTTCACCAATTCTCTCTATGTATGTGTCCACTTTGACAGGTAACTCATCCTTTATCCTTACCCTATTTTTTAACTTCAGTGATTAGGTTTTTGATTGCCTGAAGCTGTTTTAAAATTTTTTTAGAAAACTTTTAGAAAAACTTTTTTAGAAAACTTTAAAAACTTCATTTTTAGACGGCTTTTATTCCTTGCTTATATTTTCCAGCATCTCTTTATTTTTTTAACATATTTAAGCATACCTATTTAAGAGTCTATGGCGGATAATCCTAATATCTACAGTTCACTTCAGGTCTGATTAAACTGTCCTCCGCCCACCCCGGCTCTCATTCATGGCAGTTTGTTTCCTTCTTTCCTTCCTTCCTTCCTTCCTCCTTCCATCCCTCTTTCCCTCTTTCTTTCTCTTTCTTTCCTTTTCTTTCTTTCTTTCTTTCTTTCTTTCTTTCTTTCTTTCTTTCTTTCTTTCTTTCTCTCTCTCTCTCTCTCTCTCTCTCTCTTTCTTTCTTTCTTTCCCTTTCTTGTGTGTAATCTTATTTCCCTCAGAACTTCCTTATGAATCCCTTGAAGTCTGACCTAAATTTGTATTCTTTCAGGAATATTTGTGCTCACTTCTACAACCTACTTAGGAGCATTACCAAACTATAACCCCAGAAGTTAATATTAAACTTTCCTCTGAGCTTCGTTAGGCACCACAGGTGGTATGATTGGGTCATAAACCTGCATGGGGCTCATCCATTCTTGAGAAAATTTACCCCCTCCATGCAATTCCAAGATCAAGAGAGGACATTTTTCTTGCTCTTCCCTTCTGCACAGCGAGTTCATTTCTAGTTAACCTTTATACTGAGAATCTATGTTTCTAGCTTTATGACAAAATCTCTCATTAAGCCTCACATCTGATTCGTTCTTACATTGGTTCCGTGTGTTCTATGCCCCACATAGAAGAACAAGCTCAAGGTTTCCACAGTTTGGCCAATAGATTCAAGGCAAAACCTAAATTGGAAGCTCAAGTATTTCCCAAAGTTTCAATTTTCACTTTATATCTGGCCTCTGTGGACATTACTTTTGACTGCTAAGTGATCCACTTAAAAATATTTTTAAAGTATATTATACCCAGCTTTTCTAGTTCTTTTCCATTTGGGAGTATCATTCAGGCTAATTATTTTCCCAGAAAGACATACTACTAATCCTTTTATTTAGAATTTTCTTTCTTTAGCATATGACCCCACTCTTTTCCTGGGACACACACCTACCTCCCAAACTCCTCATATGTTTTGGCTGTGTGACTAACTAAAACCTCAGTTATCATGCTACAATTTCTATTTGCTTCATTTGACTGTCTTTCCCTAAGTTCATTATCATTAATATTAGAAGGAGGGCTATTTCTGAGGGGCCAAAGAGAAGTATGTTCAATCTTCTCCATTTGGTCAAATCCCAATTGTATTCTTCAATTATCTCCCAGTTGTATGTCCAAAAAGGTAAATATTCTACAGTTTCCAAATTATTTTGTCTGTTACTCCAGAAATATCCCCCCTGAAATATTTTGTTACCTTGCCCTCCTACAATCTAAGAGCTTCCCCTCATAAATCCTCTCTCATCAATACTGTTCACTCAAAAGATCATCTCTGTGAAAGATGATGGCATCTTGGACTGGGGTTGTTACAAACGGATCATCTTTAGATAGAGCTGAAATGTAGAACCTAGAGCACATGTTGACTGATGAGATTGGAACAGAGTAATGGCAAAGTATCACTGAATCCTTTCTCAATGTAAGAAATACTTGTAGTTTGATAACAAAAATATAGTAACAACTAAAACAAGTAGAGAAGAAAACAGGGATAGAATTCCCAGGGAACATCCATTCTTCTAGTCATTGGGACAGGGAGTGGAGGGTGGTGGGAGACTCTTATGCCTTGTAGCATACTTAAAGGAAGATTTCTATGAAAGCAATAAAATGGGAGACCGAATAATAAAAATACTCACTCCATCTAATTTTGTACTGAGCATGCACACTGAAACTTAGACCATCTTCATTTTGAGTCAGATAAATTATCAGGAAACCTCTACAAATCTCCATGTACAAAGAGCTAAGACTAAAGAAAAGTCAGACAAATTCTAAAGAAAAGCCAATCCTTGCATCCTCTCAGGTGTTACTTAATCCACTGGATGAAAGCCAAACTGTCCTTCTTAGCACAATAAGGAACAGAATAAGACCTGATTGCCTCCATTCAGAAGCAACGTGTGTCTTCAGCTAGGGTCTCTAGCTGGCTTCCAGGGGGCTCGCCATTCCAAAAAATGTTAAGTATATGTGTGCATTTTCCTGTGGAGAAAGCCCATGGCTGTATTCAATTTTCAAAGAAGGCTTTGATCCCAAAAAGCTGACAAACAACCAATACTGAAGCTAGTAATGGTTCTGCTTGTCGCTAACCATGAGAAGAATGAAAACAATGAGGACACCATCAACAGGATAATTGGGAGACACAAGAGTTTTCGTGTCTGTCCCACTCAGCGCTTCTTCCTCATTTCCATTCAGACCTCTGAGGTAATAACAATGACAACAAAAGTACAACCAGAAGCAATGGGATTTATATGAGGAACTACTATGCAGCTATGAAAATCACCGAATACACCTACAGCACTACATTATTACCTGCACCATGTAGATACTAGAGGTAAGGAAAACAGACAAGAAAAGAAGAAAAGGAAGAGCAAGTTACAGAATGATACCTCGAATACAGGACATCTATAGTAGAGATATGTGCAGCAGTAAAAAGAGACGTGGAGGGCATACACCAGCTTCAAGAGAGTGGTTGCCACTGTGGAAACAGAGGGGGCTAGCAAACAGATTTGCTACCTGACAGTCTTACCTCTCCTCTTCTATGCTGGAATAACTGTGTGTGAACAGGTGCCCTTCCCTCCACCTTGGGATTTGAGGTGGTGGGAGGTGATCAATCCCTGTACCCAGAACCACAGGTGCATCCTGCTTGGTCTAAGCCAACCTGGGTGGTCCTACTACTCTAGGCAGTTTGAGGAGAAGGTTCATGACTCTATTTCTGTTTGTTGAGATATGAAGGGGTTCTCCTTGAGGAATTCTGAGATTTGCTCAATCTTAAGATGACCACCAAGAGAATACAGCACCTTTCTACCTCTGGAGGTTTGAGTCGTGGGGAAATTCCACTTGATGGCAGGCTGAACACACTGAACACAACAGACAGACCAAGGATCCCGGAGGAAACTAGTTAACAGCTAAATCACCCTGCCCTGTAACCTCATGACCTACCTCTGAGCTTTCTCTAAGGTGAGATGATAAAGCCTCAGATCACTGAAGGAAACTGGATTCATATTTTTCTGTTACTTTTAGTAAAAAGCAATCTGACTGACACAGAATTTAATGGGATTTAATGTAAGCAGGTCCAGAACAGACTTCAATTATATCTGAAATGGTCAGCTTCTTCAAAATTGAGATGTCAAATATGGCAAAATTTGAACGGTGGACAAGTAGGTATTTGTAATGTCATGCCCTATATCTTTTATGCCTCTTGGAAATTTTTATTGAAAACAGAGAGAATCACTGCAGAAGTCTGACTCCATGTCTGTTTAAGCAGCAAAGAGGGTAAATTTTCATAATGAGGAGAAATTTTCAAAACAGCAATTAAAATAGTAAGGATCTCCTTTTTCTAAATATACACTTTGGCAAATCAGAGGCAAAACTCATGCACAAATAAGTCTCTGTCTGATCTTTAAGACTTCAGTAAACTTTCGGAACCTTCTGATATCAGGGGAAATATTATTAAGCATTTATATAGAGCTCTAAACGTACATAGGGCTGTGTAATCACATTATTAGTCATTTCCTTTTATTCTTTAGAAAGGCCTAGATCTATCAAACATCTGTGTGATACCAGCATTATTCCATCTCTGGAGAAATAATAAAGTTTATTTCCCTCCTAACAACCATGGTGCCAGTAATCTAAAGTTGATGATAGTAAGGAAACTTCACAGACAAAGCTGGCTTGAGAGAGAAAAAAGGAGGATTCAACAGAGTCGTGATGGAAGATTTCCTCCCAACAAAGTCAACGGGCTTTCTAGAATATCTGCTGCATTCAGATCCCTATGGGGCACTTAAGACAAGGCAAGCTAAGGCTCCATAGAGACCAGGACATCCTGGTGAGGAAAAGAGGGTGGGAGGAAGCTGCCAAAGCTTGGGGCTGGTTACATCTCCAGGACAGAAAAGGTGGCAGGAAAGCACTTTCTGAGTGGTGGTTTTGACCAGAGACACCCTGTCTCATTCATCATCCCCTAAAAGCTCATGGGGTATGCATGAGTCTCCCTGTTTTACATGGGATGTAGGAAATTGCCATAGAGGATGCCCTTCCTCCCCACAGCGTGCGCCACGGGCCAACAGCATCAGCATCATCTCTGAGTTCGTGTCTCCCTGTTTTACACGGGATGTAGAAAATTGCCATAGAGGATGCCCCTCCTCCCCACAGTGTGGTCCATGGGCCAAAAGCATCAGCATCATCTCTGAGTTTGTTAAAAAATGCAGAATCTCAGGCTTTACCCTGGACCTATCTAATCAGAATCTGCATTTTGACCGTTAGGCATGCTCAAATTTAAGAAGCACTGGTCTAGGCTATTATGCAGTGAAGTGAAGAGAGTGTAGGCTCTGGAATCCAATGGGTTTGGGTTCCAGTCCTGGTTTCTCCTCTTCTTGGCTGCATAACTTGGACAAGGCACTTAATTACTCTGAGTGTAATCTGTAATTGGGTAACAGTACTTCCCAGGGTTTTGACTGAATTCAGTGACTTTAACGTAATGGGATTCAACATGTCTAGTATGGAGCCTTGCAGTGAGCACTCCTTATCCTTCTAACTCAGAAGCTAAAGCTCTTCATACATCCTTTGAGGTCCAGCAAAACATGGGCCACAGCCTGGCCTCAGGGCAAGCCAGAGCAGCCCTCTTTCGGCCCTTTTCCACCCCATGGCTCATGCACATCCTTACAGGAGCTCCCAGCAGACCATCTCAATCTGCATGTAGCTCCTTCCTGGTCCTCATCTCTAAGAGACCCCATGGTTCACTTGACTCCCTGCCAACACATCAAACCAGGACTCAACCATCCTATCATTAAATAAAATGGCTCATTAATTGAAAATTTGTACGGCTTCCTTTATTTTTATAAGTGACACAAATGGGTTCTGCTCACAGTTAAGCGAGCATTCTGCCTGCCTTTTTTACCCAGGGCTGCCCAGGGTACAGGTGGCAGAGCTGTCCCCACATTCCACCTTCTCCATCACAGCCCCTTCCCCTAAGTGGCCCAGTTAGACCAGCTAGCAGTGAGCAGCTGGCCCTGTTTCCTAAAGACCCGCACCTGGCGATGACCATAAGGTGAAACAGATGTCCCCTCAGGCTCCCTTTGCAGTTCTGGGAAACCCTCCCCAGGCCTGTCGCCTTACAGGAGAGTCTGCTATCTCGCCCAGAAAGCCCAAAAAAGTCCCCTGGGGTTTTGCATTTTTAGTGGCTCTTTTATTCTATTTCATTTAATTGAGTTTTTATTTCCTCACATTTTATTCTATTATATTTGACCATGACCACAAAGTGGACATCTGTCCTCCAATGAGACAGGGGACACACACATGTCCCCAGCATTTACGGGAGACAGTCAGTAAAGCTCCTCTGGCTGTGAGTTATTTATGGATGACGGCTGGGCTAGAGTGGGCTGTCTGTGAGATTTACACCCCCCCTTCTCTCCTCTCCTTTCTTTCTTGTCTCTTACTTTCATGTTCTCCTTTCCCATTTCCGCTCCCTCTCTTGGATCTCACTCTTCCTCCCTCCCTCTTTTCCCTACTCCCATCTTCTTCAGCCTTCCTGCTCCCAGCAAGCTTGCAAGTTCTGAATTCCCACAACCCCATATCACTCCCCTCTGCTCAGGCAGTTTCCCTTAATTCCAAGGGCTCTGAACATCTAAGGTAGGTCAAAGCAATTCCCAGAAGTGGTTCAGTGATTGCTAACCTGACCCTCCCTTCTTCAGATGTGATATACCTGAAATATGCTCTAAGTTGGAGCCGAAATGTATTCTTCTGCAGGTCTGGACCCGAATATTAAAAGCACAAATAACTGTAGGGACAAGCTAAACATAGCTTTGTCTGCCATTTGGAGGGAAGGACAGTAGTGTAGTGTCTACACAATTCAACAACTCAGGGCAGAGTCTGAGTAAGATTTGTCCAGGTAACAAGGCTCTACAGTCATAGTCAGAAAAGTGGCCCTTCACGCAACCTTATGGCCCCAGTAGAACACTACAGAATTCAACTGGAAAAGAGTCTCAAGAGTTGAATAAGGTAACTCCATTTACTCAGATCCAAAATCTCTAAGGATTCTCTAGCCCTTGATTGTATATCCACAACCCTGATTCAGATCTAAGGGCACTGTGAATTCTGTGTTCCCTGCAAGTGCTAATCCATTGCTCCGTCTACACTGGGCTTGGAACCACAACTAGCTCCTTGAGGGCAACATGTATATCTCTCATGTTCTCTTGTCTTTCTAATATTGAGCACCAGGCCTGCTAAATACTTATGAAGAAAGAAGGGAAGAGATGGAGGAAGGAGTGAAAAGGAAAAGAGAGAAGAAGGGAGAGAGGGAGGAAGAGGAAAAGGGAGCAAAGGGGAGAAGTTCTTCAGAATTCCACACCCAAAAAAAGGTGAACCTCAAAACTTTTAGTATTTGATGGGCGCCTGGGTGGCTCAGCAGGTTAAGCGTCTGCCTTCAGCTCAGGTCATGATCCCAGGGTCCTGAGACTGAGCCCCACGTTGGGCTCCCTGCTCAGCAGACAGCCTGCTTTTCCCTCTCCCTCTGCCTGCCGCTCTGCCTACTTGTGCTCTCTCTGTGTGTGTCAAATAAATAAATAAAATCTTTAAAAAAAAGTTTTTAAAAAAAATTTTAGTATTTGAAACTCTGACCTAAGTAATTCTATAACATAAAGCCAATGCTCTTCATTCTGTTAAATTTTTAAAAGCTGATCAGAGCTTCAATTTGCAGCTTACTCCCAGGCAGATATTCAAATGGAAAAATAAGTATAATAGCAGCTGATCCTTCACAACACTCATTTGCTTGCTTGCTACAAACCACTTTAATTATTTTGTTTGCAATACCTATTTGTTTGTCTCAGGAGAATATTTAAATCTGCTTTTATTTGTGCACAACTATCCCTACCACTAGCAAAATGAGACCTTATGTTTCACATTAACACTTCATGGTTTTTTAATCCCCAGGGAACTGGCAGAAAATTATAATTTTTAATTGCATTATAATTTAAAATCCTGAAATATTGTTTTAAAAATTTCCAAATAGGATATGAAAATAAAAATGCATGACCCAGAGCCTGAAGTGGATGGCTCTGAAGTTCATAGCCCCATGTTTACCGTGTCAAAGCCCTTACCTTTGAACTGGATCCAATTGTATAGACTCAAGTGTAAAGATCTGAGACTATAAATTCAGAAGAGTAGAAGATATAGAGCATGGTAATTAACTGTATAAATTCTGACCATGATGGACTCAAAGGGACTGAAATAATCATTCACCTTAAATAAAAAACAAGACATAGGAAAGGGCAGTTTTCAGGTATTAGACAACAGGCAAAGCTGAAAAGTGATACCCAAGAGAAAAGAAACAAATGAAGTGAGCATGAACTTAACGCTAACAGAGACGTTCCAGGTTGCAGCAGAGGAAGGGGAAACCTAGGTAGAGCCTGATGGCCTCCATGAATTGAAGAGAGTTTGGGTTTTGAGAAGGCCAACACAATTGCAATTCATAAGGCAGAATTCCGGAGAAGAGAGAACTACACAAAAAAATGCCCTCCAGAAATCTACTGAATGTTCCCGTTGAGTCTTTAGCTGAGTATTTATTAGTGCATGTGAGTGAAGTAACTACCTGAGTCTAAGGAAAGGACCACCTGGAAGGATCAGGTTTACCAACCCTCAATAATGGGTCAAATTAGCAAGAGACTAAAACTGTTTTTGACCTAACAAAGCTTCTGAGCAAGTCTCAAAAAATCAAAATGTTCCAAAATAACTTGACTCTGTCCAAGGGGGGAGGAACAGAGGGAGGAAGTATTTAAAGGAAAAAAAGAATCAAGCATCCAGCCACGTAAAATTCACAATGTCTGGCATCTAGTCTAAAATTACCAGGCATGCAAAGAAACAGGAAAATGTTATCTATAATGTGAAGAAGAATCAATCAATGGAAAGAGACCCAGAAATAATACAGCTGGCAGAATTAGTAGAACAGGACATTAAAACAGATATTATAAATAGTATAAACACACACCATATGTTCAAGAACATAGAGGAAAGTACGTACATGATAGGGAGAAAAATAAAGACGCAATTTGAATCTCTACAAATAAAATATGCAATGTCTGTGATGAAAATTACTCTAGATGAAATCAACAGCAGATTAGAAGAAAAATAAATGAACCTGAAAGTATCAAAACAAAAAGTCCCAAAATGAATCACAGAGGGAAAAAAAAATTGGGAAAAATCAACAGAGTATTAGTGAGCCGGGAAAAATTTCAAGCAACCTAATACACATGTCTTTTAAGTCCATGAAAGAAGGACAGAAAAAATATTGGAAGAAATAATGGTCAAACAATTTCAAATTTGATGGCATCCACACCCAAGCAAACAATCAGAGAGAAAAAGAAAAATCGTGAAAGCAGTCAGAGGAACAAGATCCAGTGTGCAGAGAAAACTAAAGATAAGAAAGACAGCTGATCTCCCATCAGGAACAAGGTGAACCATAAGTCAGTAAAATGACATCTCTAAGGAATGAAAAACAAAAGGTGGAGAATTTATCACAAGCATATCAGAACTATAAGAAACTTAGACGTAATGGACAACTTCCTTGAAAGATGCAAACTACCAAACTTCCCTTGGGGGGAAGGGGGGAGATAAGCTAAATATCCTTATTTCTACTAAAGAAGTTGGATTAGTTGCTAAAAATCTTCCCATCGTGGAGATGGGTGGGTAGGTAGGGAAACTTCCAGGGCCAGATATCTTCACATATGTTTAAGGAAGATATATCAATTCTACACAAATTCTTTCAGAAAACTGAAGAGAAAGAAACATATTCTAATTCCAGGAGGTCAGTACTACCCTGATAACAAAACCAGACAAAGGGTTTACAAGATAAGAAAACTACAAACTAACATCCCTCATGAACATAGATACAAAACTTCCTTAAAATATCTTAGCTAATACTTTAGCTAAGTGTAAATTCAACAACTCAAAACAAAACAAAACAAAACAAAACCCAGCACCATCATGATTAAGTGGGATTCATCTCAGGACTGTAAGGTTGGATTCACACTTGAAAATGAATGAATTTAATACTCAATGTCAACAGAATACAAAAAAGAAAAACCATGTGAATGTATCAATAGATACATAAAAAACATTTGACAAAATCCAATTTCTACTTGTATTAAAAACCCTTAGTAGCCAATAATAAAAGAAAACTTCTTCAACCTGACTAAGAGTATCAATGATCAACCTATAGGTAACATCATAAATAATGGCAGGAAGCTGAATGTATCCCCCTAAAATCAGGAAAAAAGCAAAGATGTAAACTCTTATTACTTCTATTCAACATTGCACTGGAGGTTCTAGCCATTGCAATAGGGTAAGAAAAAGAAATCAAAGAGATCTGGAGTAGAAAGGACAAGGTACAACTGTCTTTATTCACATAAAACATAATATTGTCTGTAGAGCAAATCTCAGTAAATCTACAAATAAAGCCACTAGAACTAAAATGTAAGTTTAGTAAGGTTGTGAGATACAAGGTCAATATTCAAAAATCATTTGTATTTTCTACACGTTGGCAACAAAGAAATGTAAACTTAAGTTGAAAAAGCAGCACTCGGGGGAGGAGCAAGATGGCAGAGGAGTAGGAGACCTAAATTTCCTCTGGTCCCAGGAATTCAGCTAGATAGGGATCAAACCATTCTGAACACCAATGAACTCAACAAGAGATCAAAGAAAAGAATAGCAACAACTCTCTGAACAGAAAAGCAACCACTTTCTGGAAGGTAGGACGTGCGGAGAAGTGAATCCGAGGCAATATTCGGAAGGATACACGGCGGGGGAGGGGGCCTCCATCAGCCACTACTGGCAAGTGACAGAGCCACCGAGCACAAAATCGGAACTTTTAGAAGTCTGCTCCACTGAGGGACGTCGCTCCAGCGGGTAAGCGGGGGGTGGAACCCTCATGGGACAGTGTGGTCTCAGGACCCTCGGGGTCAAAGAAAGACAAGGGGTGCCTGAGAGGGACAGAGCTCCCAGGTATCAGAGCGGAGAAGCTGGCTGCAGAGACGGAGCCGAGGAGCGGGCTCTCAGCTCGGGGTTGCCATAAACCGTGATCCGCAGCACAGTCAGGCCACTGCTCTTCCAGCAGGGACCCAACAAGCGGCAGATTCAGGGAGACTCCCCTTCCTCACCAGGAAGGAGCAGTGCAGGAGTGCACTGCAGGGATCTGCTGCGTTTGGAGACTCCACACAGGGTCAGGTGCGAGAGATAGAAACGCTCAGTCACAGGCTGGGTGAGCACGGAGTGCGGCCAGAGACCGGGGAGACAGGAGCAACTGACTGCTTTTCTCTGGGGGGGGGGCACTGAGGAGTGGGGACCCCAGTTCTCGGCTACTCCGGTGTGGAGATTAGGAGGCCGCCGTTTTCACTCTCATCCTCCAAAGCTGTAGAGAAAGTTTCCAGGGAACAAAGGTCCCGAGAGCAAACCTGAGCAGATTACTTAGCCCAGACCGACAAAGGGTGGGGCAATTCCGCCTCCAGCAAAGACGTTTGGACACCACGGCAACAGGCCCCTCCCCCAGAAGAACAGCAAGAACAGCCAGCCAAGACCAAGTTTACCGCTCAATGAGAACAGCAGAACTCCAGCGCTAGGCGAATACTGCACATAGAATTCATGGCTTTTTTTCCCATGATTCTTTAGTCTTCCAAAGTTAATGTCTTTTAACTGTTTTTTTTTTAATTTTTCTTTTTCCCTTTTTCAACCAACATCTTATCAATCCCTTTTTTAAAAAATCTTTTATTTTTCATTTTTAGAGTCATATTCTATCCCTTCATAGTAGTTACCGTTATTTTTGGTATATATATATAAATTGTTCTCTCTTTAAAATTTTGGGATACAGTTTCTCCTACCACACCAAAATATACCCTAAATCTCTAGTGTATGGCTTTGTCCTAGTCTCATGCCTGATCAATTCTCTCCCTTTTTTTTTTTTTATTAAATCCTCTTCTTTCTTTCTTCAACCAACTTATCAATTCCTTTTATAAACTCTTTTATACTTTTCATCTTTACAGTCATATTCCATCCCTTCATCATATTTACCCTTATTTTTATACATATATAAGTTTTTCTTTCTTTAAAATTTTGGGAGGCACTTTCTTCTAACAGACCAAAATACACACAAAATCTAGTGTGTGGCATTGATCTATGCACCAATCTGATCATATTTGATCATATTCTGTTATTGTTTTCTTTTTGCTTGTTTGTTTTTATCTTTTTCTTTTTTTTTTCTTTTTTCTTTCTTTCCCTTTATTTTCCCCCGAATTCAGGTCTCTTCAGATTTGTTTAGGGTATATT
Source organism: Eumetopias jubatus (assembly GCF_037043125.1). Taxonomy (NCBI): domain Eukaryota; kingdom Metazoa; phylum Chordata; class Mammalia; order Carnivora; family Otariidae; genus Eumetopias; species Eumetopias jubatus. Next base: position 44,371,519 of record NW_028274823.1, on the reverse strand, counting down.
TTCTGGGGATGTTGTTACCCTGTTAGCATTTTGTTCTCTCATTCATATATTCTCCTCTGGACAAATGACAAGATGGAAAAAATCACCTCCAAAAAAAGAACAAGAGGCAGTACCGACGGCCAGGGATGGAAATCAATATGGACATTAGTAGGATGTCGGAACTAGAGATCAGAATGATGATTTTAAAGATACTACCTGGGCTTGAAAAAAGCATGGAAGATATTAGAGAACCCCTTTCTGGAGAAATAAAAGAACTAAAATCTAACCAAGTTGAAATCAAAAAGGCTATTAATGACATGCAATCAAAAACAGAGGCTCTAACTGCTACGATAAATGAGACAGAAGAGAGAATTAGTGAAATAGAAGACCAAATGATGGAAAATAAAGAAGCTGAGAAAAAGAGAGATAAACAACTACTGGATCACGAGGGCAGAATTCGAGAGATAGTGATACAATAAGATGAAACAATATTAGAATAATTGGGATCCGAGAAGAAGAAAGAGAGAGGGGCAGAAGGTATACTGGAGCAAATTACAGAAGAGAACTTCCCTAATTTGGGGAAGGAAACAGGCATCAAAATCCAGGAGGCACAGAGAACACCCCTCAAAATCAATAAATATAGGTCAACATGCCAACATCTAATAATAAAACTTATGAGTCTCAGAGACAAAGAGAAAATCCTGAAAGCAGCTCAGAAGATATCTGTAACCAACAATGGTAGAAATATTAGATTGGCAACAGACCTATCCACAGAGACCTGGCAGGCCAGAAAGGACTGGCATGATACATTCAGAGCACTAAATGAGAAAAATATGCAGCCAAGAATACTATATCCAGCTAGGCTGTCACTGAAAATAGAAGGAGAGATAAAAAGGTTCCAGGACAAACAAAAACTAAAGGAATTTGCAAACACGAAACCAGCCCTACAAGAAATATTGAAAGGGGTTCTCTAAGCAAAGAGAGAGCCTAAAAGTAGCATAGACCAAAAAGGAACACAGACAACATACAGTAACAGTTACCTTAACAGGTAATACAATGGCACTAAATTCATATCTTTCAATAGTTACCCTGAATGTAAATGGGCTAAATGCCCCAATCAAAAGACACAGGCTATCAGATTGGATTAAAAAACAAGACCCATAGATATGCTGTCTGCAAGAGACTCATTTTAGGCCCAAAGACACCCCCACATTGAAAGTGAGGGGGTGGAAAACCATTTACCATGCTAATGGACACCAAAAGAAAGCTGGGGTGGCAATCCTTAGATCAGACAAATTAGATTTTAAAACAAAGACTGTAATAAGAAATGAGGAAGGACAGTATATCATACTGAAAGGGTCTATCCAACAAGAAGATCTAACATGAAAATATCTATGCCCCTAATATGGGAGCAGCCAATTATATAAGCCAATTAATAACAAAAGCAAAGAAACACATCGACAACAATACAATAATATGGGGGACTTTAAAACCCCCCTGACTGAAATGGACAGATCATCTAAGCAAAAGATCAACAAGGAAATAAAGACTTTAAATGATACACTGGACCAAATGGACGTCACAGATCTATTCAGAACATTCCATCCCAAAGCAACAGAATACACATTCTTCTTTAGTGCCCATGGAACATTCTCCAGAATAGATCACATCCTAGGTCACAAATCAGGTCTCAATTGATACCAAAAGATTGGGATCATTCCCTGCATATTTTCAGACAACAATTGCTTGAAACTACAACACAATCACAAGAGGAAAGTTGGAAAAAACTCAAATGCATGGAGGCTAAAGCTAAAGAGCATCCTACTAAAGAATGAATGGGTCAACCAGGAAATTAAAGAAGAATTTTAAAAAATTCATGGAAACCAATGAAAATGAAAACACAACTGTTCAAAATCTTTGGGATACAGCAAAAGCAGTCCTAAAGGAAAGTATATAGCAATACAAGCCTTTCTCAAGAAACAAGAAAAGTCTCAAATACACAACCTAACCCTACACCTAAAGGAGCTGGAGAAAGAACAGCAAATAAAGCCTAAACCCAGCAGGAGAAGAGAAATAATAAAGATCAGAGCAGAAATCAATGAAATAGAAACCAAAAGAACTGTAGAACAGATCAACGAAACTAGGAGCTGGTTCTTTGAAAGAATTAACAAGATTGATAAACCCCTGGCCAGACTTATCAAAAAGAAAAGAGAAATGACCCAAATCAATAAAATCATGAATGAAAGAGGAGAGATCACAACCAACACCAAAGAAATACAAACAATTATAAGAACATATTATGAGCAACTCTATGCCAGCAAATTAGATAACCTGGAAGAAATGGGTGCATTCCTAGAGATGTATCAACTACCAAAACTGAACCAGAAAGAAATAGAAAACCTGAACAGACCTATAACCACTACGGAAATTGAAGCAGTCATCAAAAATCTCCCAACAAACAAAAGCCCAGGGCCAAATGACTTCCCAGGGGAATTCTACCAAACATTTAAAGAAGAATTAATTAATACCTATTCTCCTGAAACTGTTCCAAAAAATAGAAATGGAAGGAAAACTTCCAAGCTCGTTTTATGAGGCCACCATTACCTTGATACCCAAACCAGACAAAGACCCCATCAAAAAGGAGAATTACAGACCAATATCCCTGATGAACATGGATGCAAAAATTCTCACCAAACTACTAGCCAATAGGCTCCGACAGTACATTAAAAGGATTATTCACCACGACCAAGTGGGATTTATCCCTGGGCTGCAAGGTTGGTTCAACATCCGCAAATCAATCAATGTGATACAATACATTAATAAAAGAAAGAACAGGAACCATATGATCCTCTCAATAGATGCAGAAAAAGCATTTGACAAAGTACAGCATCCTTTCTTGATCAAAACTCTTCAGAGTATAGGGATAGAGGGTACATACCTCAATATCATAAAAGCCATCTATGAAAAACCTACAGCAAATATCTTTCTCAGTGGGGAAAACCTGAGAGCTTTCCCCTAAGGTCAGGAACATAGCAGAGATGTCCACTATCACCACTGCTATTCAACATAGTATTAGAAGTCCTAGCCACAGCAATCAGACAACAAAAAGAAATCAAAGGCATCCAAATTGGCAAAGAAGAAGTCAAACTCTCACTCTTTGCAGATGATATGATACTTTATGTGGAAAACCCAAAAGATTCCACCCCAAAACTGCTAGAACTCATACAGGAATTCAGTAAAGTGGCAGGATATAAAATCAATGCACAGAAATCAGTGGCATTCCTATACACCAACAACAAGACAGAAGAGAGAGACATTAAGGAGTCGATCCCATTTCCAATTGCACCCAAAACCATAAGATACCTAGGAATAAATCTAACCAAAGAGGGAAAGGATCTGTACTCAGAAAACTATAAAATACTCATGAAAGAAATTGAGGAAGACACAAAGAAATGGAAAAACGTTCCATGCTCATGGTTTGGAAGAACAAATATTGTGACGATGTCAATGCTACCTAGAGGAATCTTCACATTCAATGCAATCGCGATCAAAATACCATCCACTTTTTTCAAAGAAATGGAACGAATAATCCTAAAATTTGTATGGTACCAGAAAAGATCCCAAATAGCCAGAGGAATGTTGAAAAAGAAAAGCAAAACTGGTGGCATCACAATTCCAGAATTCAAGCTCTATTACCAAACTGTCATCATCGAGACAGCATAGTACTGGCACAAAAACAGACACATAGATCAATGGAACAGAATAGAGAGCCCAGAAATGGACCCTCAACTCTATGGTCAACTCATCTTTGACTAAGCAGGAAAGAATGTCCAATGGAAAAAAGACAGTCTCTTCAACAAATGGTGTTGGGAAAATTGGACAGCCACATGCAGAAGAATGAAACTGGACCATTTCCTTACACCACACACAAAAATAGACTCAAAATGGTTGAAAGACCTAAACATGAGACAGGAGTCCATCAACATCCTAAAGGAAAACACAGGCAGCAACCTCTTCGACCTCAGCGACAGCAACTTCTTTCTAGAAACATCGCCAAAGGCAAGGGAAGCCAGCGCAAAAATGAACTATTAGGATTTCATCAAGATAAAAAGCTTTTGCAGAGCAAAAGAAACAGTCCACAAAACCAAAAGACAACCGACAGAATGGGAGAAGATATTTGCAAATGACATATTAGATAAAGGACTAATATCTAAAATCTATAAAGAACTTCTTAAACTCAACACCCAAAGAACAAATGATCCAATCAAGACATGGGCAGAAGACATGAACAGACGTTTTTCCAAAGAAGACATCCAAATGGCCAACAGACACATGAAAAAGTGCTCAACATTGCTTGGCATCAGGGAAATCCAAATCAAAACCTCAATGAGATACCACCTCACACCAGTCAGAATGGCTAAAATTAACAAGTCAGGAAATGACATATATTGGCGGGGATGCAGAGAAAGGGGAACCTCCTACGCTGTTGGTGGGAATGCAAGCTGGTGCAACCACTCTGGAAAACAGTATGGAGCTTCCTCAAAAAGTTGAAAATAGAGCTACCCTACAATCCAGCAATTGCACTACTGGGTATTTACCACAAAGATACAAATGTAGGGATCCAAAGGGGTACGTGCACCCCGATGTTTATAGCAGCAATGTCCACAATAGCCAAACTATGGAATGAGCCAAGATGTCCATCGACAGATGAATGGATAAAGAAGATGTGGTATACATATACAATGGAGTATTACCCAGCCATCAAAAGGAATGATATCTTTCCATTTGCAATGATGTGGATGGAACTGGAGGGTATTATGCTGAGTGAAATAGGTCAATCAGAGAAAGATATGTATCACATGACCTCACTGATACGAGGAATTCTTAATCTCGGGAAACAAACTGAGGGTTGCTGGAGTGGTGGGTGTTGGGAGGGATGGGGTGGCTGGGTGATAGACATTGGGGAGGGTGTGTGCTATGATAAGCGCTGTGAATTGTGTAAGACTGTTGAATCACAGACCTGTACCTCTGAAACAAAGAATACATTATATGTTAAAAAAAGAAGAAGAAGAAGAAGATAGCAGGAAGGGAAAAATGAAGGGGGGGAAATTGGAGGGGGAGACGAACCATGAGAGACTATGGACCTTGAGAAACAAACTGAGGGTTCTAGAGGGGAGGGGGTGGGGGAATGGGTTAGCCCGGTGATGGGTATTAAAGAGGGCACGTTCTGCATGGAGCACTGGGTGTTATATGTAAACAATGAATCATGGAACACTACATCAAAAACTAATGATGTAGTGTATGGTGATTAACATAATAATAAAAAATAACAAATGTTAAAAATAAATAAATAAATTTCCCCCAGTGGGGGAAAATAAAGAAAGGAAGAAAAAGCAGCACTATTTACCATTGTATCAAAAATATTAGAAATGTATGGATGAACTTAACAAGACCTATTCATTTAACACTGGCGAACACTGCTGAAAATAATTAAGGAGGATATACATAAATGAAAAGATATGCCTTGTTCCTGGATCAGAAGACTCAATATTGTGAAGCTCTCAGTTCTACCTCAGATTATCTCTAGAGTCAATAAAAATGATATTAAAATCCTACCAGGCCTTCTTCTAAAATGTATATGGAAATGCAGGGCCAGAACTAAGCTGAGGTGCTTGCACAAACTCGAGGGTGAGTTCCCTCTTAAATTTTGTGCCTTAGGTGCCTTGCTTGACTCATCCCAGTCCCAGGCCTATGAAAATGTGAAGGATGTGGAAGAGTAAAGGCAAATTTTTAAAGAAGGAAAGGTAGAAAACTTTCTCCACTTGATTTCAAGACTAACCAGAAAGCTACAGTTATAAAGACAGTGTGGCACTGGTGTGAAGATAGACATATAGGTCAATGAAACAGAAGAGAGAATCTAGGAATAGATCCAAACACTGAAGGCCAATTGATATTCAACAAATGATCCAAAGGGGAAAGAAGATTATTTTCAACAAATGATGCTGGAACAATTAAATATTCATGCACAGAAATAAATCAAAATAAAGCAAAAATTAGCCTCAACCCTTACCTCACACCATATACAAAAATTAACCATCAATCTATGTATAACATGAATGCCTCTCAAAATTACGCTGAGTGAGGAAAGCTACACAAAAGATGAGTATGTACTGTATGATTCCATTAATATAAAGTCCTAGAAAATGCAAAGTAATATACACTGACAGAAAACGGATCAGAGGTTACCTGGGATTGGGTGGAGAGAGAGAAACCGGTTACGTGGGGACATGAAAAATCTTTTGTGGGTAATAGAAAGGTGCATTATTATGACTGTGGTGATAGTTTTACAAGTGTCTATGTCAAAACTCCAAATCAGGGTGCCTGGGTGGCTCAGTTGGTTAAGCATCTGCCTTTGGCTCAGGTCATGATCCCGGGGTCCTGTGATCGAGTCCTGTATCGGGCTCCCTGCTCAGTGGGGAGCTTGCTTCTCCCTCTGCTTGCTGCTCCCCCTGCTTGTACTCTCTCTATCTCTCTGTGTTAAATAAATACATAAAATCTTAAAAAAAAAAACCCTCCAAATCATAACCCATCAAATTGTACAGTATTTTTAATGTCAATTATGATTTATATTAATATTTTAATATTCTCACCCACAAGGAGGCTATAAACAACAACAACCACAACAACAACAACCAGAAGAGTCAAAATTGAGGGAAAGAGGATTTAGTGAGGAACATTTCTTTGAGGGGGAAGGAGAACATGGACATGATTCCACTCCCCATAAAAGAAAGGAGGGTGCCTGCTCCCTCACTGCAAGTCTTCTTGGAGGGGCTTCCCTGGGGCCATTGATGAATCCCACAAAACAGAGCCAGGGCCTTACACAAGATTCTCTGGGTCACATCATAAAAACTACTTTATGTGCCTTCTATGGGCCCATTGACATTGGGTCCTTCTGTTGGATACAAATTAGAGAAAGTTTCAGGAATTTTTTGTGTTATTTTCTAAAGTTAATAGAAAATTCTATGTCACTTTAGGCTGTAAAACCCAGTATTGATTCAGGACTTAAAATGATCTAATCCAATATAAGAATTGGAAGATTTATTTCTTTGGTGTAGAAATGTTCACCCTTAAAAGACATAAATGAACCTGTATCTCCCTTTAAGATAGGACTGGGCTGGCTCAAAGGCAGCACCACATTGAACAAAATCAACATGAGCTTGGGGCGCCTGGGTGGCACTTAACCAAGGATGGCACCTTGGTGAAGCGTCCAACTAATGGATTCAGCTCAGATCATGGTCTCGTGGTTGTGGGGTCAAGCCCCACATTGGGCTGTGCCAGTGTGGAGTCAGCTCAGATTCTCTCTCCCTCTCCCTCTCATTCACACTCTCTCTCTCAAATAAATAAATAAATAATATCTTTTAAAAAAATCAATGTGAACTTAAAATTACAACTTGTCTTTATTTGGTTGTGATACCTTAGACCTTTCCTGACCCTCAAGTTTGTAATCTTGACTCCAGTGTTAGTAATATCTCTCTCAGAAGTTCGTTGTAAGGATCCAGTCACATGACAAAAGATGAATACATCTGCACAAAGGACATAAGCAACTAAGTCACAAAATTATATATAGGTATGATAAAAAAATAAATGTTCAAAGTGTTTGGCTTGACTAATAAGCAAAGAAGTACAAATCAGCACAATGCAGTGAGCCTTTTTATCTATAACATTGGTAAAGATGAAAAACGATTATATTCGTGTTCACAAGACACATGAGTGGGATGAGACAGAGCACTCTGATAAAAGGGGCTCAGACTCCTAGAGAGTTCCCATACTTTGAAACAATATTTTTTCCATCACTAGGAATCAAAAACACATCAGATCCAGGTAGAAGTATGTCAATTGCAGCATTATTTACAACAGCATTAACTAACCTAAGTTTCCAAAAATGGACAAGATTTGCATAAATTATGATTCCTCCAAATGACAGACTACTACAAGACCATTAAATATTATTCCAAATGCTAGCTATTGACATGATAAAATGTGAATTATACATTATTAATTGAAAGCAGGATACAAAGCTGAACATAACAAAGAAACCTCAATTTGGCAAAATAAACTACATATATAAGGCTATTGGAAAGGATAATTCATTAGTATATTAATCTATCTCCTGTTTTACTATTGTAAAAGAATCAGAAAAAAAGAGCAATTTTCCACTGCTTTCCTTCTATCCCTGTCTCTCTCTCACCCTACCATGCATGTGCTCACATACACACACAGAAGCAAGCAAAACTTTGTGCTCTAGAAAGTTTGTGCTCTTGTTTCTCCCAAGATATTTTAACAAATACGTGAACTTGCAATGATGTTGGCTGGAAGCTTTTGTGGCTTAGAGGATGGGAGTGGTCAAAATGGCTTGAGCCCAGAAGCTTCAAGTTGAGATGGAAAGGAGACAGAAGAGGGGTTTATGGGTCTACCCATCCCCTGATACACATTAATCCAAGGTAGGGTATCAGAGAGGAGTAGCTGGTAGTCATTTAGGAAGGCTGAGCCAAATGCGTGGGGTCTTTCAGGCACAGAAAGGGGAAAAAAATCACCATGCCCAGGCTTGAGACCCAAAGTGTGTTGGAACTTCCTGAGTATCTATCTACAGAGATTTTCTATGATTGATCCTGACAGTACAAAATCCAGGGACCTTTGCACAACCTTTGTAAGGGCAAGGAGGAAGATATCCTGTTACAAATGGATTCAAATTTCTTGATTTGAAATTTCTCGCTTTGAATGGGTTCTCAAACTGCTTTCAAAACCCCTTTAAATGAGATTTCGTGGATAAATATAATTTGTTTTGAAATAATGTCTATAAAGCATCCAAAGCAGGGCCTGGCACTCAGTAGGTACTCAGACGTAAGTTTCCCTGCTTTTGAAGGCAACCACTGGGCTCACTGTTCTTGCAATGCCCCAGAGCAAACAAACAGAGATCTAAGGGTAGGGAGGAGGCCATTAGGACCCCCACTGGCCTCACAAGGTGGGCTCTTCAGCAATTCTTGCCCAGGAGCCCCACTCTGCACCTGACCAGGGAGGAGTGCCAGGCACTAGAGTGGCAGCATCTGACTCCTCAGCCCCTCATCACCTCTGCAGCCGAGCCAGTCTGCAAGGCTGCAGGAAACTGCATCCTAGTTCTGATCACTGACAAGTAAAGGGTTTCTTCACTCCCCTTTCTGAAGTTGGACAATATTCGTTTGGGATTCTTCAACCAGCTCTAAGAGAGAGTCGGCCCAAGTGCACAGAACATCCTCTGGTTTGAGACAGTGGGAAAAACAACCGAAACCAAGCCTCTGGTCTCTATGAGCCCTCAAACATTATTTAAGACACTTCACAAGAAGTTTTGGTGGTCTGAATTGTCTCCGGCCTCCACCTCTGCTTCCACGCTCCAGTTTTGAGAGCACACTCCTTGGGAGCCCCGCCAGCGGCCTGCGAGCCCCCCATACTGAGCACAGGCAGCAGCCCTTTGTGTGCACGCATGCGCACACGTGTTTACTTCTCGCCTCTCCATGCGGTACATGGTGATTATCCAGCCTGGCAAAGGAGGTGTAATAACAGGGTAGAAGGCACAGATAATAGGATCTTTCTGGCACAAGTAGTGAGTTCATCGGAATCCATCAGAACCCATTTGTGGGAAAAGCAATGGATAGGAATGCACAAGGGTAAACACTAACCTTTAGTTTTCAGATACATTTGCTGCACGTGGTAATTAAAGCTATTTTTAAGACTCCTTAAGTGTCAGCACTCCCTTTCCCAAGCAATCTTCTGTCAAAACTCGGCAAAACGACAATATACTTTGTTAGGGATAGTTGGCTCACATCTAAAACATGGAGTCTGATTCCACGTCAATGGTACAAATCTGGCTGAGCTGTTCTGCCTGCAGGGAGCTTGAACTTGGTTGCAAATTGCAGAGGATCGAGAGTGGCCCCTACAAGCACTGCTTAGCTGCTATAGGTTAGTGATCCACGAGCACATGTTTCTCACCCATGATACCATAAACTCTCTGAGGGTGAGGAGCGTATCTCGCAAATGTGCATGAACATCCCCAGTGCCTCACAGGTGTTCAGTACATGTATGGTAAATGAATTATAGATTGTCAAGAATTGCAAATCCTGGTAGGGAGACAGGATATGGGGGAAGAAGCTAAGGACCACTGAAGAATCACAGCCTGAGTTCACTGGGGTGTCGGAAAAAAGAAAGGTATGGAAGAAATTCATAGGTTTTGCAAAGTGAGGGGAGGGTAATTTGGGGTGAGGCTTAAAGGATGCATAGGAGTTTGAAAGGGAGAACTAGGGCCCCAGCAACCCCAACACACAGTTAGAAATATTACAATTCAGGTTCACCTCAATGATGAGTCAAACCATGTCTCCATTCCCTGGCACTCCTCATAAAAACATGCACTAACCTGTTACATATTTCCTTGATTAAATTCCGAAGATGAACTTCCCCACAGGACATTAGTGATTCGTTAAGAGGAACTATCCCTTCAAGAGTGCTTGCTATATGCCAGACCCCTGTGATGGGTCACTTCAGGTGAGTTTTCTCATTTAATCCTCACAACTGCCCTAAGAGGTAGCTATCAGGAACCCTATTGAGCAGATGAAGAAAATAAGGTTCAAGGAAGGAAGTAAAACAGTTTGCCTGCCCAGAGTCAAAGAAGTATCCATGGTGACTGATCTAAAACACAGTGGTACATCACTGCTCTCTAATATTGTCCCAAACCCATCTGTACAGCTCCAAGTACCCTTCCCATGGGGCTTTGAAAAGGGCCAAAGAATGATGTCATACAATGACAATTCCCTCATATATCTATCACTATAAGTGTTAAATTTCACAGATTCCTTTTGGGCTGAGAAAGGAAAATAGATACATTCTGAGTGGAGAGTGGAAGTACATTTCTAGTAAATATGGTTTGTTCCCTTCAAATATTACTCATGTGACATGTATTAGCTTAATCGTGTGGGCTTTTGTAGGGGACTTTCATCATTTCCACAGAAGGTCTAAGAAAACAAGGTGATAATATGTAAAATCACCTAAAGGGAAGAATTCTAATAATAAATAATAAATGTTTTATAATAAGACTTTCCATAACAACAATATCACCACTTTCAAATGATGAAAACATTTGAATATTACTGGTTTTCAGTCATGTAGTCATGTATTTAGTGTTTAGTTAGTGCTAAGCGTGAGGGAGAAAGGTAAGAGAGAGGCAGCATGGCAGAGGGTATATATTTCTTAAATTTGGAGTCACCCATACCTAAGTTCAAATCCTGACTCTGCCACTTCCTAAGTGGCATTGAAAAGTCAATCCATCTCTTTGAGCATCTGTTTCCTTATCTGTAAAATGGAATAATATACGTTGAAGTACCTGGAGACTTGGTCCTCCAACTCTGTCCCACCTTTAACCCCCTATGTCATCACATCCTCATGACAGCAGCACTCGACATCAGTGGTCTCTCCCTCCCCCTAGAAATGGTTTCTTCAGGGGCATCTGGGTGGCACAGTCAGTTAAGCCTCCGACTCTTGATTTCAGCTCAGGTCATGATCTCAGGGTCATGAGATCAAGCCCCATGTTGGCCTCCACGCTCAGTGCAGGGTCTGCTTGAGATTCTCTCTCCCTCTCCCTCTGCCCCTCCTGCTTGTGCTCTCTCTCTCTTTCTCAAATAAATAAAGAAAATCTTTTGAAAGAAGGAAGGAAGGAAGGAAGGAAGGAAGGAAGGAAGGAAGGAAGGAAGGAAGGAAGGAAAGAAAGAAGGAATGGTTTCTTCATTTAGCTTCCAGGTGAAGAAACCATACCTACTAACCATATCAATACTCACATTAAATGTAATTTATGTAAGCACTGCAATTAAAAGGCCGAGTGTTATAATAGATAAAATAGCAAGATCCAAATATGAATGGCCTTCAAGAAACATGTTGTATTTTAACACAAAGAAACAAGTAGGTTAAAAGTAAAAGAATGGAAAAAGATATATTAGGCTAACACTAGTCAAAATAAATCTGTAATAGCTGCAGTAACATCAAATTATATTTCAGAGTGGAGAACATTTCAGAGCAGAAGGATAAAGAAGGTCATTTTGTAATGATAACAGATCAATTAATCAACAAGACATAAAATCCTAAACATTTATGCCTCTTGTAACAAAGCTTCAAAATACATTAAGCAACAACAGATAAAACTGCAAGGAGAAACAGGCAAATTCACAATTAAAGTTGAATATTTTGATACTCCTCTCTCAATAATTGATAGAACAAATAGACAAAAAATCACCAAGGATACAAAAGACATAACCCTACCAACTAAATTGACCTAATCGACATTTATAGAACATTTCACATAACAACAATAGATAACACATCTTTTTCAAGTGCACATAAAAAAAACGTTTATCAAGAAAGACAATATACTAGACTATCAAATAAGTCTCAATAAACTTTAAAAGATGCAAGTAATAGAAACTATGTTCTTTGACAACAATGAAACTGAATTAAAAATCAATAAGAGAAAGATGCTTTAAAAAGCCCCAAATATTTAGAAACTAAATAACATACTTCTAAACAACCCATGGGCGAAAGAAGAAATCAAAAGGTAATACAGAAAATATTTTAAACTGAATAACAACGAAAACACAACATAGCAAAATTTGGGGGATGCCATTAAATCACTTGAGGGGAAGTTAATAGCACTAAAGAAAAAGTCCTCAAATCGATGATCTCAGCTTCCCCACCCTAAGAAAAATATAGATATAGATGACAAATAGATGCATGAAAAGATGCTCAGTATCATTAGTCCTTAGGGCAATTAAAATTACAATCATAATGAGGTACCATTACACACCAGTCCAATGGCAAATATCAAAAGCCTGATCAAACCAACTACTTAACACAATGTGGGGCAACTGGAATTCTCACACAACTTGAAAGTTTCTTAAAAAGTTAAACATACATCTACCATATGGCCCACCAATTCCACTTGTAAATATGTGCCCAACAAAAATGAAAGCATCTGTCCATACAAAGGCTTGTACATGAACATCCATAACAGCCTTATTTGTAATCACTAAAAATCTAGAACAACCCCAATGTCCATCAATGAGTAAAGAGATACTCAAATTGTGATGCATAGATACATGCAGGTACCCCTCATCAATTAAAAAAAAAAAGAGCTACTGGTATAGATTGCAAAATGGGTGAATCTCAAAATAATTATCTGGATGGAAATAGCCACAGTAAAACAGAAAAAAAGAGTACATACTGTGCAATTCCATTTATGTAAAACTCTAGAAAATATGAATAATCTATAGTGCCAGAAACAGATCAGTAATTGCCTGGAGAGCAGGAGAAGATGGGGCTGGGGGCGGATTACCAAGGGGCACAAGAATATTTTTTGGGTCATGGACATGTTCACTGTCTTCCTTGTGGTCACAGGTCATGGGTGCACTGATATGTCAAACGTCAACTGTACATTAAATATGTGCATTTATTGTATGTGAATGAAACCTCAATAAAGCTGTAAAGTTTTAAGTAAAAAAAAAAAAAATAGATGAAGAGTGTGATGCTCAAAACACAGTGCCTGGTTCTGCAATGTCTGAGAAATGGCGACTCCTATTCTCTGCTCCGGGTTTCCAGCTGGGGCTACAGAGGCGGGTAGGACGTGGTCCCTGTCCTCCAGGGCTCCTCAGTGGGGCTGAGGAGACAAACAAGCAGCTCAATTACAACAAACATAATTGGTTTGGAGTATTACTAAATTAAATTTGTAGACAGTAAATGGTACAGGGACTTAATACCCAAACAGAATTGGAGTCTTCAAAATGAAAGGAAGGAAAAAAAATAAACCTTTTCCTGACCTCTCTCCGTGTCCCAAATAGAGATTTCTTAAAGCTATTTGATTCCTCATTCATATCATGGTCTTTTTTCTTGTTTTCTTCAATTAGTGCATTAGCATTTCTTTCCCCCACATTTTTCATGTGTAGCCTAATCTCATTTTCCTGTGCTTTAACTCAGTGTGTGTTTGGGGGTAGGAAGACATTCATTCTTCTGGACCTTTGACAGAAATCCCCTCTGGGCCAGGCCAAGCTCTGTACCCGGAGGATACTCGCACAGTCAGTGATGGTGGCAAACCAGTGAAAGCAATAAGGTGGGGGCTGAGGCCTGAGGGGCAACAACACAAGGGCATTCTGGGCAAAGGCTGGCTGAAGAGGTCCAGACGCTGGGACGACCCTGCGCGTAGGGTGGTGGCGGCCATCTCTTAGGATACACTCAGAGCAGCTCTGCATGACACGAGGTGGCAGGAACGAAGACCAGGGAGGACTCCGAGGTCAGCTCCTGAACAACCTCATGAGTCATGTGGAGGAATGAACTCGATCCTGCGGGCCCTGACACTCTACCACCTCCCAACCACCTATTCAAGCGCAGAGGGGAGCACATCATGAGAAAAAGCGCAGAACGCGTTTGGAACAAATGCCTATGTGGCAGTGTGCACAGCCTCACCCTCAGAAAGCACGGCCTGCCTCCGAGACCAAAGATGCCTGCAGGAGACACCTGTTCCTCACTCTTCACCTCGAACTTAGCCACCCTCTTTGATCACAGAAGCCTTTTTCTACAAAGCACCTACAAATTAGCAGAGCATATGTTCCCAGATGCAATTTGGAGACTGCTGTAGGAAGCCCGCCAGCATTTCTCCCTGCCCTTCTCCCTGGCTGCTCTGCCATTGGCTAATGGCCTGGACCAGGGCTGAGAGGAGCATGCATGCGCCTCAGAGGAAGAGCTTGTGCCCCCATGGGACTCGCAAGCACAGGGAAAGGGGGTACAGGGAATAGGGGTGCCGACAGCTGTGGCTCACAGAGCAGGATGACGGCTTTCTGAGTCTGAAGGATTGCGATGATTATAAATGCTCTTCTCCCGCGTGTAGCCAATTAGACAAGCAGAGGGAAGGTGAGAAGCAGGAGGCAGACCAGCAGCAGGAGCCTTAACACAGCACATCCGGTGTGTGAGTCCCTCGTGCTGGGAACTCTAGGAAGCCTCACGGAAAGGAGGTCCACTTATAGGCTGCTCAGGGAGTCAGGCACATGCACCAAGCCCCCAACATATCATAGCTGGGTCAAGGAGGGCGTGACGATAGGAGAATGAATAATGGGGAAATTCAGGAAGACCTTTTGGCAAAGGAGAGGTTTAGCAGACCCCCGCAGGAAAGGTAAGTCCTTGGCAATCAGCGATTCAGGAAGAGCATGCCAGGTAGAAAGGGAAATCCTGGCAAAGCCCAGAGCCAGGAGAGAAAAATAAATATAGGAAACAAGTCACTCATCTGCTTGCAGGGATGAGCCACGGGAGAGTGAGCAGAAGTGTAAGAAGTAAATGAAGGCACATAAGTGTGGTCAGGGTCATCCTGGACGGGTTCTGAGGCAGGGCCCACGATGTTGGCTTTTCTCCACTGAATAGGGAGCCAAGCAGAAGATGCCGAGGGGGCACTGGCTCCTGGGACTAGAACACTGAGAACCAGATTTGGGGGGATGATGAGTTCAGACAGAGACACACTGAGGTGGAGGTGGTCAAGAGGCTTCCAAGCAGCTAAGTCCAGAAGGCATCTGGATCTCTGGGTCTGGAGCTCAGAGGCAAGGTCTGGAATGAACATGGGATGTGGGGGTCATTGACATTTGCTGGAAATGGGGCAGGGGTGCCAGGGACCTGCCAACTCTGTCTATTCCACAGACCACAGCTCAGAGCCTCACTCACGGAGAAACCTACGCACAAGGGTTATCTATGAGCTTCTGTAGTACTTTCTAAATATCTTAAACAATTTCCATCAAAACATGCTTTGGTCTCATGTCTGGAAGAACCAGTCTAACAATCTGAGCTGTTCGGCAACAAACAGAGCACTTCTGAGTCCCAATCAAGCTTTAGTTCTGCAAGAGGCTGGAAAGTTGTATATATACTCCATAAAAGAATTCCCTCTGAAAGGTTCCCAAGAGACAGGTTCTCATGGAGAGGGCGTTCTCCTCTGCACCCAGATTCCACCTGGCATTGAGGACACCTGTCCTAAACACTGGCTCACCTGGGATCTGCTGAAAGCCACATGGAAAGGAAGCACTCCAGAGCAGCAAGAGAAGAGGTTCCAGAAACCGCCTAGCTCATCCACAGTCGAGTCTGACTGGTCCTCAGTGGGCAGCTTCTGATGAATGACCCAGAGTGGCCCCCTCCATCCCTGAGCCTCGAGTTTAATTGTTGCCTTTGTCTTTCCTCAAAGGCCTCCTGGGAAATGCTCTTCAAAGGAACTTGCTCTACCCTAAGTATATTGACCTACCCTCAACCAAACCTTTCTAAGAACCTACTCTTTGCGTGGGGCACCTGGGGATTCAGTGACGAGCTGAATTCTGGCTGTGTCTTCAAGGGACTCACGGCCTAGTGGCCACCTTGATTAGCGGTTCACTCTGCTTTCCACAGGTTCTTTCAAATCCCCACCCTCCTCCAAGCTAATATATAATTTAACCAATCAATGAAAATATAGTTTATACCCAAAAGCACATCTGCTTGCCAGTGTCCCCGCAGTCAAACCTGGAGACCTGCAGAAACTAGATACTGTCAGTGAGGCTCATATACTCACAAGCCTTTCTCTGCATCCAATTGCTCCTTCTCCAAATGAAACCGACCTCAAATATATAACACCAATATCCACCAGTATATATAACACCAATATCCACCAGTGAAGGGGTAGATATATTAAGAAAACCACCCCATTAAGAAAAACAAACAAACAAACAAAAAGCCTGTGCCTTTGAATGTTTATCTTGAATCCAGGAAAACACATTAAGCAAGTCAGATACAGAGGGAGAAATTGGAGGACAGAGTCTGTGAGGAATGAGAGAAGCAGGGGCAGAGCTGGGGGCCACAAGGCAGGCCTCCCTGGGGAAAGATGTGGGACAAAGAAGCACAAACCTGAGCCTGTCAGACAAACTGAACTTCCTCCAGAGAAGTGGGGAGCAGCTCAGGAAATGAGAAGATGGGGCCCCAGTATAGCTGCTGAATTCTGGAGACCATGTTGGAACCACCAAATGCCTTCCCCTGCTTCTCTTCTTCCCGCCTTATTTTATCTATCACGTATGAAAAACAGAAAAGCAACTGGAAACTTTGTCTGTGGCTCTGTATTTAGATAGAGCCTAGAATGATATAATTATCATGAGAAAAACAGGACTTTTGTTTCCACTGGGGCTAGACTGTAACAGGAAACAGCAGTTCTAAATATGGCTGGATCCCAAGGGTAAGTCTACATGCAATTAAGAGAACATCTTGGTCATTAATCAGGGCCCAGACTGAGGTCTAAGGGTCCAAGCGTTATAGGAGGACCTACCTTCGGATCATAGACTTCAAGAACACCCATGAGCGGACACAAAAGCCCAGAGTATCTCCATCAATGTGCACACCTTAGCCCTACTTACTGGCCCTACAGAACCAGACCCTGCCATAGGTTAAGGATCTTTGTCGGGGCCACATGCATGATGACGTCCTTTGGCAGAAAGGGCTTTGGAGTCAGTCTCCATACAGAGTCCCAGATGCACCATTTAATAATTATATGACCTTGGGCAAATGATTTAACATCTTGAGCCTGCCATTTCCCATCCATAAAATGGGGATGATAGTAACTGTCATACAGAGTTGCCACTGAGGACAAAGGGTGGTGCCAAATATAAAATGCCCCAACAAGTGCCTGGCACATAATGGGTGATCAAGATATAGTAGGTGATACCCTTCACTCTCAAGAGGAAGAGCCTCCCCATAGAAAAGGAAGCCGAGAAGTAGGGGAGGTCACTTCAGGAGGAGGACACATGTAGCCCGGGGAGTCACACAGCCATCCTCTTGGGTGAAGCTCCTCCAGTGTGGCTGACAGCCGTGTTCACATCCGACCCTTCCTGGTGACCCTTCCTGGGGGCAATGCCCTTGGGGGCACTTCCCCACTAGCCCATGCTGAAGTTACCCCCAGCCGTAAAGAAGGAATCAGGAGGGACAGAGGGCCCTGGAGTGGGTCAGATGCAGGCGACGAAAAAAGATACAGGGCAGAAACGTAAAAACAGAGCCCTTTTTGACGGCAGGCAACAGAGAAACACTGGGTATCCAGTTTTGCGGAGTCACCATAAAACTGAAGCCAGGCCAGACATTTGCCTTAAGAGGCACATGAAAGGCAACCCTTCTCTGGAACAAAGGAAACCAGACTTTGAGAAACCTGGAGAGAAGCTGACGAAACCCAGAGCATCAAAACTTCCCAAGGAGCCAGGAGCACTCCACCAGGCTCTGAAGAATAGGGTGGTGGCCATCACGTCCCTCCTAGTTAGCAGCACAACCCGAGGTAAATGGACAGTTACCTTGCATGTCTCCAAATGGCCCCAGGAAGAGCTAATAAGATGTGAATTTATGGAGGAAAGCCATGAAAAGTGGGCCTTGCAAGAGTTACTATCTGATACTACCTACAGAATTATTAAAATAAGCCACCCAAAACTCTTTCAGCCATAGAGCACTGAGCTGATGAAGAAACACACATCATAAAAGAATAAATTACCTACATAATAAACCTTGCATCTTCTCAAATGAGGCCATTAGAAATTGATCAGTTAATTGAGGAGTAGCTGAGGACCGAAGCCCTGATGAAAGGCACACCAGGAACCACCTTCTAGAATCAGCTCTGTTAACAGCATGCTGGGGTCCCACAGGCTGCCCTGGTGGTGTTTCCTGAATAAGCGTGTGGGCAGAGGGGATTCTTCCAGAAAGCTAGGGTATGTGGCTACAGGCCACTCACATGTCACGTCTGCAGTGTGGAGGCGGCCAGGGCCAGGCACATGGCACTGGTGAAGAGCAGACCAGGCCACAGTGAAAACTCGGTGTTCCCCTTCCTTCCAGGGCCCAAGGCAGTGGGATGGCCTGTCATGGGAGATGCTTTCCAACTACCCCCTTTAAATGGCTACACTGATTCCTGCCCCCACCAGCTGCACACGGGTGTGTGCACACACAGACGCACTCACACACATGTCCATATACGTGCTCACACACAGGCTGACACACATCTCACATACACTCTCACACATGTGCACTCTTCTACATACACACCCTCACACAGTTAAGTAACACACACAGACCTGTAACCTCCTGCTGCATGAAATTCACCCTCCACCATCCCCTCCTCATTCCTCTGCCTCACCCCCTCTGCACCCCATTTTCTAGCCTGCCCTAACCTCTCCAGCCCCTGACCCCTGACTGGCTGCCTCCCCTCACTCTGCACATCCTATGCCAGACACCCCTTCCCTTGGACCTCGGCCTTCTTCATGTACTCCAATCACGACTCTCCCCCTGCTTCCCCCTGCTCCAGGTGAGCATCTTGGCAGGTCAGGGCCAACTCTCCGAATCCCTGTTTTGCATGGTGGAGCCCTGGAATTCACTCCAGCACCCCAGGTCAGAATTGGGCCCCACAGCATCCCTCTGAGCTTTCCCAAGGGGCAGGGGGCTCGGTGCAGGCTGCACCCCTCGGCATTCTGGGGCTCTTACCTCATTCACAAAGACCCAGTGGCTGTCCTTGGAAGCCAGGTTGGTCTCCACGGCCTGCAGAGAGAAAAAGAAAACAAACATGAACGGAAGCAAGCCAGAAGCTGGCAGACATGCAGAATGATTGCCGAGATGGGGTTTGATAAACATTGCTCTTGGAGATTTTTTCCTTCACAAAACATGCCATCCCCGGGGTCAGCTCTGGCCGCCTTAGCTACAAGACGCATCATTTGAACACCGACGTCTGATTTCCTGCTGTTCTTCCAAGCTCTCATGCACCAGCCCTGAGCAAGTTGGCAGCTCTGGTTCCTGCGGGCATCACAGGGCCACCATAGGTGGGGGCATTCGTCCCCTCTCCTGGAGAACACCTTTCTGGAGGGGAGCTTAGGGGGATGCTTCTCATGACTGCCAGAGGCTAGAGCATCAGGAATCTGGAACAAGGGATGTATGGCATCTCATCCAGCCTTGCTGAACGACACCTGGGAGGACAGCAGCTCCCAGCCAGGGCTCTGAGCTGCCTTCAGTTCTAAAGAACCCACAAAGGACCCATAGAACCGGCTCTTTCTTGTTTCTCGGTAGTAACCCCAACCCATCATCCTCTCTTACAGCACTTTGTTCTACTTCTTGATAGCACTTGCTATTTCTGTGCTTGAATAGTTAGCAGCTTATCTATTTCGTGTCATCTATCTCCTTCACCAAGCTGGAGTCTCCGCATTCTTGGGTGGTCACCGTTGTGTCCCAGAACCTTACACTATAACCAGCACAAAGGGTTCAATATACGAATGAAGATTGCTGCCAAATACAGGAAGGAAGCGTAAGAGGGCAAGGCAGATAGGACCCCACTCCTTATTTTGTTTCTCATAGGCTTTAGGGGTGTTTTTACCCTCCTTTAATTGGAAAGTCAACAGATTGAAAGGAGAGAAGGAACTGATCATTGTCAAGCATGTCCCGTAAGAACTCTCCCAGTGAGCATGTGTCAAGTACCTGCTGAGCCAAGCCATCTAGGAACCTGGAGAGAGCTTTCAGATTGTCGTCCTCGTGTGTGTGTGTGTGTGTGTGTGTGTGTGTGTGTGTGTGTGTGTGTGTGTATTTTTGTGATCTAATTTTTATTACTCTTTTTATTTGCAAAACTACAGAAAAAGAAAAATGTTCAAAATCATCCCATAACCCTGCCCCATTTTTTTAAATGTGCTAAAGTGGTGAAAATGCCCCATTTGTCCCTCTACAGTCATCCTCCAGGGGTTGTCTGAGGTGTCCCGTTCTAGAAGGTTGTGGTACATATGTAGGTATAAATATCAGACAGATGTTTCTATTAAACTGGAATCATAAAATACATATCAGGTTACAACTGTCATTTTTTTTTACTTATCAGTGTATCAAGAATATCTTTCCTCCTCAGTACACAGAGATCCGACTCATTCTTCTTAACCATGAGGCAGAGAGGGGTAAAAAGCCTGCCTGCACCAGCGACCCAGCCATATGCGGGAGCTCGACCATTGCACTGTCGGTGCACAGGTTGCTGTTAGAACTTCACCTACACAGAGAATGGATCAGTTCGCTAGCCAATACAGCAAGCATGTGGAAAGAGAGCCTTTGGGAGTGCCCCAGCCAGCTCCAGCAGCCCAGTCCTTTACAGACAGCTCCCCCAGGACATTAAGGGTGGACACAGGGGTCTTGCTGGGCCATCTTTGGCAGGAGAGGACATGAATTCTCCTTCTCCAGCCCAGAAGTGAGAGGGTGCCGGCCCCTATGAAGACAGATGAGGAGGGGAGTCTGGACTGGGCTGGAAGGGGACTACCTTCACCGGTTGTCATTTAACCACTCCAGTCTCTGTTCAGCTATAAAAAATAGATAACGCTTGCATCCTCTTTTCTGCCAATATCTTCAGTCCTCAATCTCAAGAAGGAGTAAGCGCAGAAAATGGAATGGCATCCATACCAGTCCCAAGCCTTTCCCACGAAGCAAAGACGGGAAGTGGTCATCCCCACCCTTTACGGGGTTCCACCCTTATTCCTTGGCTCGGCCACATTCTTGGATCCTGGAAATCTTCTCTAGCCACACAAGTCCTCCTCCTCATGAACCAGGCCCCCACAAAACCCCCTCTTCCTCAGAATAAGTGAGTTATGTTGAAGAATGCCTAGGCTGCTCCATCCCCTACCCCAGGAAGAAGGCTCCAAGTGTTCTCTCTCCTGTACCTGGAAGAAAGGAGCTCCAGAGATGCCAAGCACTTGTGGGGCCATGTCCCAAAGATGCTTTCTCCCCATTCTACACACTCCATATACCAGCCCCTCTCCCCAGAAGCTGTGAGGACTTCCAGGCCAGCTGCCCTCTGAGGAGCCTCAGACCCTCGGAGGAGGTGAAGGGCAAGCACCTACAGGTGCAGTCTCAGCCGCCCAGCCCAAAGCCTTGCAACACAGACTTTCAGGAATGTCTTCAGAAGCCTGGAGGCCTGGGGAGGAGGTATGGGAAGGAGACGTGGACACAGGGTGCTCTGAGAACACTCTGCAGCAGACTGCTGGGCTCTGGCTTGCATCCATTCCCAATACCTCAGCATTCCCTTAATGCTCACATGGAGGACACCAGTGACACGCTCAACAAATCTGTACAGGAGACAGTGCTGGGAGGGTGTCATAACGTCTCAGAAAGCTAGACCACTGAACTGAATCTAAAGAGACGCAGCTTAACAAAGCTGCGCTCAAAGCCCTACTCCTGGTTTTCAGGAACAGAAGGGCAACTGGGGAGATGAGACTTGGAAGCAACACTGCTGAGTGAAGAACCCTGGAAAGGCAGGGGCTGGGCATTGACTACTGGGCCACCCCACTGGACGGAGGACACTGCAGACTGGATTTGGTCACGGGGTGGGACAGCGAAAGTAAAGGCGTCGTTAGGCACATGAAGAACCATCATGTGCAAGAGAGATTGGAATTACTCTTTGCAGCCTCTCAGAGTTGATTTAGCACCAAGGTCTCCAGGAATCAGGAAGGGAGGTATCAACTCAATAGAAGACAGAACTTTCTGACTTTCCAAGGGGTTCAAGATGGAATGGGCTGCCTCGGGAGCAGTAAGGTCTCATTGGGGGGCGTGCCCAAGTGGAAGGTGAACAGCATGTCCCTGAAAGGGACTTAAGCATCAGCAGGGAGGCTGACCATGGGTGAGGGGCAGGACTATCAGGCACGGACATTCTGAAGCAATGGTTTGAAAGTCTGGCTGCATGCAGGAACCTCCTAGGGAGCTTTTAAAAAGGCAGACCTTGGGGCCCCCCTCCTTGGGATCCTAATGCACTGAGAATGGCCACATGCCTGAGGTGCTGTGTTATTTCAGAGCTTCCACCCTGACTCTTGGCCTCTGCGGCTGGGAGCCCTGCTCCAGAATGTTTAGTTCTGTGCATCTTCTGTGCAGGTGAAAGGTCCTCTGTTACCCACGGGAGCCCGCAGGGCCGGGGACATGACACAGCTGCCGGGACATCCCAGGGAACAGCTGGGACCCTGGCTCCTCTCAAGAGTTGTCCCATCTGGTCTCAGACTCACACACGAACGATACTGATGGAGAGAATTGATCAGAAAACCCCACAGGACAACTGGCCAACTTTCCTGTCCTACTTTCTTCACCAATTAAGCTCAGCTAATTTGTTAAGCCTCTTTTCCCCACACAGAGATAAATAGTGCTTGGCTGCAGCCTTTTCCAGAGGATGCAATTCACACAGAAGCTGAGCTAGATGGTAAGAAGGACAAGCTACTGCAGATTTAGAAAGAACACCTCTCTCCCCACCACTAGTTACTGGAGAGCTGTCAGCTCCGTGGGAAGAGCCCTAACTGCTCACAGCCCAGTGGGCAGTGTCCCTCCCAGCGTCTCTAATTCCCCGTCTGAGCACCATCCTTCCCTCTTCTTCCCCAGCCATGTCTGTGGCAGGTGCAGCCAAGTCCTCTCTTCCATGGCAGAGCCAATGGGGCAAGGGGAAGGTGGGCAGGCAAAGCGTGTTCGAATCCCAGTTCTGGCACTGCTTAGCTGCGGGCTCCTGGGTGAGCTACTCCACCTCCCTGAGCGGCAGCTCCATGCCTAGAAGGTGTTCGAATGCCAACAGTGCTATTGATGCTCTGCCCACATTCCCCCTGCACTCCATGAGGGTTTTTGAGCACCCCGGCTCCCTGTATGCCTTCACACCCAACAGCAGACACCCGTGCCTCAGGCTGCTGGAACCTCTGAGCAGCACTCACTGTGCCTGGGAATTTACACCCCTAACCGAGGACCGAGGGTGTCACATATACAAATCCCAGCTGCCCTGTTCCCGGATGGGGACTGCTCCAAGTGTGAGCTCAGCTGGGTCCCGAATCTGTCCATGAGACCGTGCCCACACTGCCTCGCTTGCTAGCACACCCACTCTGGCTTCCTTCATTTCCCTGTCCCACATTCCCACTCCCCTGCTGCCTTTCTTTTTTTTAATTCCCCTGGGAACACTTCTTAAGAAATCATTGTCACACAAATCCTTGCCTCAGAGTCTGCTTCTGGGAACCCAACCTGAGACAAACACCTCCCACCCTGGGGTTACCATGAGAATTAAATGAAATTATGTGTGAGGTTCTCGGCCCAGAAAGGAACTCACTACAGATAAGCAGTGAACATGAAGGTCCTCCCCATTCCTTCCACTCAAGTCTCCAGCCTGGTCATCATTCAGGGGTCTCTTCAATGTGTAGATGTACATAGTCTCATCCGCTCCTTCCTTCACTCAACAGACTGTGCCTGCCATACATCAGCTACTGTTCTAACTCTGTGGAATGCAGGTGTGAGCCAGGAGCCTCATCCATGCCATCACGGACCCCACAGTACCTAGACGACTGACAATAAACCACATGGCCACTGTGATGAGCGCTGTCTCCTCCCTGAGTCCACAGACCCTTCAAGGCAGCACAACGTGGAGCTTCCCTTCACTGGTGCCGCTGTAGACCCACTGCTCTGTAGCACTACCAGCATCAGCAAAAAAGTATTGAGCTAACTAGGCAAATAAAGGGCAGCCCTTCCTTTCATAGGTGGGGAAGGGAGTGGAGCTGGCTTCTGCTCAGGGTGGGCTTCCAGCCACTTGCCTCCAGCAAGTAGGGAGGCTGCGTTCCTGCAGTTGGGTTTCTCTGCTGGAGCTGGGCACCATGGCCGTGGGACAACCCTCAAAATAATGCAGTGGCAGGTGATAGATCCCTGTGCCTCTGTAGGAGCTCCACCTATACCCTGCGGGAGGTGGGAACCACGTGTTGGTGAACCCAAAGGGCCCCTGCACTGGCAGCCCTGGTTAAGTTCCTGCTGTGAGTCTTGCAAGGCTTTGCCAAACCATCAGTGACTGACTTCCCAGCTCTCATGGTCCAGCAGTAGACTGGCCAACATAGAGCTTTTAGAAGAAGAGCTAAGAAGGTGGAAACTTCCGCAGGCTCATGCTGACTCCTGTTTGAGCCCCTTTTCAGTCACAGACCCAAGAAGCTTACTGTGGCATGTAGCCCATAGAAAGGGCTTCGATGGTGGACACAGGTCGCCAGTGGTGAGGCAGAGCTAGGTGTCTTCACTTGTCCTGACACCCATACACCACCACACACTGTCATAGCTAGGCAGCTGTTAGAGAAGTGGAAGGCAGCTGTCCTTCCCAGACCTAGGGAAGAGAATATGTCCCCTTGTCCAGGAGCAGCAACTCCTGCCTGGACCTCAGGCCAATTACAGGTTTCCCACAGCTAACTGCATCAACAGAACTGGAATATAAGCGACACAGGACACTAACAGGCCATCCTGCAGGCCCCCCTGGGGCCAGGGGATATTTGGATCCTGTCCTGGCTCTTCAGCCACCCTGATGCCACAGTTTCCATAGAGAAGTAGATACGGAACAAAGCCCAGCTCCTGGCTCCCCAAAGCTCTAGAGAGAAAGCAGCCCCTAGCGCTGACGGGAATGGTAGATGCAGGGTGGCTCGCCTGGACAGGGAGGGAGAGGCCCTTTGGCCATATGGAGGTGGAGATCAGCTCTAATATCCAAACACCTAAAAGGAGGCCGAGAAGACAGTGGTTCTATGGGGCTGCAGGAAGGACCTCCAGCCTGGTTCCCTGCCTCTGTGTACTCTGCCTTTCACCCAGGACCAAGTCTGAGCCATCTCCTTTGATCAAGCACCCCTCCAGACACTTCAATACTCTATCACCTCCACTTCACAACACACGCCTCCCTTTACTCACACAGCCTACTGAGTCAGGCAGCGTTCTCCTCCCCATCCCACGGATGGGGAGCCGGGACCTAGATCTGGCCTCATAGCTCACACAGGGCCCTCCACTAGTACTTGGC
This sequence comes from Eumetopias jubatus, assembly GCF_037043125.1. Lineage (NCBI taxonomy): Eukaryota > Metazoa > Chordata > Mammalia > Carnivora > Otariidae > Eumetopias > Eumetopias jubatus. Next base: position 44,345,673 of record NW_028274823.1, on the reverse strand, counting down.
AGGAGCTGGATTTGAACCCGGGTCTGTCTGTCTGCAAAGCTTGAGTTTTTTTCCCTCGGTCATGCTGTTTCTCAAAAGGCCTCAACAGCTGTCAGGGCAAGCAGGTGAGCCTTTGGGTCTGGGCCTGGGCCTGGGCCCGGCCCCTGGCAATGGGGACAAAATAATCTTTTTTCTCATAGTGGAGAAAATGCCGGGACGGACAACAGTGCCTTCCTTCTCCGGGTTAACTTGTTCTCATCAGCCTCAGACCATTATGCCTCTTGTATTTCTTAAGTATGAGTCCATTTCACTTTATCTTGGCCTAAAGGAATCATAAATGGAGTGGAAAAAAACCTCTACATGGAAACCTTCCAGCAGGATCGCTGAGGATTTATTCCACAAAATGCAAGTGCCACCAATTATTTATGTATGTGTTAATTGTTGGCCACTTCTCTAGGCACCCCCAACACTGGGAGCCCGAGATAATGAAAACTTGTCGATAATTAGCATCTTTTTAAAATCCCAACTCGTAACATTTCAGAGCATTCCCTCCATGGAGCGCAGACCCTGGCCTTTTCCCAAGGATGGGTAGCGTGCTAACTTTAAAGACCCCCTGCTGCCTTTGCAACAGCATGCTATTGAGGAACAATTCTCTCTGTACAATGTCATTCCTCTGGAGTGTGAGGGAGTGCAGTTCCCCCCATCTGCAAAGAAGGGGAGTAGCTGGCTACAAGACTATGGATGATCCAGGAGCCCAGAAGCCCTTTTACAAGGAAATCAGCAAAGCAACCGCCATGATCAGGCCCCCAAGTTCAGAAGCGATAGCACAGAATGTGAGGAAACCCATAAATGACAGCCATCATTTCTGGCCACTCTGGGCTTCCCAGAGGCCTGCCTCCTCAAGAAAAGGGCCTGAGAGTCTGGCCCAGCTGCTTCTCCTATTTACCTTAGCCTTATCTCCAGAACTTCTTAGGGCCTCGCTCTCACTGGAAAACTGCCTTAATGTTCTCTCCAGGTCGACAGCTCCTACTGCTGGCCCCATCCTTACTCCTAGGTCCCATTGGGGAATCTTGAACCATATGTGGGTTTCTTTTCCAATTTCTTGTCCCAGGCCCTTCCCAGGAAACAGCCCCTCCTGACCCGGCATGCATTATGTGTCTCCACCTCACCCACCACTCTGCTGGAGCTTCCTTGAAGCCCAGGGCCCTCACCCTTGGCAGGAGCAGGAACCACAGTCACCTGAGCACACGGACGGGCTGCTTAGCATGTGTGTGTTGTGGGCAGGGTGGTTGGTGGAGGATGGTGGAGACGAGGCCACACAAGGCCATCTGGGGAAGAAAGTGTGGCCGAATTCAGCCGTAGCTTCCAAACACAGCTCCGGGGCACACTAAGAGGGCCTTTGCCGAGGGAAATCTGAGCCTGCTGTTCGGAGTTTAGGGAAGGTGCTGGCTAGCAAAGGCTGGAGGGAAGGGATGCCTGTAGACTGGGCACAATTGCTGGCACTTTCTGAAATACCTCCTCCACTCAGACCCTGAGTGAAGCCCTCTACACACGACACCCCAGTGAGTCCTCATAACGAGCTGCTGAAACAGGCTTCTGATCTGAGCAGACAGATGGGGAGACTTGCCCAAAGGCTCCCTGCAAGTCGGTGTCACCGAGGCACACGACCAGCCCCCCTCTGGTGTATCATGCCAACTTGAAGACAAACGCATTCCAGTCATTTCTGGGGATCTTTCACACAAATGCAAGAGCCAAGCTGAAAGGCAATGCAGAGAGTGATGAGGCCTAGATAGTAAATCTGGGAAGCCACAGGGGCTTCTGCGAAGCTGGGTCCTAGATTCTGCAGTTTCCTGCCAGCACCACCCCACCCCCACACCCACCCTTCCAAACCCCTGGATCAGGCAGGTCCTCTGGTTGTCTATGAGGAAGAGCCTCCAGTCCCTCACTAAGGCCTAAGGCCTGGTCTAGATACCATGCAGCCCCTTCCCCACATAGCACCTGGCAGACAAGACCTTTGAAAGATGTCTTTGGAATCAACAAATGGGTAGATCCACATTCCTGCATATTTCCATGATGCTGAGAATAACAAAGGCCAGGGGCATAGAAAGGAAGCCCCAAATAGTCAGAAGGTATACTGACATACAGGTACTCTTTCCTTTGCCTTCCCTTGGTACTGCCTTCACAGAAACACATGCATACGGGACCTGTGTCCTTATTTTGCACAGCTTGGATACGCACTTGATTTTTGGTTAACACTGTTCTGCGCAAAGTACTGCCTATATTTGAATATAGCACACTTTTGCTACACGTCTGAGAGAAGGTGAAATGAAACAAAGTGAACTTGAAAGGCGGATAAATGCAAGACATCGTAACCTTTGGAAGCTGATGGAAACATGATCAAATTTTAGAGCTTTGCTATGGGGATATAATTGTGTCTTCATTTGTGCTGAGTGCCGGAACTCCTGATGCAAGCTCCCATATATTCTGCTTAAAAACACAGTAAGTTCTGAACTAGTCTGGTCAATCAGCGGCATTTTAAAAGATATTACCATAACACTGGAGAGAGGGTATTCATCTTTAGGCGGTTTTTTTTTTTATACTGGCTTTGATCTCAGACAAACTATTATGTTGCTATTGAAAAAAAAAAGGAAACATAATTGACTAAACACATGTAAAAATCTGATAGAACTGAACAATTTTTCGTCAATCATTAGACCTCCCTGGCCTCAGTCCTCACTGTTTACCGAGTTCGAGATAAACAGCTCTTTCAAGCCGCCTTCCCAGTCTGTGCCGAGGGCAGCAGTGCCAGCCCACAGCCTCCGGGGATGAAGATTCATTACAGATCATTTGTGGATCCTTCAGATGAAATAGAGACAGGTTCCAGGGCTGTGCTGGAAGTGCAATTTACTGTAATAAAAAGTGAGAATATGCTACATGTGGACAATTTATGAGGAAACGTTAATATCAGCAGAAAAATGAAATGAAGTCTGCTCACAGGCACGACCTGTTTAATAAGAGCAACTTGGAGAAGTAAAGCCAGGCACTGCCGATGAGTAGCAACTGATGGATACTCGGATTTTAATAAATGGTCCATAATTTCCCTGCCATCTGGAGGGCACGGCCGCCAAATAAGGCCCTCCGTGTTCTATCTACTCTCACAGACACCCAGGCTTTGTCCTGCTGGGAGGCGATGGGAGCCAGCTTTTCTATCAGATCTTGTCTCGTGCCAAAGAAAGGCATTCCCACCGTTGCGCGCATGGACACTACCACACCGTTCCTTTTGAGGACTGAGATGTACAATAGAACAAATCACTTCTGAGCTTATTTACACTCTGGTTTGGCGAGAACAGTGGCCAGCCTCTGCAGCGGGCTGTGAACAATCTCATGACGCGGGTCCCCCAGAGGCCAAGGGATGCAGTTCTTGGGTGGCAGGTGGCCGCGCTGAGCCCTTTCTCATGCAGCCAGCTGTTCTGCTCCAGCTTCAAGTGATTTTCAGACATAAGCAAAGCAAAGTCCAAAACTGATTAAAAATGTTTTCTTCTCCCTCCCATGAGTATTTACACATTCATGCTGGAGCTTGAGACAGCACTGCCTGCATCCAAAGACTGGCTCTGGGGACCCACAGCATCAGAGGTTGCAGAAGGAAGGGAAGGGGTGGGAACCATCTGGGGCAGAAAACTGCCTCCCAGTCCTGCTGGGTCACAAAGGGCCCCACAGGCCTGCCCCCCCTGTGTGGCTGTCAGCCCCAGAGACCAGACCCACAGCACACATCCACTGGGGGAACATCTACACTGCCTGAGCTGCTCAATTAAAGCATCAGCGTTCAAGGTTAATACCGTGACCCCTTCAAATCCTGCCAGGCAAGCGGCTTCTGCCCACGGATCTAATTCCTTTTCTCCACCTAAATTGTTTTTAAAAGATGGAAGCGTTTGAATTCTTTTTAAGGCAATAAAGTTGAAAGTAGCAATTCTTTACCAAGCTGATAAGAGCTGCTGGGTGTAATTTGTATTCTTTTTTATGAGCCTGACTTTTTGGAGAATGGAAGAGAAAGAAAAATGTCTTCTTTTCAGTTCTGGAGACAAGAACTATTTCTTCCTCAGGGTGCTGGGGAGGAGTTCTCTGGCTCGGCAGTTGTCAGGAAACAAGTCCCTGATTTGTGACATGGGAAAGCCAGGGAGGTGCCCTGTACAGGAAAGGGGGTATAAAGCTCACCTCGACATTCTCGCCCCACTGGAAGTGATTCAGAGAGGCCACAGGTGGGACTGTGAGGTCCTAGGGAGTAAGGAGGAGAGGATAATGCACATTCCACGAAAAGAGAAAGGAGAGGATCTATTATCTTTAGAATCCACACTATAAACTGTTCTACAAGCTTGGAGACAGCTTCTCTCCAAGTGCAATGCCTCTGTGCTGTTGGGTCCCAGACCTGGGCATGGCCAAGAACCTCATTTTTGCCCAAAGTCCTCTGGGCCCAACAATCAACTCATGTAACTCTACATTCAGCTGCTACAAGTCTACATTTGACACAGAAGCCAAACACACTTTGTCTGCAGGGGTGTGGCCGACCTGCACCACCCTCCACTCTCCTGACTAGCACAAAGCCCTACCCATGGAATGGCATTGCTTGAAGAGAAAACTCTGAGCACAGGGCTTCTAGGCTCAGTATCTGGAGCAGAAAAATCGGTGAGAAAACTCACCATAACCATGTCCTACACTTGCCTTAGAGCTGTAGGTCGGAAGCACCACACTGGTTTCATCTAACTTGATGATCTTGGTGACAGACATGAAGGTAGGAGGCAATCCTACCTGACCCCCAGGGGAACATTAAACCTTAAACTTCCCAAATAATCCCATCCACTTGTGCATGTGCACACACACACACACACACACACACAATTCCACTTCAGACACCTTTGTAGGGGAACGTGGGGCCCAAATAAAAAGAAGCATCACTGAATCAACAAACACAAAATGCCCAGGATAGGCATTACTGCATCTCTCTCAGATTCCTACCTCAGATTCACACTGGTCTTTCTTGCCTTCATGACCAGATTTTCCAGATGGCCTCCCAGGTGCTTCTTCCAAAATGTAAATTCTCTATCTATATTGGCACTATTTCTTGCAATAAATCCTGAAAGGTAACCATTTCTGATCCCCTTGAAAAGAACTACATCAGGAAGTAATGAAGTACTATATGGTGACTAACATAACATAGTAAAAAATTAATTAATTAATTTTTTAAAAAAAAGGAAAGGGAAGGAAACTAGGAAATGACTGAATAGCCAGCTCTTTGGGTTCATCATCTCTGCCTAGACTGGAGAACCCAGAAGTACAGCCCAAATAATGAGAGCATGAGACAGCCTGTCAACATGTCTCGAGTAGCTACGTGTCCCACCAGGCCCCAAGAACAGGGAGATTCATGATGATCTCAGGCCTTCCCCTGAGGTCATTCAGTATAGACTTGATGTTTCTTGACTCTGCTCCCTAAGACCAGGTTGACTACAGCCCAGGGGGAAGGCCAAGGGCCAACAAGTGCTGGTCTGGGCTCAGGGGAAGGACTACTGGCACAAGGCAAGAGGCCTCAGTCTAGAAAGGAACCTAGCCCCACAGGCTTCCTGAGAAATTTGCCTGATCTAGAGAAACAGCAAGGTAGGAAGGAGGCCCAGAGGAGAAAAAAAAGGCTTCTTGGACTCATCCACTTTGGGGAATCACAGAATTAAAGAGTCAAAGAAGCAGGTGTCAACCTTGAGAAAATCGATGAGCAGCCGTGAGAGAGACAACAGCAGGATCCACCCACCCATTGAACAACCGTGGACCTGGGTTCCTACTACATGCCAGGTACTATGAGAAACCTGGACAAGGAAGTGAGGAAGTCTTGGGCCCTGTCTTGGAGTGAATCCAGCCTACTTAGAGAGACAGTCCCACACAGAGAGAATATTGTACAGGATAAAAGGAGAACATGCAGTGATCGGGGAGTGTTCAGTGAATGAGGAGCCAGGTACCAACTCCCTCCTGGAGAGTGGAAGTCCCCATGTTGGGGGTGAGCAGTGGTGGGGCAGCCAAGCATCCCAGTCTGAGGAGACAGCATGTGTCAGCCTGGAGGTAAGAAAGGGCATTAGGTTAGGGAGTGATGATTGAATCACATCTTCACATCTTGTGGATAAAAATTGGTTCCTAAAATCAATTATAATCAAAATTAGCCACAAAGACTTCTTAGCTCATAGATAAAGTGTAGTACAGAAAATATAATTTGTGTAAAGAATCCCGGATCTGTTCCTCTGACCTTTATTAATCAATGTTTCTCTATGGCTGCAATTAGAGCTTCATTTTCTTCCCTGAGTGTATTGACTAAACCATCACCCGCTTGCCTAGCCGCTGAAAGCTATGCTCCCAGTCCTGTCCTGTCAGATCGTTGTTCTATCCAGTCAGACCAGAAGGCTTTGGAACCGCTTCCCGCCTTGCAGGTGAATGTGGGAATGCTATGGTCAGACCTGCATTCTAGAGAGGTCAGGACAGCCATGTGGAGAAGCCCTTGACACCATGCACACATTCCTTCCAGCACATTCTGCACTGTGTCAAGCTTTACTGTGCCCATTGCCTATTGACGAGGTCAATGTGGCATTGCCTGGCCTATGCATCTATCGGTGGAGTTAAATCTGCACGTGAAGCACCCCTACTATTGGTCCTCCGTGGCTCAAAATCAAAGGTGGGAGGATAGGGAGCATGAGGAATGACTATGACCTGAAACACTGCCAGGTCCCAAACAGCAAGGCCTACACACAGGAGCTGGGCTCGTATCTTGTAAATCGGGAGCCCCCAGATTATGTACTATGGAGTAGAAGAGGCTTAGGCGATGCTAAGAGTTCACCTATTTAAGAAAAAAAAAAAATCTTTGTTCAGAAAGTTTGAGGTATACTGCACCCTGAAGAATCACAAAGGACAACACTAACAGAAATGTTATCGGAATGTGACGGGCTACGTTGTGGCCCCCCCCCCAGACTCGTATGTTGACGTCCCAATCCCCAGCACCTCAGAATGTAACTGTCTTTGGAGATAAGGTATTTAAAGTGGTGATTAACTTAAAACGAGGCCATTAGGGTGGACCTAATCCAATCTGACTGGTGTCCTTACAAGAAGAGTAAGAGACACCAGGGATACACGCTCACAGAGAAAAGGCCATGTGAGGACACAACGGGATGACAGCCATCTCCAAAGCAGGAAGAGCGGCCTCAGAAGAAACCAATCCTGGCAACACCCTGATCTTGGACGTCTGGCCCCCAGAACTGTGAGACAATACATTTCTGGGGTTTAAGCCCCCCAGTCCATGGCACTTTGTTACAGCAGTCCTAGCAAACTAATACAGGGGACGCTAAAAGTTCTCCTGAAAACAAACTAACTAACTGTGGTCAGAAAGTCTGAGATACAAGGCATTTATATCCCCACCTTGAAGAACCACAAAGCATACTAACAGAAAAGTCCTCCCATCACAGAAAATCATCAAACTTGGCTGAACCCTGTGTTTATCAAACCTATCTCCCCAGAATATTAAGTTTCTTTGTTCAAGGAACACACAGATATTTTACGGGACACTCAGGTGGGCAACAGAACAGGGTGGGGCAAATGGTAGTCCAGGCCTCGGGGCGCTGGGAGAGGACGTTCAGATGGGAAGGATCTGAACCATCTGGATTCCAGATGGGCCAGACAGGCTGCATGGAGGAGAAGGTCACAAGCATGAGAGGTACAGGGAATCAGCTAGGAAGCAGTTCCAGTGGTCCAGAAAAATGCTGGCGAGGGCCAGAACAGAGAGAGGTCACCAGGCTGGAGAGGACCGGATGGAGTGTGAAATGTTTAGAAGGAAAACGTTGACAGGATATGGTCATCCGTTGGAAACTGAGTGAAGTGTGAAGGACAAAAAGAAATCTGATGTGACAATTAGAAGCAATCACATAAAAGCAGAAGGTGGATCAGGCTCAGTGAGGAAGATGAATTCAGGTATGACCTCCTGGACAGCAGGATGTCAGAGAGACAAGTCATAAAAGTTTGGGAGAGATGAGTGATCATGGCAGTGGACAGAGAGAAGGCAAGGGCTTACCGCAGGTAAGAGGTGAAGGTGCACAAGGACACAGTATCAAGTTAGCCTAGACGCCCCCCCCCCCCCACCACCAACCTCTAGTGTAAGAACCAGCAGTGGCTGGCTTGATCTACAGACCCATTCAGGTGGCTCCAGCGATAGGACCAGTGACCTGTGGAGGCTGGGAGCCATGGCAGGAGGATAAGAACTTCTTCACCTTCACCTTTGGACCACTATTGCTTCTACTGGTGCCTGCCAAGCCCCCACCTTTTTGGAGACTACACAGCACACACCCAGCTATACGACTTTCAACCCCCCAAGAATGTATTTTTTGAAACTATGAGATACACACACACACAAACACACACTCCTCTACCTTCCCTCTATACCCTGTACTGATCCAGAGGGTTCTAAACCTAACTGGAAGACTTCACATTATCCCTGTAAGCTTCACGCTATTGGAATCAGTCAGCCACTCTATCCAAACTGTTCAGACCACTTTAGAACTTCTTCCTGCCTCACAACATCATCCTCTTCACCTTGGATTTATTAAAGGGGGGAATTTTATCAGGCTAGCCTCATGGTGATCAGGCAAGGGAGAACTACATGAGGGAGACCTGGGTCCTAGTTGTTGCTTTTTCTGTACACCATTTAACTTCATTTTCTTCATCTGAAAAGTCTGCGAGAGAGTCAAGAGTGATGGTTGGTTCTCAGTATATTCTAAGATTCTATGGGCAGGTTCCCAATGGTTTTGGGAACTCAGTGGTTTGGGAGAAGAGAAAAGGGTTGTCCCATATGGGGGTCAGAGACAGTTGTAGGGTGTTGGCCACCCAATATGAGAACACCCTTGATTTGTGGAGATGCCCATTGTATGTGTCTTGGCCAGAGGTAAGGGGCTGCAAAGAGAAGAGAAGGTCCCTCTCCCCAGCCTACACAGGCCAGCACGGGACCTAAGCTTAGCACAGTGGATTCCCCTGAGTCATGAGAAAGTGACCCAAAGATCTAATTGAAAAACTAATCCCAGCAATGAGGGTAGTATTGTGAGTCCAATGACGGTGCCTTATCCAGACTTAGAAGTGACCTAGACCATGTCCCCGCCATCTGGCCTCCCATAGATCTCCAGCCCTGACTCCCCATCCTTCTGCCCACCTTTGTAAGCTGCCCAATATCACTTGAATATGTTCCTTTCATTTCCTATTAAGTCTGTTATAAAACTTTTTACAAGCAATAGGGAAAATAATATTTAAAATCTGAATATCAAATACTAGTAAGACCAATGTGCTAAACAAGAACATAATCAATTTTTTAAGGGAAAAGAAATGGAGCAATTTCAAAGCACACTGAGACCATCATAAACCATAGTTTACAAACCTATAATTCTATATACAAAATCATACTTTAAAATCAAGTGGTTTTAAAAGTCCTCTGTTGACAGATAGCAATTCCTGGTCCTACCCCTGTTCCCAGTCCTGCCCTCCAGAGGCAAACACTTATAACTCTTTTAGCTATTTCTTTGAGATTTACTTCCACATTTTTCAATCTTACGTTCACACGCTATGCTTGGTTGCTCAGTTTTAGACATTAGCATTATCCATTATCCTCCTGATATGGTAATGAGGACTTAACTTCTTATACAACCCTTCATCCTTTCATTTCCTGTCTTAATATTCCCCATCTACTTGTATCACGATTTTTAAAAAGTGTGACTCCATTCAGACGATGAAATACTATTCCCTACTAAGCCAAGTAGTGAACTATGATTGTTATTTCCTTGCTTATACAACTTCTGCTTCTCTTGGGTCAACAAATGCCTTGATTTGTATTTATTTATACAAGTGCCATATTATATGTGTCAAATGCTCACCTACATAAAATAGTCCTTCAGTTTCCTTACACCTCAGAGATGGCCAGTCAGAGCCCTGTCTCCCCTGCTCCCACGTGGAACCTTGGTCTCGGGTGGAATGACCAGGAGCCATCCTGACACCTTCCTTTCTGCTCTGCAGCTTGGAATCTCTGTACCTCTTACTGCTTACTTCTTCTTTTTTGGGGGGTGGCTTTTATTTTATTTTTCTGAAGCTCATCCTAGAGTATCTTCCTAAGAAAAGGTACATGAGGTATAAATTTTTTAGTCTTTGACTGTATGGAATTTTTTTTTTTAATTTTCCTGCCATAGGGGCACCTGGGCGGCTCAGTGGGTCAAGCCTTCAGCTCAGGTCACGATCTCAGGGTCCTGGGATTGAGCTCTGCGTTGGGCTCCCTGCTCAGCAAGGAGTCTGCTTCTCCCTCTCCCTCTGCCCCTCCTCCCCACTCATGCTCACTCTCTCTCTCTCTCTCAAATAAATAAATAAAATCTTTAAAACAAATGTTGTTGCCATATTGATTGATTGTTTCACTTAGTACCCTTAGATTATGGTAATCCGAATTCTTCCACAGAAAGAATTTTCTCCAATATCTTCTAGCATCCAGTGTTACTCTTAAGCATCCTAATGTCATTCGGATTCTTCTCATTCCTGTTCCTTTAATGTCACCTGCTTTTCAGCCTCCTCCTCCTGTTCTTCCCTCTCCTTCTGCCTCCCTCTCTCTCCCTAGTCCTCCGAAACTTGTCAGTATAGTGCTTTGATATGGGGGTTCTTTTAATTTATTTTGGCTAAGAGCTAAATGGTTGGTAGGGCTGTTTAGTCTGAAGACACGGGTCCTTTAGCTCTGACACATTCTTGTTTGTTTCTTTGATATTTACTCTTTCTCCATGGTTTTCGGTTCTCTCTCCAGAATTTCTCTCAGAAGAACTTCCTGGATGAAGCCACCCACTCATTTTTGTCAACTTTTCTCAATCACTTTATACTACTTTACCTTCAGTTTTACTTTCCTCAATTTTGTCTAATACTTCAATTGGATTTTTACAATTGCAGTTGTCACATTTTTTTAAATTTTCTGCTGCTATTTTGTGTTCTCTGTTCTTTTTCATAGTATCCTGTTCATGTCTTAAGGATGTAATTTATTTTTAATCTTTTTAAGATTATCCGTGATAGGGTGTTTGATGCTCTGTTCCCTAAACTAAGTTTGCCCTGGATTCCTTTTTTATGTTTGTTTTGTATTTTTTCATTCCTATAAGTTCCTCAAATGCATAATGATCTTGAGTTGTCCTTTTATATTTTTCTTTGTTTTTTTTTTTTGTTTTGCTTTTTTTTTTTAAGAGAGGGAGGGGGAGGGGCAGAGGGCGATGGAGAGATTGAATCCCACACAGGCTCCATGCCCAGTGAGGAGCCCAACCTGGGGCTGAATCTCACAACCCTGAGATCATGACCTGAGGAAAATTCAGAATCAGCCGCTTAACCAACTGAACCACCCAGGCATTGGAAATGTCCCTGATGGGCATGGGGGTGGCTTGTGGATGGATGGATTAGTAGGCTTCCTTGCCTTTGCATTGGAAGACCCACATTTCTCCTCTACAATCTCAGCTCCTGGAGGTCTTTCTTCAGAGTTGTTCAGTTTCTCCCAAAAAGACTCTCTTAATATTCTACCTGAATGGTATACTCCAAGTGCTGGCATTCTGGGAGCAGGGCAGGCAAAAGAAGTAGATATCCCACTACCTGTCATGCAAATATCTGTCAAATTTCCCCTGGTTTCTGCTACCAGCCTCATCCCCACTTTCTGGAGTCTCTGGGTGCCAAGGCTCTCAGAGCTGGGAGAACGGGCTCATTTCCCTAGATCTCTATCATCAAGCACTGAAGTTGTAATATCCTTACTCTGTTGAACCACCTACTTTCTACTTTTCTAAAAACTAGCCCCAAGCTCTCACCCACTGTTGTCTCTTCTCATGTACTCTTTGATCTTGTTGGTTTATAATATTTAACTTTACTGTCATTTAGAATCATTTAGAGGAGAGAGGGGAAGAACATGGGCAGCCAATCTAATTGTCTCATCAATCAGAAACCCATAAATCAGAAGTTGATCAGAAGTCAGTAAATTCCCTTTGTGCTCAAGCTAGCTAGAGTAGGTACTTATGGGCAACTGAGAACATTGACTGATAAAAAAGGCTGGAGGAGGACACAGTAGGGATGAGTGTGCCCTCTGCCAGGGCTGAGGGACAAGGGCAAGTCCTAGGCAAAACTAAAAAGAAAGGGAATAGTGTTTTCCTGCACCAACCCTGAAAAGCTAGCGGAGAACCCAAACTCCAAAACTTCTCATAAGAATGCATTTTCATAAGCTTTGGGGTGGTGAGGCTGCCTCGCCAGACTTTGGGGTGATAGAGGGACAGCTGCCTTCTCTACTCTGATCTATGGCCCCTGGAGGCTGTTTGGGACAGTGTGTTCTTTGGGAGAACATGCAGCTGAACAGGTACGATTTCACAGAGAATTCTTGATCAAACTCATAGCCATTTTAGGCTTAGGCTCTGTTTATCACTCCTAGAGGGGAAGGATGTCAGATTCTTATCTGACAACTTCATTCCATAGCCCATTTAAATAAACAGGCTACCCAAGGTAAGGTGAGGGAAAGATCCATCAGTAACCTCAGGATTGACATTATATCAATGGATGTGCATGAGGTGTGGGGATTTATAATAGCCTGTTCAAAGAAATAGTTCAAACATACTGGTTCACTTTGATCAACACATCCCTCTAAAAGGAGGACAGATTTAAAAATCTACAGAATACAGGGACCTGGGCTCCTTCAACATAAATCCAGGCTGAGGGTTTCCTAGGCATCCTGTCCTTGGTGAGGGTGAGCCCGAGGGCAACAAGGGAAGCCAAACACGTCTCTTTCCCCAGTCAGCCCAGGTTCTGTTAGGAGGTGAGAGATGGAGACAGATAAAGCATGTGGTTTGTAGACAAGCGACCCGTCTGGAGAGCCTTTGACAGGGAAGCAAGAGCAGGCTAGAGGAGTAGGAAAGGCTTCATGGATGGGCTGGGCTAGAAGGATGAGGAGACTTAGAGAGACTTGTAGGAAGAAGAAGGTCATTAAAATCCTGGGTACGAAGAGTAAGGATGAGCCCAACAGTGAAGGCCAGAGAACAAAACATCCCCTGCTTTCAAATATAACAAGTATAGAGACAAATTGCTCTGAATCCCAAGTGCCTACAGTACGCCCCCAAATAGTGGCTGGAAATGCCCCTAGTGGCAGGGATGGGAAACACCAAAAAACCCACAGTAGAGATAGCTGCTCACCTAGAACATGTTCAACAGAGATGGCAGGTCAGAGCTAGAGTCTGGGCCATTCCTCTGAGAGTCTAGATTCTCACGGATAGCCCCCAGGACCGGGACTATTCAAAAGTGTGTGTATGTGTCCCTCCAGGGCTAAGACTTCTCTGCAAAGCCTAAACTTATGGCTTCTTCTTTGATTCTAGTACACAATATACTACATTTACATTAACAAAATCATGTTTTTCTCAACAAAACCACTTCACGTATCACTTTCTGTACAAGTATGATAAAAAGTATTTAATTTCTTTCCTAATCCTTCTTAGTAAAATACCTGTGTGTCTTTCAGAACAGAAAATGGAGTTAGTATGAACAGGGCAGTGAAAAGCTTCTCCTGGCCTGGATGCACACTGGCAGATGGGAAGCCAGGAAGGCCAGCTGGGGTTGCTAGCCAGGCCTGGGTCCAAGTGCCAGGCAGTCTACCTACTGCAGGAAGGCCTTGTGGGAGGGGGCATGCAGGAAGGTCCTATGCCTCTAGGCTCAGGTTGGTGGGCACTGACCCCTCCCCACAACTGAGCCCTTAAGGACCTCAGTTGGGATAAATCCATTTGGGAACTTTAAGACATCCTGAGCTTTCCTGGCTGTTTTGATAAAGATGAATTCTAAAGTGAGTTCATGTCATGAAGAAAAATGCGGGGTGTAGACTTCAGAGAAGTGAGTTTTGTAAGGTCCAAAACAGCAGGTTCTTACATGGAACGTGCACTAACCACATGCCAGGTCCCAGCCAAGTGCTGTACGTAGATGACCTCACTGAATCCTTACAATAGTCACACCATCAGGGGGCACTGTCAACCCTATCATTAAAGATGAGACAGTAGAAGCTGCAGATGTTGTTACTCGCCCTAGTTCACACAGGAAGTAAGAGCCTGAGCCAGAAGAAGATCCCAAGTCTGCTCGTAGCCAAAGATTTCTCAAGTGCCTCCTGAGGGAAACTGAGGCAGGGTACAATGCCACCTGAAGAAGGCTAAAATGCCTCAGAGGTGGAGTTCCAACCTGGGAATCACAAAATCCTTCCACAAGCAGTGTAGCTGGACAGGGAGCTCTGAGAAGGACACATGGGGTTGTCCAACCTCTAAACAGAGGCAGCCTGGAAAGCCAATGAGCACCAGTTGTCAGCCTGGTTCCCCAGGCACAGGAGCTGCTCTTGAGTGACCAACAAGCAGCCTGTGCACCAGACCCAGCGTGGACCCCAGCTCAGCCCATCTGTCCACTAACCCAGTAGAAGAGCTGGGACATCAAAGACACCAGTCATCATAGCCAATTACACACATAGCAATATCTATGCACCAGGCACTGTACTAAGTGCATTCCATATATCAATTCCCTTAATTCCCTCAGCAATCCTATGAGGTTCAGTACCGTTATTAGCCCCACATTACAGATGAATGAACTGAGGCACAAGTAATTCTTTACAAGGTAGCAGAGCTAAACACTGGTAGAGGCCCTGATTTGAACCCAGCAATCTGGAGCCAAAGCCCAGATTCTAACCACTCTCTGTACTCCCTCTCCTTATACCAAGAACTACTCTGAGTTTTGGCATACCTAATTGATATCCATGAAGGCCTACAATATCCAAAGCCACTGTGTGACCTGGGAATACACATAGAACTGTGGCCATGCCTACCTTTCAGAATCTCACTGCTTTTAGCACAGACACATAAGCAGGTATTATGAGGGAAGAGCTCTCTGGAGGGGAGGAGTGCACAGGGCATTAGGGGAGCACACAGCAGGGCATCTAACTTGACCTCAAGGAGTCAGGGAAGGTTTCTTGGAGTGGATGATGCTGGAGTTATATCTTAAAAAATGAAGTAGAAGCAGGCGCCTGGGTGGCTCAGTTGGTTAAGCGACTGCCTTCAGCTCAGGTCATGATCCTGGAGTCCCGGGATCGAGTCCCACATCGGACTCCCTGCTCGGCAGGGAGTCTGCATCTCCCTCTGACCCTCTTCCCTCTCATGCTCTCTATCTCTCATTCTCTCTCTCTCTCTCAAATAAATAAATAATATCTTTAAAAAAAAATGAAGTAGAAGCTAGCCAGCAAGACAACCTAAGAAACACATTTTAATTCTTCTAAAGCTTTTAAGCTCTACCTTGTGCCAAGTCAAATCCCTAGGAACCTCCAAGTCTGAATGATATCATTTCAGCTTTCCACAGAAAAATTTGCACTAAACTAGAATATCACATTGTTTATGTCTTTGGTTTTCAGCCAGGGCTGATATAGGAAGCAGTCATATGAATCACATTTGCATTGTTTGTAAAACTGCTAGCAAAGACACTATCCCTTATGTTGTTCTATGTCCCTTACCTACAGACTGATGTGATAAATGTCTCCCAAAGCACTAAACTAAAAAATAAAATACAGAATAGAAACCTCTCTCCCAATGGACTGATATTCTTCTTTGTAGTAAGCACTGTGGGTTATGCGTTCTATCCAATTCTGTCATTGTCTTGCCTACTAGGAAGCTCAGGATGGATGTTCATATTGTGAGTTTCCTTTAGCCTATGGTTTCTGGCCCTTGATTATTTGGCTCTTAACACTGTATCTTTATTTTAAAGGATTTAAGGTTTTATATCTTTTGGTAACTAGACCTCTAGTTATCAATACTACTGTTACACAGTTCAGCATATGGAAAACAGTTTAGCAGCCTTGCTTAACACTCAAGGCCGCCTTGCTCCCCAACCTGCTGATACCTACAATTTCCCATTATTTATTTTCTTCAAACCCTGAGTGTTCCTTCATACCTAGAAGGGATGGGTCTAGATCTACAGTCAAATATGAAAGGTCCATGAGCCAAAACAGCCCCCATTGCGGCCTGCAGGATCTGTGATGTGCCGTCTCCTCTCAGAATAGAAGGAAGAATGTACATCACACCTCTGCAGGTATGAGCCTCTCCAGGACTTCAAGAGAACCCTGAAGACATGTCTCTCTGGAACTCCAAGAGCATTTGAGATAACTCTGGTGAAAAGAGGTATGTGGTCATCTTTCACAATGTGTGTGCGTGCGCTGTCTGGGCCTACCCAAATCCACCCTAACCCTTCTGCTCCCTCTCAGCATGACCAAGGCTTCTTTGATCCCCATTCACAAAATAAGGTTGCTGTGAAGCATTACAAAGATGATACATATTAAGCACCTGGCATCAGCTGGCACTTAATAAAGATTATCTCTTTACTTGTTCTCTCTATGATAGACTGCAGTCTCCAGAAGGATTTGAACTGTTACTGACTGTTTTAGTCCCCAGTGCCTAATGCAAATCCTGGCCCTTAAAAGCAACCAGACACCCATGCTGAGAACACAGTACTCCCTTGATAAATATTGCTGGAATAAATCAATGACAACAAACAGATCTGAACAGATGACATGATATATAGCTGAGTTGCAAATTTACTCCTTTTACTCAATGTGCAAAGATAACATAGCCTCTTTCTTTTCCAGAATGTTCTTCACAATTCTCCATCCCCACCCTTGAGCACCAGGGAAACAGAGGTGTCCATATGTGTGTCTCTTGCACTTCAGGTCTGGTTGTCTCTGGTGGATGTCTTCTAGATACTCCCTTCACTAGGGCCTGCTCCTTCTTCCCCTGATGGGTTTTCATGACCTAGTGGTATGGAGGGTCTTGGAAAGGAGCATTCTCTTCTGATCCAGTTCATTGGGTCTAGTCTGTCTGTTCCTTCACCCCACGTGCTGGTCTCATTAGCAAGGTTGGTGGTCAGTTCCCTGGCTGGGTGAAGACCTAGTGGTCTTGCCTGGCTGACTTAGTTCCCATGACATTCGGACTTCCCTCATGTTTCTGCCATGCCCTCCCTCTGACCACAGATTACATCATCTTGCCCCTGTACAAAGGACATTGCATCCTTCTCTATGGCAATTCTCAACCCAGCTCTCTTCTGCCCTCCACAGAAGACATTAGGAAATGGTCAGATCCCTTGTCTATTCTACATACCTCCTGGCCTGGAACTGGATACGTGGATGGATGAACAGACCTGGGGCATAGTGTATGTTCCTTGCATCTTATGCATACATTCCTTAAGAGACCGCTCTTTACCTATCTGTCCCCCCACTTCTAGGACCATGCTGAGCACACAGTGGGCACCATAGAGTCCTGTTAAACTGAAGAGAGCTGTCTGGACCCCAATGCAACTGAACTGATTTGAAGTGGATATGTTTCACTCCTTATTTCTGAGTTCACATTCATAAAAACTGGACCTTTTGAAAACTGGCTCACAGACTCTATTCAAGAGAAGAACTTGACTCTGGTTTGAGAGAAAAAGCTGACACTCAATATTTTCAGTGAGCTATTTTGAGGTTCAATTAAAAATATCTAGTTAGTTAGGGGTGCCTTGGTGGCTCAGCTGTTAAGCATCTGCCTTCGGCTCAGGTCCTGATCCCAGGGTCCTGGGATCGAGCCCTGCATCAGGCTCCCTGCTCCGCAGGAAGACTGCTTCTCCCTCTCCCACTCCCCCTGCTTGTGTTCCTTCTCTCGCTGTGTCTCTGTCAAATAAGTAAATAAAATCTTAAAAAAATATATCTAGTTAAAAGACAGTCTGCTTTATTGCACTACTGGGTATTTACCACAAAGATACAAATGTAGGAATCCGAAGGGGTACGTGCACCCCGATGTTTATAGCAGCAATGTCCACAATAGCCAAACTGTGGCAAGAGCCAAGATGTCCATCGACAGATGAATGGATAAAGAAGAGGTGGTATATATACACAATGGAATATTATGCAGCCATCCAAAGGAATGAGATCTTGCCATTTGCAATGATGTGGATGGAACTGGAGGGTGTTATGTTGAGTGAAATAAGTCAATCAGAGAAAGACATGTATCCTATGACCTCACTGATATGAGGAATTCTTAATCTCAGGAAACAAACTGAGGGTTGCTGGACTGGTGGGGGGTGGGAGGGATGGGGTGGCTGGGTGATAGACATTGGGGAGGGTATGTGCTATGGCGAGTGCTGTGAATTGTGCAAGACTGTTGAATCACAGATCTGTACTTCTGAAACAAATAATGCAATATATGTTAAGAAAAAAAAAAAGAAGATAGCAGGAGGGGAAGAATGAAGGGGAGTAAGTCGGAGGGGGAGACGAACCATGAGAGACGATGGACTCTGAAAAACAAACTGAGGGTTCTAGAGGGGAGGGGGTGGGGGGATGGGTTAGCCTGGTGATGGGTATTAAAGAGGGCACATTCTGCATGGAGCACTGGGTGTTATGCACAAACAATGAATCATGGAACACTACATCAAAAACTAATGATGTAATGTATGGTGATTAACATAACAATAAAAAATTAAAAAAAAAAAAGACAGTGTCCTTTAAAATGACATTTATAAAATCTCTTCCGGGACTAAGTTTTAAGAGTAGTTTAATAAGTTCATTTTAATTCATATTTGTTTTTTGGACCAATGGAGTTTAATTTTATAAATTAAAACAATGCTTTGGTTGCCTAGAAGTGGCCATTCCCCAGCTTTCCAGACGTGAGCGAGGCCTGCCCTGGAGCGCAGACTTGGAGAGATTCAGCAAACCACATCCTCATCTGCTTCACCCAAACGCTTCCTCAGTCTCTTATTGGCAGTCTCAAGTACATTGGATTCACCTAGCAAGCTTTAAAAAAAGTATGTGTCCAGGCTTCACGTCTTCTGAGTTAATTAACCCGAGTGGGGTCTGAGCAAGCACTAGCACTGTGAGAGAAGGGCAAGAATGATAGAGACAGACTGGCATTAGGAAGCAACAGGAAGTGAAAAGTGCCTGCTCTCACACACACAAAACAGATGCAAGAAGTCAAAACATAGAGCAGTCTGGGGTCATTTGCTCTAGGGACAAAAACGGGTGCCCTCTGACTGGCCTCCGTGGGTACCAGGAAACCAAAACTGATATTCAAAACACTGCCCTGTAATTACAAGAAATGGGTCTTTTGCCGTTATATCCAGCAAAGCAGCCATAGTGAAGGTACTGGCCAGCCCCTGGCCCATCTCGGTCTTTCTTATCTTCCGTACGTCTTTAGCCCAGTGGTTAGTCTGACTGTATTTTCATGGACCACTGCTCATGGGTGGGGGAGGAGGGTCTCCCCTCAAAATTGTCAGATTTTTTATGGAAAAGGCTGAGGTTGATAAATTTCTGTAACCCCATCACCCAGTCCAGTGGGCCTCAACCAGGAGCAATTATGATCCCCCACCCCCCAGGGAATATTTGGGAATATCGGGAGATTATTTTGGTTGTCACAACTTGAGGAGGGGGATGCTAACTGGCAGCTAGGGGGCAGAAGGCGGGCATAGGGCTAGACATCCTACAATACACAGGGCAGTTCCCCACCACAAAGAATTATTTGATGGCCCAAAATGTCAATAGTACCTACATTGAGAAACCCTAGTTTAGTTTAACTCTTGACAGAGTCACACTAAATATCAGAAAGATGTCCCATCAGGAACTTTCTTCTTCCCATATGTATTCATCATCCAGATAAGGTCAATGTGATCTGTCAACATCGAGACTCCTCATGCCAGATTTGTTAGCTATCTGGTCTCAATTCGACAAGATTTTGAACTTAATACATTAACTAACGGAGTTCCTTCAGGGTCTGAAGGCCGCCTTTCCAGGGATGCTCCCAAGGCTCTTTCCAGAGGAAACGTGAACAGGAAAGACCGTCTCCCTATGGCCAGTCCTCCAGGAAAACCCACCTGCATTAAAAAGGAAAACATCTGAACACATGTGTCTATACATAGGGCGCCATACTGAGGGAATGATTTCGGTCACACTCGAGACCCCCCCCCCACTGGATCACCAGCATCTAAACGCTCGGATGGGATGAAACTCTACCCTCTACTCCTACCCTGACCCTCAATACAGCAAGCATTCTTCAGTTTTTCATATTATAGATTCTAAATCTAGAAGAACAAGGAGAGAAGTTGTTATTTTTATTTGAGCACTTACTCTGTGCTACGTGATGTTTTATATGGCTTAGCTCCTTGAATGTTCAAAGCAACCCTATGAGGTAGTTTCCATTTTTATGCCTATTATACAAATGAGAAATGGGAGGCTGAGACACATGATAATATGCCATGATACAACACAGCCAGGATTTCACTGCAGGGAGAGTGAGTAAACACATTGAAAGTGTACAAAAGCCTCTCCAATTATAACCCATAGTATCTGGAAGGTCCAAGTGCTTGTCAACAACCCAGTCCCCTATGGGACATCACCTGTAACAATGTAGCAACAGTGGGGAAATAGGCCAGAAACCAATTTTGTTAGCCCCCAGTGGGACAATCAGAGATAGTCACTTAACCTTTGACCCAAAAAGCTTTAAAAAATTAAAACGTGCTAATGCCAGCAATAAAAAAAAAAATCATACTGAACCCAAAGTAGTCACACAGAAATGCATTATGTAAAATTTCTTTTTAAAATTAATTTCCTAAAAGTAACAAAAATTAATCAAATAAACTTGAGCGTAGCTGTTCAGACCTGCCAAAGGCTGGTTATTTTAAGAATGGACAATGACAGTTGTGGCCCCCTAGAAAACTGGGCCTTGCCAAACGGCTGTGCCCTGAGGCCAGACCTCTACAGAAGGGGCATTGCTCAGGTCCTGTTCCACCTGGTGCCTTGTCAGTAGGATTGCCTCTCTGCCAGCTCACCTGAACTGCTAGAGGGGGTGAGGGGAGGGTGATCCCTCTCACCTGCGTCAACAACTAAGTCAAGTCAATTGCTCCCCACCTCACTCTATCCAAGAAGGCCTTATTGGGCCCCATGACGCAGACCGGGATGTTCTAGAAAAGACATCATCTCTGTCAGTTCTCTATTTTTTTAATCTAATTTAATTTAATTTAATTTAAATTCAATTAATTAACATATAGTGTATTATTAGTTTGAGAGGTAGAGTTCAGTGATTCATCAGTTGCATATAACGCCCAGTGCTCATTACATCACATGCCCTCCTTAACGCTCATCACCCAGTTACCCCATTCCCCTCCTCCCCTCGAGCAACCCTCAGTTTGTTTCCTAGAGTTGAGAGTCTCTTATGGTTTGTCTCCCTCTCTTGATTTTGTTTTATTTTATTTTCCCCTCCATTCCCCTATGATCCTCTCTTTTGTTTCTTAAATTCCACATGTGAGTGAAATCATATAATTGTCTTTCTTTGATTTACTTATTTCACTTAGCATAATACCTTCTAGTTCCATCCACATCGTTGCAAATGGTAAGATTTCAATTTTTGGTGGCTGAGCAATATTCCATTGCATATATACACCACAGCTTCTTTATCCATTCATCTGTTGATAGACATCTGGTCTCTTTCCATTGTTTGGCTATTGTGGACATTGCTGCTATAAACATTGAGGTGCACATGCCCCTTTGGATCACTACATTTGTATCTTTGGGGTAAATACCCAGTAGTGCAATTGCTGGGTCATATGGTAGCTCTGTTTTCAACTGTTTGAGGAACCTCCATACTGTTTTCCAGAGTGGTTGCCCCAGCTTGCATTCCCACCAACAGTGTAGGAGAGTTCCCCTTTCTCCGCATCCCCGCCAACATCTGTCGTTTCCTGACTTGTTAATTTCAGCCATTCTGACCAGTGTGAAGTGGTATATCAATGTGGTTTTGATTTATATTTCCCCGATGCCGAGTGATATTGAGCATTTTTTCACGTGTCTGTTGGCCATTTGTATGTCTTCCTTGGAGAAATGTCTGTATATATCTTCTGCCCATTTCTTGACTGGGTTATTTGTTTTTTGGGTGTTGAGTTTGATAAGTTCTTTATAAATTTTGGATACTAGCCCTTTATCTGATAAGACATTTGCAAATATCTTCTCCCATTCCATAGGCTGTCTTTTGGTTAGTTCTCTATTAATGCTGCAACAAATTACCCCAAATTTAGAAGCTCAAACAACACAAATTTATTACCTTGGAGTCCTATAAGATGGAATTCCAACATGGGTCTCCTCAGCCTAAAAATCAGGGCATCGGCAGGGCTGTATTCTTTTCCAGAGGCTCTAGGATAGAACCTGTTTCCTTGCTCTTTCCAACTTTCAGAAGCTGCTCTCATTCCTTGGTGTGTGGCTCCTTCTTCTGTCTTCCAAAATCAGCAGCATTGCATCTGCCCTGGGCCTCTCTTCAGTAGTCACACCATCCTCGGACTCCTCAGGACCCTCATGATTACACTGGGCCCACCTGGATAATCTAGGCTCCTCTCCCCATTTTAAGGTCAGCAGAATAGCAATCTTAGTTCCATCTGCAACCTCTCCTTTGCCATGTAACCAAACATATTTACAGGTTCCAGGGGTTAAGACATGGCTTTGGAGAAAGGAGGACAAGGCGGCATTATTCTGCCTACCACACCACCTCTTAGATGGGGTAGCAAACTGTCCGAGAACTTTGGCCCCCACAAGAATTTAATTGAATTTGAAAGCCTTGCTATGGGACACGCCCTGCCCAGTTTGCCCAGTTCTTATCACTCTCTATTGTCTTTCTCCAGCCCTCTGCCCTCACTTACCTTATCTGCCTGGACCAAGGAGGCATTTGGGTTTTCCCAGGTGTAGCCAATCTTCAAGAGAGGGCCAGTCTTGCTTAGCTTGGGCTCTTAGGAAGCCAAGTTCTGAGGAGTGATCTTGTGAATGGACCCCAAGAGTTCCTGGCACCGTGCCATCCCCAGCCCTCTCCGAAGATACTGGAATGAATAATGAATGCAGATTCCGGGATACACACGCACCGGTGTGACGTCCAAAAAAGAAATCAGAGAAGCATTTGTTTCTATTGATGTCCGGGTAACTT
This sequence comes from Eumetopias jubatus, assembly GCF_037043125.1. NCBI lineage: Eukaryota > Metazoa > Chordata > Mammalia > Carnivora > Otariidae > Eumetopias > Eumetopias jubatus. The sequence goes on along the minus strand of NW_028274823.1, from coordinate 44,322,664 downwards.
ACAGCTCTAGATATATATCTCCAGAATGATTTATCTGGATTTTATAGACCCTAGACTTTTCCCAGCTGAAACCCAGTTACTGCTTCCATAATAACTCACTGGACTGATCACTTTAAATTTAAAGGGAAACTGGGAGAACTCTGGCTCCCTGAACTGTTTAAATCTTGTCCTTTGTGGAAGGTTCTGTTATACTTCTGGATGACCTGAACACAAAGCACTGCAGGTCCATGGTAACAACATGGCGCCAGCAGGGGTGGGAAATGCAAAGGAGAGAGAGCCAGAGCTGGGCTGGAGAAGGGTGTCAGCCAGAATCTCAGAGAGCAGACCAAGGCACACGCTCTGCTCCAAAGGGAAGAGCTCGGGAAGGAGCAGCCCGAGCAACAAGGGCTTCTGTGAAAGGGTGGTTATAAACCAAGACACAGAAGCAGGAACCTGGTAGGGCCTAAGAACTGCCCTGCCTGGGGAAGGCAAGGCAGGACGAAAGGGAGGAATTTTATTTTTTAAGCACCCACACATGTCAGGTACTTTACGTCAACCTATGACATTGATTCATTTATACTTCCAACCTTGGGAGGATTGGTCTTAATAGGAAGGTATAGGTTCAAATCCCAGCTGTACCTTATGCTAGCTGGGTGTCCTTGTGTAAGTTAATTAACCTTTCTGACCATCATCTTCTCATCTGTTTTATGTGGAAATTAGTAATTTAAAATTACTATATATATATAGTGGTGTATATATATATGTATATATATAACTATATATAGTTATATAATCTGTATTTAGAAATTATATATAATATAGTATATACCTCACAGAGCATGTACTTTTTAAAGGGTGTTTTCAAAAAACATTTAATAGCATGGGAAAATGCTCTTTCCTTAACAACATTAAAAGGAAGAAAAGAAGATGGCAAATACCAATATAATTCTGTTTATGTAAAAGGAATATACACACTTTGAATATGTGCCCATCTATGTATGCACATATACATATGAAAGAAAATAAAAATATTAATGATAGTTATTTTTATGGTGGGAATTCAGATGATTTAATTTTTAAATGTACTTTTCATATTTTCCAAATTGCCTACAATGAACATGACATACTTTGAAATATTTTTCTAGATTTGCATTTTTATTGCAAAAGTGATCCATGTTCAGGGTAGGAAATTAAACTTTGTTACCACTGGGAACAGCTTGTTACGAATGCTTGCAGATATTTTTCTGTGCATGTCTAAATATATATGTAGGGGGCATGAGTTTCACAGGCCAAAAACTCAGGTGTGCAAAAGAGGGCAGTTTTAGTTTCCTGTAATTGAATTTCGTTTCTATCTCAAGCCCCCCTTCCACCTAGTGGCAGAAACTTTTTCAAGCACTAGAGTACACCCAAGCAAATAACTTCCCCCCAGCCCCACTTCTTCTACCTGGATTTGCATCTTCATCCTAGGGGGTTGACATGGTAGCCAGGTTTGTGGGGATGTCTGGCACTCACTTATCATCTGACTTTGCTAGAGTAAGCAGAGGTATACCTTTTGTCTGGCCTTGGTCTGCAGGATCTATCCCAACTGACAGGCTCTGGGAGACATCAAGTTTCCTAAATCTACTTATCAATCATGTCGAACATTCTGGAACACCCCTTTCTCGACTCTGTGGTCCCTTCTGGTCCAGCAGGTTTGGACCTCCATTTCACATGGAAAACTTTGGCATGCTCTCCCACTCACCCCTAAAAGGTACTTTCTTGGGCTTTCTCAGGCTCTAAGAGAAATTTCTATTCTTCTGATGCTGCAGCCAGCTGGCTCTGCTCAGGGGACATTTGCAAGGGTTGCCAGCCCACTGAGTTCTGGTAGGGTCTCTGACTCACATCACCAGTGTGACCCAGCCTTCCCTTCTTCATTCCGGGAGAGCCTCAAAGATACCAACCAAGTCCTCCCCGACGCCCACTACACTCCAAAATTACTCTCAGTCTCAGATCCTCTGCTCTCTAGGGTGGGTGTGATCTGTGATCTTTACTTCCTCTCTGTAGGTCAGACAGCCAACTTGGATATCTGAGGCGTATGACATAAACCTGATGTCGAGAGCCCTTTGACTCAGCCTAGAGACCACATAAGCCTTTGCTTCTAGCAATTTCGTGTTCTGCACTAGCATTATCATCTCTTCCTTGCAGCGGGACCAAGAAGCGATCTAGTTTGAGGGGGTTGGGAGGCTTGGCACAGAAAGAACAGAAAAACACATCTGTGAATATTTTAGAATATTCACTTGCTGTATTTGTGACTTTGGGTATGGGAAATATAAATACATAGATAGTTGAATAGTAGTGTAACAGTGGAATCATACCATGGATACTTTCCAGTGTTCTTCTCTTGAAGTTATTGGGCTAAATACATTCTTTGTAACAGCTGAGTAATATTCTATTGTCTTGGTTGGTTATCTAATCCTCTTCCAAAAATAGAGTAGTCCCCAATTTTTCACTATTATAATGCTGCAATGAACATTCTTGTTCATGATCTCTTGTTCACTTGATCAACTATCTCTACAGAATAAATTCCTAGAGGTGGAATTGTTATGTCAAAGGATATTGTTCAATAGCTCCCATCAACAAAATATATATGGGAATATTATAGGTTTAAAAATTGAATTCCATGTAAAAAATGATACTTGACTTAATAAATGTAATAATGTTTGAATAAATCAGAATAAATCAAAATATATAAGATATATACTGTATTAAAAAACATATATGCAATGGAAATAATACAATGACTAAACTTATGGGGGGGGAATACCAGAAACATATTACCTCAACTTGAAATGAGGAAGACTTCTTTTTTTTTTTTTTAGATTTTATTTATCTATTTGTCAGAGAGAGAGAGAGAGCACAAGCAGGGGAAGCGGCAGGCAGAGGGAGAAGCAGTCTCCCCGATGAGCAAGGAGCCCAATGTGGGACTCGAGCCCAGGACCTTGGGATCATGACCTGAGCCGAAGGCAGACGCTTAACCGACTGAGCCACCCAAGAGTCCCAATGAGGAAGACTTCTTAAACCAGATTATTTTTAATCCGGTAAAAGATATCATAAACAAAGCCCAGAGATACATGAAAGATCAGGGAATATATTTATAGTGGATATGACAGGCGACGGGTTAGTACCACTAAAAAAAAAGAGCTCCCTTAGAATTAATAAGAAAACAAAAGGGCAACGATTGCAAAAAGCAATGCAGAGCAAAGCAATTAGAAAAGGCTAATGTTGGGGGGGTGCCGCCTGGGTGGTTCAGTCAGCTAAGCCTCTGCCTTCAGCTCAGGTCACAATCTCAGGGTCCTGGATCCAGACCAGGTTCGGACTCCCTCCTCAGCATGGAGTCCGCTTGTCCCTCTACCCCCCAACCCCCACTCTCCGCTTATGCTCATGCTCTCTCTCTCTCTCTCTCTCTCTCTCTCTCCCAAATAAATAAATAAAATCTTAAAAAGAAAAGAAAAGGCTAATGTAGGAGATTGCCAACGATGACTACAGGATTCCCCCTGCCCATCAGGATATGGGAGTCTATTTCTGTGCCCCTGGCCCACCACCAGCCCACTGGCCATGTGACTTGCTTTGGTCAATGGGAAATTAACATATATAATGCAAGCACAGAAAAGTACTTGGTACCGGGGCTTGCCCTGGGCTGCTTCTCTGAAGAACCCTGCCACAGCCACCCTGTGGCTCAGGCTATCCTGGTGGATGATGAGAGACACATGGCCCACCCACCTCCCTCACCCTAGCCAACAACTAGCAACCACCAAGCACCAGAGCTGCTTAACTGACCAACTGCTAACCACAGACCCCTGGGGAGCTGAACCAAGACCAATAGTAGAAGCTGAACCCAGCCCATATTGTTGACCCACGGAATCATAAGCTATATAAACAGCTATTGCTTTGGGCCACCAAGTTTTGGGGTGGTTTATTATGCAGCAAAAGCTAACAAAAACAGCTAATAAATAAAATGTTCAAATTCACAAGCAGCAAATTAAAAACAGAACATCATTTTTTTTACCCATCAAATTGACAAAAATGAAGAAGAATGGTAACTTCAGTTGAGGCAAGGATGTGAGGAAATAAATATTTTCATTCATTGCTGACAAGAGTGTAAATTGCTGCAAACTTATTTGTGGAAGTAATGTGACAATACAGATTAAAACTGAAAATACATGTACCCTTTGGCCACTTCGGGGGATTTATTTTACAGGAAAAAAATGTATAAGAGTATTTATTAGAGCATTGTTTGCATTTTGTGGGGGGGGAATCATCACAGAAAGAAAGAAGAAAGGAAGGGATGGAGAAGGAAAGGAGAGAGTGAAGACAGAAACAAGGAAAGGAAAGGAATCCAGGGAAAACATGTGTATCTCTCAAGAGGAAACTGTTTAATAAAATGCAGTGTGTGCATATTATGGATTATCATATAAAAGTTAAAGGAATGAATTTGAGCTATATCTACTAATTTGGAGGAATGAATTTGATTTACTGTTGAATTTTTTAAAGCAGCTTACAACGTAATGGTTATAATTCCATTTTTCTAAAATAAAAAAATATGATATATGTATACAAGTTTTAGCAGAATAATATTAACAGGCTTTCATTTTGCTAATTCCTTTATGTAGTGGCCTAAAGACATGGAAATAATGTATGCCACAGCAGATTATAGAAACAGAGGTCAATTCATGACTGTTGAGTTTCAAATTCTGAGGTCCTCATCTAAACCATGACTACTAAACATCCTAACTGTGTGCATGTATCAATTAAACCTTTGAAGCGGGTGCCCCATTATATGTGTATTAGGTACTTAAAAATTAGGTACATGAATTAGTATAGGGTGTGAAACATACACAAAAATATGAATATTCAAAAGAGAGACAAGGGAAATAAACTATTGTAAATAAGTTATATTATTATATATAATACATTAATAGTACAAAATTGTTTTGCTATTACTAAAAACATATTCTCAATCATAAATAATTTTTAGTTATACCAAGAAAATGCTTTTTTTTTTCCTTAAGATTTATTTGAGAGAGAGAGACAATGCGTGCTCACGCACATGAGTGGGGGGAGGGGCAGAGGGAGAGAATCTTCAGGCAGACTCCCCACTGAGCGCAGAGCCTGATGCAGGGCTCCATCTCATGACCCATGAGATCATGACCTGAACCGAAACCAAGAGTCGGACACTTAACCGACTAAGCCACCCAGGCGCCCCAAAATGCTCTACTGTTTAAAAATATCTTGGTTTAACACTTTGTGATACAGTAATTCAAAGTCCTAATTCCACCTTCAATTTAATTCAGTACTTGATTTTAATGGTTACTGTAACTGAAAGAGGTAACTTGCAGAGTTTCATATGTCCAAATGGAAGAAGTTCATCTCTGGCGGTATTGCTTGCTCAAACTCAGCCACCAAAAAATATGTCCAAAGTTGGCTAAAACGTTTTCATCTTCCCAGGTGTTAATCATTTCTTCTTGCAAAGGCTTCAGAACACACTGAAATTTCATGTTTTTAGGAAATCATTTCAAAACACATTGAAACTTTTCACTTTGGAAGATTTTTATATATGGGTTAGAAAATACTGTTTCCTGGGATTTTTTTTTTCAATTGGCAGACCTTAGAGGGGGTTTTTAAATTATTCTTTGTGAATGACATATGTTGCTTTCAGCAACAACAAAATAATAGAAATATTTCCAAACATTCATTTTCAAAATGCTCAAGAGCAAGAGTTTCTTTCAAAAAGCAATTACTTTCTTATGCATTGTTAAAACAGGATCTCCCATTGAAGGAACAGATTAAATATGTTTAATTTTTCAAGAATAGCTTCCAGGTAGCATTCAACTAACACTGTCATCTCAAAAAAGGGTCAGTAAACGTGCATGTCTGTCATTCTGTGAAACCAAAATATCTTAACATTAATTTCAATGAGTCTTTTAAACACTTTGCCATAAGATCATCACTGAAGCCCTGGGTAGTGCCAAAGATTTCAAAATTTCTCCCCATTTCTTTACCAAGTACTGTAACTAATTCTATCTTTTAAAGGTCTTGTTCTTAGCAAAGCAATCAATGAACGGTATCCCACGGCAGGTCAGATGGAATGCGAGACCCTGAAGATACAGATGGTTACTGCTCCAAACACTCCTCACTGTCCACTCTGTCCACTCCATTTGACCCAGGTGCCAACTCATATCAAATATTTGGGAAGTTTAGTTCCTTTCTTTTTTGATTAAAACAAATAGAAGTTTTTGGGGCACCTGGACAGCTCAGTCGGTTAGGCATCTGACTTCAACTCGGGTCATGATCTCAGGGTCCTGGGACTGAGCTCCGCGTTGGGCTCCCCGTTCAGCAAGGAGTCTGCTTCTCACTCTCCCTCTGCCGTTCCCCCTACTCATGCTCTCTCTCTCAAATAAATAAGTAAAATCTTAAAAAAAAAACAAATAGAAGCTTTAATATTTTCCTCTCATACCACAGAAAAATCAATTGTACAACCCACTATTTTTAGAGATTTATTTACTTATTTGGGGGGGTGGAGGGGCAGAGGGAAAGGAAGAATCTTTAAGCAGACTCCGTGGGGAGTGCAGAGCCCAATGCGGGGCTCGATCCCATGACCCCGAGATCATAATCTGTGCCAAAACCAAGAGTTGGACCCCTAGCCAACTGTGCCACCCAGGCGCCTCTGTACAACCCACTTTGGAGAGCACTGCTTTAAAAACCCATTTGGAAAAATACTTTCTATGCCACAAGGAGATAAGAACACCTTGCTAAGGCAAGAGGAGACACCATGAGGCCCTTGAGCAATAGAGTCCAATGAGATGTATGAAGAGTGTGCTGTGCCGGCTCCCAAGGGCACTGGCACCCAATCCAAAGCCATCCCTGGGAAGGGGTGCTGAGGGAACTGGCCAATCTCGGGTGACTCTGAGTAAAGGAGAGCTGGCCTTTGATTTCACTGGGAGGCTATGACCTCAAGAAACCTAGTGTTCCCAGGCATCCAGGAAGGCAGACGTGAGAACCCCACCCACACTCCCCAGTGTGGCACCTGGAGCTGCCTGGTGACCTGGGAGTTGAGGAAGCAAACAATCCCAGATGCAGATGAGAAGAGCATGGTAGAAATGTCAAAAGTCAAGATGTGGAAATGGGAATACAGCCAGAGAGATGAGAGCCAGTAAATTCTGGAAGGACCGGTGTATGGCTCAGATGAAGGGGGCGGATGATGAGCCTGGCCCAGAGCACTCCGCACCATCAATACCGCTCCACCACCACCATTTCCTCCTCCAGTCAGAGCGAGGGGGAGACTCAACATGGCTATGACCCCGGCCTCTGCCCCCAAAAGCTCAAGGTAAAAAGTAAGGGCATCTAGAGACACAGAGTGACACTGTTTTCACCTATCAATCTGTGGTTTGACATCCAAATGGCCAACAGACACACGAAAAAGTGCTCAACATCACTCGGCATCAGGGAAATACAAATCAAAGCCTTAATTAGATACCACCTCACACCAGTCAGAATGGCTAAGATTAACAAGTCAGGAAACGACAGATGCTGAATCTGTGGTTTGAGATGAATGTGCACTATGCATGTTATACATCCGTACCTACACAGAGAGGTACGGGGCTAGTTCAGCAGGCTGGGATTGGAGGGTGGCATGCAATGGGGGTGGAGTCACTGATTTACATTTCTTTATACTGTTTTACTGGTCCTGATGGCCAGTATAACTTTGTTATAACTTTGTAATTCAGACAAAATATAATTAAAAATATATATATGGAGAGCATTTACCTACAGTCTGGCTGGTTTTGTGAGGGAAGCTATGTTCCCAGATTCCTCCAGAAGCCCCAGCAGATGTCTTGAGGGAGCTATGGTTCGCCCCCAGGCCCCAACTGAGCAGCACTGCGTGGGAAGCCAGGTAACGTTTCCACACAATGTTGTTCTACAGGAAGATGCACAAGAAGCAGCACACAGATGCCTCAGCCAACTTCACAGAAATTTCTCCAAAATGCTTTATAAAGAGAAAACCACCAGGTCCGCTAAAGAAGAGGAGCACTTGGACATATGACAAAAGTATACAAGAACAGCCTCCTGTGACCTTGTTTGGGTTTCCTTCTGCATGTCATCCAGACATCACGGGAGAGCATCTCGGAGACGTTGCAAAATAACTGGGGGAACGGTGAACAACTCTGCAGATGATGAGCAACCTCATCATACATCCGCTCTCCTGAAGAAAATTTTGAAAATGGTATTGCTCTGCTAGGTTTAAAGAGACTCTGGCCTGGGAAGAAAGGAAACTGTCCTAAATGCAGTGTGGTATCCCGGATGGGATGCTGGGCCAGGAAAAGGACATCAGTGGAGAAACTAGCGAAATCCAAATAAGGTCTGGGGTTTAATTAATGGTAATGTGCCAAAGTTAGTTTCTTTGTTTTGACAAACATACTGTGGCAATATAAGATTGATGAGATTAGATAATTAACATCAGGGGGAACTGGGTAAAGGGAGATGTGAGAATTCTCTGTGCTATGTTTAATGATCAAAACTTATTCCAAAATGAATTTATTCTTAAAAAAGAGAAGTTATCAAAGAGTAGAGACAGACCAATTAGAGATGGGTGATGGGCATTCAGGAGGGCACTTGTGAGGAGCACTGGGTGTTGTACGTAAGTGATGAATCACTAAATTCTACTCCTGAAACCAACATTACACGATATGCTAACTAACTAGAATTTAAATTAAAACTTAAGAAAAAAAGAAGAGGAAGATGAGGTGGCCAAAGACAAATTGATGAACTAGTTGGTTCTACTGCAGGTCTTCCTTTTCTCCAGAGGAATTAACTCATGTACACATCTCACATGTTTTTTACAAAATACTACTGAAATCACAAGGATATGAAAGATCATTTGTTTGTCTACTCCTAAATCTAGCATTAAGATAACCCTGTCTTTCAGGGAGATTTGTAATAGCCATTAACCTTGTATGGTACCATATAAGGTCTATAAGTTGGCATGGAAATTTAAAGCAGGTCGTGTGTAACATACACTATACAAGGGATGGTAGTTTTGCTTTCAGTACAGCTTATGTTAAATCATTGCTCTGTGAACTGAATACCAGTTTATTAAAAAAAAAAGTTGCAACTGTCTTGTTGACATTCTGAATACTTTAAATAAAAACATGTGCTTTGTGAAAAAAATTTGATAGGTAACAAACCCCCCCTCACCAAATCCCTCTACCGTTCTGAGAGGTAAGATAATAGTGCCTTGTTGCCTTAATTTACATTTTTTATTAGTAAGTATTATTTTTATGATAAGAAAAGGGTATCCAAAACAGGAAGCTTCGAGCTCACATAGAACTGAAGGCAAGTGGAGCCATGCGGACACAATGGCTAACTCTGGGCAGAGAGGAGAAAGGAAGAACTCTTGCTGTGAGAACAGAAGAGATGCCTGGGAAGGCGGGGCAGAGATGTCAGCCCTTCATCGGTAGCACAGTGCTAAAGTCAGAAATCGGCTTTGATATTCTTAAAATAAAAATAACTATTATTGGGGCACCTGGGTGGCTCAGTGGGTTAAGCATCCGACTCTTGATTTCAGTTCGGGTGATGATCTCAGGGCCATGAGATCGAGCCCCACGCTGGGCTCTGCACTAGGTGTGGAGCCTGCTTAAGATTCTCTCTCTCCCTCTCCCTCTGCCCTCCCCACTGCTCATGCACACTCTCTCTCTAAATAATAATAATAATAATAAATGTCATTATTAAAATAATATTTATAAAAATTCCAAACAAGTTTTAATTAAAAACTCCTTCTTATGCCCTAATCTCCTTTCCCAGAAGTAACTGATGGTAACTGCACACTTTTGGGCATTCTTCCAGATTCTTTCTAAGCATATGTAAACATACAAAGATAATCTTCACAGATATGGGGATCGTATATGCACACTGCTGTATAATTTGCTTTTTTGTCCATGAAACAATAGATCATGGATATTTTCCTACCCTTTGTGTATGTAGATCTAAGTCATTCTTTTGAGAAGCTGCATCGTATTCCATTTTATGGATAAACCTTAAATTATTTATCCAGTCTCCTATTGATTTTCATTTACAGTGCTTCCAGTTTCTTGCCATTATAGATGATGCTGCCACATTGTTTGTGCTCTGATGAGCACAATCTTTACATAAAGCCCACTGAGCTTCCATGCACTTCCAAAGACTAACTGTGGTTTTAGACAGATTATTTAACCTCCTTGAAACTAGGTGCCCTCATTTTAGAGATAATAACTACCTTATAGGGAGGTTGTGTGGATTAAATGAGTTTATGTTAATAAGTGAAACTGAATGAGAGAAAATGTCGGGTAGTTTCCCGTGTGTGTGTGTGTGTGTGTGTGTGTGTGTGTGTGTGTGTGTGTGTAGATGGAGAGAGGAGAGAGAGAGAGACAGGAATACAGAGATAAAAATGGACGGACCAACAGACAAATGGATGGATGAATGGAGAGACAAATAAACAGAGAGACAGATGGATAGATACCTGTTATTTAAGGAAGGCTTGCAAGTTATTCCTCACTCACAGCACACGGGGGGAATTTCAATGATCAATAAACTTAAGTTCCTTCCTTTTCCACTCAGAAATAGGGAGAGACAAAGCACAGAAGCAATAGGGGATTTAAATCTTCTAAGGTATCTGCCTGAAGAGCCATTTTGCCAAGAACAGTGATAAGATGCCTGGAAGTGACAGTCACCCACCTCAGAAGGTGGAGGAAACAGTGGAGGAGATAGCACTCTTCTGGATCTAAGAAGAAGTGGTTCAGGAAATAGGAATGGCAAGAACATTGAGAAAAAGTAGCCCTGTCATTTTAATAGCATGTGTGAGCCGGGAAGGGCCAAGCACTATATAATCACAAATGTATCCCAGACTTTGGCCAGAGGGATTATAAAATACCTAGAGAAAAGCAAGACTAAGATTCTTAAAAATAAGACAGCTTCAGATGTGGGAGGCTCCCAGAATCCAAACCTGACTGGACTATAATAAATAGTCCTGGCAAGAAGCAGAAGCGGGGACTATCTCAAAAGGCCTATGACATAACAAAATATTTAAAAGCAGGAGCATAGCCTTGCAACCACCTTTGATTCATCCTCTAATTTAATCAGTTCTCAAATCCCATAAACTTTATGACGGGTACGAACCTCCTGCTGTAGTGATCTTCCTAAACCCACTGTTGATCATTCCAGGCCCTATATTCCTCTGTGATTTACAGAATAAAGTCCAAAGTCCTGGCCTGGCATTGAGAATCCTCCTAAATCTGGTCCCAGCCTGACTTGTACCAGGCCCCTCCCTCCATATACCCTCCACTCTGATCACTCCAATCACACAGAGCCCCCTTCTGTGGTAACGATTGCCTGACTTGTACCCTGGGCCTGGAGTATACATGGTGGACACCTAGAGTTTGGGACCTGGCTAGACCCCCTTTCCATCTGGACATGGTCCCTATATGACCTCATCTGGGTCTGAGCAAATACCACTCACAAGAGACCACTCTGCAGTTGGCCATTGGAGAATCCCAACCATAGAATAGGAACTCATAGAATGGGAACATAACCAAAGCCAGGCCAAGCCCAGCCTTTCTAAGAGCTGTGATAGATGAATGGGGGAACAGATTCAGCCTCTACGTTCCTTGGGATGAGAAGCCATTAAAATGTGGGCCGGGGCTACCAGCCACCATCCTACCCACCTTGGGGAAAACTGGTCCTTGAGCTCCATAAGGGCAGGGGGGGGGTCTATCTGGCACACAGTGCATGCTTATTTGTTGAATGAGTGAATGTAACTAGATCGAATAGACCAGCAGGCAAATAATAGGACAGATTCCAGAACATGTGCCCTTTAGACCTGCTAATTAAGTGAACTTACATGTTCCATTTCTGCATTTCTGCGTACACTAACTTGAGCTGGATTTCTGTCACATGTAACCAAAAGACCCTCCCTGTCACATGCTCCAAAGCTCAAACTTCTCCAGATTTTTTCATATGCTAGTTGTCTCACACAGTCTTCCCAGATGCTCCCAGATGAAGGTACCCTCTATGCCTTTTAAACTGCAATCACACAGTATTGAAACATTTGTGATTTTCCACCTTGATTTAAGGCTCTTTCTTGACACAGGTGCAGCGGACATCAATGGTGCCCCACCTAGACACACCCCAGGATCCTTTTTACTGGTCCAGTTGCTACAAGCCTGCCCCAGAGGCTACAGGTGCTGGGCTAAAGGCTCAGACCTACAATGTTCCCCGGGACAACTGAAGGCCCGAGGTGCCTAGGAGTTATCTGTAGGGCCACGTCCCAGGGCCCACCAGCTGGAGAACCAGAGCTGGGCTCACACCCCAAGGCGACACTCCACAGCACCACTCCCACTCCAGGGGGTCACCACATTCTCCAGGAGCCCCGCCCCCTCCTCTCTGCCCTCCCTCCTTCGGAGCCTCTCCCCTCCCCACTAAATAAAGTGCTCAGGGATCTGCCAGCTGTGCAGTGCATGTAAGGAATAGGAGCTAAGGTAACACCCCATCTCCCCAACAAATCCCCTAAAAACAAGCTGCATGTCGGACCCCCTTCCATCTCTTGTGGCACAGTGCTTTCGTGGAACGGTGAAGCACAAACATGAGGGGTTGTGTGAATGAGGAACAAGGGAGCGCTCAGTGGAGTTAACAATCTTGAGTAAACGAGGAGGAGTCAGCCTGCGGTGGGGCGCAAATCTGCCAACACAGCAGAGGGAAGCAAGCTTCTAGAGCAGGCGGAAATTTCAAATCAACTCCAGAACAACGAAAATGGCCTTTTTAAAAGCTCTATCTGGAGGGAAAGCGAGACAAATGTACCGTTTTAGATATTCTGCTCTTCTTTCACAGATCCTTTTCAGTGTTTCGTAAATCCCCCAATTCAAGTGACCTCCCAACGCACCTGAATTCCCCAATTAATCTGTGATGGAAATGGGCACTTGGGTGTCCGGCGCAACACCACCGCAGGTCCTCGAGTACCTGTACGAAACCTAGTTTCTCAGGAGCTCTGATCTCCTCCAATACTTGCCTCCCTCTCCAAATAAAGTCTCTGTCACCTAAATAAATGAATAAAGAACAGGAACGGGGTCTCGCACATTGAACTACCTCTTGGTGCTGTGGGCTCTCTGGTATGCATTTGTCCCCTCCCCCCGCCCCCACCAGCTGAGCGATCACCTTGAAAGGATTGTAGAGCTTATAGGATATTTTGTAAGAAGAAACTTCCAAACTACATAAAACCGAAAAAGGCTTCCGGCGGGGCAGAATCCCTGGGCTCTGGAATACTCCTGGCTTCCCACCATTAAACTTTTAGCATGTACCTTTCTCCCTTGCTTCAGCCCCTGTGGACATTAAAGTCTTTAACGAGGACGCCTGGCTGGTTCAGTCAGTTAAGTGGTTAAGCGTCTGCCTTCAGCTCAGGTCATGATCTCAGAGTCCTGGGACTGAGCCTGCTTCTCTCTCTCCCTCTGCCCTTCCCCCTGCTTGCTCTCTCTCTCTCTTTCATGAATAAATAAAATTAAAAAAAAAAAACAAATAAAAAAGTCTTTAACCATTTCACAGGCTCTCTAGTTAGGGACATCAATAATAGGCATGAAGGCACAGACATAACTCCTTCCCAGCACAACACATGCACACTCTCACAGAAACCTTCACCAAGAAACATCACACTCTCTGGTTTTAATATTCATCAGCTCCTTCTCCACCCAGAATTCCTAATTCTCAGTGTGGGACAATGTTTTCCTATTAAACATTTTCCCCTAAGCCTCATTACCTCTCTGTGGTAGAAAATCATTGTGGTGCTTTGGCTGTCTTTGCAGGAAAGGAAATTAATTTACAAAAGAGGGAAAAATAACTTCCAAATAACAAATTCTTCTGAACTTAGGGTTTTGGCACTTCACAACCAAGTCAGATAGAAGGGGAGGCTAAGACTGCTCCACAAATTACAGAGAGCAGCTGAAACTGACCCAGAATTAACAAGTGTACAAAATGGAGGCAAGAAGGGGAGCCAGCCGGAAGCCCCGGCCCCAGTAAACCAGGCCATGAAATGCCATTAATGAAGATAGTAATTGGGTGGTACTCTCAAGATGTCCAATTAAATATAAACTTTAACAGAAGAAACTGCACTTCCACTGCAAATCAATGGATGCCAATCATTGTATCAAACAAGTATGCTGAGGGATTATAAATGTCACTGCTCCTTAAACCATGCCCTATTTAACAGACTGAGTAACCGATAGTAATGGGAAATCTTCAGAAATTAAGTCTACATGAAAAGGTAAGTCATAAACACAGGAAATACAAATGACCCTTTTCATCAGCCCTCCTGGCAGGCAAAAAAAATAAAATAAAAAAAAAAAAAAAATATATATATATATATATACCTTTTTATTGTAAAAGAAAGAAATTAGCTCACCAAATACAAAGAGTTGGCCCTGGTTACATTTGAGAAAGCCGATCCCAAATTGACAACATCACTATGCCATGTGGCTCTTTTGTTAAACTCTGTACTCTAACATGAGCAGAAAATAACAAAATCTGGTGATCTTCGTCCCGACACCAGCCTCCCAGCTCCTCCTCACAAGTTTGCTGAACTGTGTTAAACCCCAAAAATGCAGATCAAGGGAGTAAATTACGTGAATGAGTGTTAAAGTCGTGTGAACCCAGACACTTACTAATTGTGTGATCTACAAGAAGTCACTTAGTCCCTCTGAGCCACAGTTCCCCCAGGTGTTGTTGTGAATCTTAATAAGGTCCTGGATACAAAGTGCCAAACCTGTTGTAGATGCTTGAGAATGTTAGGTTTTTTCCCCTTTCTACCGCATCCTCTGAAACAGGTGTCAAAGACTGGAGTCTACAGGTACAAGTATACCAAATGCTCCTACACATGATGGTGGGGGGGGACTGAGCCCTCCCCCGGGTGGAGCATGCACATGATGGAGGGGAGAGGACAGCTGACTGCCCTTAGTGACTCACGGCTTCAGACGATGAGCTGCTGGGGGTTGAAGGGGAGAATCCATCACCTTGTCCCTTGGATGGTGCAGAAAGAACTTGCTCACCCAGCAGGAACTGGGACAATGGAAGCTTCTGTGACCTTGCTCCAGTGTCCCATCTCACAGGGACTAGTAGCAGCATCGAGGAGGTGAACCTCTAGCCATGAGCAAGCGACATATGGAGAAGCCAAGAGGACCCTCAGAACCTGCATCTTGCTTGCTAGCCTCTACCCATGCTAGGCAGGAAGGCTGCATGCAAGGGCCTCCTTGAGGGATAAAACTGGAGAAATCGGTGGAGGAGGGCCCGGCAGGCTCTCTACCTGGCCCTCTGCCTAGAAGGGTCTCTACAGTCAACACAGGAAGAGCAGGGCCTGGGAACATGAACTCATTAAGCAGATTGTTCTGCTGAAAGACCATGGGCAGAAGAAGAGAAAGGTGTCTCCAGGCCTCCAGTTTTGCCTGGGATAAGAAAAAAGAAAGTTCTAGCCAGCTACTAAAAGGGTCCAGTGGGGCAGAAAGGTCTCTATAGACAGATGGAGGTTTTGTACCCCCGATTCCTTCATTCAGCCCATCCATTAGTTAATAGCTTTACTGGACATCCTACGTGCGTCCCAGGCACTTTGCCCCGTCTGCCAAAGGCACAGCACACACAGTACCGAAAACCCATCCCTGAGTCCTCCCTCTCCCACCTCCCCAGCACCCATATGCTATCGGACCCCCTAGGGAGCTCCTCCAGCTCAACTTCCACAAGAGGGCCTGCTGGCCAGCCTCCAGCCATCGAGGGCCCCCAGGCCCTTCCTAATTCTCAGTGTAACAAGGAAACTGGAATCTGACATGCACAACAGTCTCTTGGGAGCTTGACTAGCTTGAGTCGCTTCCAGACACCCTGGCAGAATTGAGTCTCGATTCTGGTCCTCAAAGGAAGGGCCATAGTCCAGACATGGTTACTTAGGATGCATGATGCTTGGTATACTGGACAGCCTTGCTACCAGCCAGACATCTCATCCTTTCTCCCTTCAAAACCTGTTATGCTCATGTTCTATTATACACGTATTTTTTTCTCATTTTAATTTTAACCAAAATAACTTCCTGAGTCAGACTGTAAGCTACTGCCTCAAATGGTCTGTGCCTGCCAGACAAATCCTGGGCTCCAGAAGTCCAGAGCAAGGTCCTTACAACCGGGCCCTGCTGACTACCTGAGCTTTTATTCGGCTGTGCCAACTCCCTTCCCAAACAATTCATATTCCAGCAAGCTCCTTCTAGGCCAGACCTCCCTAATACTCTTCCCTGGACACTCACGAGCTGCTAATGCTCATTCTTTTCAAAGTTCAGGAGGAGGTTTGCAACTTCCATATGTTACATAAATGTCATGTATTAAAAAAGTATAAAATAGATGCTCCAGATTTCGCTTTTCAAATGGGAGCAGGTGGGGATCAAGTGCAGTTTTGACCCGAGAGACCATCTTAGCCCTGTTTGTGCTCATGCATGTGGTCTGATTACAATAAGCTGACCAAACCTTCTCTAGTAACACAGGAACAGCCCCAGTCTACCGAGCGGACTGAAAATGCCCTTCTCACATTGATGAGGTCAGTGCAGAACAGGGTGGGAACAAGAAGCATCCATTTGAAAAGGGTCCAGGAGGCTATCATCACCACTGGGATTTTTAGGGCAAGCAACAGAAATTAATTCTAATTAAAGCTGGGGAATTTTTGGAAGGAATCTGGGAGCTCATGGAATCACTGGCAAAGGCTGGAAAATGGAGCTGGGATATAAGGCAGCTCCAGGGGGTTGGAGCGCAAACTACAGAAATGGCCTTTGGAGCAGGAACAGTGTGACCAATCTGTCCCCAGCCCCATGACCCCAGATGAAGGAACCCTAGCTGGGTCTTTGGTCCTCCAATTTTCCAAGCCCTACAAAAAGCATGTCATCAGCCAGGTTAGGTCTTAGTGCTCCCTCTGGTTGTCCTAGACAGTGAGAAGAAATATCGGGGCCTTCTGGCATCTATAATTGGGAAAATCCCCCCCAGACTCTACATAGGGGCAAGTGGCAGCTCTCCAAAAGGAAATCAAGGAGCTGCAGGAAAGAGGAAAGGATGAATACGCACCCCCCCCCAAGTGAAAATGAAGACAAGAGGGTCCCAACACCCAGGGCTCACCTGGTGGAGTCACGCCCTGCTTCGGACACCCTGCCTCACAGCCAGTAAGCCTGCAGTGCAGACCGCTCTCTCCCCGCACCCATCCCGAAGGTTGGCCACACTTACCCCAGGGAACGCTTCCCCAGAGCTGGAGAGATGAGGGGTTAATGGGAAGGCAGCAAGGGTTGGGATGTGTTGTCTGTCTGACCAGGTCAAACTGCCACTCAGAGGTGGCTTTGCACACTCAGCAGTCACCTGCCACGGCAAGACCAGCTGGAAACAGGGACCTTCCCCCAAATGGAAGATTACAAGTTTGGTTTAAAATGAAAATGGAACATGAGTGGTCAGGCAATGTGCTAACTAGTCAGGTTGGTGATGGCAGAACCCAGCAAGTGGACAACGAAGGCAAGCCCCACAGACGTGGGGCCAGCATGCTCAGGACAGCCCTGCGGACACCCTGCCTATCAGGGGAGCCAGGTCCACTCCCAGATCCCACGCAACTCTTGCATAGACAGGACTGCGGTTTGACTGATACTTCCTTGGGTGACTACATTTTGGTGATAGTCTCTCAATGGAGCATAATCTCCTCAGTGGCAGGGACCCCGTCTGGTCTTCGCTCCCACAAATGTCACCATTGCTTAGCATCTGATCCATAGAAGTAGGACCTCAGTAAATATGGGTTGAATTAGGCAATGAATGAATAAATGAATGAACAAATTGAGCCCAACTCGCTTGTTTTCCACAGCCCCATTATCCAGGGATCACTCCTACCTCAATGTGGCCAAGGTTCTATAGAAAATGCCAATTTTCTTCAATTGTGTAGCAGCAACTCTAAACATGGATTGTAGGGGGTGGGATGGAAAGCATGTGTGCCTCTGTGGGCAAATCAGTTTCTATTGGGGGAGGGGGTTGTTACAAACTACCTTCCCTCCCCCACCAGGAGCCTGGTCCCCTGAACCTGAGCGCGTACAATACATAAAACTGCACCCATTTGCTGCTCCAAGATCCATTGGTGAGCCCTATGATGGTTAATTTTATCTGTCAGCTTGACTAGGCCATGGGGACCCAGACATTTGGTCAACCGTTATTTTGGGTGTGTCCATGAGGGTGTTTCTGGATGAGATCAGCATTTGAATCAATAGACTGAGTAAAGTCAATTGACCTCCCTAATGTGGGACCTGGCCCAATCAGTTGAAGACTAAATGGAACTAGAAGGCTGGGTAAGAGGGAATTCCTCCTGCCTGGCTGTTTGAGCTGGGGTATCAGTCTTTTCCAGCCTTCAGACTTGAACTGAAACATCAGCTCTTTCTAGGTCTCCAGCCTGTTGGCTTTCAGACTAGAATTTGTACCCTGGCTCTCCTTGAATCCCAGGCCTTTGGCCTCAGGCTGGAATTACATCACTGTCTCTCCTAGGTCTCCAGCTTGCTAACTGCAGAGCTTGGGACTTCTCAGATGCCATAATCATGTAAGCCAATTCCTCACAATAAGTCTCTTTATATATGTACATACATCTTACTAACTCTGTGTTTCGGGAGAACCTGAATACAGCACCCCTCAGTAACACCCCTTGGTGACACTGGACCCTCCCCTGGGAAGCCCTGGGCCTCATCATAATATAGCAGATAAAGGGGGAGAACTGTGGTGAAGCAGGGGGTCTCCGGGACATTGCCCAATGTTCTGCCAGCACCAGCTTCGAGGTGCACAGGTCATAGAGTTGACAAGTATATACACCTGTGCACCCATCACTATAATCATCACCCTGGACAGTTCCCTGCACCCTGCCTAGTGAGCTCCCACCCCACCTCATCCCAGGAAACCAGTGAACATTACCATAGATCGGATTAGTCTTTTCTAGGGTTTCACATACATGGAAAATACATACATCTGGCTTCCTTTGCTCAACATAATGTGATGTGGGAAACAAAAGCAAAAAAAAAAAAAATTAAATTTCCTTCCTACCTATAGCCCACTGACAGGTCCTTGAAACAGGCAGAGTGACATTCCTCTAGAAACTCAGCTGCTTCGATGTTAATATTTTGCTAAAGGCAAAAGGCAATCTTACCCTGACCCCCAGGATCCTATATGTCTACTTTAACATATAAAATTCCTTTGGAAACTTCCTTTATCTCTATACCTGCCCCAAAATAGGTTGGCAATCACTCCGCAAGCATATGACCCACCAACATATATCTGAAGGGTCTCATGACTCAGGTTTTATTAGACAGTAATAAGTGACCTTTTCCCAACAATAGCTAGCCCCCTCAAGGCCCTGGAAACCTTGCTTCCGAAGTTCCTTAGAGACTTACACTATCCCTAACCGCCCCCCAACTTGAAAGTCTATAATGGGCTACTCCTCATGACCCCAGTGCAGCTCTTTCTGCCCATGGGTCCTGTCCCTGTGCTTAATAAAACCACCTTTTTGCATCAAAGACGTCTCAAAAATTCTTTTTCAGCCATTGGCTTCGAACCCTAACATCTTTCCTACATCCTAATGTTCTCAAGATTCATCTTTACATTATATGTACCAGTAGGCTGTTTTCTTTTATTACTGTTTAGTTCTCTGTTATCCGAATACCTCCCTATTTCTTCATCTAGTCCACCTGTTCATGGGCATTTGGATTATTTCCAGCTTTTTCTATTATGATTAAAGCTGCTTGAAACATTCACGTTCAAGTCTTTGTGTGAGTCTATGAGTCTACTCAGAAGAAATGAGTAAATATTTAGGTGCAGAAGAGTAGCTCCTAAGGTAAATTTATGCTTAACTTAATAAACAATGGACAGATTGTTTACCAAAGTGATTTCACCATCTTCCACTCCCAGGAGCAAAGTTTTCCTATCACTCTGCCCCCACATACAGGTGGAGAGGTGTTCATGTGGGACCTACAGGGTATGGGGACCAGAAGACATTGTGGCTGTATCATAGCATGGCGGGCCCTCCCAGCCAGGTCTGGAGCCCCTTCCTTGCTGACGTTTTCCCCAGCTCTCAGTTTTGCACTCTCCTCTGTACTTCACTGTGCACAGTGACCCACATGTACCCACACAGCACTGGCCATGCTCGGGGGGAGAGCACTTTATACTTCTACCAGCCAAGGGCTCCAGGACAGGGCTCCGTTTTATTTACCTGGGTGTCTCTCCTCCTGACCCCTAATCCCTGGGAATCTTGCACCATGCCTGGCATTACCACTTGCTGGTACACATGTGATGAATGACCGAATGAATAAATGGAGTCTGGTTTAATAACTTCTATCTCTATGCCTGCCTCACTCAGTTGGACCACTGCTTTCTCCGCTTGGGCACATGATTTGAGCACTGACCTCTCTTGGGGAAAACATTTCTCTCAGTTTTCTGAGAAGAAAGCTAAGCCTGATGTTAACAGCTTGTGGGGAGAGAAGCGGCTTCTGCAGCATTCCCTGCTAACGCTTGCCTTGACTCTGAGGACTGACCGAAGGAGGCCACCCCCAGGTGGAGCTTTTTTTCCACACACAGTCTTTGCTTCCACACTGGAAAACAATTCTCCTGTGTGGTTGTCCTGGTGCTGGGAGTGAAGGACTCCAGAGGTGGGTCTCATGAATCTCAGGAGAGGTCCCCACCTTGGTTGATTGGCAAGACCATTCTACACCTGGGTTTTCTCCTCTGGAAAGAACAGAGTGGTGATAACACATTCACAGCATTGCTCTGAGGCTAGAATGAGATCATGTATATGATAGTGCTCTGAAAACACAAATTGCTCCCCAAATGTTAGGCCCTATTATCATGCAGCACTTGGTTCTCTTCATGCAGCCTGCCCACCAGCACTACCAGGCTCATTAGCTGTACTGAACAAATCCTCATGTATCTGTCAGCCTAGAAGCTATGAACAGACCCACTCTCAGCACCCACCAGTGATCTTGTATGATGAGTCAGGCCCAAACCAGTTAAGGTGGTTTCCCACCACTGGGGCTCTGAGGCCAAAGGAAGCATGTGCTTCAAGGCCTCAGACCCCAGGACCCATGGGTTACATCATCCTCCCTTCCTCCTTTCTGTCCTTCCTTCCTTCCTCCCTTCCCTCCTTCCCCAATGTTCTTTCCCAGCATCCACAGATTTACATTTTTTACTATGAAGATGCTTAGTATCTGGTGGCTGGACCTGGGTGGTCCTCCCTACAGCCTTCTCTCCTAGTTTCCACTTTGCTTCACTTAAGGAGTCAACCTGAAGCTGCCTGTCTCTCAAATCAGAAAAAGCCCCTGCTCAGCAAAGTGGCATTACTAAGTACCTGGCAAACTCCATGACTGTTCAAAAGCTACACTCACCAAAGATGTTCAGGGAAGTTAAATTGCTTAGAGCGATATTAGCTCCCCAAATGGGGAGAGAGGGAAGAATACACCAACACAGTGTTGTTCGTTGGGCCTCCAGGCATACTGGGGGCTCTCAGCAGGGATTCTGAAAAGCAAGATGAGGGCTCTGGAGAAACCACTGTGTATCAGGGGCCACCCTTGCTCCAAGGAGAGTAGGTGTCTCAAGCACTGAGGAGGACCATGACAACCTCACACCTAACTAGTCTGCAAGGGCCCAGTTCCAGAAGGTGGCGACAGTCCTGCTAAGCATGCGGAAACAAATATGGGAGTCCTAGTTCAGCCCCCCAAGTCAGTGCAGATCTCATAAGCTCCTGGAGGGAAAGAGTCAACAGGGGCTGGGAGGGGGCCATAGTCTTGCATGACTTGAGAAGATGAACAGAACAAGGATGGCAGATGCAAGTAGGGAGTGGACAAATTGGCACTGGCCATCCTGAGTCAAGAGGCTAAAGCTCCTTGCTCAATACATAATCACAATGCTGCCTACTCTTGGCACTTTGATCACTGGATACCAGGCAGGGACACAGTCCGTGGACTTTCAGCTCTTTGGGGTGAAGACACTGAGCACACTTCTCAGTCTTGGGGGGGTTCTGAACTGGGAGAGGGATTTAGGAACTGATGGACTCATTCAGTACTAGCCTGCCAGATTCCCTTTTCCTCCCAACCTACTATACCCACCCTCAGTTCCACACACAATTGTGAAGGCCCTATTCTGGGACAAGCCAGCAACACAGTGGTGGTTTCTATGCTTAAGGCACTCACAATTTACAGGGAAAGATAGGCACATAAGTAGATAGTTTAAAATATTATACTAAGTGCTTCACAGGAGATAAAATGTAGATTCTGTGTGAGCCTAGGAAGACATGCTCAACCCAGCCAGGGGAATCTGGAAGAATGATCTGTGTTGCTGATGCCTGAGATGAGGAGTGTTTCTCCTCTATTCACTTCTGCTGCAACTGTACTGTGGATTCTGAGACATGTTCCTAAAGGTAGTTCAAGCACAGAGTCCATGGCATTCTTCATATGGAACAAGCTACACCTTTCAGACACAAAGTGATTCTTCTGATCTTTTCCTCCACATGCAACCAGGTCCCGGGCCCTGTGGATTCTATTACCAAATTTCTCTCTCCACTTTGTCCCTTCCTTCCCTAGTCCACTGCCACTGCCTTAGTCCCAGGTGCTGGTCATGACTTCTCCGCTTAATTTGTATGGCAATCATACTACAAACAGCTATATTGGAGTAAAGTTTTTGTATAATATTAAAATTAAGCTACTATTAATCTGAACTACACTGTTTTAAGTTAAAGTGTTAATGTAATCCTCAGGGCAATCACTAAGAAAATAACTCAAAAAATAAATAATAAAAGAAACAACAACAGAACTAAAAGGCTACACTAGAAAATATCTATTTAATGCAAAGTGAGGCAGTAATGGAGGAAGAGAGGAACAAAGACATAAGGCATATAGAAAACAAATGGCAAAATGGAAGATGCCAATTATACTTCATCAGTAATTACATTAATTGTAAATGAATCATACACTCCAATCAAAAGGCAAAGATTGGGATTTATAAATTTTTTTTAAAAAATCCAATCAGATACAGTCTACAAGAAACACACTTTAGATTCAAAGATATAATAGGTAAAAAGTAAATGACGGGAAAAGATGTACCATGGGAACATTAACCAAAAGAGATTAATATCAGACAAAACAGGCTTTAAGATAAAAGTGTTAGCATAGATAAAGAGGGATACTTTATAATGAGAAAACTGTCGATTCATCAAGAAGATATAATAATATATCTAATTGCATTAGATATATAATTCTATCTAATTCTAATTGTATTACATATATATTATATAGCTACATATAATGTATATGTTACGTAGGAGATATATACATGTAACAACAGAGCCCCCAAAACACATGAAACAAAAACTGACAGAATTGAAAGCAGAAATAGACCATTGAACAATAATAACTGGAAACTATAATACCTCATTTTCAATAATTGATGGAACAACAAAGTAGAAGGTCAGCAATGAAACAGACCTGAGCAACACTATCAACCAATTAGATCTAACAGACCTCTATCACTCTATTTGAAAAGAGAATAATACACATTCTTCTCATACACACATGGAACATTCCTCCAGGATAGATAATATGCTATGCCATTAAACAAGCCTCAATAAAACAAAAAGGGTTAAAATCACATAAAGTGTGTTATCTGGCCTCAGTGAAATTAAATTAAAAATCTAGAACAGAGGGTGCCTGGCTGGCTCAGTCAGAAAAGCATGCAACTCTTGATCTCAGGGTTGTGAGTTCAAGCCCCAGGTTGGGTGTGGAGATTACTTAAAACTAAAATCTTTAAAAAAGAAAAGAAAAGAGGGGCGCCTGGGTGGCTTAGTCAGTTAAGCATCTGCCACAGACTTAGGTCATGATCCCAGGGTCCTGGGATTGAGCCCCACATCGGGCTCCCTGCTCAGCGGGGAGCCTGCTTCTTCCCTTTCCCTCTGCTGCTCCTCTCTCTCTCTCAAATAAATAAAATCTTTTAGAAAGAGAGAGAGAGAGAGAGAGAGAGAAAGAAAGAAAGAAAGAAAGAAAGAAAGAAAGAGAAAGAAAGAAAAAGAAAGAAGAAAGAAAGAAGAAAGAAAGAAAGAAAGAAAGAAAGAAAGAAAGAAAGAAAGAAAGAAAGAAAGAGAGAAAGAAAGAAAGAGAGAAAGAGAGAAAAAGAAGAAAAATCTAGAACAGAAGGAAATGTTGGAAATCCATGAATATGTGAAAATTAGACAACACAATCCTCAATAACCAATGTTTCAAAGAAGAAATCACAAAGGAAATTTTAAAATATTTTGAGATAAATGGAAAAAAACCCACAACATACCAAAACATGGCATGCGGTGAAAGCAATGCTTAGAGGGAGATCTGTAGTAGAAACACCTCATTTTTTTCTTTAAATTTTTATTGTTATGTTAATCACCATACATTACATCATTAGTTTTTGATGTAGTGTTCCATGATTCATTGTTTGTGCATAACACCCAGTGCTCCATGCAGAATGTGCCCTCTTTAATACCCATCACCAGGCTAACCCATCCCCCCACCCCCCTCCCCTCTAGAACCCTCAGTTTGTTTTTCAGAGTCCATCGTCTCTCATGGTTCGTCTCCCCCTCCGACTTACTCCCCTTCATTCTTCCCCTCCTGCTATCTTCTTTTTTTTTTCTTAACATATATTGCATTATTTGTTTCAGAAGTACAGATCTGTGATTCAACAGTCTTGCACAATTCACAGCACTCGCCATAGCACATACCCTCCCCAATGTCTATCACCCAGCTACCCCATCCCTCCCACCCCCCACCAGTCCAGCAACCCTCAGTTTGTTTCCTGAGATTAAGAATTCCTCATATCAGTGAGGTCATAGGATACATGTCTTTCTCTGATTGACTTATTTCACTCAACATAACACCCTCCAGTTCCATCCACATCATTGCAAATGGCAAGATCTCATTCCTTTGGATGGCTGCATAATATTCCATTGTGTATATATACCACCTCTTCTTTATCCATTCATCTGTCGATGGACATCTTGGCTCTTTCCACAGTTTGGCTATTGTGGACATTGCTGCTATAAACATCAGGGTACACGTACCCCTTCGGATTCCTACATTTGCATCTTTGGGGTAAATACCCAGTAGGTAAACACCTCATTTTTAAAAAAGAAAGCTCTCAAGTCAGCAATCTAACCTTCCCCCTTAAGTAACTATAAAAAAAATGAACACTAAATTAAACCCAAAATAAGCAAAAGGAAGGAAATAATAAATCTTAGAGTGAAAATATACGAAAAAAAAAACAGAGAAAATCAGTAAACAAAAAGTTAGTTATTTGAAAAGATCCACAAAATCAACAAACCTTGGGACTTCTGGGTGGCTCAGTTAGTTAAGCCTCTGCCTTTGGCTCAGGTCATGATCCCAGGATCATGGGACTGAGTCCCTGAACAGGGAGCCTGCTTCTCTCTCTGCATGCTGATCCCCCTGCTTGTGCTCTCTCTCTCTTTCTCTCTCTCTATCTGACAAATAAATAAATAAAATCTTGAAAAAAATCAACAAACCTTTAGCTAGACTGACCAGGGAAAAAGGACAGAAGATTCAAGTCAGTAGGGTCAGGAATAAGAGGACTTCAATACCAACCTTACAAAAATAAAAAGAACTATAAGAGAATACTATGAATAACTCTATGAGCAACAAATAATATAATTTTGGTGAATGGACAAATTCCTAAAAAGACAGAAACTACTGAAACTGTCTCAAGAAGAAATGGAATGTCAAAATAGATTTATAACCAGTAGGAAATTGAATTAGTAATTTTAAAATTTCCCACAAAGAAAAGCCAAGGCCCAGATGTCTTCACTGGCAAATTTTTATTTAAAGAAGAATTAATATCAAAATTTCACAAACTCTCCCCTACCCACTCACTCCCCCAAAAAAGAAGAAACATTTCCCAACTCCCTCTATGAGGCTAGTATCACCCTGATACTAAAATCAGGTGCACACATACACACACACACACACACACACACACACACACACACAAAATCACAAGCAAAGAAAATCACAGATCAATATCCTTATGACTATAGACTTTACCAAACTGTGATTAAAAAAGGTTTTTTGATGACGTTATCAAAGATAAAATTTAAGTAATACAAAACAACATAAATTATTTTAAAAACTGTATCCAGGACTCTAACCTGAGTCTGCCCCAGCACCCAGCACACATCCTATAGCAAACTAAGTCTAGCAGCATATAAAAAGGATTATATATAATGATCAAGGACATTTATTCCAAGAATGCAAGATTTGTTTAACATCTGATAATCAGTCAATGTAATACTCTGCATTAACAGATAAAGGACAAAACCCATATGATTTACCTCCACTGACGCAGAAAAAGCATTTGAAAAACTCCAACACCCTTTCATGATAAAACACTCAACAAATTAGGAATAGAAGCAAACTTTCTCAACCTGAATAAGGGCATCTATGAAAAACCGACAGCTAACACACCGGAAGACTGATTGCTTTCCCCCTAAGATTATAAACATGACAAGAATGGATATCTACCAATGATTCTGACTTCTACTCAACATTGTATTGGAGGCTCTAATCATGCCAATTAGGCAAGGAAAGAAATTAAAAGGTATCTAGAAGTGGGAAGGAAGACGTAAAACTATCTCTATTGGTAGATGATAAGAATTTGTATATAGATAACACATAAACACACTAATAGAGTTAAAAACTATAAAATACATATTTATAAAAAATATATATAATAAAATAATGATTTTTAGTTATCAGGGAAATAGAAATTAAAACCACAGTGAGACACCACTATATTGCCTTCCAAAGACATAAAATTAAAAAGACTGACAACATGAAGCGTTGGTGAGAATGTAGAGTAGCTGAAACTTTCATACATTGCTTGTGGGAGTAAGAACTCCTGCAACCACTTTGGCACAAAGAGGAGCTGCATCTTCTAAAGCTAGACATATGCCTATTTCATAATACTACAATCCCATTCCTATGTGCACATCGGAGGGAAATAGACATATGTCCACCAAAGACATGGACAAGAACGTTCACAGCAGACTTCTCCATAATATCACAAAATTAGAAATAACTCAAATGTCTGTCAACTAGGAAATGGATAAATAAATTGTGGTATATTTATATAATGGAATTCTACACAGCAACAAACCACCAGATAGACATAACACAGAATAATCTCAAGACATTATGTTACATGAAAGAAGTCAGACATAAAAAGTATATTCTGTATGATTCCATTTATATGAAGTTCAGGCAAAACTGAACTGATGGTGACCAAAATTAGTGGTTATCACCAGGTGAGAAATAGACAAGACTTGGACTAGAACATGATGGAAACTTCTGGAATACCATCATGTTCTGTATCTTGACCCAAGTGCTTGTGACATAGGAGTGTACATATTTAAAAATGAGTCAAGCTGTGTACTTAAAATCAATGTTTTTATATACTTTACCAAACTGTGATTAAAAAAGGTTTTTTGATGATGTTATCAAAGACAAAATTTAAGTAATACAAAACATAAATTATTTTAAAAACTGTATCCAGGACTCTAACCTGAGTCTGCCCCAGCACCCAGCACACATCCTATCTATTTCCCCATGTCCCACAGGCCTCAGGCTGTATCTCAAAAAAAACAGCCAAGGATCTCCTAAACATTTTTCACTGACTCAAAATGTTGATGGCTCATAGTGAACTCTCTTTCACTAAAATCTCCAAGTCTCTTTTTTCCTATGGACAGCTAGGGCCCATTGTCCTCATTCTGTCCTTTAGCATCTTTAAAACATTTTTAATGTTATTATTATTATTTGTTGCTGCAAGATATAACAATCCTAATGGAAATCAGATGCAACTGGGAAGAGGAAAATTTCCCCCAGGCCAGCCATCCAACAAACTGTCAAGTTCCAGAGCCCCCCAGGCCCTGTCCACTCACGTATTTAATTTTTATGTACTTATAATCACCTCATAGATATAAGTCTGCTATTCTTCTTTAAATATACATACTGTTATATCATAAATATTCCCCATGGTCTTTATAATTATCATTTTTATTGTCTGCAGAATAGTCTAAGGTGCGGCTACACCCATAATTTTCTTAGCTACTCCCTGCATTGAACACTGAGGTTGTTTCCAATTTTCCAGTCTGATGGACAGCACTGCAATGAAATGCTTATATATTCATGTATTTCTCATTTAAATTATACCATTAGACTAACATCTTAGAAGCAAGATTTTTGGGTCAAAAGGTATGATTCTAGGTATGTATTGCAAAATGGTTTCCTAATTGTCATGACCACCAACAATGTATAAACATAGTTTTATCACAAACTTGACAGCATTATTGTAACTTTAAATCACATGCAATAGATATAAAATTATTTCATAATTTTAATTTTATTTTATAATTCTGTGATTACGCCAGTACTTGTCCATTCTGCCATGTGTGTTTTGAAATGCAGGTATCTGATGCAGGGCCAGGTATAGAGGAGGAGTTTGATAAACATCTTTTGAAGTGAACTCAGCTTTATTTCTTCTGATGTCAGTTGTTCATTCATGCCTTCTGCCCATTTTTATTTTGTTTAAAAGATTTTATTTATTTATTTTTGAGAGAGAGAGAGAGCATGAGCGGGGTTTGGGGAGGGGCAGAGGGAGAAGCAGACTCCCTGCTGAGCAGGGAGCCCATCCCAGGACCCCGGGATCATGACCTGAGCCAAAGGCAGATATTTAACCAACTGAGCCCCCCAGGTGCCCTCTTTTGTCCATTTTAAAATCTAAGTTCTAATGTATGCCTCACTGATTTGAAAGAGGCAAAGTAAAGATTTCTGTCTTGTCGTATCTGTAACATTTGTTACTTTACCCTCTGTTATCTTTCTTTTTTTTTCTTTAAAAGAAGTTTTAAGTTTAGGGGCGCCTGGGTGGCTCAGTTGGTTAAGTATCCGACTCTTGATTTCGGCTCAGATCATGATCTCAGGGTCTTGAGACTGAGCCCTGTGTTGAGCTCTGCACTGAACATGGAGTCTGCTTGGGATTCTCACCCGCCCTCTGTCCCTCTCCCCCCACTCGCTCTCTTTCTCACTCTAAAAATAAGTAAATTAAAAATAAAAGAGGTTTCAAATTTTTATAACGTTGTGTCTATACTAGACCCTCTAACAACATGGGTTTTGAACTGCATAGGCCCACTTATATTTTATATGTGGGTTTTTTTCAACAAATACAGTACAGTACTGTAAATGTACTTTCTCTCCTTATGGTATTCTTAACATTTTCTTTTCTCTAGCTTATTTTATGCTAAGAATATAGCATATAATACCTATGTATTATACATAGGTATTACATAATATTACGTAATAATACGTAATATTACATAATACATATTACATAATAATAGTAATATACAAACTATGTTAATTAACTGTTTACGTTATGAGTAAGGCTTCCAGTCAATAGTAGGCTATTGGTAGCCATGTTTTAGGGGAGTCAAAAGTTAAATGCAGATTTTGGGACACCTGGGTGGCTTAGTTGGTTAAGCGTCTGCCTTCGGCTTGGGTCATGATCACACGGTCCTGGGATGGAGCCCCCTGTCGGGCTCCCTACTCAGCAGGGAGCCTGCTTCTCCCCCTACAGGGCTCTCTCTCTCTCTCTCTCAAATAAATAAATAGTCTTAAAAAAAAAAGAAAGAAAAAAATTTTTTAAATTTTTTTAAAAGTTAAATGCTGATTTTTGATAACACATCAGTGGGGGTTGGTGTCCTAACCCCCACACTGTTTAAGAGTCAATTGTTTACCTTTGTAATATTTTTTTATCACTTTAAATTTTAGTAAATAATCTGAAAAATCTTATGGCCTATCTTTTGCTCATTTTCCAGGATTATTTTTCCTACTTAATTCCTTAATAGAACTGTTATTTATTTTTGGCTCATGATGAGGTATATAGCTTTTTTCTACCCCAAATAACTAATAATTTCTGCTAAAACCATTTATTCAACAATCCTTCCTTTCTCCATAGTGTCTGATTCCTCCTTTATCTTCTATTAAATTATTTTATGTAGGATCTCCTTCAGACTTTGTTGTTGCTGTAAATCTTTGTTTTGCACAGTATCAAAGTATCTCTGTGATTTAATTATTAGTGTAAATGTTCTAAAATGTGTTAATACTGGTCCCCTTTATTATTTCCTGTTTCCTAAGTATTTTTATATTAACCAGCTTTCCCTTTCCAGTACACTTTTCTAATTATTTTGTGAACATCCAATAAAAAAAAAACCAATTGGAATTTTGATAGAGATTGAAAGATATTATAAACTGAGAATAGACTTTTTTTGTATTTAGCCAAAACACGGTATCTGGGAATATCGTAAGTCTCCTCCATTATTCTTCCCTATTTCTTTCAATGAAATATGGTGAAATGCCAAAGAACATCGGCTCTGGAGTGGATTATCTGGGTTTGAATGCCAGGTCATCTACAAAGTGGAGCTATGTATCAGTCAGCATTACTAAGTGACAGCCAGAAATTCCCTGTGGCATACAACTTTGAGGATATATTTTTCCCACTGGCAGGTCTCTGGGTCAGCTAAATGGTGCTGTTCTATATGCCTCATTCTTGTGCTCAGGTGGGAGGGCAGTGAGTGAGTACCTAGGGCATGTTCTTCTTCTGGTGGCCAGAAGTGGAGGGACAGGTGGAAACATGCCTTGCCACTGAAGGCCTAGGCTCCGAACTTACACATTCACTTTTGCCCACATGACATAGGCCAAAGCAAGTTCATGGCCAGGTCCAGGATCGTTGGTGCATGGGAGTAAACTCATTGATGAATATTTAGGGATAGGAATGAATTTTTGCTGCACAATAATTTCATCTACTATACCCTATGACCTAAGGAGATTTACTTAAAACCCAAGGTTCAATTTCCTTTTTTTGTAAAACAGAGATCACCATCCTACCAACACATAAAGCTACCCTGAGGGCTAAATG
The DNA here is from genome assembly GCF_037043125.1 of Eumetopias jubatus. Classification (NCBI taxonomy): domain Eukaryota; kingdom Metazoa; phylum Chordata; class Mammalia; order Carnivora; family Otariidae; genus Eumetopias; species Eumetopias jubatus. The sequence goes on along the minus strand of NW_028274823.1, from coordinate 44,291,617 downwards.
GGATAATGTCTGGAAACCACTCAGCATCGCGGCTGAGGAGTAAGAGAACTCAATAAATGTCAAGTATTATTATTGTTTTTAATTCTAAACTAAACACTGCAATTGACCTTTTGAACCCAGGTGGGAGACTTGCCGTTTTCCCATGTTTCAGATTTTATCTTATTATCTCTGACACATTGTTCCAGTCGTTGGAGATATTTGGAATCATCATCTATCAAATAAATAAACAAATTCCAAGAGCACCACACCACATAGGTTCCCATACATTCTTATGTGGCAGGCTCATGAGGGACTGATGAAACAGCCATTCCTTTTGACTTGCTGTCATTTGCATGTTCGATCTCCCTGCCACAGCTCCTCACAGACTCTGGATGTTTTGAAAGAGACAGGGCCAGTGCTGAAGGCCTCTTTTGACTGACATCGATCTGTGGATCAATAACCTCTGGATACATGTTTAAAGTTACACATCAACCTCACTGTCCTGCTTCATATCCAATGTTTCCCTGTTTTCTCTAGAAGGGCTCTCTATCCAGGGCCTCCTGCAAATCTGAATAGGCATCCCCACTCTTATTGTGGATCCATGTCCTGAGAATGAGTTTCTCCAAAATCTCTGCATATGGCTCTGTGGCCTTATTCCGACCATCTCTGTCTCCGCTCCTCCATTATTCTTCCCTATTTCTTTCAGTGAAATATGGTGAAATGCCAAAGAACATGGTATTTCACAATTATGTGCCCACGTTCAGTTCAGAGTTTCTGCAGCCCAAAGAGCCATCTTCCCTTATTTTGACAAAAATACTGATATTTCTTCAGGACTTTTGAAATCCCCCTTACCACGGTATAGGGTGAGAGCATGTGGTTGCCCAGCCTTCCTTTTCTGGCTTTGGAAATGGAAAGATCATCTGAAGTTTGTCCCAAGCTTCCCCTCACTTCCACTTCACCAAATGGTTCCTCCACATTGGCCACATTTAGGGCCAAGGTAGCAATGGTCCTTGTCAAAACCTCTGTCATATGGGAAATAAAAGTGTCAAAAAGTTGTGGGATGCTCAATGAGACCTAGCAGATGGATAGTCTGTGATTGGGATCAGCTTAGGGGTCAGCCTAGAATTTTCAGAGGGAGGAAGTCAACTGGCCTCCATGCAGACAATGACCTGGGGCCGGATTGTAGTAGGCTAGGCTGCAACTCCAAACTCCAAGGACTGACTTTCCCTGGTCCACACTTGTGGTCACTGGGTCTCCAAGTGGCCTTGCTTTAGCCAAGCTCCCACAAGGCAGGAGACCACCCAAAAGGCAATCAAGAAAATCAGTGCCTAGGGGGCAGAGCAAAATGGCGGAGGAGTTGGAGACCTGGATTTCGTCTGGTCTCAGGAATTCAGCTGAATAGGGAACAAACCATTCTGAACACCTACAAACTCAACAGGAGATCGAAGAAAAGAATAGCAACAACTCTCTGAACAGAAAAGCGAACACTTTCTGGAAGGTAGGACGTGCGGAGAAGTGAATCCGAGGCAATATTTGGGAGGATAGACGGCGGGGGAGGGGGCCTCCGTCGGCCGCTTCTGGCAAGTGATGGAGCCGCGGAGCACAAAATCAGAACTTTTAGAAGTTGGCTCCGCTGAGGGACGTCGCTCCAGTGGTGAAGCAGGAATGGAACACTCGCGGGACACTGTGGTCTCAGGAGCCTCGGGGTCACAGAAAGACTGGGGGTGCCTGAGTGCAGCAGAGCTCCCAGGAATTGGAGCGGGGAAGCCGGCTGCAGAGACGGAGCCGAGGCGCGGGCTCTCAGCTCGGGGTTGCCATAAACTGTGATCCGCGGCCCAGTTGGGCCACTCCTCCTCCAGCAGGGACCCAACAGGCGGCAGAGCCAGGGAGACTCCCCTTCCTCCCCCGGGAGGAGCGGCGCGGGAGCACACAGCAGGGATCTACTGGGTTTGGAGACTCCACACCGAGTTGGGTGCCAGAGATAGAAACGCTCGGTCAAAGGCTGGGTGAGCACAGAGAGTGGCCAGAGACCAGGGACACGGGAGTGACTGACTGCTTTTCTCTGGGGGCGCACTGAGGAGCAGGGCCCCGAGTTCTCGGCTCCAACGGGGTGGAGATTGGGAGGCCACCATGTTCACTCTCGTCCTCCAAAGCTGTACCGAGAGCTTGCAGGGAACAAAAGCTCCCAAGAGCAAACCCGAGCAGATTGCTTACCCCGACCGACAAGGGCGGGGCAATTCCGACTCCGGCAAAGACATTTGGGAACCACGGCAACAGGTCCCTCCCCCAGAAGATCAGCACAGCCAGCCAGACAAGACCAAGTTTACCGATCAATGAGAACGGGAGAACTCCAGCGCTAGGGGAATACGGCACATAGAATTCATGGCTTTTTTTACAATGATTCACTAGTCTTTCAAAGTTAATTTTTTAACTGTATTTATTTTAATTTTTCTTTTTCCGTTTTTCAACCAACATCTTAATCTGTTTTTTACAAACACATTTTTATTTTTCATTTTTAGAGTCATATTCTATCCCTTCAGAGTAGTTACCCTTATTTTTGGCATATATATATAAGTTGTTCTCTCTTTAAAATTTTGAGATACAGTTTCTTCTAATAGACCAAAATACACCCAAAATCTAGTGTGTGGCACTGATCTATGCACCAGCCTGATCATATTTGATCATATTCTGTTTTTTTTGTTTTGTTCTGTTTTTGTTGTTTTTATCTTTTTCTTTTTCTTTATTTTTTTCTCTTTCTTTCCCTTTCTTTTCCCCTGGTTTCAGGTCTTTTCTGACTTGTTTAGAGTATATTTTCTGGGGACGTATTTACCCTGTTAGCATTTTGTTCTCTCATTCATCTATTCTCCTCTGGACAAAATGACAAGTCAGAAAAAATCACCTCAACAAAAAGAACAAGAGCTAGTACCGTCTGCCAGGGACCTAATCAATACGGACATTAGTACGATGTCAGACCTAGAGTAAAAAATCATGATTTTAAAGATACTAGCTGGGCTTGAAAAAAACATGGAAGTTATTAGAAAAACCCTTTCTGAAGAAATAAAAGAAATAAAATCTAACCAAGTCGAAATCAAAAAGGCTATTAATGAGGTGCAATCAAAAATGGGAGCACTAACTCCTAGGATAAATGAGGCAGAACAGAGAATCAGCAATATAGAAGACCAAATGATGGAAAATAAAGAAGCTGAGAAAAAGAGAGATAAACAACTACTGGATCACAGGGGCAGAATTTGAGAGATAAGCAATACCATAAGACGAAACAAAATTAGAATAATTGGGATCCCAGAAGAAGAAGAAAGAGAGAGAAGGGAAGAAGGTATTTTGGAGCAAATTATAACAGAGAACGTCCCTAACTGGGGAAGGAAACAGGCATCAAAATCCAAGAGGCACAGAGAACACCCCTCAAAATCAATAAAAATAGGTCAACAACCCAACGTCTAATAGTAAAATTTACAAGTCTCAGAGACAAAGAGAAAATCCTGAAAGCAGCTCGGGAGAAGAGATCTGTAACCTACAACAGTAGAAACATTAGATTGGCAGGAGACCTATCCACAGAGACATGGCAGGCCAGAAAGGTCTGGCATGATATATTCAGAGCACTAAATGAGAAAAATATGCAGCCAAGAATACTATATCCAGCTAGGCTGTCACTGAAAACAGAAGGAGAGATAAAAAGCTTCCAGGACAAACAAAAACTAAAGGAATTTGCAAACACGAAACCAGCCCTCCAAGAAATATTGAAAGGGCTCCTCTAAGCAAAGAGAGCCTAAAAGTAACATAGACCAGAAAGGAACACAGACAATATACAGTAACAGTCACCTGACAGGCAATAATGGCACTAAATTCATATCTTTCAATACTTACCCTGAATGTAAATGGGTTAAATGTCCCATTCAAAAGATACAGGGTATCAAACTGGATAAAAAAAAAAAAAAAAAGACCCATCAATATGCTGCCTGCAAGAGACTCATTTTAGAACCAAAGTCACCCCCAGATTGAAAGTGAGGGGGAGGAAAACCATTTACCATGCTAATGGACACCAAAAGAAAGCTGGGGTGGCAAGCCTTATTATCAGACAAATTAGATTTTAAGCCAAAGACTGTAATAAGAGATGAGGAAGGACACTATATCCTTCTTCAAGAGTCTATCCAACAAGATCTAACAATTATAAATATCTATGCCCCTAACATGGGAGCAGCCAATTATATAAGTCAATTAATAATAAAATCAAAGAAACACATTGACAACAATACAATAATAGTAGGGGACTTTAACATCCGCCTCACTGAAATGGACAGATCATTTAAGCAAAAATTCAACAAGGAAATAAAGGCTTTAAATGACACACTGGATGAAATGGACTTCACAGATATATTCAGAACATTCCATCCCAAAGCAACAGAATACACATTCTTCTCTAGTGCCCATGGAAATTCTCCAGAATAGATCACATCCTAGGTCACAAATCATGTCTCAACTGGTACCAAAAGATTGGGATCATTCCCTACATATTTTCAGACCACAATGCTTTGAAACTAGAACTCAATCACAAGAGGAAAGTCAGAAAGAACTCAAATACATGGAGGCTAAAGAGCATCCTACTAAAGAATGAATGGGTCAACCAGGAAATTAAAGAAGGATTAAAAAAATTCATGGAAACCAATGAAAATGAAAACACAACTGTTCAAAACCTTTGGGATGCAGCAAAGGCAGTCCTAAGAAGAAAGTATATAGCAATACAAGCCTTTCTCAAGAAACAAGAAAGATCTCAAACACACAACCTAACCCTACACCTAACGGAACTAGAGAAACAACAGCAAATAAAGCCTAATCCCAGCAGAAGAAGAGAAATAATAAAGATCAGAGCAGAAATCAATGAAATAGAAACCAAAAGAACAGTAGAACAGATCAAATTAGGAGCTGGTTCTTTGAACGAATTAACAAGATTCATAAACCCCTGGCCAGACTTATCAAAAAGAAAAGAGAAATGACCCAAATCAACAAAATCACCAATGAAAGAGGAGAGATCACAACCAACACCAAAGAAATACAAACAATTATAAGAACATGTTATGAGCAACTCTATGCCAGCAAATTAGATAACCTGGAAGAAATGGATGCATGCCTAGAGAAGTATCAACTACCAAAACTGAACCAGGAAGAAATAGAAAACCTGAACAGACCTATAACCACTAAGGAAATTGAAGCAGTCATCAAAAATATCCCAACAAACAAAAGCCCAGGGCCAGATGGCTTCCCAGGGGAATACCACCACACATTTCAAGAAGAATTAATACCTATTCTCCTGAAACTGTTCCAAAAAATAGTAAGGAAGGAAAACTTCCAAACTCATTTTATGAGGCCACCATTACTTTGATCCCCAAACCAGACAAAGACCCCATCAAAAAGGAGAATTACAGACCAATATCCTTGATGAACATGGATGCAAAAATTCTTACCAAAATACTAGCCATTAGGATCCAACAGTATATTAAAAGGATTATTCACCATGAACAAGTGGGATTTACCGCTGGGCTGCAAGGTTGGTTCAACATCCGCAAATCAATCAATGTGATACAATACATTAACAAAAGAAAGAACAAGAATCATATGATCCTCTCAATAGATGCAGAAAAAGCATTTGACAAAGTACAGCATTCTTTCTTGATCAAAACTCTTCAGAGTATAGGGATAGAGGGTACATACCTTAATATCATAAAAGCCATCTATGAAAAACCTACAGCAAATATCATTCTCAATGGGGAAAAACTGAGACCTTTCCCCCTGAGGTCAGGAACGTGGCAGGGATGTCCCCTATCACCACTGCTATTCAACATAGTATTAGAAGTCCTAGCCACAGCAATCAGACAACAAAAAGAAATCAAAGGCATCCAAATCGGCAAAGAGGAAGTCAAACTCTCACTCTTTGCAGATGATATGATACTTTATGTGGAAAACCCAAAAGATTCCACCCCAAAACTGCTAGAACTCATACAGGAATTCAGTAAAGTGGCAAGATATAAAATCAATGCACAGAAATCAGTGGCATTCCTATACACCAAAAACAAGACAGAAGAAAGAGAAATTAAGGAGCTGATCCCATTTACAATTGCACCCAAAACCATAAGATACCTAGGAATACATCTAACCAAAGAGGCAAAGGATCTGTACTAAGAAAACTATAAAATGCTCATGAAAGAAACTGAGGAAGACACAAAGAAATGGAAAAACGTTCCATGCTCATGGATGGGAAGAACAAATATTTTGACGATGTCAATACTACCTAGAGCAATCTACACATTCAATGCAATCCCCATCAAAATACCATCCACTTTTTTCAAAGAAATATAATCCTAAAATTTGTATGGAACCAGAAGAGACCCCAAATAGCCAGAGGAATCTTGAAAAAGAAAAGCAAAGGTGGTGGCATCAAAATTTTGGACTTCCACCTCCATTACAAAGCTGTCATCATTAAAACAGTATGGCACTGGCACAAAAACAGACACATAGATCAATGGAACAGAATAGAGAGCCCAGAAATGGACCCTCAACTCTATGGTCAACTCATCTTCGACAAAGCAGGAAAGAATGTCCAGTGGAAAAAAAGACAGTCTCTTCAACAAATGGTGTTGGGAAAATTGGACAGCCACATGCAGAATGAAACTGGACCATTTCCTTACACCACACACAAAAATAGACTCAAAATGGTTGAAAGACCTCACTGTGAGACAGGAGTCCATCAACATCCTAAAGGAGAACACAGGCAGCAACCTCTTCGACCTCAGCCGCAGCCACTTCTTCCTAGAAACATTGCCAAAGGCAAGGGAAGCAAGGGCAGAAATGAACTATTGGGATTTCATCAAGATAAAAAGCTTTTGCACAGCAAAAGAAACAGTCCACAAAACCAAAAGACAACCGACAGAATGGGAGAAGATATTTGCAAATGACATATCAGATAAAGGGCTAGTATCCAAAATCTATAAAGAACTTATCAAACTCAACACCCAAAGAACAAATGATCCAATCAAGAAATGGGCAGAAGACGTTTTTCCAAAGAAGACATCCAAATGGCCAAGAGACACATGAAAAAGTGCTCAACATCGCTCAGCATCAGGGAAATCCAAATCAAAACCTCAATGAGATACCACTTCACACCAGTCAGAATGGCTAAAATTAACAAGTCAGGAAACGACAGATGTTGGCGGGGATGTGGAGAAAGGGGAACCCTCCTACACTGTTGGTGGGAATGCAAGCTGGTGCAACCACTCTGGAAAACAATATGGAGGTTCCTCAAACAGTTGAAAATAGAGCTACCCTACAATCCAGCAATTGCACTACTGGGTATTTATCCCAAAGATACAAATGTAGGGATCTGAAGGGGTACGTGCACCCCGATGTTTATAGCAGCAATTACCACAATAGCCAAACTATGGAAAGAGCCAAGATGTCCATCGACAGATGAATGGATAAAGAAGAGGTGGTATACATACACAATGGAATATTAGGCAGCCATCAAAAGGAATAAGATCTTGCCATTTGCAACGACGATGTGGATGGAACTGGAGGGTGTTTTGCTGAGTGAAATAAGTCAGTCAGAGAAAGACATGTATCATATGACCTCACTGATATGAGGAATTCTTAATCTTAGGAAACAAACTGAGGGTTGCTGGAGTGGGGGTGGGGTGGGAGGGATGGAGTGGCTGGGTGATAGACATCGGGGAGGGTATGTGCTATGGTGAGCACTGTGAATTGTGCAAGACTGTTGAATCACAGATCTGTACCTCTGAAACAAATAATGCAACATATGTTAAGGGAAAAAAAGAAAAAGAAGAAGATAGCAGGAGGGGAAGAATGAAGGGGGAGAAATGGGAGGGGAGGGGGAGACGAACCATGAGAGATGATGGATTCTGAAAAACAAACTGAGGGTTCTAGAGGGGAGGGGGTGGGGGGATGGGTTAGCCTGGTGATGGGTATTAAAGAGGGCACATTCTGCGTGGAGCACTGGGGTGTTATGCACAAACAATGAATCATGGAACACTACATCAAAAACTAATGATGTAATGTATGGTGATTAACATAACAATAAAAAATTTAAAGAGGAAAAAGGAAAAAGAAAAGAAAATCAGTGCCTGAGGCCAAGCTCTCACACACGCCATTTGCCCAAAAACTAGGTTAATTGTGCTTCCCCCCAAAAAAGATGATAGTGATTTTCTTCTTGTTACATAGATTTCACCTATAAGAAAAATATTAACTTAACCGCTGGGTTGGCGAGTGCTGTCTCATAGACACTCATGCCTGTGTTGTGGGTCTCGTCCTTCTTCGACTCCAAACATGATTGTGCTACTCACTTCCTTTTTTCTCATTAATATAGAAGCACTTATTTTCTCTAATTTGATTATTGGGTTTTTGTTCTGTTTTCAAGTGAAAACAAAATGACCAGCGATCAAACTGTGATCATTTCCGGCAGCGATTAATCTGTCTGTAAGGCCATGTTCTGCTGAGCACTTTGATCCACATTAATCATGACTCAGGACCATGCTCCATCAATATGGCACAATTACTAGAGTGGCCGGCAGTAAAATGATTTGGAATCACTGCCCCAAGGAGTGGGGATGCCTCCAGACTGAGGGAAGGCAGTGAGATGTATCGCTCATCAGACCCACAGCTGGCTCTCTTTGGAGACCACAGGGCGAGTTACTGCCACGTCTTAGAAAACTGACTCCAGCCCGCTAGCCTCCCAGCCCCTTGCCGCCGCTTGCCCTGCCCTGTGTGTGCGCCAACAGAGGGGCGCTCGCCTTCCAAGCTGATCCCAGGACAGAGTCCTCCTGTGTCCCAGTGTCCCTACAGTGGCTGCGCCCTCAACCACAGCCACATCTCCTTCTCTCGGTGTATGCTCTGAAAACTTCTGCCTTCAGTCCTGTCTTCAAAAGCCCCAGATGACAAGCAAAACCAAAAATCCAGAGTTGCCCGGGGACCCAGGAAAATATACATTGGCACGGTTTGCTCCAACCATAATGGGAACTGATCTGTGAGCCTTGGGACCGTAAGCGATCTGAAATCATCCAAGGAACCACTCTCCTTCTCCTGCCCCATATGGAAGGCACTTAGGGAGGACTTATTTCTAAGCAGCAGGCTCTGGCCCATGAATTCCAGGGCAGTCTTTTCCCTGACAAAGCCCAGCTCTCGGGGCAGGGGAGGGGATGACAGATGATGCCCATAAAGCCTGTGTGGAAGCCAAGGATGCCTAAACCCTGGCACACACTCTGCTTACACCTTTGGGTTGGGGTTCGGCCCCTCCACTGTACACATAGTTAATGTCCACGTTGTAGCATTACTAGAGCTTGAAGAAGAGTAGAGTCGTAAAAATGCTTGGAAAAGTGAGTGACAGAAATATGGTGGATGGTCGGGAAAGATTTTTCTAACACTCCCCAGCCTAGTGTGGTGACAGCACAGATGCTGGAGGCGACACAGACTCTGCCCCAGGCAGATCTTAGGGTGAGGAGTGAGGGGAACGGGTGGGGAAGAGCCCACGGGGAGGGGTGAGCCCTGTGCCTGACCCAAGGGCGACACCCCATCTAAAGGCACTGGCGACGCACTGTGCTGGCCATACACACACACACATCCCTGAGCTGAGTGCAGCACCAGGCAGAGTTTTCAGTTCTACAAAAGAGAAAAATCTGGAAAACAGGGGAATAATAATAGCTGTGGGACATTTCTAGCAACGTAAAGTGAGCAGGTCGGAGCAAGGCCCCCACACAAACTTGCTAAGCCTGGAAGCTCTCACGTTTGCACACGCACACTCAAGGCTGCCCCCTCCGGACGCAATACTCTGAGGTGATCTCCTTCCCTTCCCTGGATTAGATTACGAACCCTCAGATCCCATGTAGAAACACCGGGCCAATCTATACATGGCAGAAACCCACTACCTGCTAAAGACCCTCCACTGAAAGTGAAATCCTAACCACTGTTTCAACAGATGGGCAAGGCTGACCCTCAGGATGCCCTCGTGGACCCGCCCCCCCCCCCAGGAGCCTGGCAGCTGCCTGGCCCAGCCAGTGTGCTGGAGAATGGGCTTGATGGCAGATATGATAACTGATGGCCATGGCAGAATGCCATGTGAGAATGCCCAGGTCAAGTTGGACCCGAGGGCCAAAGGGGCCAGGGAACTCATCCAGCTCTCTGAAAGCATTTTGCTAACCTTCTGGAGCTTCCCCAAATACCTGGGGTTGTCCTTTTAATTCTTGCTCGTGATAGAAAATAAAGCCATCAAGTGCTGCAGAGACGGGCATGTTTCCAGGCCATGCAGCCTCCTCCCCACTCAACCTGTGATCAAAGAAATATCCCTGAAGCCACGTCACCGGGGTTCAGGCTCAACACCATGCAGCTGCTGGGGCTACTCTACTCATCTCTGACCAGCTGCCAGACTTAAGGACCCAGAACAGCCCCATGATGTGCTGGCCAAAGTCTGAAAACATATTGCATTTGCTTATAAACATTTTCTCCAAGGAACTGGGATCGCTTACCACAAAGAACTTATTTAATCAACGGATACAACATAAATAAAGCATAATAAATTAGAACAGGGGAAAAGGGAAATGCAATTGTACAAACATAAAAATTAATGGTCTCGACCTTCCTGATGGTGAGAACAAGAAAGAGAAATACATTAAGTGACATGCATCACGATACCAGGGAGGAGGAAACAGACGTTCACTCAATTCTGAAAGATATCCGTCCAGGTTGTGTAATGGACAATTTCTTCAAGGGACAAAGCAAACTATCAACTGCATTCTGGGAATGCTATGAGACCCTTGACATACAGGGCCACCCCAGCCTATAGGAGTTCGTGAGAACACGACCAGTGTGGAAGGGGCGCTGAGCAGTGGGCTGGCAAAGCCCAGCTCGGCTGCACCCCTTGGCCACCCCGTGCCCAGCTGTACAGGCAGCCTTGTTTATGCAATCCTCCCTGCACCCTTATAGTGACCCTGCAAGGACATGGTTCCACCTCACAGATTAAAAAAAAGGGGGGGGGACTCAAAGTGCAAGCATCTTCGCCAAGTTCAAGGCAGTGAGTGAGAGAGCTGCATTCTCTGAGTGCCATGTCCAACCTCTTCCTCCTACACCTAAATAAATGACAGCACCAGCCACCACTATGTAGGGGACTCTGAAGGAGCCTCGGGGCATACTGAAAGCCGAATGCAGAGCTTTCTGGTGGACTGGCTCCTCCATGGACAGATCGGAGGACAAAGGGTACAAAGGCACAAAAGATGGCTTGTGTGAGACCTGTGCTCTGCAGCCCACCCTCCCCATGCCCCGGATATTCATCAGCACCACCCAGAGAAACCCCACCCACCACCACATGTGCACCTCCAAGAGTGTGACCCAGATGCTGTTGGTTAGTAGGTCCCCAAGTTTCTCTACAAAGAGACAAGCAGGCATTCATTTGCTAGGGTTACTGCAACAAAGTACCACAGACTGGGTGGCTTAAGCAACAGAAATTTATTCTTTCCCAATTCTAGAGGCCAGAAGTTCAAGATCAAGGCATTGGTGCGGTTGGTCCCTCCAAGGGCTGGAAGGGTAAGATCTGTTCCAGGCCTCTCTCCGCAGCTTGCAGACAGTGTCTTCTCCCTGTGTCTTCACATCGTCTTCCCTCTGCATGTTTGTCTCTGTGTCCAAATCTCTCCTTTTTATAAGGACACTAGGCACCCTATAATGATCCCATATATGTCACCCTAATGGCCCCATCTTAACTTGATTATCTACAAAGACCCTATTTCCAAATAAGGTCACATGCTTCGGTACTGGGGTTAGGATTCCAACAGATCCTTTTTGAGGGGACACAACTCAACTCATAACCAAGGGCTACAGCATGGATAGCCTGTGTGACAGACACTGGTCCACAGGGATCAGGATGGGACCAGGAGGCCAGGCCTCCTGCCAGGTTCCAGGTCTACCCATTGGCCTACACCAAGCCACGTTTGTCTGTTGCCAAACCACCTCAATGGCCTCCTACCTGGTCTTCGATAGTCCACAACTGTCACCTGCATCCAGGCTCCATGCAGCAGCCAGAATGAACTTTTCGATCAAACATAAATCTCATAATAGCCATCACTGCTCAAAAGCCTTCAATGGTTGCCCATTAGTCTCGGGGGACAGACCAAAGCCACTCCATCCTCGTTACATTCCAAATGCTGTGCCGAGTCCCGGGATGCTCTCCCTTTCCTCCTCCTCCTACCTGGGACTCACCCAGATCTGTTCACAATCAAGTACCTCATGCATTAGATCCCAGCCCAGAGATCTTCTCCCCAAGGGTCTGGTATCACCCCACAGCCCCCAGCCTGACAGCATCAGTCTGTTTTGCTCACCACGGGATCCTCAGCACCTAGAACAGTGCCCAGAATGGCAGTGCCCAGTATCTGTTAAGTGAAGACAAAGTGTGGCAGTGGTGCATTTAAGTGTATTATCCCAGATTACTTTCTCTCCTTCTGTGAATGTTTCTTAAATCCTTACTATGCATGAGGCACCCCACTAAGAGCTTCAGATACAAAAAGAACCTTTATTTCCATGTAATGGATGGGGATACTGAATTTCTGCAACGAGGTGACTGTCCAGGGTCACACAGCTAACACGTCAGACGTCTGACCCTGAGTGCTCAACCACAAAGCTCTACCAGCTATCCAAGCTGGGAGTTATCCAGAACAGCTCAGATTCCTCCTTCTGCAGCTCATCTCTGACTATTTCTTGGCCAGCAGACAAACCTCTGCTCCATGTTCTCCATGGAAAAACACCCTTGTGTTCCCATCCAAAGGTCATGGGGCAGAAGGCTAATAAGAGACTAATAAAACAGCCAAGCAGGATGGCCATACTGGCCATGCCCCAAGCAGGATGGGAAAGGGAGCCTATCTCCTAAAGGCATCGTCATGAATGGAGCCCTGGATCCGGAATCCCTGGATGAGGCATCAGATATTACTTCCGCTGCTTATAGGACAAGAACTTGGGATTTACATAGTTTCCTTGAACCCCACTTTCCTCCTCTGTAAAATGCCAGAGAATATTTCCATGAGAACTCAGGACACCACGGATGCCTAGCTCGATGCTGGCTACCATGGGCATGCAGGAAATGACTGGTGTGTCTTCCTTCCTCCGGAGTAAGTTGTAGCTCAAGCAGCCACAGCATGGAGGGGCCAGGAGCTCCCACAAAAGCCATGGGACCAGGCGCTGTGTGGTCAGTAAACCACCATTCAACAATAGCCCATGAGTGCAGAGAATCAAGAACTGCCCAATAGGCTGCATGTTCCGGTTCAATCCCTGGAAGGAATGACCACTAGTGGACAATGATGAGAAAGACGCCTCTCCATGCCTGCAAAGGAATAACCCATGCTTCTGCAAGGCACACCTTTGGTCAGACATGCAGCTCTATTTGGGGGTTCAAGTTTTGCTCAATTTTTTGACTTGAAATGTGCAGGCAAGGGATATGAGGCACAGTCACTCCAGGGGAAAAGCCTCATGGATTATCAGCCTTTGTGAAAGGGATTCTGGAAGCATCTGGCTACCAAGGCCGCTGACTTCACAAGGGCTTCATAGCCTGTCCGGCTTTAGATGGGGGTGGAGCAGTCACTAGGAATCTTGGCAAAGGACTTCATGCCGGTCTCCTTCAAATGGTGCCAAAGTTCCTCCAAGCTCTGCCTCTTGCCCCGGGGTCCCTGGTAGGCCAGTGTCCTTATGCACAGATGTCCACATTTGGATGTTTTGTCTGAAAGACCTGGCCTTTTATTTCCTTAACTCACTGTCCATGTTCCAACCCCCACCCATCGTCCCTTGATCCTGGCGTTCATTCAATGAGTCCTTCCTGCACCAAATGCCTTGAGTGCCAACTCTGTGCCAGGCATCATTGTCAGCACAGAGGGTACAACAGGAGCAAGAAAGACACAGCCCCTTTTACTGCAGTCTGGTAGGAGAGAGACAATCAAGTGACCTGCAAACTAACACAGGATATACTATGGGTCATGGCAAACACTACGGAATAAAGCAGGGCGAGGGCCAGAGGAGAACAGGGAGTCAGGGACCAGGAAGGGCAGTCAGAGACAGGCTCTCTGATGAGGCAGCAGTGCACAGAGATCCCAACAAGGTAATGAAATGAACCTGAGGCCATCAGGGAAAGAGTGATCCAATTAAAGGAGCCAGCCAGTGCAAAGGTCCTAAGGTGGGCATTTGTTTGGCGTATTTGAGGACCAAGAAGGAGGCACCAGATAAGCATGGGAGATAGAAGTCAGAGAGAGACAAGGCAAGAGGGATTGGCAGCCATTTTCTGAGGGCCTTGGAGGTGATGAAAGGGACTTAAGATCTTATTCTCAGTGAGAATGGACATCATTGGAAGCATTCTGAGCAAAAACGATCTGGGTTATATTTAAGAAGGTCAGTTCAGGTGCTCTACAAAAAACTGTCTGTAGTCAATGGTGAAGTGCGGCCACCCCTGAGGACTCCTGTGGCCGTGGTCAGCCACCCCGTGAGGGTGGCACAGACAGTATTGCTGGCGAGGAGGGGAGGAGGCTCCTGGGGAGCCTAGCCTTGGCAGCTGTATGATTCCAGAGAAGTCTGTGGCTTCTCACGGCCTCTGTCTGCCTCTGGGCAATCCCAGGATCACACAGGTTCCCAGTGGGAATGCAACGAGGTAGCATGTGTAACCAGCTTTGCATAGAGCCTAGATCCTATCAGGACTCTCTTTCCCCCTCCACTACTGTCTCTACCTTTCGAGGGGAATGCCTCCCCACAGCGGCTGCTGCAGCTGGAAAATACTCCCTCAGAGGAGGCTGAAGCCTTTCAGCGAGAGCAACCCAGGGGCAAACATAGGAAAACTCAAGAATCTCTTATATGAGGACCTAAAAACCACCACGAAAAAGAAAACCTGGCACTTTGATGGCTCCCTAAAAACCCGTTAGAAACACACATGGCGGGCGCCTGGGTGGCTCAGTTGGTTAAGCGACTGCCTTCGGCCCAGGCCATGATCCTGGAGTCCCGGGATCAAGTCCCGCATCGGGCTCCCTGCTCAGCAGGGAGTCTGCTTCTCCCTCTGACCCTCCCTCCTCTCATGTGCTCTCTCTCTCTCTCTCTCTCATTCTCTCTCTCAAATAAATAAATAAATAATAAAATCTTTAAAAAAAGAAACACACATGGCGTTTTTCTCCCGAGGCCTTCTGTGGTTGAATCAATTAGCCAACCTGAGGCCCAGAACAACACAGATTCCCAGAGGCTGGCGGCCCTCAGAGAAGGAGGAGCTGTCCGAGGGGGAGCGGGTGCTGACCATGACCCGGACGCAGGCCTCCGGGGGAGCAGGGGGGCAGCCCCTCTCCTGCACCCACCACCTTGCCTGAAGTGTGAATGCACAACCTCTGCTGAGTCAGTAAGTGAGGAAATGGAGTCTCTCCCCACATGCTGCCCAGCCCTAGGCGTGGGGTAGGACCCGGCTCAACCAGGGAAGCTGGGGGAGCCACCTGCAGAAGCAGAGAGGAAAAGACAGAGCAGGGTACACATGTGAATTCACCTGGTGGAACTGAGCTGTGTGCCCCAGGCGCTGGGCCCCAGCCCTGAGCGGCCCCTCAGTGTGCCGTAACCCCCGAGTTCACGGTGGCGCACTGCCTCGGAAATGAGGCCAGTTCATTTTCACAGACGCCCTCTAAGATGGGCAGGGCAGAAATGATGATCCCATGTTAAAGAAGAGAGAAGTGAGGCTCACAGAGGGGATGTGAAGATGTGCACAAAACGGACCTCCTTCAGAGACCACTCAGGAGTCCCAGCTGTCAACCTCTCCTGGGCCTGAACCTGGCCTTCCTCTTCACCCCCTCCATGACCTTTTAGTCATCCCCCTCCCTGACCACACAGGGAGGCCCTAGCACATCCCCCTGGCTTCCTCCCTGCCCTACTCATCTTCTTTTGAGCTTCTTGCCAGTGACTCCTTCCTAGGCTCCTAACAGATGCCCTTTGCCCCTGGCTCCCCACCTGGTGGCCTCAGAAAACACCTGGGACCGGTCAATGTGGAACAAGGTAGAAATACAAGAGCTGCGCTCCTTCCTATGGACTCACCATACCCAGCCGAAGCCCAAACCTGGTGGGTCTAATCCATCCACCACTTCAACACCTAGCACCAAGGCACAAGCTGCTGATGCCAAGAAGGAAGCCCAGGTACTGAGGGGTCCTGGGGAAGACTCCAGCTGCCAACTGCCGAGCCTTCTCCTAACCGCTACAGGCAGGTGGGGTGGGCCTGGTCCAGAACCTGGAGCCAAAGGGCGGTGGGCAGGACCCCTGTGAAAAGCCCTCAGAAGCCTGGGTCCTGGCCAGAGCCCAGCACGTGCCAGGCCCTGGGAAGAAGCATCAGAGTCAGACAGCCCACAGAAGCTGCCAGACCTATCACGTCACAAGGCAGTGAAACTGAGGCCTGGAAAGGGGCAGGGAAGTGTTGTGGGTCAGCAGCAGACTCAGGACCCCTCGTATTCCCGACAAAGAATACCTCCTACTTGGAGCCCCCCATATTGGAAGCAGTCCAAATTTAACAGAAAAAAAAAAACAAAACCAAAAGGTAATGAAGTTGTCTCAGACTACCTTTGTCTTAAAGGCAATTGCCTATAGATGGCTAGCCCAGAATATTTCCAAATGAGATGCCCTGGGAGAACCGTTGCTGGACACCGAAGCAGTCAGTCCAAGAAAAAAATGTAATACAGGTTGTTGTCTCAGGCCCTCGTCTGTTGGGGAAATAACATGACCCTCAGAGGTGGGCCTGGCAGGGATGGTGGGGGGCAGCTGGGGTGGAGCATGGGGGATACAGCAGCATGGAGAAGTTCAGTCTCACTGCCAAACCCTTTCTACAACCTGCCCCACTGGCAGAAGGAAAGGGTCTGATGGAGCAAAAGCACATCAGGACCCTGCCCGTGGACTGCGGAAGTGGACAGGGATGCCAGGGCCTCCTGAAACTTGCCCCAGCTCCTCGATCAGCTCGGCCCTCATTTGCACCTGAGTCGAACATATGTGCAATATTCATTTACTCAACAAGTGTTTGCTGAATACTAAGCCCAAACCACCGTTCTAGGTACGGAAGATTCGGCCAAGGACAGCACAGATAAAACTTTCTTCTCTCAGAGCTTCCCTGTGAGAGGGAAAAGAACAACACTGCCCCTTTGTTCAGTTCATTCCAGGGAGCTGGAATTCCACCGCTCCCCTGCTCAGCACCCTGACCCAGAGCAGATCCATGGCTGCATCTCTCAGCTATGGGTGCTGATTCCAAGGGAGGACCACCAGCCTGAGCTCCAGGACGGCCCAGAACTTCCCTCTCTGCACCCCCCACCACTCCAGCCATCTAGGGCCAGTCACTGGAGTGGGGGGGGGGGGGGCAGGGTACCACATCAGGCACCAGGGAAGCCACTCGATGTGCAGTCCTCAGAGTTGCCCCCACTTGGCCAGCCCTCCAGCCCAGAAGGCCGAGTGGTCTCTGTAAACCTACCCTGGATGGGGTTGTGTCCCCACCTTCTTAAGACTCGCTTTTTGAAAATCACATCCTCCCTCTCAGTCTTCCTCGCTCACATGAGGCCTCACCTCCCTCCTTCCAGCCTCATTTACTTCCTCCCAGCCTCCCTGCCTCCTCTTATCCTCACCTCTCTCCTCCCAACCTCACTTCCCTCCTCTCAGCCTCACCTCCCTCCTTCCAGCCTCATCTCCCTCCCCTCAGCCTCCCTGCCTCCTCCCAGCCCCCGTCCCTCCTCTCAGCCTCACCTCCCTCCTTCCAGCCTCATCTCCCTCCCCTCAGCCTCCCTGCCTCCTCCCAGCCTCCGTCCCTCCTCTCAGCCTCACCTCCCTCCTTCCAGCCCCATCTCCCTCCCCTCAGCCTCCCTGCCTCCTCCCAGCCCCCGTCCCTCCTCTCAGCCTCACCTCCTCCCTACCAGCCTCACCTCACCCAGCTCTTTCTCTCTCTAGGCCTCCATTTCTTTCCCCTGGATCCAGGGTGCTCCTCCCCCATCACTGCAGGGGTCAAGAATTCTCACCCTTCAGATCCAACTGCAAGAGACACTTCCTCAGGGGCCTTCCCAAACCTTGCATCTGGATCAGACCCCTGAGAACACCACCGCCTATCTTAATACACTTGACTTTTCCTTCACGGTCATCATAATTTGTATTATTTTATGGAACTGAGCAATTATTTGCCTGATGTCTACCTCCCCTACCTCCTGAAAACTCCATGAAGGGAGGTAAAAAGCTGAGTGTGTTCACCACTGAATCTCCTGCACCTAACAGACTGTGAAGAGGCCCCTGTGAGGAGTTTAAGTTTTATTTTAATAGAAAACCTTTGAAAAGTCGTTTACACAGGAGGTGAGGAGGTCACTTTTATTGTCGTTGACTTATTGAACAACCCAAACCCAGGAGAATAAAAATATTAAAAGTTCCTTTTCCTTTAGTCATTCTCCTTGCTTCCAGAATAGCACTCAAAACTTTAAGTCGCTTTTAATTATCAAGAGGTCCAGGCTTATTTCAGCGCGTCCAGTGCATTCCTCCACCGTCCCTCAAGTCATGGTTAGTCTTTGTCCTGGGGGAGGAAGCATGATGTCCAAGAGATTCTTTTCATATCCCTCCCTCCTCTGCAGGCCTCCCCTCCTCACGCCCGTGGGGACAGGAGGCAAGTATAGAGACTGCCCGGCGTTGTCTGAGGCATCTGATCACCTGTCTATGAGGTGAGGTGCCCCTGGTTTCCCTGTGGCTGGATCTAGTTCCTTATGACGCTGGAGGGGGTCCACTGCATGGAATGTGGACAGTGACAGAAAGGGGGATCAGGGATGGTTTCTGTTTTGGGCTCAAGCATCTGGATGGTTGTGGAGACATTTTGTGAGGTGTGCTCCTGGGGGAGGAGGAGGAGGCTGGAGAATTCCCTCTGGGGTCTGTTAAGGCCAAGGTATGTAGGAAACACACCGGCAGATGTCAAGGCTCAGAGGAAAAAGTCTGGGCCAGAAACCAGCACTGGGAGTGGTTTGATGTGTCAATCTGCAAAGCCCCCGGGATAGACGAGGTCTCCAAGAAAGGAGAGGAGAGGAAAGAGGAGCAGGAAAGTCCCTGCTCCTCGGGGACTTCCAACAGTTCGGGTTTGGGCAGGAGACAGGGAGCCCAGGAAGCCGGAGGGTGGCAGCTAATGACAATAGTGTGAAGACCAGAGAAGGGACTGTGTGGCGCTCAACCTTGTCAGGTGTTACAGGGAGGGCCCGGAAGAGGGGAGGGAGCTCCAGGCCGGAAATGTGAAGATGGCTGGCCTTGACAAAGGCAGTTTCAGGGAAGGGAGGGTGACATCAGTAACCACACTGTGGTGGGCTGAAAGGTGGACAGAAGGAGAAGAAATGGAGATGAGAGAAACAGGGCAGTAGCTGGAGGGGAGTGTGGAAAAGCGGGTAGGGGTTTTGCGGTTTTATTTTTTGGATAGAAGACTCTAAAACAAGTTTCTAGGCAGAGCAGCGGGAAAGGAGTGGAGAGGGAGAGGTGTTAAGGGAAGAGGGAGGTGTGAAAGGGGGAAAGGCAAAGTCCTGGGGGAGGGGAAAGGCTTGGATCCACAGCCCAGGGCAGGAAGTGACTTTCACAAGCGGAGGGACACCTGCTTCCTTGGGAGCCACGGGACCAGGTCAGAAGCCGGAGGGTGCAGACGCAGATGGTGTTATAACTTTGGCGCTCCCAGGTGATGGCTGGGAAATGGGAAGGGTGGAGGATGAGGGATTGAGAGCAGATGACAGAGTATGACACGGGGGTTTTGGGAGGTTGAGCGAACACTTAGAGATGAAAGCTGAACACTGGCAAGTGAAGACCGCTGCCTGGCTCTCCTCTCCAAGGAATGCCGGAAACCTGTGCGGGGTGCAAGGTGGCCACCGAGTTCAGCTCCCGTTGGAGGTTCGCCTGATGAATATCACAAAGGAAAGGGAAGAGGGGAATTGGGCAGGCAAGGGAAGGATCATTATGGAACAAAATTGTGAAGCTTAACTCGGAAGACATAAAGACAAGGGTTTTGTGGAAGAATGTGGGGTTAGAGGTCTCACTATCCCAGCGGAAGAACTGGCAGCGGTTGGAGAACTGTAGATTATGCCTGTAATTTCGGATTTCGAATATGGGGTAGCTGTCGCCGGTGGGCTTGTCTAGAGTATGAGATCCACGAGGCTGGAAGGCCCAGGTAAGTGGGGGAAGTCTAACTGGAGATGAAGAAGTTACGGAAACGAATGGCCGAAACATGAAAGTCATCAGCATTGAGGCAGATCTGGGATGGAGAGAGAGTAAGTCCAAGGGTAGTAAGACCTTCAACTTGACAGGCTGTCTCCAGAGGACAAGCAGGTGTCAGTTAAGGTAAGGAGGGGAAAAGAAGGGGAGGAAGTCATGGTATTTGCCAGCCCCAGGGCGGCAGCTGCCGAGTGAGAGGAAGGGTGCGGAAGGGGACAGCAGGTGGAGCTTGTGAGGGCTTGGGGACAGCTGTGACAGGTCAGCAGAATGGTAGGATGGAAAGTAAAAGATGCAGCGAGGAGGTGGGACAGTTCTGGAGCCGACATCCCTAGGACTCTGGTTGATGGTGTAGTTAATCCCGGGACTCTACCTCTATGGGCAATTCTCTGTACAAGGGCCACCTTTCTTTGTATTTTCACCAACATTTTCAAAGGACAAGCATGTATGTTTATCAAGGAAAGGGAGGGAACTAATATTGGAAACCTACTGGTCCCAGGACATGTATATTTATGTCCATTTAATCCTCTGACATGTCTGTGGAGAAAATATTACTCTTCCACTTCACACATGAGAACAGGTTCAGAGAAATAAGGTACCTCACCCAGGGCCCCCACCTAGCAAGTAATAGAAGAGGAAGGAGGAGGAAATGTGAGAAGTAGTATTATTTAGATTTATTTAGAACTTATTTATGGCAGGCCTATGGCTAATTGCTTTTACACGCATTGTCTTATTTAATTCTCATGATAAAACTAATAAACTAAATTGCACGATATACCCATTTTATAGATGATGTAATTGTGACTTAGAGAGTAATGAGACTTGCCCAAAGTCAAAGGCAGATGCCCCTATCTGTTGTTGGACATGATGTCTCTACCCACAGAAATCGTGCTCTAAGCCCTGTCAGGCAGCTGCCCCATCAAGAGACCAGTTCAAATACAGAGCAGGTGCCCCTGCCATGGAGATGAACGCCACATTTTTTAACCTCATTGGACTCTGGCCCTGCTGAGCCACCTCCATGATGAGTCAGCTAATCAGACATGTCCTGGGCCAGGGGCTGCAAGCTGTTTTCATTTTTCAAACACAACAAACAACAGGAAAGAAAAATGATCAAACCAGACCCAGAAAGAGGCTCGACCCAAGGCCCCCAAATAGCTCTTCCAGCCAAGAAACAGACCCTCCATCTGGGCTTACAGATGTTGTTCAGTGACCCACAGTCAGGCAGCCTGGACCCACGGGGGAAACCGTGAGGATCGCAAGTGGTGGTGCCTGTGAGTGGGCAGTGGTAAGGCAGGGTGGTTTCCTGGGAAGAAAGTAGCAGGACTGAAGTTGCCTGAAATCCCCGCCGATAACTGCCCATAACTGCAATGTCTGCACAGAGCATCTCTGCCCTGAAATCGTATTCTGAGAATCAGAGGTTGAGGACCACAAGAGCCCCAGCTGTCCACTTCTGTGTCGCTATAAAACTGATCAAACCTGAGATACTGGGAGGACGTGGGATGGAGAAATAGGGGCCTTTCTTGGCCAGAGCATCATTCATGCACTTCATCTACTGGCGAGCTTTTGGATGCTCAGCACATGAGCGTTCATCTGCAAGTGGACTGAATGCTGGGGTCACCCCCAATGGTCTGGGAACAACGCTGGAACCTTATCTCCAGGTGCCCAGGCAGGAGTAGGAGTGATGGCCTCTGATTTTAATGAAAGAACCTTCCAGACAAGAATTCCTTACTTCTAAAAACAGTTTAAAGGTTCTTGGAGCAGGAAAAAAAACACCTAATCTTGGAGCGTTATTAAGACAGTATCTTTGGTCCAAATGCCATTAGGCTTATATTTTTTAACATCTGCCAGCCACGACCTGGCTGAAACAGATGCAAATGTAAAACTAACCTTTATAGATCCTGCTTGGTTTCATAAACTTACTATAAATGTTTCAAAAGCACATATTTGTGTTTTAAATTCTTTTTATTTATTTTCATGTTAGACTTGGGGTTTTATCTTAAAAAGTGGTTTTACAAAAGTAAAATCCTGTACCCCGACAAAATAATGTTGCACCCATAGGAAATTGAGGCTTCACATACAACAACTCAATGCAGAGGCATCATCTAGAAACAAAGTAGTTCTCTGGTACAATGAGCCAATTCTTTGCTTTGCCCTCTATCAGCTATCTTGGATTTTGTTTCTGGGTATACCAAGTATTCTAAGAGCATCTGGCTAGTGGAGCAGTCCCCAGCTAGAGAGCAGCTGGATCCTCTGCTCTCCGTCTGTTGGCTCTGTCTTCGTTTCCAGGGACTTCTCCACCATGGCTACACTGTTCAAGGGTCTCTGCCTTAAAGGCAAGGAAAGGTTGTGAATCCCACTTAGAGGGTTCCATTAAAACTACGCAAGGGAAAAACACATTCCACAGCTGATTTAGAGGTGCACGTCTGGTTAAGAAGCACTAAGAGGACACAATGGAGTAATCGCACCCCACCATGATTCTCCCCTTGAATGTAGCCATAAAACCTGGACAGAATGCGGGCAAGCAGCTACTAGAGGAATCTGAAAAGTACATAGTGGCGGGCAGGGAAGGGAAGAGGACAAGAATTTGAAGTTCCACTAAACGGCCTTGACGTTTACCAAGTTGTTTTCTTCCGTTCCTCTTGCCACGTAGCCCTAGGGACAGGCACAGTTGCAAAAGTGGACAGCAGGGCAAGGTCACAAAAGCCACAGCTATCCAGCTGAAGGGCCATCGAAGGCGACCCCCGGGAACAGGACAGTACTAGGGATATCCCACAGGGAGAGGAGCATGGGAAAGCAGCTCCCTCAAGTTGTTTATGAACTTCTAGGCATATCCCCGAGCCACTCATACATGGATAAGATCCTAATGAGGATATTAAAAAAAAACCACACAAACTGTGAGGCCAAAATTTAGACAAGTTACCATTCAGGTTTCAGACTGGTCGCTGGTCAAAAGAGCACTGCAAATGCTTTGAAAACTGACCTGATATTAGAAACAATCCACAGGCAGCACACTAGAACTTGTAGCCTTAACCTAACCTGCGAAAACAAAAATATCAATATCCTATGAGACCAAGAGTCTCATAACATAATGTTCAAAATGTCCAAGATAAAATCTAAAAAATTCTCAACCAGGAAAATCTCAACTCATACCAAAAACAAAAACAAACCAGGAATCAACCCTAAGATCAGATGTCGAAATGTTCTAGCAAAGGCTTTAAAGTGACCATTTAAATTTATTCCAACAAGAAATCGTGAATACTCTAAAAACAAACCGGAAAATAAAAAGTCTCAGCAAAGAAACAGAAGAGATAAAGAAAAACCAAACAGAAAAGTTAAGCTGAAATATACAGTAACATTAAAAAAAAAACACAACTCTTTGGATTAGCTCAATAGCAGAAATGAAGATGATAGAGGAGTCAACAAATTTGAAGACACATCAATAGATACTATCCAATCAGAACAAGAGAAAGAAGGTTTTTTTTTTTAAAAATAAAAGAGCCTCAAGGATCTGTGCCACAAAAACAAAAGGTCATCCTGGGACTCTGAAAAATTAAAATGAAAAAATATTTGAAGAAGAATGACTGAAAGCTTCTCAAATTCAGTGAAAGACAAAAACCTGTAGAGGCAAGTTCAATGTACACCAAACAGGATAAACCTAAAGAAAACCATGTTCAAACACATCATAGTTAAATTGTTTAAAACTAGGCAGAAAGAGAAAAATCTCAAAAACAATCAAGTTTATAAATAATAGACGATTCTCCTCTTGAGTTCTTTAAGACGTGTTTGCAGGCTAAAAGAAAAAACCATAATATAGTCTGGTGGGTTTTTTGCTATGTATATATAAGACAGTTATAGGGGGTGTCTGGGTGGCTCAGCGGCTTAAGCGTCTGCCTTTGGCTCAGGTCATGATCTCAGAGTCCTGGGATCAAGCCCCACATTGGGCTCTGCATTCAGTGGGGAGTCTGCTTCTCCTTCTCCCTCTGCTCATGCTCTCTCTCTGTAATAAATAAATAAAATCTTTAAAAAAAATAGACAATTATAACATAACTTGGGGGAGAGTAAAAAGAACCAAATGCTGGTAAGATTTATACATTCACTTACAGCAGTAAAATACTGATTCTCAGCACACAATGAAAAAATAAATATGTATATTTCACCTCTAAGACAACAATTATACAAAACAACCAAAGAAATATAGTCAAAATCACAACACATATATCCAAAAGAAATACTAAAAAATATTCATATAACCCAAAAAAAGGCAGGAAAAAGAAAACAGAATAATGAAAAACAGAAGAAACAAAACAAATAAGAATGGAAGATCTAAGTCTAAACATGCCAACAAATGCATTAAATGTAAATGCCCTAAAATATAAACCAAAAGACAGATGGTTAGAAAGATACTTTTTTTAAAAAAAACACAAACTGCTTACAAAAAACTCATTTCAGATATAACAATATAAGATTAAAGATAAAAAGTGGAAAAAATCATGTAAACACATAATCAAATGAAAGCTGGAGCAGCTATATTAATATCAGAGAAAACATCAGAGCAAAGAAAATTACCATAAAGAGAAAACACTACTTAGTGATAACAGGTTCTATTCTCTGCCCCCCCAATCTTAAATGTGTATGCATCTAAAAAGAAAAAGGCAAATATGGAAGAAAAAAAAACCTGGAGGAACTGAAATGAGAAATAAACAAATTCAGAATTATAGAGACCCCAACACAAGTTTCTCAGTCATACAATTAATAGACAGATAATTAAAAAAGATATAGAAGAACTAGACAGCCCCAACAACCTACTAGATCTTATTGACATCTATAGAACACTTCACTCAACAACAGAATATACTGCATTATCAAGTGCACATGGAACATTCCCCAAGAAATATCATATGTCATATCATAAAGAAATCTTTAAAAATTTAAAATAATTGAATCATAGAAAGGCTCTCCAACCATAATGAAATTAAACTAGAACTGAGTAACAGAAAAATAACAAAGAAAATCTCCAAACACTTGGATACTTATAAATTATCCATAGATCAAAGAGAAAATCTAAAGAAAAATTCAAAAATATTCTGAACCAAACAAAAATAAAAATTCAACATTTTACAATTTGTGAAATGCAAGTAAAAAGCAGTGCTTAGAGAAAAACTGTAGCATTGAAATACTTATATTAAAAAGAAGAAAGAACTCAAAATAATAATCTCAGCTTCCATCTTAAGAGACTAGAAAAGGAAGAATATATTAAACCCAAAGCAAGCACAAGGCAGGAAATAAAAAAGATAACATCAGAAATCAAAGAAATTGAAAACATAAAAACAACAAATAAATGGAACCAAAACAGTTTCTTTCAGAAGAACAACAAAATTGATAAATCTCTGGAAAGACTAACAAAGAAAAAAGAGAGCAAGGACACAAACTACCAATGTCAGACATGTAAGAAGAGATATCACTACAGACTCCACAGATATTAAAAGGAAAATAAGGGAATAAAATGAACAACTCTACACCCATAAATTCAGCAGCTTAGATGACACAGAGCAATTACTTAAAAAACACAAAAACCAAAATTCACCCAAGATAAAATCAATAACCTATTCAGTACTGTAAGTACTAAATAAATTTAATGCATAATTAGAAGCCTTCCTGAAAAATATCTTCAGTCAGATGATCTTATTGGAAAATTCTATCACCCATTTAAAGAAGAAATAAAACCAGGGCGCCTGGGTGGCTCAGTCGTTAAGTGTCTGCCTTCATCTCAGGTCATGATCCCAGGGTCCTGGGATCGAGCCCCATATCGGGCTCCCTGCTCCATGGGAAGCCTGCTTCTCCCTCTCCCACTCCCCCTGCTTATGTTTCCTCTCTTGCTGTGTCTCTCTCTGTCAAATAAATTAAATCTTTAAAAAAAAAAAGAAAGAAAACCAATTTTACACAATCTCTTCCAGGAAACAGAAAATAAGTGTATACTCTCTACTTATTTTGTAAAGCTAGCATTCCCCTATTACCAAAACCAAAGACAGTACAAAAACAGAAAACTGCAGATCAATATTCCTCAAGAACATAGACAAAAAGAGAGAAAGAAAAATACCATATGATTTTACTCATATGTGGAATTCAAGAAACAAAACAAATAAGCAAAAAAAAAGAAAGAGAGAACAAGAAACAGACTTAACTATAGAGAACAAACTGAGGGGAAGGGGGTGGAGGGATGGGTTAAATAGGTGATGGGGATTAAAGAGTGCACTTATCATGATGAGCACTAAGTGATGTATGGAACTGTCAAATCACTATACTGTATACCTGAAACTGATATAACAGTTCTTCTAACTGGAATTAAAATTTAAAAAATGCTTTCAAAAAGAACACAGACAAAAAGATCTTCAAGAAAATATTAAATATTGGCAAACTGAATTTAGCAACATATAAAAAGAATAGTAACTATAACCATGTAAGATCTAACTCAGAAATACAAGACTAATTTCAATACTTAAAAATAAAGCAAGGGGTGCCTGGGTGGCTCAGTTGGTTGAGCATCTGCCTTCGGCTCAGGTCATGATCCCAGGGTCCTGGGATCTGGTCCCACATCAGGCTCCCTGCTCTGAGGAGACCCTGCTTCTCCCGCTGCCTCTGCCTCTCTCTCTCTCTCTCTCTCTGTTTCTCATGAATAAAGAAAATACTTTTTTAAAAAAGCAACGTATTACACTATTTTAAGTCTAAAGAAGACCTACATCAAAAGATGCAGAAAAATCATTTCATAAAATTCAGCATGATTCGTCACTAAAAACTCTCAGCAAACTAAGAATAAAAGAAAACTTCCTCAACTTGGGTACAAGTTGAGGTACAATAAAGGGTACACACACACACACACACACACACACACACACACACACACACACACAACTATGGCTAGCATTGTACTTAATATTGGAAGACTGAAAGCTTTATTCCTAAAATAAGAAAAAAGCAAAGATTTCTACTTTCACTATTCCTATTTCATATCTTATTAGAAGTCATAACCAGTGCAATAAGGCGAGAAATATAAATTAGAGTAATCCAAGATATCAGCAAAGAAATACCTGAACTCACCTTGTCCTATAGACACACAAAATCTGTAGCTACATATAGAAAAATCTCCACCAAAAAAAAAAAAAAACAAACAAAAAACAAAACAAAAACACTGAAAACTAGCTGAATAGCTCTCTTCAAAACAAAAGATAAAAGGACAACATTGAAACAGGAAAGGCAGAGATTCAGTCTTGCTCAGTACAAGGACATAGTAGGGAGGGATCTCATGGGTCCAAGGCTTCTCCCCAAAGAGCAAGGAATTTGTGCCCCGTATCAGGCACCCTAATCCTTGGGACTTGCTCCAGAGAGACAAGGCCCTAAAAATGTTGAGCTCTGGAAATCAATGGGGCTTTACATCAAGGACACCTGGGGGGCTGTGGGGATCTGAAATACTCCTTTTGAGGGGCTCACATGCAGAGGCACTCAACCCAAGACCCATTGCAAAGACAGTAGTTTTGAGAAATGACTGGATTATATGTGAAGGAGATTCATTTGCAAATTTTAAGGCATCTGCCACAGGGGCAGAAACCAGTTGGGACGTTCTTTGGGGACTGAACTGCTGGTGAGCACCCATTTTTGCACTCTCCCCCTACCTTGCTAGCACACACAGACATGCACAGACACAGCCTTGTTAACACTGCAGGGTGCCTTGCCTCCAATACTCTTCTAGGACACTAAAGACACCAGTGTACCCCTTCCCCAGTGCTGTTTCCCAGCCTCACTAAAACCACAGGCATGCTTGCCCCCAGTCCTTTTCCTCAACCTCACTAAACCTGCAGGTGTGTCCTGCCAACAGCACTCTTCTCCAGCACTGCTAAGGCTGTGGACAGGCCCCACCCTTAACATTCTCTTGCAACCTCACTGAAGTTGGTGATGAATGTGATCCACACAGAAGACACCTCTAGACTGACTGGCTCTGGTGGCCAGAAGGGTTTGTGCTCCTGGGCCCTTCAGGACTGTAACAACTGGAAAGACAGTTCAGGGCAGGCTATCACACCCAGATTATTGCACAGACAACAAACTGAAATATAGCTCCAGTCTGCCCGTGAAAAAGGGACAGTTACTTTTCCTTGTGCTTCAACCTGAGGGATAGGCTACAGAAGTGCTCTCAGATAATGTATGCAGGGAGACACTATCTTTGTACCCTTTCTTGACCTTGCCACAGCTCACTGGGACCTCCCAGAAAGGAGATAATACATTTGTCTGAAGCCTTAATTCTGGCAAATGTTGCCCAGGGGACATCTCCAGATCTCCTGCTCTGGAGATAAGCAAGGTTTATAATTGTAGCCCCAAAGGAGTATATATGTTTACATACATTAAAAGCTGCTGACTGAGGAGCTGGCTTCCAATCAGCCTGAAATTAGGTGCTGAAAGATATCCCTCCCTTTGGAACACTGACAGGTCTTGGAACACCTTAAGAACTGGGACCTACCAAGAATAAAGTCAGGTTGGGGTGGCTGGGTGGCTCAGTCAGTTAAGCATCTGCCTTTAGCTCAGGTCATGATCCCAGGGTCCTGGGATTGAGCCCCATATCAAGCTCCCTGCTCAGTGGGGATGCTGCTTCTCCCTTTCCCTCTGCCCTTTTTACCTGCTTCTGCTGGCTTACTATCTCTCCCCCCCCCCAAATAAATAAATAAATAAATCATTTTTAAAAAGAATAAAGTCAGGTTACTTAGACAATCACAAAGGTTTGAAGGACAACAAAAAACTAGGGCAAAGTTGAACAAAGCCATTTCTTCAAGACTAGGAGTGGTAGCTGTCTTGCATAATACATAGAAACAAACACAGAAAGTTAAGCAAAATGAGGAAACAGAGGGATATGTTCCAAGCAAAAGGACAAGACAAAACCTCAGAAAAAGACCTTAGTGAAACAGAGATAAGTAATCTACCTGAAAAAGAGTTCAAAGTAATGGTCATAAAGATGCTCACCAAACCTGGGAGAAGAATGAATGAACACAGTGAAAACTTCAACAAAGAAATATAAAATATAAGAAATATGAAACAGAAGATACAGAGCTGAAGAATAAATAATTGAACTGAAAAAAAAAAAACTAGAGGGGTTCAACAGCAGATTAGATGAAGAAGAATGGTATTACATAATGATAAAGGTATCAATCCAACAAGAGGCTATGACACTTGCAAATATTTATGCACATAATAAAAGAGCACCTAAATATTTAAAGCAAATATTAACAGACATAAAGGGAGAAATTGACAGCAATACAATAATACTAGGGGACTTTAACACCCCACTTACATCAATGGATAGGCCACCCAGAAAGAAAATCAATAAGGAAACATCAACCTTAATAACACATCAGACCAGATGAATTTAATAGATATATACAGAATATGCCACCAAATAGCAGTAGAATATACATTCTTCTTAAGCGTACATGGAACATTCTCCATGGTAGACCACATGTTAGGCCACAAAACAAGTTTCAATATATTTAGGAAAACTGAAATCATATCAGGCATCTTTTACAACTATGATGGTATGAAACAAGAAATCAATTACAAGAAGAATAGTGGAAGAATCACAAATATGTGGAGATCAAACAACTGAACAACCAATGAGTCAATGAGGAAATGAAGAAATTAAAGGGAAAATAAGAAAATACCTTGAGACAAATGAAAATGGAATACAACAATCCAAAAATCTATAGGATGTAGCAAAAATGGTTCTAAGAGGTAAATTCATAGCAACACAAGCCTACCTGAAGAAACAAGAAAAATCTCAGATAATCTAACTTTACACCTAAAGAAACTAAAAAAAAAAAAAAAAAAAAAAATGAAGCCAAAAGTTGGTAAAAGAAAGGAAAATCAAAGAGGAAATAAATGAAATAGAGACTAAAAACAAACAGAAAAGATCAATGAAATTAAAACATGGTTCTTTGAAAAGATAAACAAAATTGACAGACCATTAATTAGACTTACCAAGAAAAAAAAAGAGAGGACTCAAACAAAATCAAAATGAAAGAGAAGTTACAAGTGACACCACAGAAATACAAAGTATCATGATCACTGTGAACAATTATATGCCAACAAAACAGACAATATAGAAGAAATAGATAAATTCCTAGAAACATGCAATCTTGCAACCCTGAATCATAAAAAATAGAAAAGCCAAATAGACAGATTACCAGTAAGAGATTGAAAAAAAATAATCAACAACATCCCAACAAACAAAAGTCCAGGACCAGACAGGTTCACTGTGAATTCTACCAAACATTCAAAGATTCAAAGATTTAATAACTATCCTTAAACTCTTTCCAAAACATTGAATATAAGGGAATGCTTCCAAACTCACTTTACAAGGCCAGCATTACCCTGATACCAAAGCCAGAAAAAAACACACAAAAAAAGACAGTCACAAGCCAATATACCTGACCTGATAAGTAGAGATGTAAAACTCCTCAACAAAACATTAGCAAACCAAATTCAACAATATAGTACAAGGATCATATCCCATGATCAAGTCGGATTTATTCCAGGATGCAAGGATGGTTCAACCTCCACAAATCAATCATGATACACCAAATGAAGATACAAATTATATGATGATCTCAATAGATGTAGAAAAAGTATTTGACAAAATTCAACATCCATTTACAATAAAAATACTCAGTGAAGTGAGTATAGAGGAAATGTACCTCAACTAATAAAGGCCATATATGACAAACCTACAGCTAACATCATACTTAATGGTAAAACGATAAAAATTTTCCCTCTAAGATCAGGAGCAAGAAAGGATGCCCAATCTCACCATTTTTATTCAACATAGTATTGGAAATCCTCATCATGACCACTAGGCAAGAAAAGAAACAAAAGGCACCCAAATTGGAAAGGAAAAAGTAAAACATCACTATTTGCAGATGACATAACACTGTATATAGAAAATCACAGACTCCACCAAAAAATTGTTAGAACTAATAGATGAAATCAGTAAAGTTGCAGGATACAAAATCAATATACAGAAATCTATTATGTTCCTATACACTAATAACAAACTATCAGAGAGAGAAATTAGAAAAATAATGCCATTTTCAATTGCATCAGAGGGAATTAAATACCTAGGAATAAATTTAACCAAGGCAATAAAAGACTCACACACTGAAAACTGTAAGACATTTATGAAAGACATAGAAGAAGCACAAATAAATGGAAATATATTCTGTGCTCATGGATGGGAAGAATTACTATTTTCAAAATGTCCATACTACCCAAAGCAATCTACAGATTCGATGTAATCCCTATCAAAATTCCAATAACATTCTTCACAGAATTAGAACAAATAATTCTAGAATTTATATGGAACCACAAAAGACCATGAAAAGCCAAAGCAACCTTGAAAAAAAGGAAAAGAGCTGGTGGTATCACACTTCCTAATTTCACAATATACTACAATACTATAGTAATCAAAACAGTATGATATTGGCATAACAACAGACACATAGATCAATGGAACAGAATAGAGAGCCTGGAAATAAATTCATGCTCATATAGTCAACTGATTCATGACAAAGCAGCCAAGAATACAATGGAGAAAGGACAGTCTCTTCAATAAATGATGTTAGAAAAACTGGACAACCATATGCAAAAGAATGGAAAGAGACCACTGCCTTAAATCATACACAAAAATAAACTCACATGGATTAAAGACTTGAATGTAAGCCAGCAAGAAACCTCTTTGACATTGATCTTGATGTTTTTTTGGATCTGACTCCAAAAGCAAAGGTAACAAAAGCAAAAATAAACAAGTGGAACTACATTAAACTAAAGAGCTTTTTCACAGCAAAGGAAATCATCAACAAATTGAAAAGTCAACCTACTGAATGGGAGAACATATTTGTAAATCATATATCTGATAAGGGGTTAATAACCAAAATATATAAAGAATTCAAACACCTGAAACTAATATAACACTGTATGTTAACTATCCTGGAATTAAAATACAAAAAGAAAAAGGAGGAAGGAAGGACCCAAAAAACTCAATAGCAAAAAAAAAAAAAAAAAACCCTGATTTTAAAGTGGGCAAAAGATCTAAATAAACACTTCTCCAAAGAAGACATCCAGATGGCCAACAGATGTTCAACATCACTATCAGGGAAACATAAATTAAAACCACTCTGAGATATCACCTCATACTTGTTAGAATGGCTATTATCAAAGATACAAAAGATAACAAGTATGGACGAAGATATGGAGAAAGGGTAACCCTCATACACTGTTGGTAGGAATGTAAATTAGTATATCTACTATGGAAAACATAGATCTCCTATGTGATCCAGCTATTCCCCTTACAGGTATTTCTCTGAAAAAAAATGGAAACACTAATTCAAGAAGATATCTGCATTCTTCTATTCGTTGCAGCATTCTTTACAATAGCCAATATATGGAAACAATCTAAGTGTCCATTGATGGATGAATGGATAAAGAAGATGTGGTATGTATGTACAATGGAATACTACTCAGCCATAAAAAGGAAACATTACTATTTGCAACAATATGGATAGACCTTGAAGTTACTATGCTAAGGAAATAAGTCAGACCAAGAAATATAAATACAGTATGATTTCACTTAAGTATAGAATCTAAAGAACAAAACAAAACTCATACATATGAAGAACAGATTGGTGGGGTTGGGAGGTGGGCAAAAAGGTTAAAGGGAGTCAACTATATGGTGGTGGATGGCAACTAGACTTATTGTGATCCTTACTTTGTACTGTACACAAATATCAAATTATTATGTCATATACCTAAAACTAATATAATGCCATGTACCAATTTTCCCTCAATAACAAAAAAATTAAAGCACATGGATTAGAAAGGAAGAAATAAAACTGACCTATTCAAAACCAACAAGATTTTCTATGTAGAAAACCCCAATTAATCTATAAAACAATTCCTAGAATCAAAAATTAAGTGTATTAAAGTGGGAGAATACAACGTCAACACACAAAAAATCAATAGTATTTCTATATACCAGAATGTAGAATTGAAAAACAAAATTTAAAAGGAATGTTATTTACAACAGTTCCCCCAAAAGAAATAAATATAACTTATGGGAAAGATCTGTACAAAACACTAATACAGGAAATCAAAAACCTAAATAAATAGAAGGATAAACTGTTTTCACAGATGGGGAGACTCAACATAACAGTGATGCTAATTCTCCCCAAATTGGTCTACAGATTTAAGGTAATTCTGATCAAAATCCCAGAAGGATTTTTTAAATATAGACAAGTTGTTTCTAAAATGTATATGGAAAGGAAAGGAATTAGAATAGCTAAAGCAATTTTGAAAAAGAAGTTGAAAGAATCACTCTGTCCAATTTTAAGACTTAATATAGAGCTATAGTAATCAAGACAACATGATATTAGTGAAGGGGTAGACAAGTAGATTAGTGGAACAGGGTAGAGTCTAGAAACAGAGCCACATAAATACGGCCAATTAATTTTAACATTGCAAAAGCAATTCCAAGCAGAAAATAATCTTTTCAACAAATGGTGTAAGAACAACTACACATCCAAAAACAAACAAAAAACCTTGAACTAGGCCTCACAACCCATGCAAAAGTTAACTCAAAATGGATCAGCCATTCTGGAAAAGTTTGGCTGTTTTAATAAAGTCAAATATACACTTACCATATGATCCAACAAACCTGCTCCTGGGTGTTTATCCAAGAGGAATGAAATCTTCAGACAAAAATGTAAACATGATAGTTTTTAGAATCACTATTCAAAGTCACCAAAAATTGGAAACAAACCCAAATCTCCTTCAGCAGGTGAATGGATAAGCACACTATGGTTGATCCAATGAAATACTACTCTGCGATAAAATGAGCGAACTATTGACATACACATGGATGAATCTCAAGGGCATTATTCTGAGTAAAAGAAGCCAGTTTCAAAAATCTACACACTGTCTGATTCCATTTATATGACAGTGTTGAAACTATGAAACTATCATGGTGGAGAACAGATCAGGGGTTAAGAATGCTGGGACCGGGCGCCTGGGTGCCTCAGTCGTTAAGCGTCTGCCTTCGGCTCAGGTCATGATCCCAGGTCCTGGGATCGAGCCCCGCATCGGGCTCCCTGCTCAGCGGGAAGCCTGCTTCTCCCTCTCCCACTCCCCCTGCTTGTGTTCCCTCTCTCGCTGTCTCTCTCTCTCTGTCAAATAAATTTAAAAAAATATTAAAAAAAAAAAAAAGAATGCTGGGACCATAAAGGAATAGCGTGAAGGAGCTTTCTGATGGAACTGTTGTGTATCCTGATGGGGCTAGTGACTCCATGAATCTCCACATGTGTTGAGATTCAGAGAACTGAAAAAAAAAATAAAATAAAAAAATAAATAAAATAAAATCACAACAAGAAACATGACACAAATAGGATGGGGCACCATAGCAGCCCCCAATCAGTCCCCAAGGTTCTCCATGAGAGCTTCTCAGGTAAAAAACTTATGAATAAGATAAGAAATGCACTGGAAACCAGAAGACACAGAAAGAGATTGAGAAAGCATTAAAGAGACAGATGTGGACCCTCGAGGATCTCCCCTGACTTCATATCCAAGCTTCCTCCTCCCAAGCCTAGAACACCGTTCAGCCACTTTTCCCTGAACACAGTGAGTCCTAAGAGCACTGGTCCTCAAATCTGCTTGTATACAGAGTCTGAAAAAGCTTCCTAAAGGAATTTGGCCTTGCAGCAGAAGGGCATCTGTTAGAAATGCAGAGATGCGGCTTCCGTGGGGTCTGTGATACAGCCACACAACTTAGCATCCAGTGCTCCAGAAAGTTCCCTTATCATCTGTGGGATATGTGTCTGACAATTAGCAGGACTGTTGAAATGCCAGGTGCATCAATCATGTTAGTTTGCTAGAGCTGCTGTTACAAGGTACCACCAACTGGGTGGTTTAAAACAAAGCAATGTATTCTCTCACAGCTCTGGAAACCAGAAGTCCAACATCAAGGTGCTGGCAGGGCCATACTCTCTCCAAAGCCCGTAGGGGAGGATCCTGCCTTGCCTCTGCCAGTTTGAGGTAGCCTCAGACATTCTTTGGCTTGTGGCCACGTAACTCCCGATCTCTCCATGGCTGTCTTCCCTCTGTGTCTGTGTTGTCATATGACATTCTCTTCTGTGTGTCTGAATTTCCCTCCTCTTATAAGGACACCAGTCATATTGGATTAAGGCCCACCCTAATTAGATCTCATTTTAATTTGATCACATCTGCAAGGCTTCTATTTCCACATAAGGTCACTTTCACAGGTACAAGGAATTAGAACTTCCACATACCTTTTGGGAGAATACAATTCAACCTATATCATCGGAATTTCATAGAAAATAGGAAATGCAAGATAAAACAATAGTACCGGCATTCATTTGTGTAAAGTACTAATAGCAATTGATTCTAAAGAGGCTGACTGGCATTAAGTCTCTGCTCTCCTTACCCTGAATCACCTTTTCGAATTGCTCGGAAAAACAAAGCCTCCCTTGAGTTGTATGTTTTTATATAATGCAGGCTGCACCTCTTTTTAAAGTTTTCAAGCCAGCCCTCACTGATGTAAAATTTAATGATTTTTTGCACTTGCTTCTGCTGTGTTTCGATTTCCCAAGTCTCAGCAAAATCCTTATTTAACCACTTGGCCTTTTCACAAAATTATCATGGTACTTACTGGGCCTGGGAGGGATATAAACAAATCTCTCTCCCCTTACAGCCCCTCAGACTCAGCCGCGTGTTCTAGGTGGAAGGAGCCATACTTACCGCTGTGTTCTTTTGTTTAAAGGTACTATGTCAAACTAGGCATACATGAAAACATGCAGTTTAAAATATGCACTACACAGAAACAAAAGTGACATTTCAAAACTATGGTTGGCAAGGATCCTTGGACCTTCCTCCATTGGTTTATATATTCACCTGGTAAATACTCACTGAGCACATACCGTGCTCTGCACCCTATATCATACTAGAGGTACAAAGTCAAATAGGACAAGCCATAACAATGACAAAAATGCAGCGTTTTATGTGTTTTCACGGGATTAACACAAGGTACCTCGGGATCTTGGGACTGCTCCTAACTCCTCCCGAGAGTGAAGGGTGACTGTCCTTCAACTAGTTTGATTCATTTCACCAAGTCAATGGCAAACCCGTAAGGACAAAACATTCTTCCCCTCCTTCTGTCTCCCCCGCCTGATGCAGCCCAGAATCAGACTAGCTCAGAACCTCTAGGCAACCAGAGGCACCTGACAGGTTCATTTACCAAATGGAAGTATACAGGGACACCTGGCTGGCTCAGTAAGTAGAGCGTGCAACTCTTGATCTCAGGGTCATGAGTTCGAGCCTTACATTGGGTATAGCGATCACTCTACTATAATGGACTATAATATGCCATACTTGGTGTCAGACAGGGGGATATAGGAGGAGGACCACAGGGCAGCTGCCCTCCCTGAGCGACTATCTACAAAAGACTGGCTCCTAGGAAGCCAGGGAGCTGGGCTAATGAGGAGCCCTTTGCACATAAGCTGGCTGGGAGAGCCCGCGAGGCAGCCGACAGCTGCTCATCCAGATATAGCCCTGCTGTCCTGAGAACATGTCAGCTTCTTATTCAAAAACAAGAAGTATTTTTAATTCTCTGGAACTTGTGCCCCACTTAGAATTATTACTTCAGGCCTTCATCAGGGGAGCCCAAGTGCTCCAGACGCCTGAGAGCCCAGGCAGCTTGCCAAAGGTACAAGAGGCTACTAGCAGCCAGCAGACATGGGGCAGCCAGCTCACACAGCCCCAGGTGGGCCCGACCACTTCCCAATCTCCACCAGTGGGCCCCAGTATGTGGAGAAGGCTGCCATGGCAGACCCCAAATATAAGAGTGGCTCTCTTTCTCTAAGTGGCCAGTGGCCAATGAGTCTCTGAAAAGATGTTCAAACATCTGCAAACAGGGAGATGTACATTATAACAAGGCACTGTTTATACCTACCTGGTAGGCAAGGACTTTGAAGTCTAACAATATCAACCAAGTATTGGTCAGGATGTGCAGAACAAAGTACAACTAACTTGGAGAGCCCCTTGGCAGTACCCAGGGAACCTTCCAGCAAGGATGCCCTACAGGGCAGCCCCACGCACAAGGCACAAGGAAAGCCCTAGGACATGCTCATCATAGCACTGCTTGGTACAACAGAACCTCAGAAATCCGCAGCGTCTGGCAGTAAAGGAACAGGAAGGTAAACGAGTCACATCCAAAGGAATCTGATCAGCAGTTCAAATGGAACAAATCTCCATACATTCGGGTTTGTTAGATCCCCAAAACATATTGCTGAGTGATAAAACAAAGCAAGTTAGAGTATATTACGTAGAATATGATACCACAGTCTATCATTTGAAACAGAAAACACTGCTATATCTTATTAATGAAGATGTAGTTAAAATGTAGAAAAAAATAAGTGCCAAATTAGATGTCAGGTTTAGGACAACATTGCATTTGAGCAAGGAAATAGAGGAGGGTTCAATTGGAGATTACTTTTTATTTAAAAAATTGGAAGTAAACACATCATATCATAATGGTGAGTTTTATCAACCCTGGGAGGTGAGTGAGAGAAGTAGCCATGTGTCAGGCACTGATCTGTGCTTTACATACGTTTCAACATTTAACCCTCACTATACCTCTGTGATGGAAGTGTGTAGTCACCCCCATTTCACAATGGGGCAACTGAGGCACTGAGAGGCTAAGCAATTTTCCCAAACTTACACATCGGGATTTAAACTCAGACCATCTGGCCCAAAATCTGTGCTCTTAACCACTCTGGAATCCTGATTCTGTGGAATGGACATGGAGGTATATTGCCATTCTCCCTGAAGTTTACATATGTTTGAAAAATTTCCTAATTATCAAAGAAGAGCTAGAAGTGCTACAAGAAAGAGTTTCCCAAAGCCCCTCAGTGATGGTTAATTTTATGTGTCAACTTGGCTGGATCACAGTGGCCCGATATTTGTCAAATGTGATTCTGGATGTTTCTACGAGGATGATTTTGGATGATATTTACATTTAAATCAGTGGACTTTGGGTAAAGCAGATTGCCTTCCATAATTTGAATGGGCTTCATCCAATC
The DNA here is from genome assembly GCF_037043125.1 of Eumetopias jubatus. Lineage (NCBI taxonomy): Eukaryota > Metazoa > Chordata > Mammalia > Carnivora > Otariidae > Eumetopias > Eumetopias jubatus. The sequence continues at coordinate 44,253,218 of NW_028274823.1, read as the reverse complement.
AGTTAAAGGCCTGAATAGAACAAAAGGCTGGCTTCCCCCAAGCAAGAGGAAATTCTCCAGCAGATGGCCTTCAGATGTGATCTGCAACATCAGCTCTTCCTGGGGCTCCAGCATGCAGGCCCACCCTGCAGATTTTAGATTTGCCAGCTTCTATAACTGCGTGAGCCTGTTCTTTAAATCTCTCTCACTCTCTCCAGATAGTTAGATATATACACTGCATATGTATACACGCACACATGTATGTGCACATCCTATTGGTGTTTTTTCTGTGGGAACCCTAACTAATACACCCTCCCTCCAGCCCCTGCCTAGCAGAATGTAGTACAGCTGTCAAAGGACAGATGGAAAGAGGTCTGGCTGGGTTGTTCCTACTCCTTCCTGTCTGGAGTCTTGACAGAAATAATCCTAGAGAAGCTATTAATTATCAGAACATCACACTCCAAGGTAGCTATTGCTAATCACATCTTATAAGGAGAAAAACTGAGGCTCAGAGGAGCTAAATAGCATGCCAAGTTCTCCCACCAGGCAAGGACAAAGCACATTTCCCTAAAGCATACAGCAAGGGCTATCTGTGGGTACACCTTGATTCTGCCAATGATCAAACCCAAATAAGGCAAATGCCAGGAATCCTAAGAGTTGACCAGTTTGGGTACTATGGCCACTGATGTGAATATGCTTCTCACTGCAGAAGACCTTATGTTTGGCCCACAGCTCCAGCCAACCAACCACAGTGGCTCTGCCCGGTGTTCCCTGGACACCTTCCTCCCCCCAGGACATACATTTCTGTATGTTTTCCAGTGGCCAGCTCTACTCAGTAAGTACTTGTTAAATGGATAAGTACTTGTTAAATAAGGCAAAACTTATAGATCCCCTCCTCCCCCAGATGGGGCTTACCTTAAGACAGTGAGAAGAGAAACCAAGGACAAGGGTGAATGTTATTGGGAAGTGTACTGGTTAATCAGGTAGATTAGATAGCAGGTGGAAAAGAGTGTGATTTGATTGAAATATCTAATAACAAAGTACAAGGTACCTAGACTACAAGAAAATAGCAAAAAGAGAGTGAAAGAAAACATCTATAGAAACCATTATTAAATTAACTGCCAAGTTCAGATAAGGGACCTCATGGTGTGGTCAAAATCCTGATGGGGGACACGGCGATAGCTCCAATACACACACCCAGAATCCTCAGTGTCAGACAACCACTGTCACCTAGTAATCTTGAATAACTGAGCAGACACTGAATTAAGACAATATACAGGAATGATAATTATGGGGCCTAGCTCCTGTGAGGACTATGGAGGAACAGATGAGGACTTCTCATAGCAGCAGGCAAGAGAAATATTGCAGTACAAGGTCCTGTCTGATCTCTGAAAACCTTAAATAAATGAAGATACATACCATACTCATGGATAGAAATATATACTATAATGTAGATGTAAATTCCTCCCAAATTTATCTGTATATTTAGATCAATTCTAGTCAAGATTCCAACAGTATTTTCAGGGACCCCAACAAGCTGATTCTAAAATTTACACGGAAGACTAAAGAACAATGAAGAGCCAATACCCTTCTGAGAAAGAAGACTGATGAGGAGAGGCTTGTTTTACTAGATCTCAAGAATTATTATGAAGTCATAGGGATTAAGATGCTGTGGGACTAGGGCAGTAATAGTTAAATTAACCAACAGAATAGAATACAAAGCCCTGAAACAGATGCTAAAGTTATATGAAAATTGTCTAAATGACGGAAGTGGCAGGTCATGGAACACAGTCAATGAATGGAGCCAGAAAATATGGTTGTCCACTTGGGGAAAAAGTAAACTTCAATTCCTAACTCACTCCAAACATACAAATTAACTGTAGTTGGATTAAGAACTTAAATGATAAAGTCAACTTTAATCATTTTATATAGCTAAATATCTTTCTGATTTGGGGATGAAAAAAAGACACACACACAAAGACAAAAGGAAAAAAAAAAAACATAAAGTAAACGGTTGATAAATGTTGACTATATCCAAACTGAGAATTCCTTTATCAATGAAAACTTTCAAGACAATAAAAAGGCAAATAGGAAAATAATATTTGTAACATCATCACTGACAATGGACTAATATCAGTAATATATAAAGAACTACAAATCAATAAAGATCTTCAAACCAATAGAAAAAGGATCAAGGAAATAAACAGTCAGTTCACAGAAAAGTAAACACCTGCGAAAAATAAAGCTGTAAGATCTTTACTCTCCTTGGTGATCTTTATTATGCTAATAAAGACCATAATAAAAAAAACCACTTTACATACATTATGTCCACACAGATTAAGAAGGCTCCATGTGTTGCAGAGTATGTGGAACAAGAGTATCTCCTATTCATCACTGGTAGGAGGATAAATTGATACAGTCAGTTTAGAAAATAATTTGTAATTTTCTTGTAAAATTAAACATTCAGTCGCCGACAGTCCAACAATGCCACTCCAAGAGAAACTTGGGCATGTATAGCAGGAAACATGCACAAGAATGTTCATAGCAGCACAGTTCATAATAGCAAAATCTTGGCATCATGCCTAATGCCCATCAACAGGAGAATGGATTAAAAAGGAGACACCATTCACAATAGCGTCCCATTGTAATGTATAGTACTAGAATGTTACGTAATGAACCCTGACTACACACTGTAATAATGAGAGTGTGTCATAGACCAGAGATTATGATTAATCCAATTCTGAGGCCCAAAATACAAATGAAAAGAAGTAGAAAAAATTTTTTGAAAGGACACCTATCTTTCCGTGGTCAGACAAATGCTGTGATCTCATCCTTGCAAGGGACATAAATGTTTATTCCAGGAGAATTTTTTAACAGCATGTCCCTTCTGACATTCCTCAAACCAATACTATAAGTGAAATTTCTATGCCAGCATCCCAGAGTGAGATAAATTGGGATTTAAATGGCAGAGGATGGGGGGCTTAGCTGCAGGCATTTTTATTTATACGTGCATTCAGGCAGAGCGAAGAGAGAATGCTACAACCCTGATTGTAAAAGTGAACAGGAACATCAAGCTACAGAATTTGGGAAGGAAATGTCTTCTAATCAGTCTGTCTGATGGAACCGATTGCCTGAGATAAAGCCAGGCCACGCTCTTGAAGATGGATAATCGGGACTTTATTGGACAAATGAAACAGCAGTGATAGAAGAGGTAACCTGGTTGCCAAGAGAGAAGGTAAATAGAGCTGGAAGAATGGTAAAAAGCTGTTGTTAGATTGAGTCTTGCAAGCTCTGTTTATGCTCCTCCTCTGCAAAGGCTTTCTCACTTTCCTAAAGAACTTCAGAGAACCAGGGACATGGACACATTACCTAATCCAACCTCAGCTGAGGTCTGTAAACTGCCTAAATTATCTGTATCAGACACCACAATGGACAAAAAAGGGGACACACCCAAAAAGCTGGATCACAATCATTAGCAGATAAATGAGCAGGGACCATGTCTCAATGGTCTCCAATGGCTGTCACAAAAAAGCTACCTCTTTCCACTTCCTTCCCTCCAGACAGTTATTTCAAACCAACAATTACCTCATCCAGTTTTGACCAGGCACAGAATAGGATCCAGAACAAAAAGATCCTCACTACTGTCAAACATCCACTTAAAGACAAATTCAGTTCACTTCTTGGCTCAAACTCTTTCTCCTCCAGGAAGCCATCCCTGATTGTCCCTTAAACTTTGAAGGGCCTCTTACCCAACTGACAACCATATCAGTACTGTGCAGATTCTGGCACTTAGACAATGAGCAATCACTAAAATGATATCATGATACTATTAATTCATTAGACAAACACCATTAAATATTACCATGTGCCAGACGGTGTGCTGAGAACTGGGAACAGAGCAGTAAATGAACATAAACAGGACGCCTGCTGTCTGGGAGCCACTTGGTAGCAAGGGAAAAAAGCCCTTCATCAGATAGTCATAATACTGTCACGATTACAAATTGAACTAAGGGCAATGAAGGGCAGGCAGGGCGCTGAGGAATCAGATCATGTTGGCAGCTGTGGGAGTAAGGTCAGGAAGTAATGTCTAAATTGTTTTTCAAAGATGAAAAAGAAGTAATCTGTTGAAGGAGTGTGTGTGTGTGCGTGCACATGCACGTGTACATGTATGTGTGTTTGAGTGGAGGAGCAAATAAGGCAGGGGAAAGAAGTGCACAATTAGGGGGTTAGATGGACTACAGAGGCCACGTTCAAGATTCCCATGTGTCCGTTGAGAGATGAGTAGATAAAGAAGATGTGTGGTACACACACACACACACACACACACACACACACACACACACACACATTCAGTGGACTATTACTCAGCCATAAAAAAGAACGGAATCTCGCCATTTGCAACAACATGGATGGATCTAGAGGGTATAATGCTAAATGAAAAAAGTCAGTCAGTGACAAATACCATATGATTTCACTCCTATGTGGAATTTAAGAAACAAAACAAGCAAATGAACAAACAAACAAACAAAAAATCCAGACTCTTAAGAATAGAGAACAAACTGGTGTTTTCCAGAGGGGAGAAGCAGTGTGGGGGATGGGTGAAACAGACGAAGGGTTTTAAGAGGACCCCGACTGCGATGAGCACTGGGAAATGTATAGAATATTTGAATCAGTACTATATACCTCAAACTAATATAACATTGTATGTTAACTATACTTGAATGAAAAAAAAAAGATTCTGGTCTTTACCCGAACCCAATGGAAATCTTAAAAGGAACTTGGGGTAGGAGAGAGTAGATGCAGGAAATGACTTTTTCATTTTGCCTTTTGGAAAAAAAATCACTCTGAATAAAAATTAGAGGTGGTCACAGTGAGTATGTGAGAATAAGTTAATAGTCTATTGCAATAAGAAATAATGGATGATATCTGGGACTAATATTCTGGCCCCATTGGAGGCTACAGTAATGAAAATCTTACTAGGATTCAGGAATGAGAAACAGAAAATGAATACTTCACAGTGATAAAATAACTCATTAATTATCACCTGTGATCATTTGAAATAAAATGTCTGCAGATTGGGAACTCCATGAGGTGAGGGATTTTTCTCAGTTATTTTTTATCCTTTGCTGTATCCTAACACATAGAATAATACCTAATAAACAATAGATACTTGTTAAATATTTATTCAACGGATGGAAGGAAGAAGGATGAATTGCAGATAATAAGGCTTTGGGGAACTAAGGCTCCACTCCCCAAAAGCAATATGAAAAGCTTGAAGAGACAGATGCCAATGGAGTGAGCTATAGTGGCCGTCTCTAACTGTACTATATAAATGGAAGACCGAGAAAGAAAAACACAGATCTCTGAATTTTAGGCCCTGTAGGTGCTGAATTATAGCATAGTTGCATTCACAACCTCACCAAGTCTCTTAGGGTGAAGTTGGGGCATTGACTGGGAACCAGGAGGGAGCTGAGGATTAAAATGGATATTAAAGGGAGAGTGTAAGATGGCTCAGAGTGGCCTCACTACCCCCAACCCTGTCGTCCCCAGCATGGGCTGAAGCGGCCTCTTCTCCTGTCCTTGCTGGTACAGCCCTTCTTTGTTTGAAGACTCAAAACTCCCTTGATTGCAGCTTCTACTTTGAAACAAGAAACTCATTTTCATCGTACCCTCTCACACCACTCCAAACTCTCTCTCTCTCTCTCTCTCTCTCTCTCTCTCTCTCTCACACACACACACACACACACACACATGCATGCATGCACACACACTTCGTTGTCTCTAAATCTGTAATGAGAATATTATCCCAGCATCTATCTCCTGGAGGACCAATTACAAAGTTAAGCCTGGGAGCAGAAGGCTTATTCATACAAAAAAATATAGCAGGACTTGGCTAATTTACACCAGGAATATACGTATAGGAATGGGCCCTGAGAGGCTAGACCAAAAAGAGGGGAATATAATCTTAGACCAGACAGAAATCACTAACAGGGAGGCTTGCCACACTTCTAAATTCAGTGTCCTAGCTCAAGCAGCTGGGAGTGGTTCTCATCATTGGCTCAGCCATTTAATGGAAATCTAAACTCAACAGTGATCTACTCTAAATGAACTTGGGATGCCGGAACTTCTTTGACATAATGTAGATGAAGTAGTCCACAGACCACAGAATACTGAGATCAATTTAACATGTGCTATCTCCCCCTACTCACCCTTAACCATACTCCCAAACACCACTCCCTCCCCCAAGTGCTGATATGTACAAAGGTGGGAGAAGCACCAGCATTTTGGGAAAACATTCAGTGCCTGGTCTCTACAGGCTATAAAGTACTGGTTCAACAACAGTAGAAGTTGTGGGCCCCTGATTTCAACAGGGAGCAGAGGCCAAGTGCAAGCACCTAAAGACCCAGAGTCAAGAGAGCTGGGTAATTGGAAGAAGCAGCAGGATCAGAGGGGTCAGCACAATGTTCTTACCCACAGGGATGGCTGATGGTGATTAATTGACCCTGACGTCTGGAAAATAAAAGTAAACAGGAGGCCCACTAAGTTCTTACTTAATGCGTATAACTGAGAGAAAAAAGAGGCCTTGTTGAAGCCATAAAAATGAAAACATAGACTGTTTTCATCCAATCTCCAAACCCTGAGGCCCCTGAATAACCCTGAACCCTTTAAATAAAAGAAGCCCTAAACCCTCCCTCGAGCATCACAATTAAATACTATGAATATTCTTAGCCTTTCTCAAAGGGACGTGAAACTGCTTATGAAGATCACTTTGCACCTGCAGACAGGAAATATCATGACCCACTGGGTATTACTGAATGCTAGATCTTGGCTCATCCTAATTCCTAGAAACCTGGCACATCACTGGGGCATCTGTCAGACTGGGGGCTAATGGAGGTCAAATGAAAAATCGAGTTTTGACCCAAGTTACCCTCAAAGAACATCCAAGGAACCCTAGACCTACTCAATGGTTGTTTCCTGATTTCCAGAGTGAAGGTTTGAAAAAGACATCTTCAGCAATCTGATGAACTTCCTAATTGACTCCCTGGAAATTGACTAAGGGCTAATAAGGCAGAAAGGGCAAAGTGGAAGCCATTTCCCTCTCCCTGCCAAAATTAGAAAACAAAAGCACTACTACATCCCTAGGGAAATCAGAGAACTTAGCCTCATTATTAAATATTTGAAAGGTGCAAAGCAGAGGATCCCAATCACATCCCTATATAATTTTCTAGGTTGGCAGATTCAAAAGATAATGAGGCCTCTGCAGTAACAGTGGATTATCATGAACTTAATCAAGTGGTAACTCCCAATTTGTATCTGTTGTTCCTGATATGGCCTCCTTATCAATACAGACCCTAGTCTGGTCTGCAACTGGTACACAGTTATTGATCTGTCGGTATATTTTTCCTCTATCCCAACAAACAAAAACTGCTACAAGCAGTTAGCTTTCTCCAGGCAGATATAACAATAAAACTTCACTGTCCTACCTGAGGGCCAAATCAACTTTCTGGCTTTAAACCACACAGTCCACACGAATTTGACTCCGACCATCAAACAGGACATCATGCTAGTCCAAGACATGAGTGACATCATGCTGACAGGATGTAGAGAGCATATATTAGCAGGTACCAAGTGTGTCTACAAATAAATATATAGATGTGTGTATATATAAATCTGGCAGAAAATAACTTCTATGAAACTCTAGGAACTTGAAAACTTGGTCAGGGTTTTTGGAGTCCCAGTACTCTGGGGTCTTTCAGGATATGCTCTACAAAATAAAGGACAAGATGCTGCTCCTTGTAGCCCATGTTATTAATAAAGAGGCACAACAGTAGGTGGGTCTCTTTGGATTTTGGAGGCAATAGATACTATATTTAGGTATGCTGCTCCCATCCACTCACTGGAGGAGTTGAAATTCTGATAACTTTGAGTGGGGCCCCCCAAAGAAGAGTAGGCTCTCTGCCTTGTCCCTGCTGCAGTGCAAATAGCTCTGATACTCAGCTCTCCTAGCTCAGGATTCAAAGTGGCTCCAGTAACTCAGGATGCTGTATGAACCCACACAAGTCAAGCATGCCTCCAGATCCGTCCACATCCCCAAATCAAGATCTTCTGATTTGTTGTCCTCTCTGTTCAGAATACCCTTTCCCAGTTATTCAGGTACCTGACTTCTCCATCCTTCATGTCTTTGCTCAAGTTCCAACTTCCTAGTAATCCCTTCCCTTCCCACCCTATTTAAAACTGAATCTCTCTTAACGGTTTACATCGCCTTTTCCTTTATTTTTCCCATAGAACTTATTATCACATAACATACTATATCCTTATTTATTGTATTTATTGCCCATCTCCCCAAAGTTTCACCTCAGCAGGAATTCTCATGTTTTGTTCACTGTCCCAAGCCTCTAAAACCGAGCCAGTCACATAGCAGGTGCTCAAAAATAGTTGCAGAATAAATGTTTGTGGGTATCGGGCAGCCAGATGGGTATAATGTAGTGACCATTTGGCTTTGTTTTGGCTGCCCAGCGTCCTTTGGGGGAAATTCAACCACAGCTTTAGTCTTTCTGGAAGAAAAGATCATTCCTCAAAGGATGCTGAATGGGGCTAGATATTTTCTTTCCCAACATCCTGGCCACTACAGTAAAAAGGGGAAATGGGATAATCTTGCCCAACTCTTTTTTTTTTTTTTAAAGATTTTATTTATTTATTCGACAGAGAGAGTGAGAGAGTACAAAAAGGGAGGAGTAGTAGAGGGAGAGAGAGAAGCAGGCTTCCTGCCGAGCAGGGAGCCCGACGCGGGGCCCGATCCCAAGACCCTGAGATTATGACCCGAGCCGAAGGCAGACGCTCAACCATCTGAGCCACCCAGGCGCCCCTTGCCCAACTCTTTAACTCTGAGGAAATTACACAAAGAAGTCTAAGATGCTCTGATGAGGGACAATATCAATCTTGAGTCCGGCACTGGCTCATTCATTCACTCAACAACCCTTCACTGAATGCTACTACCTGGCCGTATTCTGCTGGGCCCGGAGCTAGAAAGGGTCCAAAACCCCAAGAAGAGGTCATGCACACACAGCCATGGAGATAAAAGGGTACAGAAAAAAAGCTGGACTTGCTGACAGGTATTTCTGGGTACAAATTCTACCCCCACACTTACTTGCTACAGTGAGAAATTAAGCAAATGTCCAAACCTCTCTGAGGCCCAGTTTCCTCATTTATCCATGAGGACAACTAAACCTAAAAGTCCTGGCATGTGGATAAGTATCAAGAGACATCTATCACCTTTCCTTGTTCTCCTGCACCTTCCTCTGCATCTCTCATTAAGACGAATCCGTGGCTGGGCATACAGCAAGTGCTCAAAATATGAATTGTTGATGAAGGCTGGGCTAAAGGGTCCTATATCAGATTTGGGGGAACACTGAACCCAGCCCCCACCACTGCCTCACCTTCTACTGCAATACTCTCGCTCATCAGTCCGCAGAGGCAGGACTGGGCACCAGGCCGCCCATCGCCCCAGCCGTGTTTGCAGAAGCCAGGGTTCACCAGCCACTTTCTCTGGAGCCCTTGAGCAGGCACCCCCGGGTCACTGTCTAATGTCACAGCCCATTTGGCTGCATTGGTCCTGGTGTCTCCAGGACAAGGATCGGGCATGGATGGCAAATACCCAGTCTGGAGAAACGCGCTGTCCAGCTTACAACTCAGACATGCTTCCAAGCTTAAGTCATTTGAATCAATGTAGCCAGTCTTGACAACTGAGAATGATTCGGTAGCTAAGCATGCCATGGCCAGAAAATCCTGCATGGGGATTCCAAGTGGGGAAGACAAGGAAGAGGTGGGGAGGACGCCAGTCCTCTGTGGACCTTGGAAAGTTTCCAAGAGAGAAGGAGGGAGAAGGACAGGGAGGACACTGGCACACCCCCAAGTGCGTGGCCCAGACGCTGCCCCACCTCATCGTAGACCTGCCCTACCCATGTTCCTCAAACAGACTCTTCCAAACACCTCACCTCCAGCTACAAGGTGCTTTGCTGGCCTCACGTATCTGGGAAAGGGGGACCAGTCTGGGGCAATGGGCACAACCAGGCAGGATGACCCCACTGTGTAAATTCAGGAGTGATCTGGCTCTGAGCCATCCCCCTTGGCCACAGGAACACAGACCGCTCATGAGTTCCTTTCCACCATGAGCCATAACCAAACCCGAACATTAAAACTTCTCCTTGGAACACACTAAAAAGGCCCCAGCTTGATCACAGTTCTGTGACCCCCTGTGGTGCACACAAGTGAAGGGGTGACCTGCTCTCTGGCCCCCACAACTCTGTGGGGAGAGACAAGACAGGCCTGTGTGAAGCAGTCAACAGATGTGACAAGACAGACAGCACTCCACACCAAAGTGTCTGGGGGAACTCTACCTAATGACATACGCAGCCTTCTCAGCCCTGCATGACAGCATGACCCTCTCACTCCAGCAAGTCCTGGGTTCTTTATTACGGCTCCAAGGTCAAGAGCAAACAGCTGGCTTTGCTACAGGCCATATGACTACAGGTGCCCATGTCTTCTGCTGGGCCCAGCCTCCCCTTCCAGAGCTGCGGAGGCTCTTCCTTCCAACTTCTGGGGAGCGTCCATGAACCCACCAGCTCTGCACGGATAGCCAGAATGCTGGGGTTACAGACACGCCCCCCAAGACTTGCTGCAGGGGGGCTCTGGCCTATCTCCCTGCCCTGTCAGAGGCTGCATGGCAGAAGACTGCTGTGTGTTCTGTGGTGTCCACCAGCCACAGACCGAGGGTTCTGACACCATCCACAAAATACATCCCCTCCTTCCTCATGATGCAACCAGATATTTTTCTTCATGTGGGAGATCCCAAGAGAGCATGCACATCTAGTCCACAAAGGACCTCCTCCAAAAGACCCCAAGATGTGGAGTGAGGAATCTGCAAACCCCAAATTAGGATGCACAGTCAGGCAACCTAATACCTGGACGCCCAACTGCAAGGGCCATCCAGGACACTGAGGCCCTCATCGGACACGAAGGTGCCTACGGAAGGTGGAGCCTTCTCTCTCCAGTGAGAGTGCTGGGGATGGACATGAGCTGCTTGAGCCAGAGGCCTGGAAACTCCCTGGGAGCGCACTCAGGGACATATCTGGACCAGGTTTGACTTCTGCACTGCAAAGGTGCCTGGGAACCTCAGCACACCCCCTGCCCCCCCCGCCCTGTGCTGATGATCACAAGCCCTGCCTCCCAGGTGCCCCCTCCACCCCAGCTGCCCTCTGCACAGACACCCCCTTGACAGGATGGTGCTCCCAGAGACACTGTAACAGCAAGCCCCCCAATGCTTCAGCCATGGGGCTCTCATGGGATAGTCATGGCATCCCTGTCAGAAAGGAGCCAGCAACCTTGGGCTTCTGGAGGACTCAGTGGGGTGGGGCTTCAGGACCCAGGAGGCTTCCGCTTTTTGTGCCCATGACCCCAACCCCACTCCAACCTGCTTACTCCAACTCAGCTGGGTAAGCAGGTGGCCTCTGTGCTCTGAATTTTCAGTGAGGAAAAGTAGTTCCCATGCATGGAACACCCTTGCCAGGCCCTTGTCAGACTGTCAACCTGATCCTCCCAGAAACCTCTGAGTGGAGGTTAGCATTCAGGCACAGAACAGCCATGTGACTGGCTTTGAGCCACACCCTAGTGTGGTAGCTAGCAAGTAGCACAGGACTCAAATAGAGGTGGGTCTGACTCCAAGCCAGGTCTGCAGGGGCCAAAAGAAGGCACAGGCAAATCTGCTCAGGGCCACGGGGCATCCTGGACGGGCCTCCTAGGTGGGCAGGCCAAGGGCCAGGGCGCCCGAGGGCCCTGCTGGCCCCATCCCCATGCTTACAGAGGGGGAAACGGCGGTCCCAAACACACCAGAGGCTCGGAAATGCCCAACCCAGAATAAATTAGCTCTGCTCTGTCGTACCACAGGGGGAAAAGTGACAGACCTCATACATCACCTAAAGCCAAACTCGATTTGTACCCATTTATAACAGAAACAGGTCTCAGGTGCACCATGAAGGGAGCTCATCTAGCATTCTGCACACTCCCAAGAGCTGGCAGAGGTGAGATGGCACGGATCGCTTAGGAGCAAACTTGCTCCAATGTGGCAGAGAAAATCAGATGGCTTTCGATGGCGGGGGTGGGGGGCTGGGGGCGTGGGGGGCCCTCCCACATCTGTGAAGTGCCAGACAGGAGCAAGGATGGAGCCTGGCACAGGAGAGGACCCTAAGTTGAGTCGAGCACTCCCATCCCCCGTGATTGGCAGGATGGCTCCAGGCCCCCGACAGATGGACAGACTAGCCAAAGGAGGATGAGCAGCCCACCCACTCAGCTCCAGCCTGCAGGCCCCAGGGAACTCTAACTGAACTGAGTTCAAATCCTTGCCCAGTGACCTTGTTGCCATCTCTTGACTTCTCAAGGCCTCCCTTTCCAGCCTATTAAAATGAAGACAGGTGTGTGAACGTGACTGTGTATCAGAGGAAGTAACAGGGAGGGGAAAAGAGGAGAAAGTGCTTTGTAACCCACCATCATGAACTCCATCCCTGCCATTTGCAAAATCCTAAACCACTATGTCATTTCAGCCAGGACCCCCGGCCCAGCATGCAAAGGCCGCAAGCACAGCCAGGCCTCCCTGGGGAGGTAGGAAAGCCCCTCTGGGAAGAGCATCCTCCTGCCCCCTTGTGGGTTTGGTGACGGTGGCAACTAACTCTGGGGCCTTTTGTTAAAGAGACGATGTCCAGTGAATATGCAAACAGAAAAGTGCAAAAATCTAAGACTGATGAATTTTCATAAGAGAACACACAGCAATGAGGAAATTGGATATTAGCAGCCCCCCGAGAACTCTTGAGGACCACTTTGCATGGTGTTCCCACCCATCCTGATTCTCAAGCTTGGGCCAGCCTGCCTGGGAAGAGGATCAAAGTGTCAGAAAGCAACTCTCTGATGCAAAGAGGGCATCGTGATCAAAGCTGGAGGGAGAATCTGCTGTAATCATGGGGTTTGATTTAAGGCCTTGATTTCCAACACGGAGGCCGGCCAAATTAAGAAAAGGTATTCTCTTCCTTTCTGGGCCCTTCTGGGTTTCTTGGTGAGACTCTCAGAAGAGACTGCTTGATGGGCACGCAGCTGCTGCCTGAAGCTCAGCCTGTGCTACATGATGGGTGGCCCCAGGGATGCTCTGATGAGATGCTTTGATGAGCAGGTGCCTTCCCCGATTAGCAGGGATTGATTGAGCAAATTCCTCCCCCACCCAAAAAAAACTGATGGCAGTCTGAGATGTCTGGTTTTTTTTTAATTTTTTGTTTTTCTTACTCTTCTGCTTCAAGTTTTTTTTAATAGACTTTTTTTTTTTAGAAAACTTTTAGTTTCACAGCAAAATTGAAAGGAAGGTACAGAGATCTCCCCTATATCCTTTGCCCCTCCCCACAAATCCCCCCCTGACTATCACCATCCCCCACCAGAGTGGTCCATTTGTTACAGCTGATGAGCCTACACAGACACACAGCTATCACCCAAACTCCGTAATTTACATTACAGTTGAGGTCTGCTTCAAACTATTTCTGTCTTTTTTTTTTTAAGATTTTATTTATTTATTTGACAGAGAGAGACACAGCAAGAGAGGGAACACAAGCAGGGAGAGTGGGAGAGGGAGAAGCAGACTCCCCGAGGAGCAGGGAGCCTGACACGGGGCTCGATCCCAGGACCCTGGGATCATGACCCCAGCCTAAGGCAGACACTTAATGAATGAGCCACCCAAATGCCCCACAATCTGTCTTATTCACCCTACAGCATATGCTCTAGGTGAAGCCATGGGCTTCTCAGACCAGAGGCTGAGTCAGGCCTCCGCCATTTTCTAGTTTCTATTAGCCATCTTAAAAAGATAAAAAACAATGGGTGAGATTAATTTCAATAATATATTTTCTTTAGTCCAATGTATCCAAAATATTATCATCTCCACATGCAATCAATATAAAAATTATTAATAAGATAGTTTACATTTGTACTGAATCTTCTTAAGATCTTATTTATTTGTTTGTTTGTTTATTTATTTGTTTGAGAGAGAGAGAGCTCAAGCCTGGGGAGAGGGAGACACACAGAATCTAAGCAGACTCCATGCTGAGTGCAGAGCCTGACGCCGGGCTCATTCCCACAACCCTGAGATCACGACCTGAGCCAAAACCAAGAGTCAGACGCTCAACCAACAGCACCACCCAGGTGCTCTTGTACTGAATCTTCTAAAGTGATGTGTATTTTATGCTTATAGCACATTTCAATCTAAATGCTTCATTCTCATCAGAAATACTTGATCTAATTTTAGATTTCACCGAATTTGCCCTGGAAAAGTAGAGTCACATAATCAGGTTGTTCCGAACACATTTAACAGTTTTTCTAATGTTACATTTAATATGATTTTTTTCATTTAAATTAATTAAAATTAAATATTATTAAAAACTCGGGTGCTCAGTTGCACTAGCCACATTTCAAGCACTCAGAAGCCACATGTGACTGGTGGCTCCTGTGTCAGACAGGGCAGAACTATAGGGTAAGGCCCGGGGAAGGCCACAAGTTGGCTGATGCTGGCTTCCACCCACAAGGGTCATTATTCCATGACCCCAACGTTGATTAAAGGTGTAAAAATGATGGCAGATCTGAAGTTCTTTTTTTCTCATGGTCTCTTTGAGGAACTAGTTCACGGCTATGAGTCTACTGGGGAATGAGTGGTATTACAAAGGCCCTTTTTCAAGACCAGCAAAGAGCCCGGGCCCAACACATGGCCACTTGTTGGGGAGGCCCACAGGAGATTTTAACCACCGCCTCCTGGGCAGCCCGACTCCAGCTCTCCTGGTCTCCTGTCCAACCCTGGGCGCTCAGAGCTGCCCTGGCACCTTGCACTGTCGCCTGCCCCTCTGTCCTCCAGGTCTCCCCTGCCCAGCTGAGGGATACGGACTAGAGTCCTAGCGCCCCTCCCACTATTGTCTGACTTGTTGCAAAGGTAAAATGTGTGCTCCAAAAAAGGCTGGAGAAACTAATCAAGTCAGAATGATAGCTGCCACCACAATCCACAAGAGCAGCAAAGCTGGCCTGCGGACTCCCTGTGTCGTTATGCTCTGCTATCAGCATGCAGCGGCACCACCTCAATGAGTGCTCACAACTGCACAAGCTGAACACTGTTAGGATTCCATTTTGCAGAGCAACCTTCCCCTCTGCTGCCTCTGCCCAGCCCATCTGCCCTGGCTCTGTCCCTGGGTCATTTTCCTTCTAGACCCTCTCTCTCTGAGCAACCTGTTTCACACCCACTGCTCCTACCACCCAGGCTTCCAGTCCAGACCCCCTCTTGAACACCATTTCTTTACTACCATCTGCTTACTGAAATTACATACATGCGTAGCCCATGCAAACACCGCATGCTCAAAAGGCCCAGGGCTAGGCTCACCATATCCCCCTAGACAAACACCTCCTCCCTTCTTATTCTCCACGATTTATATGATTTATACAGCCACACGGCCAAGTACCTAGGCCTCATCCCGGCCTCTGTCTTCTGTCTCATTGGTCTCCTACCAAAGTCAAGTACATTACCCCCTGCACATGACTCAGATTAGCTCCCCTTCCTGCCCCTATGCTGTATGTTTGAAGGGCCTCACCAGCGCTCATTTAGATTACAGGAAAAAAATGTGTAAACAACGACACACACACACAAAATGATCACAACCACACCTGAACGCCTAGCACACAGTGACTGAGTGCTCATTGATTGTGCTGAATTAATGCCTTCGTCGTCATTCCACCCTCTACAGCCTCTGTGAACCGAGGCCGGCCAGGATGTCTCCAGGGGTTGCAGATGGTCTAAGAGCTGTCAGGTTTCCCTGTCAAGGGCCCCCACCCTCCACCAGAGGATGGTGAGGAGGTGGGTGTCCACACTCCGACAATGCACAACCACAGACCAGTGAAGCAACGGCTTCACTGGGCAGGCTGGGATGAGTGCCCCCCTCCCCCGAGTTCCCAGATTGGTGAGCAGAGACAACACTACCTGAAGAGCATGCTGCAGAGTAATTTTCCTGCTCTGTCTGTGCCAGCCCTCTCTCACTATCCCCCAGCTGCCTGGTGAAAACAACCTGTTTAAACATCTCCGAAGTGACTGTGAGAAGCAGGATGACAAGGTAGCCAGCCCAGGGCCCCTGGGCAGCATCCCTGCGTGTGCAGAACACAGTGCACGGGCCTCTCCGTTGCTCTCATCCGTCACACGTCAAGTAAGAAAAGATCTATTTTTTTTTCCTCAGGCAGCATGCCTACAACTTCAATTGGCCCAAAATATGCTTGGCTAAATTTGCTTGTGTGATGCTCTAAATGGTACACAGTGTTCTATAAGAAGGCATGAGAAACCTCAGCACAACATGGTGGGAGCTGGGCTGCCGCAAGGTGAGTAGTTCCGAGCCAGGTGCAGGGCTCCTCCCAGCAAATGCCACCCCCCCCCCATTCTGAGACTCGCTTCTCTGGCTGGCCGTAGTCAGATGTCTTTCTGGCCACCACACTGCTTCCCAGCCCAGCGGCCTCACAGTGACCCAGCAGGGCCAGAGCGCCTCTCCTCTCCACCCCTGGAGGCCTCTATGAACACCTAGCCCAGCCTCCTCACGCATTGCCCGTCCAGGGATGCAGGAGGCTGTTGGCTCCCCCAGCACAGGGAAACAGTGGGGGTGGAGAGGTCCTCAGCCCCATCTGCCAAGCTGTAAACCAGGAAAACACCCGAACATGTCATCGGAGGCTCAGGGGTCTTGACACCAGCCTAAATCCAGAAACCAGGCCTGAGGGGTTGGCAATGTCAGTCTCCATGAGCAGAAACCTGAAACAGCACCAATGTTTTGAAATTGCTTTAAACACAGAGCATGGGACGAGAGGGGCTCCACATGCAGAAATGTGTCCCCAAGTGGCCAGCACTGTTTGGGGAGAGGCTGCCCTGATGGAAGGAGACAGCCACCGAGCAGTGGGGACTCAGGGCCGGACTCAAATCCCAGCTGCTTCAACCAGCTCTGTGGCCTGGGGACTCAGTTTCCACTCCCTGGGCTGTAACTCCTCAGCTCTCGGCCAGGAATAGCAATGGGAACACCTTTCCGAATTGGGGGTGAGTGGAAAATAAAATGCATATAGTGCATAGCCTGCCACATAGTAGGTCCTTGAAAACAGGGATTCAGGCAGTTCCCCTATGTCTGGCTGATGGCAGGGCCAGCCCTATAGGGGAGATGGTTACATCCTGCTCTGCCACTCAGCAATGGTGCCCTTGACATCACCCAGCTCCAGTGCAGAGACCAAGCAGCCTAATCATTAGAATTGGCTTCCCCCCTGGTGGACGCCTTGTGATGACAGCCACAGTCACGGGGCCCACCAGTTGGGCATCACTATACACACCAAGTTCTTTCCAAATGGTATCACTTTGTTCCCCACCACAGTCCCCACCACTGTAAAATGAAGAGGACCCAGTCTCTCTTCATTTTACAGAAAATTGACCCTCAGAGAGGGTGAGTGTTTCTCTCAAGTGTCATACACACAACCAGGAAGTGGCGGAGCTACACTGAGCCCAGAGCAGACCCTGATGTCTATGCTCTGCGCCGTGTCAGCAAGAAGAGCCCATGCTACTCAGCCAGGCTGAGCCCAGCACACACTAGGCTCCCCACTGGGAATAACCTGGTCTCAGGGCTTCAGTTAACCTGCAACAGTACCTCTGGCCCATCCACTCCCCAGCGCCCCAGGAAAATGGAATTTCAAGCCTGCAAGACTGAAAGCCAAACCCCCCTGGCCTGGGGAACCTGTCCTCTGAGGCTTCTGCCTCAGGATCTAGCCCCTCTGCACCTGGAGCAGACAGCCAACTCCTCTCCCAGGCTATGCTAATACCCAGCTCTCTGCTACAGCGGGACCATCCACCGCACTGCATCCAGGCCCATGACTGTGGTGCCAACACACCTATTAGAAGCCCATCTAAGCCCAGAGTTTTGATGACAATTAGCTCAAAATAACATATGTGCAACATCTATATTATTGCATAATTTATAGACTTTTCACACTGTTTGTGGGGGATATATGCACCACAGTACAAGCTATTCGCATATAAATGGCGGGTTATAGACATACGCTTATGTTCCATAGGTAATATCCGAAACACACGCACGCATTGCTCTTACAAGAGCTGAAATTTGCTCGCTTTCTGCCACAACTTGAAGTGCACAGATCCTTTAACAGTTTGTTAATTTTAAAATTTACAATACTGAATTGTCCATCTCTGAACACATAAGTGATTTTCAACGGCTTGAGGGGTTATGGCTGCCAAGTATCAGGGAAAAGGAGGATGACAGTTTCCAGAAGCTTCGCCTCAGAGAAGGTAGGAGTCAAGTTCACATTTGTAAAAATTACTCATGTTAATGGTTGTCAAAGAGAATGGCATTCCCCCAGTCCAGTTCATGATCAACCGCCAAGTCAATAACCTTGATGACAAAAAACCTGTCATTTATTGATGACACGCAAGTGTGCGGTTCCTGACCTCTGCCAGAGGTCAGATGCTGTGCTAGGAATACGGAGCCCAGGAGGTGTCCGTGGCAGCAAATCCAGCCCTAAAGCGGAGGTGGACACGGGCTGGGTTTAAATGCCAGCTCAGCGCGCTCTGTGACCTGAGGGAATGAAGGCCACTCACTCAGCCTCAACTTCCTGGCCTGTAAAGTGGGACCAACCCCTTGTAGACATGCCGTGAAGATTAAGAAATGGCATGTCCAACGTGTGCTGCCCTGTGTCTGGCCCACGAAGGGGCCGTGGGAGGCAGGGAACAGAGCCCCACGCAGAGTAAACCCAGGGCAGGTGATTTTTTAACTGCAGTAAAATACACATACTGAAAAATTCACCACTCTAGCCATTCTAAAGCGTACAATTTCATGGCATTTAGTACATTCACAGTGCTGTGCAACCATCCCTTGTATCTAGTTCCAGAACATTTGTATCCTCCCAAAAAGACACCCTGAGCCCATGAGCTGTCACACTCTATTTCTCCTTCCCCCCGGCGCTGACAACCACCAAACTGCTTTCTCTCTATGGAGCTGTCTGTTCTGGCCACTTCATATAAATGGAATCATATGATAAATCGTATCTGCTCTTTTACGTCTGGCTTCTTCCACGGAGCATTTGAAATGTTTTCAAGTTTCATCCAAGTTGTACTACGATCAGCACTCCTTCTTTTTTATGGCTGACTGATATTCCATTGTCTAGATAGACCATGCTCTATTTATCCATTCAGCCGCTGATGGACATCTGGGTCGTTTCCACTTCAGGGCTATTATGACTAGTGTTGCTATGAAACCATATCTGGTTTTAATGATGGGACCAATATTGCTTCAATTTCAAGGTGCTGTGTCCATTAACTCACATCATCCTATCACCCTTATGGGGTCTGGAGCTGCTTCTCCCAATGTCCCCATGAGCCCAAGACCTCTTCAGGCGAAGTCAGCCGGTGATGGCTTCCCTATTCGTACACGGTCTTTATTCGCCTCCACATCAGCCACCACTTTGTGCTTCCTAATTGATTTACTGACATAAACTCCACCCTCGTATCATGATAACAGTCATTACAGAAACGGCTCATCGTGAACTTGTAACTATCATCCTCGTGAATTTCTTGTTGGCTGCATACAGATGGGGGAAAGAGAAGGAACACAGGGTGAGCACAAGTTGGTACCAGGTGCCGTGCTGGCGCCTTTCTCTGACTTGATCCTCATAACCACCCTCTGAGGTAGAAGTTACCACCCCTGGCACATGAATGAGAAAATTCAGACTCAGAGATGAAGTTACTTGTCTCATATTACACAGCTAAGGAGAGGCTGGGCGAGCATTCAGCCCCCAGGTGCGTTTGGCTCCAAAGCTGCCCCCAAAACACAAGGCAGTGCTTCCTGGATGGAAAAATTATTAACAACAGGCCATCTTAGCCTGCTCCTCTGATTGCGTCTGTTCGCTTTTTGCCCCATCAAACTGAGCACCACTGCATCTGTGAATAGACAAAGCTCCTGTCCCTCTATGCTGGGCTTGGGAGCAATTCTACTCCCTTCATTCTGGGAAAGGAATGCAATTTTATACACTCAGCAAGGTTATGGAATTGGGACCCTGGGCCAAAAGATAAGAGGCGCTCAGGTCTCTGGAGCATCCTGAGTAACTGTCTGACTTCAGGTGAGCCAGTCCACCAAACCAGGCTTCATCTTCCTGCCACCAAAACGGGCATCTGTTGTCTGCTCCGTAATGTCCCAGGAATGGTGACAACTGTCTTTAGGTATTGGCATCTTTAGCTATTTGTGTGCAAAAGCACATGGAAGACGTGAGCTTGAATCCAGAGAAGGGGAGCATGTGATGTTTACTTACCAGAGACAAGGTGATCAGAACAGCCAGGGCTCCCCTTAGGACCACCCTTCAGCCAACATCCAGGGCCCTGGGGCATCCATTATCTCTGAAAGGCCATCTGATAGAAGGAATTCAGGGGCCACAGGAAAGGGGGTGCTATCCATCTCAAATGACAGCCTTGTAACATTTGCATCGTCATGAGTAAAATACCCATACTTTTTAGAAAATGTCCCAGGCTTTCTACTAGGAGACTTCCAAATTGAGATATCCAAAGGTCAAGATGTCTCCATGAATTCTCGCGGGTGAAAGGCAGGAAAGCCGGCTGCTTTAGACTCTCACCTTCAGTTCTTAAAATAGCCCTTCTGCTACCAGTCCCCAGACCTCTTCTCTTCTCGACTTCACTCCCTCCCCCAAGGTCAGCCTCACCTAGCATCCTGGTACACATCATGTCTGTGTATTAAGTGTCAGAGTTGAATCTGCTGCCCCAACCTCCCCTTCATCCCCAACACAGTACATCCACCTGCCTCCCTCAAGCCTCCGAATGGATGTCTAAGGTGTGTCTCAAATTTAGCATGTCCCAAAAAAACTCTTGGTTTTCAGGTTCCCCCAAAACCCACTCCTATGCAGTCCTTCTCACCCCAGGAATGGCCACACCATTCTTCTCATTGCTAGAGCCCAAAAGCGATGCCCTCATCCTTGGCTCCTCTTTCCCTCAACACTCACATCCACACTGCTGGCAGATCTGTCAATCTGCCTTCAAAACGCAAACAGAGTCAGACCACTTTCCAGGTTTCCCATCTCTGTCTCCCCCCGCCCCCCCACCCCACTGTCCCCAGTCAAAGTCCCTAACATCTCTACCTGCATTGTTTCAGTAGCGTCCTAAGAGGCCTTCCTCCCTCTCTCTCCCACTACGTATGTTCTTCCCCAAGCACCTGCTTGAAACCCTCTAACAGCTTCCATTCTGAAGTAAAATCCAATTTCCTTACCAAGTCCATAAGGTCCTATCTGACCTGCTGCCGACATACTGCTCTGACCACAGCTCACCACCCAACTGCTTCCCGTTCCTTGAACATGACAAAGACACCCTTGCTCAGAGTCTCTGCATCTGCCATTTCCTCCGGACCTCTGCTCAAATGCCCCCACATGAGAGGGGCCTCCCCGACCCTCCTCTCTGAAATAGGACCCTCACCCCTTTCTTTTCACCTTACTCACCTTTATTTTCCTTCACTGTATGTCTCTTATATATTTATACAGTTATCTGGTTGCTACCTATCTCCCTTCACCAGAACGTAAGTGCCAGAATAAAGGTTTATTCTGGCTCGCCACCATATCTCACTGGCTGGCATGTAGTAAGTGCTCATTAAATATTTGTAGAAGGGGAGAACAAGGAAGGCAGCAGGTGAGTATTTTATACACTCGGCAAGGTTATGGAATTGGGGTCCTAGCCAAAGGTCTAGAAGCCCTAGTCTCCCATGGGCCCTGATGTACCGTGTGACTTGAAGTGAGCCAGTCTACTGAGTGGGCCCCAATCTTCCTGCCAACAAAATGAATATCTGTTGTCTGCGCTGGAATGTTTTAGAGATGATAATTATCTTCAGATACTAGTATCTTTAACAGTCATGGAAATTTAAGCCCAGAAATTCAAGCTCACCCAAATTCATCCAGATAGAAAGTAGAAAATCCAGAGTGTGAGCCCGGATCATGATGCTCTATAACCTTCGCTCTTTCTTCAACAATGAATTGCATCTCTGGGCCACACTCTTTGTAGAAATTGAAATCACTGTCCTAAGTCAAGCAGAGTTGGAGACAGATAACATTTCCAAGAAAAATGTGAAAAATAAATGTTATGGTAACAAATTGCCCATGATCTAATTATCATCATCAAACATTTATTAAGGGCCCATGAGCACATGGTGCCCTGCTTGGCAGGCTACTCGGAGGGATAGAGAAAACTAGAACAGCAGACAATGGGAGACCATTAATATGAATGATGCTTCCGCCTCTGTACTGCCCATGGGCTGCGGAAGAAAGCAGAGAGTCAAAGAAGGCTCGGAATTGGATGTAGACAAAGTGGGAATTGCACTACTTAAAAAAAAAAAAAAAAAACTAAGCCTGCATGGAAAGTTCCTGAAGCCCTTATAAGAAGACAACAGCCTTGTCCCACAGAAGCGTGGACTGGAAGACAGCCCCAGGGAGCACCCAGACTGAAAGGCATCACTGCTTCCTTCCCACCCCAGCCCCAAGCTGATGGATCACCCGAGCCCACTCAGTGAGGGGCTGGGGCTCCTGACTGGACTGGCCACCAGGCAAGCAAGGATGATAGCTCTCTCCCATTACACCCAGAGAACCAAGGGCCCACTGGGGCTCCTGCCAGGTGGAAATGGTAATTACTCCCTATCACAGCAACGTGTGGCAAATCCCCACCATCTCCGCTCCAGTATTAAGATGTGCTAACTACACGTCCTCTGAGAGAGGCATCACCCAGTATCACCTCATCCCCCCTTTCCCTGGTGTCTCCCCTACAGAAAATGCAGAATCCATTCTAGACTTGGATTCATTGGGAAAAGTTTTTCAGGAGACAGGCTTATTCAAATTTACAACTCCGGAATTACAAGTTAGCTTATAGTAAGCAAACTTACCCTTCAGAGTAATCAAACAGAAAGCCCAAGGCTCCTGCTATGTGTGCTAATATTTGATTTTTTTTAACGAGGTACTTATATGTGTGCTAACACAGCTAATGGCACTGAAGTAACAGATGTCCTTCCGAGTTGCCCAGGAAGAGGGAGGGCTTTGCTGCCGAACTGAGAGTTTTAAATTCCATGGATGTGTGTGAGTGTGAATGTGTAAAATATGGGATATACAAATATCTTTAAACAGTATCTGTATTTTTTTAAACAAATTAACCAAAGGGAGGCTTAGCACAGGACAGAGAGAGAGAGAACATCCCCCCACACCCAAGCTACTAATGGCAGGCGTTCTGCTGAGCCCCTTTTACAGACATCCCTTCACTGAATCCTCACAGAGCCCTGCTGGATAGCGTTGTCTCCATTTCAGAGGTGAGGAAAGGGAAGACTCTGAAAGCTTCCATAACTTGCCCACAGTCACTCAAATTGCAAATGGCAAAGTCACTCAAATCCATTTCTGCCTAGGTCCAAAGCAAACATTCTTTCCACAATACCACACTGCCTCCCAGGAACCAGCTGAAGCTTCACTTTCTGCTAAGAGGCCCTCCCCTGGGCTCCCACAGCATCTGGAAGGTCCCGGGTAATCACACTCGTCACGTACCATTGCAACTGTGTTTTCTCTTTGGTCTCCTTTACTGGACTGTTTCTGAGAACAAGGCCTTATCTATCTTTTCACATTTGTATCCCCAACTGTGCCTGCACAGAAGGACAGACAGACAGGTGAGTGAGAGAATGAGATGATGGATGGATGGATGGATGGATGGATGGATGGATGGATGGATGGATGCATGGATGCATGGATGCATGGATGGATGCATGGATGGACTGATGGACAGACAGGAGCATGGACAAAGAGTCAGGCAGGTAAGCAGATGCGTGGCTGGATGGCCAAAGAGATGGATGGGTGGATGGATGCATGGAATCATAGGGTTAAGTGAGTTTAGGTTCTAGCCTTCAGGGATCATGGTTATTTGCTCAGGAGACTTTTGGGGGCTGCACCACCTTGGACAAGGGCCTCTCTCCCTGGCCAGTCAAAGGGCAGTGACCATAGCCACCCTTTACCAGCCCCCTTTTATCTACTCTGTTCTAATAGGTCTGTTATCCCTCCATCAGAGCTGATGATGAGATTTTACCTAACAGCCCTGGGATGGATTTCTCTGGACAGGGAAGCTCTCTGCTATTAGATGCTATTTTTATTCATAGAGGTTTCTAATCCCCTCCTTAGTCATGCTGAATTATTTGCCTCAATGATATCCTGCAGGATTGAGTTCCAAAGGTTGATTAATTGTATGTTGCCAAAAAAGGGGTTCCCGCGTGTCTATTTTAAATTTGCAGGCTTTTAATTTCATCAAGTGTCCTCTTGACTACGAAAGCACCAAGGATGGGAGTACGCTGTGCAGGATCCAGCACCAGCCGGGGAGGCTGTAGGTTTCAGAAGAGGAGGCAGCAGCCTCGCAAGCGCAGTGAACAGTGCCCAGAGTCAAGAGCTGGCAGTGTAGAGCGGGTTTAGGAGGGGTTCCTGGGGCCCCTCTCTCAGGGCTGAACTTTTTGTGCACCCAACACTCATTTTAGTGAGCACCCATCAGCTGCCAAGCCTTGGGCTAAGGCACCAGGTATGCCAGATGAACAAAACAGACATGGTCCAGGAAAGCAGACAAAAAATGAGCATCAAGTAAATAGATAAATGTTTATAATATAACATTATATATAGCATAAATGCATAAATATTAATTAATAGATATTTATAAGCTGACCTACACTCTCCCAATGAAAACAGCAGGTGCTTTGATAGAATAAGATGGGGGTGGCCAAATACGGGGAATATCAGAAAACTGACATCATCAGACACTTGGAGCCTCAGGCCAAAGCTTTTGGAGAGCCTCCTGAAGTCTACCCCACGTGGCCCTGGGTGTGACCTCAAAAGGAAGGACTGGGGGGGCACCTTGCCAAATGTATTATAATTAGTTTGGGGAAAAAAGAGGGGAAGGGGATCAGCTTGGAACACAGGGAGGAAAGCTCGAGGCAAAAGTTGGCAGCACCCATGCAGGGGCTATCAGAGAAAGGGTACCCAGGGCCCCAGACATGAGCCACTGGGCTCTGGGGCAGACAGGTCTAGGTGAAGGTGAAGGTAGGCAACACTCCCACTGTGAGACAATGCTCCCTGGGAGGGCTCTCCATAAGGGCAGGATGTACAGGTTTGCAATCCCAGGAATTCTGGCCTGAGGTCACACGTGGGTTTCCTCGGCTGGAGGTTTCCTTGCTGGGCGTTGTCCTGGGAAAGGAGTCCCTCTAAATGTGCTGACAAAATCAGGCTTCTAAGAATCCAATCCGAAGACCTACGCCTGCATCTTGGTGAATCTTCCCCAAAATGCCACTCTCTAGAAGGTTTGAAAGCTAGTCTCTGGCACACATCCCTGTTCCCCTGGAGCCTGTCACCTCCAGCCCCAAGGAGGCCCAGCCAGAGGTACAGAGCCAGCAGAGGCCCACAGGAAATAAGCCAGTCCAGCCTCCCAGTCCCCAGTGGGCTTGGAAACCAAGGGCTTTGGACCCACCCCATGAGCCCTGCTCAGAACATTGTAAGGCAGGTGGAAGCATCCAGCAGCTGACAAACAGGGGGCCCTGCACTGCCCACTCATGGGAGAGGAACAGCCTGGGGGGGTGCAGAGTCCAGGAGGACTGCTGGCCTTACGGGGCACGGGCAGCATGAGTTGCAATACACACTCCGGACACAGGTAACCCAGACACCAGGCCCCAGGCTTCTGTAGCCTGGAGGGAACGTTCCATTCTCCCACACCCTGCCACTTCCCATTTAGTGGTTCAAACAATGTGGGATACATTGCAAGTCAAAATAAGCAACACTGCATTTTATAATTAGCCACAACTTGACAAATTAATTAGTACAACAGCACAGTGTGCTCCCTGAAGCATGGCTTACTATATTTTGCTTAGAGAATATATGTCTCAAATTACAGATGTATTATTAAAAGAACTTATGCAATCAGAGTGAATTCTAAAGGTCCCCTTTTGGTACCACTTTCTGGGACAGAACGAGGGGTTCAAGGCAGCTAGAAATATCATCAAACCCGCCATCCAGGCTTCGAACCACAACAGTGTTTGCAAAGATTTACTTTTTTTCCTGGAAAGGGAACAAGGGCTGTCAAGGCCCAAGACCTGGCCTCTGGAAGAGAGTTAATAACAATTAGTCTCTTGAGGCAATGTGAAGTGAGGAATGCTGAGTCTCGGGAGCCTAATAATCGAGGGCATCAGGCTGGGGCCAGAATCCTGACTCGGCCATATGGGAGCTGTGTGGTGTTAGGCCGTTTCTCATCCAGAAGTGGATATGGTAATAATACGTGCCTCGTCGGGTTCCTGTGGGGACTGATGTGTCCAGTGCTTAGACCAGGGCCTGGTGCACACAAAGAGGGCACACTTCCATTGGAAGACTCGGAGAGGGTCGTCTTAGCCTTATGGGCTGGTGGCCTAGAGGGGTCTTCCTAGCCTTATTCATTCAGAAACTCAAACACCAAGTTTGAGGAAACACCAAGCTCACTGAAATGGATGTGCTTACCAGAAGGCCAATAAATAGATGGCAGTGATAGTTATAACCAGTGACGGGCTGGTAAGTGTTGAATAGCCAACTCTTAGGTGGTGGGGGTGGAGGAGAGATGGAAGCCCTGAGTCGTAGGCTTTGCCAGGCTATAAATCCTCCCACCATAACCAATTCCAAGCTATCAAGGTGATGCCATTGAACACAACAGAGCTGGGGACACATATACACAATCAACTCCCACGAGCAGGTACAAGTGAGCCCAGCACACCATCAGCTAAAACTGAGCCTGGGATTGCAATCTTGTATCCACAAGACCAGCTGCCTCCTTTCTGGGAAGCAGATCCCCTAGGCTGCTCAGAGGCAGGTGAGTCATGGGACAAGTGGAGTTAGCTGACGGGCTTGCAAATGAGCCTGGAAGTCCACTGGCTTCAGGTGATGTGGCCACGGTGGGGACGGCACCACCAGTGAAGCCATGCTCCTGCAAGCCCAGGGGTCCCCCTTCCCCGCTTGCACTGTGTTTTGATAGACATAGCCAACCCTGGCCCCCGCTCTCCTTTGCCTCTGGGAGGACCAACCTCCATTTCTCAGTCCTTCCGAATGTCCCATTTTGTTCTGCCACCAAAGCCATTCCTTTCTCTCGCGCATGTCCACGCAGACCTACTTTATGTTGGCTAAAGTGGTAATTCTCAGAAGATGGTCTTATTGCCCTTATTTCCTAGTTCATGCAGTGGGGGACTCACCTCACGACAGCTGGAATTGTAACTCCAAATTCTACTCAAAGCCAATGTTATCCTCGTGGTGACAAACTAAGCAATTAACAAGTTCCATTATTTTGCTTTCTAAGTATACTGAAATCTACCCCTACACTCCATCTCTACCACGACTTCCTTCCCTTAGATCCTCATCATCTTCTGCCAGGACTACTCAATTGTCCCCAAGTTAATCACCTTTCTTTAATCTCACTTCTTCCTTCCTTCCCTCCTCTACTCAACTAGAAAGAGAATTCAAAATGGCAATCTGACCTTGTCACTCCCCATTCATAAGCTCTCTAAGGTCATTTCCCCTGTCCCCCCAACCCCTGCCCTCAACTTTGGTATTTCTGGACCCTACGCTGGACCCCATGACAATTTGCAACTCTGTCTTGGCATATGCAGTTCCTTCCACTTGAAGTTCCCTTCCCCACCCCTACTGGACCACCTGGACAATTCCTCCTCACCCTTCAAAACCCCTCTGAGTTCTTCCAGTCAATGCTAATAAATCATTATGAGAAACAGCTTACTCCCTTTCCCCATGTTTTGACCAAGAACCTAAAGAAGAAATTTCACCCCTAAACGTATTAAGGAAAAAGTTGCTGTTCTTCCTTTCACCTCTCCTAGTACCTCCTCTTAGAAAGGGGGAGGTTTAACCCGCTGGGTAACAAGGCAAGGGCTTGACGCCCATTGGCTCACTATCTCTAGTGACCAACAAGGGTGAGTAGAAGGGTGAGGACTGAGGCGCAGGCCGGTTGCCCCAGCAGTTGCCTGAGTGGAGGCTGGAGCTCCAGACAGACTGTCCCTACATGTAGGGCCAATTAACGCATTTGGGGGAAAAATAACAGAAAGTCCATTTTGACCTCAGCTCCAAAACAGGTCTTTTATTCAACAATAAAACATGTATTTTTATCCTTATCTGACTCTTCTATATGTTTCTCAATCATTCAGGATTCAAAGAAGACTCAAGTATGAATAATTAGCCCTCCAAACCCAGAACTTGAGTGGCAGGAAGAGATCTGTGTTCAGAGTAGTAATTATCTGCTAACATGTCAGTCTCGCACAGTGGACACTGAGCCCCGGGAGGGCAGAGGCTGAGTCTTTTCTTTACTGAATGGAATGCACCCAAAAGCACAGAGTGCCCATCCCATCTCAGGCAGGGCATCAACTGTTGTAGAACCTGAATGCTTAGGAAGAGCCGGGCCAACATGGTCTCTGGACCCAAGCCTCCTGCTGTGCAAGGCAGGGATGCACCCACCATGGAGGAAGCCAGATGCGGCTCCCAGTCCACTTTCTCCATGGGTCTGCCTCCCTCTGCCTCCTCTTCTGTTGGTTGGTCCCGTCTAACTCTGCCTCTCTGTCACTCGCTGCACATCTGTGATGTCAACCATGCCTAGGTCTCAGAGGCAGAGGGGTCGTCTTCCATCCACTCATCCACACAGAGACCACCCGGAATATCTCAGACCAGCAGTTTTTAGGGCAGATCTGCTGAAATCTGCTCCTGCAAATCAATCCAGGGCATCAGTAGTGGGGCAAGGCCTCGGGCCCTTGTGGGGCCTCCTATAAGGCCTGAAGTCTTGAAACACCACAGCAGCAGAGCAGAACGTCCATCTGCTTATACCAGCACCACCAACAGGGGCTCAGAGAGAAACAAGGGTCTTTGAGGTACAAGTCCATGAGCCACAACCATGTCCCATGACCCATAGGGAAGAGGCTGACCTTATTTAGAAACTTCCCCGGCCAGTGCTGTATACAAGGTGGCAACACAAAATAGGGTAGAAAGGAGTGCCTGGTGGTTTGCTTTCCCTGATGGAGCCAGCTGGAGAGTCCACCTGAGACAGCCTGGCTTTCCCAGAGAGCATGGGCTCTGCATTCACACTTCCTGGGTTCAAATCCCAGCACTCCTTCATCCTAGTCAGGTCACCTGGGCCGGTCTCTTGACCACATCAAACCTCAGTTTCCTAATCTATAAAACTTGTTCTGTCACCCAAGGTCACTGAGAGGGGTAACAGGGAGCACAAATGTAAATTTCATGGTCCAAGAGTCACGTGGCTATCCCATGGCTATCGGCTTTGCTATCTGAAGGGAATGTGGGAGCAGAGCTGTCTGCTGGAGCTCTGATGAAGTCCGACCTCTGTTTCCACCATGTTTCGGCTGGGGTGTTAATACCTCACACAGCCTGTCACTGGGAGAGAGCCTGTCAGGCCCTCCCACCTGGGCAGGTGAGCCCTCTGCCCTGGTTCCAGCCCCATCCTGGGGACCACTCCGAGGAGACCAAGCAAAGCCAACCATCTTGTCTGGTGGCAGCCCCTCTGAGCAGTCTCCACCCTGGAACAGGAACATGTCCATCAGCCCCTCAGACACTGTGGATCTATGCAATTGGGAAACTGTGTCGGTGCTGGAGGAGGCCTAGGAGGGCTTCAGTCAATCCTACAAAGAGCTATGTAAGCACAGAGGTTCACCTAGTCCTAAACCTTCCTTCCAGCCCCCCTGAGTCAGACAGGATGGCTGTCTCTATGCTTGGAGTCTTTCTTCAGCCAGAGGAGGTCAGCCTGGCCTGGCTGTCAGGCCTCTGGGCTCCCAGACACCACACTTGTGGCCCACACAGCTTCTGGCAGAAGAGTGGGAGCCTCTCTGAGAGGCACGGTCACCTCTGGGTACAGAACGGGGCCAACATGCCTGGATGAAGGGAAGAGGGAAGGACTCAACCAGGAGAGGTAAAGCTCTACCTGTGCAGAAGTCCAGGACCAAGGGTAAGCAGAGGCCCCTGGAGAGGTGGAAGTTCTGCTCAGTGGTCTGAGAAGCTTCTAGAAGCCTAGAGTTTTGAAAACAGCAGGAGATATTGCCTACACCAAAGCAGCAGGCTAACAGCAAACTCAGATTCCACAGGGTTGCCTCCAAAGAACTCCATGGGCACCAAGGGACCACTGAGGAACAGGTGGTCATTCTGCCTTTCCTGCAACATCCAAGCCGCACTCAGAGCATCTTCCCCTTCATCTCTGAGCAGCTCAGAAAGCTCAAGACGCCAGCACAGAGAAAAGACTTCCTGAGAAGCCAACACATTGTTCCTCCAACAGAGTGTGGCATCACACACCCAGCACCCACACCGACATACCTGGAACTCCAGACCAGGAAATACCCTCCCTCAGCTCCAGCCCTTTGTCCCAGGCACCCAGCAGGGCCTCTCTCAGACTGTCTCTTCTCTACACACCCTGAACCCTCCACCTTTCCAGTTCCTCAGAAGATGACAAAGAATCTGAGGACCAAAAACAAGAAACACGCTCCCTCTCCATCCTGATGATCTTCCTGACAGCCAGGGGTTGGGGCCACACAGGGAGGGTGTCAGGGAGCCCAAGGCAGGCCTTCCCTGGGACTGTGACCTGAAGGCTCTGCTGTAGGTCCCTTGCCTGCGGCCCACTATCCCCTGCCCTCATTACTGGCTGGCCGGTGCCTAGAGGCCCCAGAAAGGGTGCAGGTGGGCAGGCTGCAGGCTCTAGGTGACCTACCTCAGTTCTGCATCCAGCTGGATCTTCAATTTGAACTCTGGCAAATTCGCAGCTCAACTGAATTTAATAAAACCCCCTCCAGAAATGTACACTGCATCATAAATAACCCAACAACCAGATTTTTGACCACTCTTGCAAAAATAATTTCTTCTTACATCTTCCATTTCTGTTCCCCAAATGTCAGCCCTTATTCTGAATTTTACCTGCAAGGTGAATTATCCCATGTGATATGCACCTATGGGATTTCAGATTTCAGTGAGAATTAATGCATGACAACAGAAACGGAAAATAAAACATTTTAATATGACAATTGGAGACTTACTGAACACCCTCTACAACATGTATTCAACATTAAGAAAGTAAGTAATGTAGTCTCAGGTTATATCAGTTTCACATCTGTTTTCAATAGTCCACCAAAGAAACAGCCAGGCTCCAATACGGAAACACTGCTCAACGCAGTCAAGGTCAAGAACTGAACGATGCTTTGTTCAATCTCTACACCCAGTGCCTAACAAGTGCTGGGAACATAATAAGTGCCATATCAATGCTGAATGAAGGAGTGAAGAAATTAGTGGCATTCTGATGCATCTAGTGTTTAATTTTCAAATCCCAGGCAAACACCCATACAACCTGCCTCCTTTTGCTACTCAGCAATCCTCACGCATACCCTTGTAAACCTGCAATGGCCCGACCATTTCTGACATGCCAGTGTGAGTGATTTTAACTTTGATTATATTTTGATTGCCAGCCCTTCTGCAGAGCCAGAAGGCCTGAAACATTGCTGATCTTCAGAGGACATACGATTGGCTTAGAAAAGAAGAACTAGATGTTCGTAAAGGCAACCGTATCCCTGCATCCTACTTCTGTCTGTTGCCTATCCACTGAGAGCTATTACAGACCATCCAATTCTTCCACCATCCGACACCTCACCTCCTATCGAAGACCTTACTAAAGGGGAAAAAAAAACTACTAATCGCATCACAGAGGTGCTTTTACAGGGTCCCCCAGGAAAGTCCCAACTGCCTGAGATGTGCAGAAGTAGCATGGGGCAGGCAGGAGAGGAATGTGAGCCATTTCCAGACTTTCAGGGAGCCTCCTGGAAATCACAGATTCCTCTGCAAAAGGAGAAGTCAAAACCCTTTGTTCTTGAGTAGAACTTGGCAGTTCATTTTTGACAAGCTGTCTCATACAGGTCGGAAGTCCATTCCATTTACACTGCCAAACTGGATGCTGCAGCAAAGAGCCCCACCCCCGTGCACAACATCCTCGGGCCCTGTGTCAATGTCAGACAGAATCATGCCAATCCATCACACGTTCATCCCTCTATTTGTATTAACTCATTTAATCCACAAGCAACCCAATGTGGATAGATTCTGTCATTATCTCCGTTTTGCCATGTGGAGAAACTGAGGCACAGAGAGGCTAAGTAACTTGCCCAAGGCCACACAATAGTTCACGGCAGAGCTGGGATTCAAACCTGACTTTTCGCCCCCAGAGTCCTCACTTGCAATCACGGCAGCAGCGTGATGGGGGCAGAGGTCTGGATGAACTGGGGTAACCACATCTACATGTTCTCCAGAAGTTGCAGCAGAGCCAAATGAACTTCTAATGGGATCAAGAGATGCTCAATAGGTAAGGAGGTGGGGAAAATTATCTTGACAGGTTAGACTGGGATTTTTTGCAGGGACAGAATTGTCTACTGAGGATAGCTTTTGACATTTGTTTAGGGCAACAGATAAGCCCTATAAAGCCTGAGCGTTGACTGCCCCAAGCTTCAGAGAAGACCTGGATAATAGAGAAAAGTGTGGGGCTCCTTGGACACAACCTGGGGAGGACAAAAGACATGGAGGGAGGAAGGAGAGTACAAGATGACAGAAGAAAGGTTAGGCTGACCTCCTCAGGATGCCCCTCTCGAAAATCTTAAGGAAAGCCTACCAATCTCATGACTCATCAGTGTGATGACTGTTCACTGGTGTGAGGATTTTTCTATTTGTTGTTGGAACCAACGGAGGGCTATGGTTCTCACAGGAGAGGCATGGGGCCAGGCAGAGGCCACACATGCTGAAACCATGGCTCACAGACAAAAGAGGCCAGCGGATTATAAAGCCCTGGTGATGTGATGAGCTTTGGACTTCCACTGGCCATGGACTTTGACACCTTGGTCTCAAGACACGAAGTGGCCCATGACTGTGTTCTTGGTTACAGCCAGCATGATCACATCAGATGAGACAGTCAAGACTTTCTCTCTTCATTCTTCTTAAAGTCCATTTCCCCAAAGAGTTGGTTTGATAAAAATCATAGTTGGGATGCCTGGGTGGCTCAGTTGGTTAAGCGTCTACCTTCAGCTCAGGTCATGACCTCGGGGTCCTGGGATCAAGTCCCAGTCGGGCTCCCTGCTCAGCAGGGAGTCTGCTTCTCCTTCTCCCTCTGCTGCTCTCCCTGCTTGTGCTCTCTCTCTCTGACAAATAAATAAGACCTTTAAAAAAATCATACTTAAGAGTTAAACCCCAAACTCACCTTGATCTATCTAGATCGGTCTGTCCATGCCAGTGAAAGAGGAAAGAGGGATTATTATCCTGACAAGTGACACTAACAGAGAAGGAAATGCCATTTGCTCATCCCTGGATCATCATCCCCATAAAACTCCCAGTCATCGACCACTTAGATGCACTTATACATATGCCAAGAATCCCTGCAGTAAGGCTGCAAATGGCTAGGCCCATTTCACATGGAAGACATGGAGACTCAGCGAGGTCAAATCATTGCTGAGGCCCCATGGGTAGCAAGCAGTCAATTGGGCATACCACCCAGATCTCTCGGTCCGACAGCAAAGGCCACGTCCTGTCTCCACTCACACTTCCCTCCAGACAGGCCACCACTGGAACAGTGGTGGTCCACGTCACCACAGCTCAAGCATCGGAACAAAGGATTGCCTCAAAACTAATTAGTTGCTCATATTCAAAACCAATTAATCTTAGTTAAGCTCACTGAAGCCTCACCCTCAGTGACTGAAAATACTGAACCTGAATTTGTCATCAAAGACAACTCCCCAGCAGGAAGCCCACTTGTCTAAATAACTCAGGCTTCCGGAGCTACCTGGGCCCTGGTGAGAGAAGGCTGAACAGTAATCCACAAGCGTGGAGCGGAGCCAAGCCCTGAGTCCACGGACCCAAGCCGGGCGCACATTGTTAAAACATAAGCAGAAAATCACTTATTCTGCATGAAGTGATTAATAGTGCCAGCCACTTCCTAGACATGGCGGCAGCCCCGAGAAACGATGTGATTACTCCCAGTGAAGGGAGATGTTCGGGGACTCATTACTTCCAAGGCAGTGTGTACGATTTCATGGTTAATTAGGACTTTGGAGGGGGGAGTCCCACTACATTACCCAGCCTAAACAGAGTTCCTAACCCCTCTCCTTGCCTTTACACTGTGATGAAGTCAACTTTGGGGGGGCGGGGCGGGGAATCAAAGTGGCTCTGGGCTAATTAGACCCCAGCAATGATTGCTGGAGATGAGTTTTGCGGTAATCCTGGACTAGCCAACTCCTGGCGGCCTCTGAGCCACACTTGATGCCCTCCGTAGTACAGCAGAAGCACTGGAGACATGGTTTCCAGGGAGAAAAATGACTTTTAATCAAGGCTGGGAAATGGAATTACATGTGTAATTAGATAGAAACAGCCACAAAACCACAAGCAAGGGAGCGCACTGTAATATTGAGCTTCCATTCACAGCGGCCAGTGAGAATTTAGGCATAAACTATGCTGATGAAAGCATTTGGATTTTCGTTCTCTGGCTGACCAGAACTTCCCAGGAGGAAAATAATGGTTGCTTTGTCCTCATTGGAAACACCCCATGTGGCGACGCAGTGACTGCATTCCCTTTGTCGCTCCTGGTTTTTGCTCTCCTGGTGCCCCCCACCTCAAGTTTATTATCATCCCCAGACAAATAAACACATGTGTAGGGTTTCCTCACTTTGGAAAGCAAACTCCGAATGCCTAGTGAAGGAGATAAACTATTTTGAGGCTCCAGGACCAGAGGTCACCAGTTAAGGGCTCTAAGGGGCATTCATTTCATTTCAAGTTCATTGGCATATGAAGCAGAGCGCCATTTTTTTTTAATAGACACTGACTTCTTTGACCTCTGAAGGATCACTTGAGTGCCAGTCTTAGGCAAAAGTAGGGCAGAGAGGCAGTCATTGCCTGAGATTATAAGTCTATTAACACAATCACTTTTCTTGGAGCTTTACAAAGCCTTACAGGGGCCTCTGAGAGAAAAAGCACTAAAACCCCAGCCACTGCAATGGAATACTCTATGTCAGAGAGACCATCAGGATAGGCCAGAGCTGCTCCTCCAGGCCCAGATGCAGGGACACAACAAGACTTGGAAATAAAACCATTTCAAGGAAAGGTGGGGCTAGGTGAGTGGCCTGGGCTCCAGACCCCATGCACAGGATGCCTGTCATGGTGGAGCTTTCACCTGTTGCTAAAGGCCTCTCCCCTCCTCAGCCAGGAACCAGAGTGAATGCTTGTGCACAAAAACGCCATTTGGAATAGGACGAAGGAAAGCTGTGAATGGCCGATCCATGGCCTAAAGCCATGTTAGCTCTTTATTCATAACACATCACACTGGAGACTCGCCTTGTTCATAATGTCAAGAAATACTACAACGATGACCATGGGGGCACCACAGGGCGTGTGGAAAGTGGACCAGCTATAGAGCCCTGCAGGCCTGGGTACACATCTTTTATTCCTTCTCTGTTCTGAGACTCAGTCTCCTCTATAAGACAGAAATAGTGACTTACCTCACAGAATTAGTGTAAGAACTGAAAATAGAAATAAAGATTCCTTCTATATATGTCAAGCCTCGCTCATGCCAGTCACCTCATAGACGTTGTCTCACTCTGGTAATTCTGTGAGCTTGACATTACTATTATCTCTATTTTACAGATGGAAAGTTGATGTTCAGAGAAGTTAAGCAAAAGAAAAAAAAAAAAGAGAGACAGAGAATGAGAGAGAGAGAAATTAGGCAACTTTGTCCAGAAGCCATTACTTAGTGAATGGCAGAGCTGAGACGGAAGTTGACAACAGGTCCAGGGTATGTTGGGTATGTTGACAACAGGTCCAGGATGCATCACCACCACGTGATGCTAAGTGAGTGAGTGAATGGCAGGCCTGCAGCAGGTTCTCATGTGTCATCCAGACCTCGCTGCCCCCACACCCACCAACAGACTGATCAGATGCTCAGGATGGTGGTGGGGAGGTTATCTCTTATACATTGCATTGATCCATAACTAACTTTATCCTGTTACATCTGACCCAACATTCCAGCAACAAACATATTTTTGACCCATAGAATTTCCTTCTTAAAGACATTATTCCTGAGTAAGGAGGAGGCCCAGTGGTGAGAGGGAGCTGCTGTATGGCTCAGAAAAGCCTGGCCTGATAGTGAGGTTGGGGGACTGAACCAGGAGGCAGAAAACAAATCAAGTATTATAAACCAAGGACAGACATACTAGTGCCTGGGTAAGGTAGAGGCTGCTTCTCACCAGCAGAGAGAAAACTCAGCCATTAGGTAGCAGTGGGGACCCCACCAGAATCAGGGTGACCCCAGATGTCATGCATTCTCTGAAACACCAGGCCTGTTGTTGGGCATGGCTGCACTTCTTGGCTTTAACTACCACTGGGACCAGATTCCACCCTAGGAGTCTTACTTTTCCAAGTCCTTAAGAAGCAAAAAACTCTTCTGGAAACACATTTGGACCCTGCCTGCAGCTCCACCCTTTCCCTTCTCCTTCTCAAGCCCATCATGACCACCTCATCCCCTTACATAAGAGAGAATGTCCACAGTGGCCCTTACATGGCTGGTTTTAAAAGGTGAGAAGTTCTCTCACCATTCCCACGGAGCCTATGCATGTGTTTTAAGCACTTGCCAGAGCTAAACTTAAATGGTCTGCTTGTCCAATCCTGTCAAAATCTGGCAGGCAGTGGGGAAATGACAGGATCTACGCAGACAAAAATCCAAATGCACCCCCACAAGACTCAGCCAGCTGTGATTTTACAGATAGCACACATCCAGGGATCACTGGAAATTCAAGTCAATAAATGGATGAGGGGTGACTGTGTGACAAGTTGGGAGTGACACTTTATAAGAAATGTCTGTTTCTGATTAATTTCCTGAAGGTTTTAAAAATGAAGCATAGAATATCCCAACTGGTAAAATTGATGTGGAACATGCAATGCTCAAAAGCTTCAGTTAATAAGTGATTTAAACATTTTGAACATTTATTTCTTTAATAATGGGTGAGAAACTCTTTTAAATGTATAATGGCCGACCTCGTAGAAGAGCTCTGTGAAAAAAATGAGAAAATGCTGATCTACTTCTGGTAAGCAAAAAAGGAGAAAATTTGGTAATATATCAGGAAATCAATTGAAAAGGTCAGTAATTCTCATCTACCCACACACAAAAAAATGACTAAGTATAAAGATTCAGGAAGGAAAAAAAACCAAGGTAGACAATAACATACCTAGGAATGCACTGAACAAGAAATGCATAAATCTGTATGAACAAAACATTGAAAAAGTACGAAAGGATGCAAAAGCAGGCTTGAAGAACATGGAAAGGCATGTCATTTTCTTGAGAAGGACTCAACATCACAAAGATTTGGATTCTCCCTACATTTGTTTATGTGCTGCAAGTAATCCCGATTCAATGTCCATAGGCTGTTTTTCTGTCACTAAACAAGCTGATTTTAAAGTTCAAAAGAAGAAAAAGAACAAGAAAAGAGCTTTGAAAAAACTAAAAGAATAATAATAATGATATCAGGAGGTTCAGGGAGACCTAATTCTACCACGTATGAAAATATACACTATATTTTTTTAATACTTTTTTACTGTAATGTTAATCACCATACATTACATCATTAGTTTTTGATGTAGTGTTCCATGATTCATTGTTTGTGCATAACACCCAGTGCTCCATGCAGAATGTGCCCTCTTTAATACCCATCACCAGGCTAACCCATTCCCCCACCCCCCTCCCCTCTAGAACCCTCAGTTTGTTTTTCAGAGTCCATCGTCTCTCATGGTTCGTCTCCCCCTCCGATTTACTCCCCTTCATTCTTCCCCTCCTGCTATCTTCTTCTTTTTTTTTCTTAACATATATTGCATTATTTGTTTCAGAAGTACAGATCCGTGACTCATCAGTCTTGTACAATTCACAGCACTCACCATAGCACATACCCTCCCCAATGTCTATCACCTAGCCACCCAATCCCTCCCACCCCCCAACACTCCAGCAGCCCTCAGTTTGTTTCCTGAGATTAAAATCCTCGTATCAGTGAGGTCATATGATACATGTCTTTCTTTGATTGACTTATTTCACTCAGCATAACACCCTCCAGTTCCATCCACGTCGTTGCAAATGGCAAGATCTCATTCCTTTGGATGGCTGCATAATATTCCATTGTGTATATATACCACTTTTCTTTATCCATTCATCTGTCGATGGACATCTTGGCTCTTTCCACAGTTTGGCTATTGTGGACATTGCTGCTATAAACATCGGGGTGCACGTACCCCTTCGGATCCCTACATTTGTATCTTTGTGGTAAATACCCAGTAGTGCAATTGCTGGATCAGATGGTAGCTCTATTTTCAACTGTTTGAGGAACCTCCATACTGTTTTCCAGAGGAGTTGCACCAGCTTGCATTCCCACCAACAGTGTAGGAGGGTTCCCCTTTCTCCACATCCCCGCCAACATCTGTCATTTCCTGACTTGTTAATTTTAGCCATTCTGACGGGTGTGAGGTGGTATCTCATTGAGGTTTTGATTTGAATTTCCCTAATGCCGAGCGATGTTGAGCACTTTTTCATGTGTCTGTTGGCCATTTGGATGTCTTCTTTGGAAAAATGTCTGTTCATGTCTTCTGCCCATGTCTTGATTGGATCATTTGTTCTTTGGGTGTTGAGTTTAAGAAGTTCTTTATAGATTTTGGATATTGGCCTTTATCTGATATGTCATTTGCAAATATTTTCTCCCATTCTGTCGGTTGTCTTTTGGTTTTGTGGACTGTTTCTTTTGCTCTGCAAAAGCTTTTTATCATGATGAAATCCCAATAGTTCATTTTTGTCCTGGCTTCCCTTGCCTTTGGCGATGTTTCTAGGAAGAAGTCGCTGCGGCTGAGGTCGAAGAGGTTGCTGCCTGTGTTCTCCTTTAGGATGTTGATGGACTCCTGTCTCACGTTTAGGTCTTTCAACCATTTGGAGTCTATTTTTCTGTGTGGTGTAAGGAAATGGTCCAGTTTCATTCTTCTGCAGGTGGCTGTCCAATTTTCCCAACACCATTTGTTGAAGAGACTGTCTTTTTGCCATTGGACATTCTTTCCTGCTTAGTCAAAGATGATTTCACCATAGAGTTGAGGGTCCATTTCTGGGCTCTCTATTCTGTTCCATTGATCTATGTGTCTGTTTTGGTGCCAGTCCCATACTGTCTTGATGATGACAGCTTTGTAATAGAGCTGGAAGTCCGGAATTGTGATGCCGCCAGCTTTGCTTTTCTTTTTCAAGATTCCTCTGCCTATTCGGGGTCTCTTCTGGTTCCATACAAATTTTGGGATTATTTGTTCCATTTCTTTGAAAAAGGTGGATGGTATTTTGATGGGGATTACATTGAATGTGTAGATTGCTCTAGGTAGCACTGACATCTTCACAATGTTTGTTCTTCCAATCCATGAGCATGGAATATTTTTCCATTTCTTTGTGTCTTCTTCAATTTCTTTCATGAGCATTTTATAGTTTTCTGAGTACAGATCCTTTGCCTCTTTGGTTAAATTTATTCCTAGGTGTCTTACAGTTTTGGGTGCAATATAAATAGGATCGACTCCTTGATTTGTCTCTCTTCTGTCTTGTTGTTGGTGTATAGGAATGCCACTGATTTCTGGGCATTGATTTTATATCCTGCTACTTTACTGAATTTCTGTGTGAGTTCTAGCAATTTTGGGGTGGAGTATTTTGGGTTTTCCACATACAGTATCATATCATCTGCAAAGAGTGAGAGTTTGACTTCCTCTTTGCCAATTTGGATGCCTTTGATTTCTTTTTGTTGTCTGATTGCTGTGGCTAGGACTTCTAATACTATGTTGAATAGCAGTGGTGAGAGTGGACATCCCTGCCGCGTTCCTGACCTTAGGGGAAAAGCTCTCAGCTTTTCCCCATTGAGAATGATATTCGCTGTAGGTTTTTCATAGATGGCTTTTATAATATTGAGGGATGTGCCCTCTATCCCTATCCTCTGAAGAGTTTTGATCAAGAAAGGATGCTGTACTTTGTCAAATGCTTTTTCTGCATCTATTGAGAGGATCATATGATTCTTGTTCTTTCTTTTGTTAATGTATTGTATCACATTGATTGATTTGCAGATGTTGAACCAGCCTTGCAGCCCAGGGATAAATCCCACTTGGTCGTGGTGAATAATCCTTTTAATGTACTGTTGGATTCTATTGGCTAGTATTTTGGTGAGAATTTTTGCATCCATGTTCATCAGGGATATTGGTCTGTAATTCTCCTTTTTGAGGGGGTCTTTGTCTGGTTTTGGGATCACGGTAATGGTGGTCTCATAAAATGATTTTGGAAGTCTTCCTTCCATTTCTATTTTTTGGAACAGTTTCAGGAAAATAGGTATTAATTCTTCTTGAAATGTCTGATAGAATTCCCCTGGGAAGCCATCTGGCCCTGGGCTTTTGTTTCTTGGGAGATTTTTGATGACTGCTTCAATTTCCTTAGTGGTTATAGGTCTGTTCAGGTTTTCTATTTCTTCCTGGTTCAATTTTGGTAGTTGGTACCTCTCTAGGAATGCACCCATTTCTTCCAGGTTATCTCATTTGCTGGCATAGAGTTGCTCATAATATGTTCTTATAATTGTTTGTATTTCTTTGGTGTTGGTTGTGATCTCTCCTCTTTCATTCATGATTTTGTTGATTTGGGTCATTTCTCTTTTCCTTTTGATAAGTCTGGCCAGGGGTTTATCAATCTTCTTAATTCTTTCAAAGAACCAGCTCCTAGTTTCGTTGATCTGTTCTACTGTTCTTTTGGTTTCTAGTTCATTGATTTCTGCTCTGATCTTTATTATTTCTCTTCTTCTGCTGGGTTTAGGCTTTATTTGCTGTTCTTTCCACAGCTCCTTTAGGTGTAGGGTTAGGTTGTGTATTTGAGAACTTTCTTGTTTCTTGAGAAAGGCTTGTATTGCTATATACTTTCCTCTCAGGACGGCCTTTGCTGTATCCCAAAGATTTTGAACAGTTGTGTTTTCATTTTCATTGGTTTCCATGAATTTTTTAAATTCTTCTTTAATTTCCTGGTTGACCCATTCATTCTTTAGTAGGATGCTCTTTAGCCTCCATGTATTGGAGTTCTTGCAGACGTTTCTCTTGCAATTGAGTTCTAGTTTCAAAGCATTGTGGTCTGAAAATATGCAGGGAATAATCCCAATCTTTTGGTACCAGTTGAGACCTGATTTGTGACCTAGGATGTGATCAATTCTGGAGAATGTTCCATGGGCACTAGAGAAGAATGTGTATTCCGTTGCTTTGGGATGGAATGTTCTGAATATGTCTGTGAAGTCCATTTGGTCCAGTGTGTCATTTAAAGTCTTTATTTCCTTGTTGATCTTTTGCTTAGATGATCTGTCCATTTCAGTGAGGGGGGTGTTAAAGTCCCCCACTATTATTGTATTGTTGTCGATGTGTTTCTTTGCTTTTGTTATTAATTGCCTTATATAATTGGCTGCTCCCATGTTAGGGGCATAGATATTTACAATTGTTAGATCTTCTTGTTGGATAGACCCTCTAAGTAGGATATAGTGTCCTTCCTCATCTCTTATTACAGTCTTTGGTTTAAAATCTAATTTGTCTGATAGAAGGATTGCCACCCCAGCTTTCTTTTGGTGTCCATTAGCATGGTAAATGGTTTTCCACCCCCTCACTTTCAATCTGGGGGTGTCTTTGGGTCTAAAATGAGTCTCTTGCAGACAGCATATATGGGTCTTGTTTTTTAATCCAATCTGATAGCCTGTGTCTTTTGATTGGGGCATTTAGCCCATTTACATTCAGGGTAACTACTGAAAGGTATGAATTTAGTGCCATTGTATTGCCTGTAAGGTGACTGTTACTGTATATGGTCTGTGCTCCTTTCTGATCTATGCTGCTTTTAGGCTCTCTTTTTGCTTAGAGGACCTCTTTCAATATTTCTTGTAGGGCTGGTTTTGTGTTTGCAAATTCCTTTAGTTTTTGTTTGTCCTGGAAGCTTTTTATCTCTCCTTCTATTTTCAATGATAGCCTAGCTGGATATAGTATTCTTGGCTGCATATTTTTCTCATTTAGTGCTCTGAAGATATCATGCCAGTCCTTTCTGGCCTGACAGGTCTCTGTGGATAGGTCTGCTGCCAATCTAATGTTTCTACCATTGTAGGTTACATATCTCTTCTCCCAAGCTGCTTTCAGGATTTTCTCTTTGTCTCTGAGCCTCGTAAGTTTTAGTATTAGATGTCGGGGTGTTGACCTATTTTTATTGATTTTGAGAGGGGTTCTCTGTGCCTCCTGGATTTTGATGCCTGTTTCCTTCCCCACATTAGGGAAGTTCTCTGCTATTATTTGCTCCAATATACCTCTGCCCCTCTCTCTTTCTTCTTCTGCTGGGATCCCAATTATTCTAATGTTGTTTTGTCTTATCGTATCGCTTATCTCTCGAATTCTGCCCTCGTGATCCTGTAGTTGTTTCTCTTTCTTTTTCTCAGCCTCTTTATTTTCCATCATTTGGTCTTCTATATCGCTGATTCTTTCTTCTGCCTCATTTATCCTCGCAGTTAGTGCCCCCATTTTTGATTGCACCTCATGAATAGCCTTTTTGATTTCGACTTGGTTAGATTTTAGTTCTTTTATTTCTCCAGAAAGGGTTTCTCTAATAACTTCCACACTTTTTTCAAGCCCAGCTAGTATCTTTAAAGTCATGATTCTGAACTCTAGGTCCAACATTGTACTAATGTCCGTCTTGAGTAGGTCCCTGGCAGACGGTACTACCTCTTGTTCTTTTTGCTGAGGTGATTTTTTTCATCTTGTCATTTTGTCCAGAGGAGAACAGATGAATGAGAGAACAGAATGCTAACAGGTTAACAACGTCTCCAGCAAATATACTCTATACAAATCAGAAAAGACCTGAAACCAGGGGACAAGAAAGGGAAAGAAAGAAGAGAAAAAAAAAAAGGAAAAAGAAAAAGATAAAAACAAACAAAAACAGAACAAAACAAAACAAAAAAACAGAATATGATCAAATATGATCAGGCTAGTGCATAGATCAGTGCCACACACTAGCTTTTGGGCATATTTTGGTCTGTTAGAAGAAAGTGCCTGCTAAAATTTTAAAGGAAGAAAGACTTATATATGTACAAAATAAGGGTTGATACAATGAAGGGATGGCAGATGACTGTAAAGATGAAAATTATAAAAGATTTTATAAAAGGAATTGATAAGATAAGAAGTTGTTTTTAAAAAGAAAGAAGAAGATTTAAAAAGAAAAAGAAAAAAGAAAAAAAAGAAGAAAAAAAATGGAGAGAATGTGATCAGGCAGGAGAATAGAACAAAGCCATACACTAGTGATTTAGGGTATATTTTGATCTGTTAGAAAAAAGTGTATCTCAAAAATTTAAAGAGAGAACAACTTATATATATATGACAAAAATAAGGGTAACTACTATGAAGGGATAAAAATATGACTCTAAAAATGAAAAACAAAATATGTTTTTTTTAAAAAATGGATTGATAAGATGTTGTTTGAAAAAGGGAAAAAGAAAAATTCAAAAAGAAAACAGTTAAAAAATTAACTTTGAAAAACTAATGAATTATGTTAAAAAAGCCATGAATTCTATGTGCAGTATTCCCCTAGCGCTGGAGTTCTCCCGTTTTCCTTGATCGGTAAACTTGGTCTTGGCTTGGTGGCTGTCCGTGCTGATCTTCTGGGGGAGGGGCCTGTTGCCGTGGTTCCCAAATGTCTTTGCCGGAGGCGGAATTGCCCCGCCCTTGTGTGTCCAAGCTAAGCAAGCTGCTCAGGTTTGCTCTCAGGAGCTTTTGTTCCCTGCAAGCTCTCGGTACAGCTTCGGAGGACCAGGGTGAAAATGGTGGTCTCCCAATCTCCGCCCGGAGGAGCTGAGAACTCAGGGCCCCGCTCCTCAGTGCGACCCCAGAGAAAAGCAGTCACTCCCGTCTCCCCGGTCTCCGGCCGCACTCTGTGCTCACCCGGCCTGTGACTGAGTGTTTCTATCTCTGGCACCCAACCCCGTGTGGAGTCTCCAAACCCAGCAGATCCCTGCAGTGCGCTCCCGCGCTGCTCCTCCTGGGGGAGGAAGGGGAGTCTCCCCGGATCTGCCGCTTGTTGGGTCCCTGCTGGAGGAGCAGTGGCCCGACTGGGCCGCGGATCACAGTTTATGGCAACCCTGAGCTGAGAGCCCGCACCTCGGCTCCGTCTCTGCAGCTGGCTTTCCCGCTCTGATACCTGGGAGCTCTGCCGCACTCAGGCACCCCTGGTCTTTCTGTGACCCCGAGGGTCCTGAGACCACACTGTCCCACGAGGGTTCCACCCCCCGCTTAGCCACTGGAGCGACGTCCCTCAGCGGAGTCGACTTCTAAAAGTTCCAATTTTGTGCTCCGCGGCTCTATCACTTGCCAGAAGCGGCTGACGGAGGCCCCCTCCCCTGCCGTCTATCCTCCTGAATATCGCCTCGGATTCACTTCTCTGCACATCCTACCTTCCAGTAAGTGGTCGCTTCTCTGTTCAGAGAGTTGTTGCTACTCTCTTCTTCGATCTCCTGTTGAGTTCGTACGTGTTCAGAATGGTTTGATCCCTATTCAGCTGAATTCCTGAGACCAGACGAAATCCAGGTCTCCTACTCCTCCACCATCTTGCTCCGCCCCCCGAAAATATACACTTTAGAAAGCATCACTAAGGGGCGCCTGGGCAGCTCAGTCAGTTAAGCCTCTGCTTTCGGCTCAGGTCATGATCCCAGGGTCCTGGGATGGAGTCCC
This sequence comes from Eumetopias jubatus, assembly GCF_037043125.1. Classification (NCBI taxonomy): domain Eukaryota; kingdom Metazoa; phylum Chordata; class Mammalia; order Carnivora; family Otariidae; genus Eumetopias; species Eumetopias jubatus. Next base: position 44,208,302 of record NW_028274823.1, on the reverse strand, counting down.
ACATCCTAGCGCTCCCTGCTCAGTGGGGTGTCTGCTTCTCCCACTGCCCCTCCCCCCTACTTGTGTGCTCTCTCTCTCTCTCTGTCACACACACTCTCTCTCCCTCTCTCTCAAATAAATGAATACAATTTTTTTAAAAAAAGAAAGAAAGAAAGAAAAAGAGCATCACTAAAATAGTGTGGTACAGACATGCAGAAGACTAGAGGAAGGATCGATGAAACAGAATAGAATTTCCAGAAACAGATACTATTATACACAGGATTTTGGTATATCAGAAAGGTGCTACTGCAAATCAATGAGAAAAAGATAAAAGTTTCAGTAAATGGTATTGAGAGTACACACCAAGCCATTTTCTAAATGGATCTTAGATTTAAGTGTTTAAAATGGAACCACAGAAGTACTCCTAAGAAAAATAAAGAAAGTCCTTTCTAACTTTATACTGGGGTGTATTTTCCTAGGAACTAAAATTCAGAAGCTATAAAAGAAAAGATTGAAAATTTGACTATAGAAATCAAAAAACTTTGTCATAAAAAAAAAGCAAAGTGAAAATAACAGTGAACTGCGTGGAATACTTTCAATTCATGCCAAAGATGGGAGGGTAAAATCCCTCATATAAAGAACTTCCCAAAACCAATAGAAAAATAAGCAAAGTGTATGATTCACAGAAAATGAAATATAGACAACTGAGCACGTGAGAAGATGCTTAATCTCACTCAAAATAGAAATGCAAATCAAAACTCTGTTCTCATACTATTTTTAATCCATCAGATTGGCAAAAATCCAAAAGTTGGATAATGCATTCTGTTGGTCAAACTAAGGGAAAACAGGCCCGCTTATTCATTGCCGGTGAGAGTGAAAATTGACATAACCCCTGTGGAAGGGAATTTTAGCAGTATCTGTAAAAATTACAAATGCAAAAACCCTTTTACTCTGCAATTCCATTTTTAGGATTTTATCTGATACTTGCAAAAATACAAACTGACCTAATTACAAGATTAGTCTTTGCAGCACTGTTTTTCACAGCAAAAGATTGGATAGAACCAAGGTGTTATCATTAGGAAGCTGGTTAAGTAGGTTATGGCACATCCATACAATAAAATACTGCGCAGCCGGGGAAGACAATAGGAAAGTCCTTTATATACTAATACAGAAATATCTCTAAGATGGGTTGCCAAGTGAAAAAAGCAAAATGTGGAACAGGTATACACATAGCATGCCCCCATTTGCATAGGAATGTGGGGGCGGAATGTGAATTTATGTTCATATCTGCGTATAATTCATAGAAAAAATCCGGAAAGACCTCTTCTCAAAATTAATAACGTGTTTATCTGGGGAACTGGAAAGGGATGGAGCAAAATGGAGCTTAGGAGAATTTTCACTCTACACCTTTTACAAAAACTGTTAATTTTTGAACCATGGGAATGCATTATCTCTTCAAAAATCAAATAAACATGTTAAAATTATTTTTTCAAAAGAAAAATAAATGTTAATGGAATAAATCATAGAGTCTACAAAAATAAAGTGAAACTCCAGAACTACAGAGATGGAGAACATGCAAAAAGGGGGAGTGGGGGAGAGAAAAGCCAACTCCACAGGACAAAAATGTCAGAAGTGCCAAATGCAAATAATCCGAATAGGACAAAAGAACTATGTACCCCTAGTGTTTCTGAACTATTCAGATACTTTGTATAAAACTCACATATGTGTCTGTATCTATATATTTCATAATTCACAGCATTTTAATGAGCAATGAATGCCCTTTGCCCCCAGCAACTGTACATCTAGAACTTTTTTTCAAAGAAATCATTAAGAATGTGCTCAAAGACTTAGGTACAGAGCTGCATCTCACACTCAAATGCTCAACAATAGATGATTCGTTAAATAAATCATGCCCTCCTATACAATGGAATGCCAAGCAGGCACCAAATTTATGCCAGAGAATATTTATTGATACTGAAAGATGTTTACTCTCTGCTGGCAAAGATATACACTAAAATATTCACTGCGGTTATCTCTGAGAGTAGTATTATGGATGACTTTTATTCTTTCTGCATATTAATATTTTCTAATTTTTCTACAATGAATATGTATTACTTGTGTAATAAAAAAACAATAAAAGTTATTTAAAAGAGGGGAAAAGGAAAAGCTTAGTTGATTGATATCCAAGAGAGCAGCTCTAATGGCCACCACTTGCCTAGATTCTCTGCTCCAGTATTTTTTAAATTGTGCTAGAGTGAAATCCAAAAGCTTTCCTCAGGGGTGGCGAAGGACAAGGGGGGGGTCAGGAGGCTCTGCTCCACAGCCAGGCCCTCCCCCTCTACACGCACACACACACACACACGCACACACACATACTCAGTCAGAACAGTTCCACTGTTACAAGTATTATAAAGAGGCTTTCTGCCTAAGATTTAACTTTAATAAAAGAGCCTGCAGATTAAAAAAACACAGACACACTGCCCCATGAAGCTCCGTCCTTATACCTCATCTGAGCACCAAGAAACCACTTAACTCTCATTACCCCTGAAAAAGACTTCTGGGAACTGAGGTAATGAGCCTGAAGGGCTTTTATCCTGGGCAGATGAAAGCATGAGTGAAGGCCCAGAGGTGCGATTCAACAGGACTCACTTGGAGGAGAGGGTGGGCTTGTCTGCCTACGAGAGCGCAGAATGGGGGGCCCTGGCAGGCAGGGGAGGCCACAGTGGGCACCTGAGCAGCAGAGAAGTACTGAGGTAGGGGCACAGTCCCTCCCCTTGGCAGGCACCAGAGCACAACGTGGTTCAGTCTTCGAGAATATGCTGAGCCACGTCTCCCATCCAAGATGCGTTGGTGCTGGAGAGGCAGACTCGAGCTGGCCTTCCCCAACTCTAAAAGAAGGCCACTTCTAGGGGAGCGCTACCCACTTATCTACAGCCTTTCTCCTCACCAGTATGAGCAGGGAGCAGAGTGCCCTACAAAAGCCAAGGTCAGATGTACTCCTCACTTTGGCCCCTGGCTGTATAAAGTGGCTGACCCTGTATTCATTCTGAAAAGTCATCCGTCTAATAATAATATAATAGCAGCTCTCAGTTAACATGTTTTCACTATTTATCAGGCACTGGGCTATCATAAACAATTGTATTTAAGCCTAACAGCAAGGGTAGGAGGTACCATTAGAAGACTCATGATGAAAACAGCCCCTTCCTATACCCGCAACTTTGCCACGTGACTTTGAAACTCCTCCCATTATAAGGTGGAGTCTAGTTTTAATCCCTTGACTCTGGGCAGATACTGTGACTTTCATGGCTAAAAAAGTGAGGAAGTGCCAATTCTAAGGCTAGGCCTCAAGAGCTCGCTTCCATTCACTTCCACTCAGTCTCTCGAAATCCTGACACTTCCAGGAGAACAAGCCCAGGCTAGCCTGCTGGAGGATGAGAGACCACGTAGAAAAGAGCTGTCCCAGCCGAGGCCACCTGAACCCAGCCAACTCCCCAGCTGACCACAGACATGAGTGAACCCATCCAAGACCAGCCAAGCCAGGCCCAGATCAGCAGACCCACCCAGTGGACCCATGGACTCATGAGGAATAATATATGGTTGTCCTTTTGAATTGCTACATTTGGAGACAGTTTCTTTTACTACACTATTGTGGCAATAGATAACTGGATACAGTTATCATTGATGATATCATTGATATCACTGATGACAAACTGAAGTTGAGAACCGAGAAATTTTCCTCTTATGGAATCAATGTTGGTGTCCCCTCAAAATTCGTATGTTAAGCCCTAACTCTCAAGATGTTGGTATTTAAAGATGGGGCCTTTGGGCATTAGCATTAAGTGAGGTCCTGAAGGTGGGGCCCTGGTCCAATGAGATTATTGCCCTTATAAGAAGAAACACCAAGAGCTAGCACCCTCTCTCTCCCTCACACTCTCCCCACCCCTCACTCCCTCCATCCACTATGAGAGCACACAGCAAGAAGTCAGCCATCTGCAAGCCAAGAAGAGGGCCCTCGCCAGAACCCAACCATGCTGGCACCCTGATCCTGGACTTCAGCCTTCAGAACTGTGAGAAAATAAATTTCTATGTCTATGGCCCCCAGCCTGTGGGATTTTGTTATAGGAGCCCAAGCAGATCTCACAGCTAGTAGGTGACAGAGTGAGGATCCAAAGCCTGCACTCTTAATTAAGGAAGAGTCCTGCCCAGCCTTGGGGCTGTGACCAGAGCAGGAGGACCCCACTTCCAGGGAATTTCTCTGCCACATCCATGGGGCTGCTCTCTGCCTTGAGCTACCCTGGAATCCTAAATGTCCTAGGCACATGGATTTCCAATGCTGGAAACAGACTTGGAGGACATTAACTCCAACTGGCTGATTGCATAGATGATGACGCTGAAAACCAGGTAATCCAAATGAATGGTTCAAGGTCAGACTACAGGTAAAGGCAAAGAAAAGGCTAAAGCAAAGGTCTCTGAGCTCCCAGGGAAGTGCTCACTTGTCCACACTGGGCTGATCTGCCTCTCCAGGAATAATTTACATAAGGAAGGGCTGTCCTTCAGGAATTCTCATCTTGCTCCCAACCCCAGTGCCCCAAGTGTCCCAGTCTTGAGCTCCAGGAGCCAGAACTCCTGGGAGCTACTCATAAATTCCTATCCAATCTAGCCCCTTCTCCAGACTCTTCTCCACAAATCAGCCTGCTGAGCCATGACACAGCATGGGCAGATGGTAGGGCCTGGGTCCCTGATGGACACCCAAGGAAATGAAGTTGCTTCAGCCCACCAGCATCATAAAGGCTTCAGTACCCTGTGCCCATGTAAGAGACAGGGCCCCTGGGTCACCCTCACAGCTACTCCAAGGCCACGTGGAAGATCTTGTAGCGGAGACTGCAGCCTATGTAGGCAGTTTGGCTGTTGCCATGCATATGGTAGCCTGGCAGCTACTTCCAAGAGCTTGCAAACCACACGGCAATCAGGAGCCCCTAGGGCCTGGGGCCCATCTGCTGTGCAAAGAGAGCTTCATTTCAGATGCCACGAAGCATCAGAGGACACTGTGTGCTTCGCTCTGAGCTGGAGCCCTGCCCCAGCCTTTAGGCTATGGTGGAACTCTAAGAGAAGATGAAGTTCACTCAGCACATAGGCAAAGAGCTGCTGTCTCTGGGGCTCTGGGGACACTGATGAACAAGATATGGCTCTGGCCCTCCAGAGCCCCCAGTCAAATAATGAGAGTCCTACAGAGATTTATGCAGTTGTGGGCATGCATAGACACCAACTAATTCTGGTCTGGATGGAGAGAGGGCAGGAAGGGCCTTCAAGAAGGTTTTCGGGGGTCACCTGGCTGGCTCAGTTGGTAAAGCATGTGACTCTTGATCTCAGGGTCATGAGTTCACATCCCACATTGGGCATGGAGCCAACTTAATCTAAAAAAAAAAAAAAAAAAAAGAAAGGCTTTTTTGAGGACATGACCTTCGGGCTGGGCCTTCAAGGAGACCTTTCTTGCCATCACTTCTCTGGAGATTGCCCAGGAGCTGTGTAGGATTCAGGTCAAGAATGACGTAGATGAGAACTCTGCTTCCTGTGTTCCCCAAATATTGACCTCCTAGATATACCAAGCTCTCCAGCATCTTCTCCTTCAAGGACCAACAAAATGGCTGGGATCCCCACTCTATTTATTGTCACTATGCTGCTTACAACCACACCATGGCTCTCCCTTTTTTGTCAAATGAAGATTACAGTCTTCAGCATGGTCACAGGAGCTTGCCCACTCCATAGTGTTCAGTCTCACCATCCTCGCTGGGCTCCAGGCATTCTTTCTCTCGGTTCCTCGAGGCACACCCTCCCCCGCAGGCCTTGGCACATGTGCTTCCCCTGCCCTTTGGTCTCAGCACAAGGGTCTTTTCAACAGGGGAGTCTCCCCTGACCCTCCAGCTTGGGTCAGCTTCCTCAGATTTACTCCCCCATAGAACCATGTCCCTTTCTTTCATTGTACTGTCATCCGTCTTGAAATTATATCTCTGTCATAATTTTTCACTTAATGTCTGTCTTTCCCACTAATCAGTAAACTTCATGAAAGTAGAATCAAGTCTGCTTTTGCTTACATTTGTATGCTGAATCTAACACAGGGCCGGGCACATGGTATACACTCAACAAATACTTGTTGGACGGATGGGTGGGTGAGCACTGCAAGAATTCAACTGCGAGTTCTGCTCCGGGGCGTGAAGGACCCGTGGTGGCTTAGGCTGGGGGTCCCCAAAAGCAGATCCTGGGACAAAAACTTGAGTATAAGTCCATTTATTTGGGCAGTAAAACCAGGAAGAATTGCTAGGGGAATGGGAAAGAGAGACAGGGAAGGAAAGGGAAGGGAAGGAAAGCAGGGTGCAGAAATGAGACCCCTGGACTAGAGGGCTGGGGAAAAAGGAAAGAAGAGAGAGAGAGAGATTGATGAAGCACCTATGTGCATGACAGGTCAGATGGGAGAAAGGAAGAAATCTGCCCATTTCAGCTTGCTTTTCGACTTAATTTCTGGTGATTCCAGCCCCAAGTTCTAGGCTTGCTGACATGAGAGCAATCAGGTCCAATTTCTCTCTTTCTACTATTGGTTCAAGTGCTCTGACACAAGAATCTTTTTAAAGAACTCTCAATTCCTGGCTCCCTAGAATGTCAAAATTGGCTGACTACACTGAAAGATCCAACTCATTCCTTCCAGAGGAAGAAGCAGCACCTTCTAGGAAGATCATAACCCACAGGTGAGGCTCCAGGCAACCATGTGCCTTTATTTCCTGAGCCCATCATATGTATGCAAAATGACAGAAACCAACATCTGCCAGAGGTGTTCAGGACCCAGGAAGCAAGTCAGGATATTACAAATAGCATTCCTCCTCTTCAAAATTCTTAATCTGCAAGCACCATGCACTCGACCAAATGCCCAGCAAATGCCCTGGGCACCTCCTCTATGTCCCGCGCTGCATAGAGCACCAGTATCACAGCTGTAAAGGTAGAGTAGGTGTCTCTGTCCTTGAGGAGGTTCTAATCCAGGGGAGAGGACAGGCATCGATCAACCACCAAAATGCATGTCCAGTGACACAACCTAGCAAGGAAGGTATTCAGCCCCATGAAAGCATAACATGGGGCAGGGCACAGGGGGGACAGACCTCATCTAGAGGCCAGAGATGCCTCCATGAGGAAAGATCACCACCCGATCAATGCAGGAGTTAATGAGAGGAAGGAGGAACAGAGGAAGGCATGCACAGCAGTGGGAATAGCATGTGCAAAGCCCTTTGATGGGAGGATCAGGACAAAGTGGACAATGAAGGCTGATGTGGTGTGAGACACGGCAGGCAAGGGAAGCAGATGTGGCCGGTCCAGGGCCTGAGGCCCACTGTGCAAGATGATGTCAAAGTATCCTGCTTCTAGGGCACCTGACCACCTCACGGGTGAGACGGGGTAGGCCAAGGTGAGGCAGGACAGATGGAATGGGAGCCAGGCAAGTGGGAAAAGAAGGGCCTTTCCCGAGCACCTCCTACGTGTCAGGCCTTGTGCCACACTCGAGTATTTATGAAATCCTTAGATTCGTCCATTCATTCAATTCAACAAATAGCTATCGAGCCACTGTTTTTCTCCATTGGCAAGTAGAAGGCAGGGTGATTTTTTTCCAAAACCATCCTTCAAAAAACAAGTGAGTGAACTTACATTCAAATTCCTGACAAACCCTCTCCTATTAAAGGGCAGTTCTCTCATTTACTTTATTTTCAACAATAAAGGACTGTTCGGGGAAAAGACATTAGCCTGAAATGACCTCAATCAATGCGAGTGTGGGATGCCTATAGGAGGTTGCCTGATAGAATCATTAAAAAAAGAGGCAAAGATATTTAACCCTACTTAATAATTATTCCTGAGTAGGACCTTGGAATTGTAAGCTGGGGATATTGTTCTAAACAAGCCTTTTACAAATCACTTTCAAAAGCAAGACCATATGCAGTTTTATTGTGGAGATCATGATCATGAATATACCTACAGAACAAATCGGGGGGCAGGTAAAAAAAAAAACAAACAAAAAAACACTTTCCTAATATGCAAATGAGTGTGGATGACTTAGGATAAAATCTCCGGTGACAGCATTTTACACAGATCCAGTCAAAGTGGTGGATCTCAAACAGCTAGGACAGAAGCAGAGAGTTCTGTGGCCTGGGAAACCGGGTTAGTCGCTGCATACAGTGACCCCGGCAATGACAGATGCATGGCAGCCCAAGAGGCTGTGGAAGTTTTGAATAAAACCATTCCATGAAATGCAAGAGGAGGAAGACAGCAGTATTTCTAAATTAACATACTATTTTACATAACATGTGAGTTTAAATATGTATGTGTAGCTAACTTAATAAATCCAATGCTACAAATAGACATCTGACTCCTTGATCTGCCTCGCGAAGAGTTTATATGTTCGATGTCAAGTTGACCCTCTCCCGTAAGTACAGGATCTTCCTGCTGTGAAAATGCAAAAAAGCACTTTCTGTTAGATGGAGCTGTTCTCTCTTCCAGGATGGATGGGAACTAGCTACAGGGGACGGAGGTGGAAGGAAGCTCACCCAGTTCTACCCACCAGACAGAAGTAGCCCGGCCAGCCAGAGCTCCGGATATGCATACCCAGATTTTGCAGGGAGCAAATCCTCATCTACTGATGAGAGATCGGTCCGGAGAGGCCCTGGAGCTGACCTGCTCAAGAGCACAGGCACAGAGGGCAAAGCAGGACTGTAGGCCAATCTGTTCCACTCTAAAGTCTTGTCACCTAACTGCTCCCCGACACAGGACCTGGCCTCATTGACCCACCTTCCAGTATCGGGACCAGAAGAATACTCCAGAGCTCAGGGTAAACAAAACCCCTAGTTGTTGTCTCTGACCCTCCCAAGAACATGACATCCAGTCCAGGCTCAAGACCCACAGCCTCCAGGCCACAGGCAAGCCCCTTGAGTACCTTGGATCCTCTTGACTAACTTCTGAACCTGTCCTCTGTCCTTTATAGAGGTCAAAGTCCTGTGTACAGCCTGTCCTAACAGAGTCAGAAGATGAGTGAGCTGAGCTCTCACCTCTTAGCCACCAGGAGATCAATGGGCCCTTCCCAAACCCTTCCCAAAGCCCCCAAGGGAAGGGGCAGAGCAGCAGTCGGCTCTGTAGGACTCCCACACCTCCCCCTGCTGCCTGGGTCTTCCTTCTAGTGGCCTGCATGATACAGAGCCATCCAGCTTCAGGAGATGGAGGAGGGAGGAAGAAGTAGCAGGCACCAGTAGGCCCAGTACTGATCAACTTCAGCCTGTGGGCCAACTGTTATAATAAAGCTTTATTAGAATACATACACACCCCTTCCTTCATTAATTTTCTGTGGCTATTTTCAGGCTGCAAGGTAGAGTTGAATAGATACAACAGAGACCACAGAGGCTTCCAACCGGTGATATTTACTACCCATATCTTTAAGAAAGAGTCTGCTGGCTCTGATTTAGAAAAATAGAGAGCAAACATTAATATCAAAATGTTAATGATGTTTATCTCAAGGCAGTGAAAAGTTAGATAATTTTAATTTTCTTGGGCTTTCGCTAAGTTATATACTTAGGTATTTGTACCCCAATAAGGTATAATCTTCTAAAAAGCACATAGCTTAGAAAAATCATCTATTGGATCTATTGGCATATTTACATTAAAAATAATTTCACTAATGCTCACAATGATTTTCCTCCATTTTACAGCCGAGGAGCCAGATTTGAGAAATTTCTAGCCATTTGCCCAAAGTCACACAGCAAGTGGTGCAGGTGAGACCCCAGCCTGGGTCTGTCTGACCCAAAGACCTTCTCAGGACTGCAATGGAAGAAAGGCCCCAGGCCCCTCTCCTGAGAAGACAGGGACAATGTGCCCCTCTCTGAGGAGCATCGCCACTATAAACCCACAGCCCCTCCTCCCGGAAGCCAACCTTGATAGGAAGCATCTTGCCAAGGCGCAAGACTTCAGAACTCTGCATGCAGCTCAGAGTCCACAAGGCCTACCTCAGCCTGGCAGGCCCACCATAGTGGGCACCAAACCGCTCCCTCTATCCCAGGGTGCAGAAGCACTGAGGTCAGCAGGAAATGCCAGCCATGCTGAGGTCAGAGACCAAACAAAAACCTCCCCAGAGCCAGGGGCTCTTCCCTGCCTGCCTTCCACCTTCACCTCCGGCTCCACCTCCCCCCCACCCCACCCTTCCCCAGGCATCCTGTACTGCTCCAGCCCAGCCCATCAGAAGGCTCTGCACTTCTCCACTCAAGGTGTTTGCACGTGAGATTCCCTTCGCATGACAAGTGCTTTCCTTCCCCTGCCACCTGGCAAATTCCTATCCATTCTTCAAAAGGTCACAAACTAAAACCTCATGGAGGCTACAGATGTGTTTTCTCAGACCCATGGGAAATTGTAAAAATAAGGACATCTTAATGTAAACACTTTGAGATTCCCAGTCTTCCCAGACCAAATGAAAGATCTAGTAGCACTCATCCCACATTCCCACGTGGCAACCATAGGCTGTGGCTGAGGAGCAGCTGTTCTCTTGATAGGGAGCGTGCTTCCTCAGTCAGCCATGGACCCCACCCGTGTCCACATCTATATAAGATTACAATCCCTGCATGAAGTGCTCTGGCCCAGTGGGTCTCAGAGTGTGCCCAGGGGCATCAGCATCACCTGGAAACTTGCTAGAAATGCAAACTCTCTGGTCCCATCCCAGACCTACTGAATCAAAAACTCCAAGGGCAAGGGCCAGCAGTCCATGTTGTACCAAGTGATCCAGGGGACTCTGATGACCACTCAGATTTGAGAATCTCTGCTCTAGCATCATGGGATCCCACCCGAGGAGCTAGCTTATGTCCTCTACCTGCCTTCCCCCGCCCCCCGAACTCTACACTCCATCCTCAGTTACAGCAAAGCTCAGTCCTGTATCAGCATGAGACCACATGCATTGCCCCTTTGTCACAGACACCACCACCACCACCACCACCCCCCAACCTGTGGCCATGGGCCATTCACCTGTCCATCTTCCGACCCTGTGAAATCCTTCTGGGTGAGGGCTATCGTGATCCCCTCCTCCCCAGCACGTAGCACAGAGCCAGGCCCCCAATGGGAACTGAGGGGCTCCTCCAGGACAGAATCCACTCGTTTGGTGATATTTATGTGCCCCCCCCATCACTGAAGCAAGAGTGACCATGAGGCAGCCTCCACCCTCCTCTGACAGACAAGGAAATCGAGAAGCCAAAGCTTGCCGCTCCAGGAGAATGGATATTTCAGCAGAAGACGAAGTAATTCCTATTCACAGCATCTGTTTATCACTCAAGATCCTTCTAGATTCGAGGGGCTATAGAATGAAAGGTGTTATTAATGAAATCATACAGACTAGGAGGCAGTTCTGAATAGCAGCCCTCCTTCCTAACAATGCCTTCCCCTGCAAGTTAATCCCCTTCCATTATTTCAAATTCTTCAAGTGCTAGAGAAGTCATGTAGGTTGTTTTCCGAATAGTCACTTAGCTGACAAGCATTTTCTAATTGACAGAACACTCTGAAAAGACAGATTGAAGATGGGGGGAGAGAGGTATTAAGATGGTGCAATTTCCCACACACAGCAGGAGGCTAAGTTGACTGAAATGTAAGATTTGGAAGAAAAGTTATTCATCACACCCCCCAACCCCGCAGCCCCTTCCTGGTGTGAGGAATTCTGAGATGTTCTTCCACGGGTGGCTCCGATCCAAAGACCAAAGATGTGCTCAGAGGGATCACATGCTTCCCACAAGCTCAAACCCAATCCGAGAATTAAAATCCGATAGCAATAATAAAAATTGGGTACTAGTAGTTGAGCAGCTAATATGTGTCTGGAACTTTCCAATAGGCTATGTGCCAGGCGGGGGAGTTACACTTATCCCTAAAATAGGGAAAGATTTATCCCTATTTTCCAGATGAGAAGACTAGGGAATGCACTCAAGTTTGCAGAAGGTGTACGTGGCTGAGCTGAGGTCAAACACACGTTTGCTTAACTTAAGAGGCTCTGTGTGTTCTTTCCTGTTTTGGGCCACCTCCCCCTCTGCTTTAAGGAAATGCACTTGCAGAGTGGCGATGGGCTCAGCTAGTAAATACCCTGAACCACAGCCCAGAACCTTTTAGGCACGGTCTGGGGCTTTTGGTAGGCTACTGTCACATCGCCTAGATGCCACCGGCACTTGCAGAGTCTCCGGACAGGACTAACCTATCAATCACCCCTCCTTGAATATCACGTGGAGCTGATGGATTACCGGCCCCCCTCCTGCCCTCACACCATGCGTGCTTTGAACAGCTAATGAGGCATGCAGGATGGCTCCACATCTAATGTTTTCTGATTTCCCGCAGTGAGATAATGCCACAAAAGAGGGAGTGTACACTGAGTCGTCCCAAGCCCTGATAAATTAGCAAATGCTGATTAGAGGCGGCTCCAGCAGCACAGAGGCGCTGGAGGGTTGGCAGTTAAAGCTGGGGAGCTTCTCAATTTGGAACTGATCCCCAGCTAGCTGTAGAAAGCATCTCCAGCGCCCTAGAGCCGCCCCGCAGGTCAGGCAGCCCCGAGACTCGTCCAAGGCGTGGGGTCTGAGCTTAGTGCCAAAGGACAGACAGCGTGAGCAAAGAGGGCCTCACAGACCTCACCCCAAAAGACCAGAGAAATCGACACACATCCCTCACACCCCAGGTAACCAATCGGTATTGGGTCTTCGGGAACGTAGTTAAAACTTTTCTCGAACATACTTACATTGATAGCTGATAGGAAAACTCTCACAATAAAAAGTTGCAGAATAGGCAAGGGGAATGTAGTAGATGCTGCTGGTTCCATGCCCAGATCCCTTCTACCAGCTGGTGTGCCCATCCCCAGCTGCTGTTCATGCAGGCTCTGCCTTGCCCAGAAATGCTGGGAGGTTACCTTCGCCCTCTGGGGGTGGGCCTGCAGCTAATGAGTGACTACAATGGGACATCAAAGTCTAGAACTTTTGCCTCAAGTTGGGATAACTTTGGTAAAATTCCTACTCCAGGAACCCCCAGCCTTGTGGAGCTTCCTCCCCTGCTCTATCCTGCTTCCTTGTGACCCCAAAGGATCTTACCTGAGCGCTGTCCCAGAATATATACCTGTGTAGTGCCGGACTCTGCTTCCAGGAAACCAGAAGACTCAGCCAGAAGACGGCAGACAGGCGAGAACTGCTCATTTCTGAGCACTCTGTTAGATATTTCCCATACGTGATTTCATGAGCCTTCCTCAGTCACCTTGTGAGGTATGGGAGATCCTCACCATTCACAGATAAGGAAACTGAGACGTGGAGAGGGAAAGTGACTCAGCCAAGGTCACACAGCACCTAAATGGCACAGGCTCTAAGATGGATGCTGAAGTCACAGCAAGTCTGTTTCCATGACACCATGTCACTTCCCCATGTTTACTATGAGCTGAGTGACATCTGAAGAAGAGAGGATGGAGTTTATAATAAAGATTCAGATCTGCAAAGGTACGGAAGGCAGAGGGCTGGCAGACCAGCAGGAAGAACGAAAACCTGCCCACACTGAGCTGAGGCGCTCAGATCACCATTCTGTACACTCACCGTCCCCCCCAGTGGAACCTATGCATATTGCCTGGCAAGAAACTAATCACTTGCCCCCTCTCTGATTCGCAATTGTAAAGCATATCCTACATTTTAATTTAGCATGCAAATTCCACTGGTCATGGATTGAAGCAAATATTTCCACTCTGGGCTCCCGCCTAAAGGAGCTAATAGTTTCCTTAAAGGTAAAGAAGACTTCTGCCAGCAACAGTGCCTTCTGATACAGTCACACACTCTAGCTTAATTAAAATGTGCTCTGTGAGGAACATCTCAGGAGAGGCAACCTGTTCAGATGGTGTCACCCAAGGACACCATCTTTCCTATGAAGAAGCATGTAGCCTGACTTCAACCCAAACAAACCAACAGTGCAATGTGTCACCTCTGCATAGGTATTAACTACTCGCCCAGGGACCTCCTAGCTGACAGGCAGAATGCTGTGAGCAGGAGTCAGGAGTGGAGTGGGGAGGCCCTTTCTCAAAGACTCACCATTCTGCAACCACATACACCCTGTCCCCAGTGTCTGGTGAGTCCTGGCTCCCACAGCCATAATCCGAAACTCCAGTTGGGTCTGTGGTTCCTTTGCCTCTGGCTTGATTTGACCTGAAAGTTTCCTGGGGAAGCCGCGGGCAGGGAGAGGGTGTGCAGCCAGCTGGGGGAGGCTGGGCCAGGGAGAATCCAGGGGGGGCACTAGGCCGGCGCACGCACACGTCCACGGCTCCCTGCTGAGCGCTGCCCGCAGGAGGGGACTGCACCCCCCACCCCCCAGGCCAGGTTCACAGTCACACCTGTGGCTGCAGGCAAGGACACGGCTGCCTGGTGCACTCGGCCCCAAATGAGAGCAGAATTCTAAGTAGGCCCCAGCCTTCGGGGGTGGGGGGCACTCGAGAACACAGAGCCAGGCCCTGAGAGCACTGCATTTGAGAGCACTTCCCCCCCTCACGGATTCCCCAAAGAGCCAAGAAGCTTCCTCAGCAAGACCATGCCAAATCCCATTCCCAGTGCAGAAAATGCCCAGGAAGTTACAAGGCAAGCTGGGCCAGCACTGCTTCATTTCCTATTGGCCAGAACATTCCTCTATGCCTTAGACGGGGTCCGATGGAGGGATAAGGTTGTTCCTGGTGCAGAGAGCCCAGAAAGCTCAAGTGGCTGGTGGGTGTGTGACGGGAGTGAGACCACTTGCTCTGGACCATGGAGAGACAGGGATGCCCTCAAGGAAACTCATGGGTCCTGACAGGGTGCCTGCCAAGGGGGACCTTCCAAGCCTGCCTAGCTGGTAGAAGGAAGGAGCCCAGGTAAGAAGCCGATGCAGCCATACCAGCTCTCAGCTCTGGAGCCAGAGACACTCTCTGTCAGAAAGTATGTGGAATGGGAAACCAGGTTATCAGCCCCAGGAATGCTAGCATTTCTGTTAATGTTTCATGCACCCCATGTTTACCTCATTATTTCCCCTTAAAGTTCAGAAAAGTTGTTGGAAGTTCAGTTCTTTCTTGGCCAGTCTAACCAGAGGAATACCAAGCATGCAGGCTTGAAAGAGAGCATTGTGCGGTTGGGAGTGGTCATTGCTAGCATCCCTGGGAGCAGTTGGAGACCAAAGCATGATTCCCCTGAGGGGAGCAGAGTTGGACTTTATGGTCCATCCCCTTTACCTCACCCTCATGGAGGGTCTCCTTCCAGAACCAAAGCGCTTTCCAGGGAGGCTATTTCCTCCCAGCATAGCCCTTGGGGTCTTATGCTCAACCTAAGGTAATTATCTCAAACTCTGGCCTGGCCAGGCTGGGATGGGCACAGGCTCCATAGCCCTTTCTCTGGCATCCATCCCCCTGCTCGCAGCAAAGTCCCCCAGAAGCCCCACCCCAGGAATCCTCGCCCCAGTTGGTGTCTGGCCCAGAACAGAGTGAAAGAAATCCTGCAAGGTGCTCAAGCTCCTTTTTCTCCACAGCGGACACTGGAAAGCATTTGTCAGCCTTCCTGGAACTCCCAGAGCAACCAGGAAAGATGGCAGCACCATTTCTGCCCACACGTCTATAGGGACCACTCATCTGTACCGCGAGTTGTCTCTCATCAAACATTCACTAACTCTTCCAGGCACTGAACTAGGCACTGCTAATGCAGAGATTAAGAGGATTGATCAGATTTTGTTCTTACCTTGGAGGAGCTCTGGGCTAATACAGGGGACCCAATAAAGAGGGAAATGTCAGGGAAAGGGCGGAGAACCACCACAGGCCCCTCTCTGTCCACCTAAAGCCATCAAGGAGGGAGCAGCCCGGTGCCTGCATCCCCAGGGGCCCGTTTCTGCAGCTTGTCACTCAATTCTAAGTTGGCACGTTACAGGTAAATTTGAAAACTCAAGGTGGCCTCTGGGTATGTGGGCATCAGCTTACCCGCTCCGTGTAGTACATTAACTTGTATGAATTTTTTTAATCGCTTGGCCTGACTTTAACATTCCTACAAGAAGAGCTGAGCAGGAAAAACTCAAATGCAGCATCTCCCCAGCAGGACCCACAGGCACAGCCAGCCCACGGCCAGCCTGTTCTGAGCAGCCTCCTCCCTGGGACAGGAGAGAAAGGAACCCGCTGTCCCGGAAATGGGGAGCAGAGTTCCTGTGCTGCTCAGAATGTCCACCCAGCATAAATGCCCAGAGTTCCAATGCAGCAGCTGGTGGTACCCAGACTCGGGTCCTGGCTCTGCCAGCCATGTTGTGACAACTCAGCAACCTACTTATCCTCTCTAAGTCTCAGGCCCTTCATGCCCAAAACAGGGTCCTTAACACTCTCTAAGCCGTGTGCTGTGGAGCCGTGCAAGATGCTCAGCAAATGGAAACTCAAACAACAGCCTCTAAAAGCAACACTTCTCTTCAATTCCCAGCCATTTCCTTATTCTAGTTTTATTCTCGTTCCATTAAACTTTCACAGGTTCCTTTGGACTAAACGAAAATTGACATCTTTCTTTTTACAGGTTATCACAAACATTTTCTGAGCACGATTATACGCTGAGTTCTGGTGCTATACGTGTGAGGGAGATGGAGCAAGGACCCTACCCTTGAGGAGCTCATGGTCTCCTATATGCTGAGTTCTGTGCTGTATGTGTGAGGGAGATGGAGCAAGGACCCCACCCTTGAGGAGCTCATGGTCTCCTATATGCTGAGTTCTGTGCTGTATGTGTGAGGGAGATGGAGCAAGGACCCCACCCTTGAGGAGCTCATGGTCTCCTATATGCTGAGTTCTGTGCTGTATGTGTGAGGGAGATGGAGCAAGGACCCCACCCTTGAGGAGCTCATGGTCTCCTATATGCTGAGTTCTGTGCTGTATGTGTGAGGGAGATGGAGCAAGGACCCTGCCCTTGAGGAGCTCACGGTCTCCCATACACTGAGTTCTGTGCTGTATGTGTGAGGGAGATGGAGCAAGGACGCTACCCTTGAGGAGCTCATGGTCTCCTCAGAGAGAGAGATGCCGCGAAAATGATCCATAATGTTAATACGAGATGGTGGCCAGAAAAGACAGGGAAGCCCAGATTGCTTCCCTGAGAGGAGCTGGTGGGCTGGTGCATGGGACAGCCTCCTAGAGACACGGCACCTGAGTGAATGCTGAAGGATGTGAAGAAACAGTGAGGGAGTGGAGGCAGAGGGACCACAAGAGCAGAGGCCAGGAGAGAAGAGGTGCTGAGGACAGGACCGTGGGTCATTTGGTGTTGCTGGCAGAGAAAGGGAAGGTGAGAGCAACAGGGGGTGACAGAGGAAGGGTTGGCAGCTCTTTGAGGACCCCATTGGGGCCAAAGGAACTGGACATTATTTTGAGGCAGTGGAGAACCATGGAAGGGTTTTATGCAGAGGAATGACAAGGCACGTCTTATGTTTTAGACTTTCAAGTTTAAAACCGTGTCTGGCAATAATCCACAGCTCAGACAACTTCCCTCCAAAAAAATCTATGACAACTCAGACAAAGATTAAAATGGTAAACTAAGATTTATCACTAACCAAGGGCCAGATGCCAGGAGAAACTTCTGCAATTTGTTACCTCTAAGTTGCTAAAAGAAGACTCATGGGCAAGACATTGCCCGGCCACTTTTCAGGCCAGTGGATTTGTTTTTTCCTCAGATAGTACCAGGTATTCCTTCATCTTAGCCAGAGAAATCAATACCTACTCTCCCTCTCTCTCTCTCTCTCTCTCTCTCACTGTGTGTGTGTGTGCATGTGTGTGTATTCTATTGAGTAAAGAAATAGAGGCACATTTCAGGAAACATAGATAGGTTTTTTAAATAGCATAGGTAATTAAAGACAATACCGTAGAGGTAAAATAAGATGCATTCATTCCAAATTACTAAGGAAAATCATCACTTATGGGAGCTCAAATGACATATCAAACTATAAAACCAGAAGAAATAGCAAAACAACCGAAATATAAAATAAACTGTCAGAAATAAAACCAAATCTGTCTTTTAGGATGACAAACATAAATAAGTTCTCAAGCTGAGTCAAGAACTAAAATCCAAACACACACCAACATTAGGAGCCATGCCGAAAACAAAGCAGCTCCAATGTGATCAGCGTGGTGAGTTTACCTTTTCTAATGTCCTTTCGTTCGTGTGTTTTCATCAATCTATTCCACACTCTTTCATGGTCTCAGACCTCAGTCTACACTTTGCTAGCACAGGAAAACAACTGCCCCACTTGCCCTCACTTCACCCATACTACAGATAGGCAGATTCCTGAACAGCACAACACTGTGTCTACACAGCATGCAGGTGAGATGAAATTTATTTTATTTTATTTTCTCATCTACCCAATGCCAAAGCCACAATATTTGGAAACACCAAGCTAGCTGATGGAATTTCCCCTTCTTTTTTTAAGATTTATTTATTTGTTTATTTAAGAGAAAGAGGGAGACAAAGCACACGGGAGAGGGAGAGGGAGAGAGAATCTCAAGCAGACTCCCCACTGAGTGTGGAGCCCAATCCGGGGCTCAATATCACAACCCTGAGATCATGACCTGAACTGAAATCAAGAGTCAGGCACTTAACTGACTGAGCCACCCAGGCGCCCCTGGAATTTTCCCTTTTATCCAGATGTGTGGCTTTGTGAATCTTGAGAACAAGGAATAAACAGAGAGCAACAGTTCCATTCACATTTCCTATTGGTAACTTATTAGTAAAGGAAAAATCTTTGCTTGTTGAAGGGATTGAGGAGACATAACACGTAACAACCCCAGATAGTTCAGTAAGTGAAACAAATTCTGAATAAAATGATTAGCAAAACATAGACTCTGTAAGCATCCAAGCAGGCTAATACGCATGCTCATAATGCCGCCACCTTTCTCTCCATCAGAGTGACCCTTAGGGTAGGACCCAGTCCCTCAGATCTGTGCAGCAGGACACCCAGCACCTACTTCCCTTATATTCTGGGCTGGGGTGAAAATATTTTCTGTGTTCTGGGAGGGATGTCGCTCAAACAGGAGCCACTGTCCCCTGCAAGTGGCATTTCTGGTTCCCATTGTCCACCCAACAACAGAACTTTGGTGGATTTCACGGAGTTGTGGCTATATAGCCTAGAAACAGAGTTTGCTAATGAGGCTGTTTTCTTGCCTCCTGCTGGAATGATCCAGAGGGAAAAGGAGGCCAGGTGTCCTGTCCTGCTGGTGGGATGTTGGCGTGCACACCTTTCCTCCAGGGACAACCAAGGACACTCCCAAGGCCTCCAGTGAATGCCAGGTCACAACGTAGACACCACTCGAATCCCTGCTTGAGGCTGGGCCAGGCATCAGGAAACAATGTCACTGGGCACAAATCTTCAGAGCCAGACTTAGGACCTGGACAAAAGCCAGGATAAGAGGAAGGAACACACATGGGCCTCATGACTGACCAGTGTGTGCACCCAGGCTCTCCTCTAGATCAGCGAGGTGTGGACAGCCGGGGCAGCAGCAGACAGGGATGAGGTTTCAGGGGACTGCATCCCAGGGATCTGTGCTGGCAAAGCAGAAAACAGCTTGCCTGCCATCCCTGCCTCGGGGACATCCCCATTCTTCCGAGCATAAGTGGCCAAGAAATCAAGTGTAGACACAGTCTGTAGATCCATTCCTCACCAAACCATTATTTCCCTTCAGTCTTAGAAAAGCACACCACTTTGAAGACATGAAGATAGCTGAGCAGTTCACAGTAGAGAAAAAAAACCCCTCCCTACCTTCTGAATCCTGAGGAGTACCTTAAGGGAAGGGCATGGTTTTTATTAAAATCTGGGTGGCTCAGTCAATTAAGTGGCCAGCTCTTGATTTCAGCTCAGGTCATGATCTCAGGGTCCTGGGATAGAGCCCCTCATCAGGCTCCACGCTCAGCAGGTAGTCTGCTTGTGGATTCTCTCCCTCTCCCCCTCGCCCCCCCCACTCTCTCTCTCTATCTCTATCTCTAAAATAAATAAATAAGTAAATCTTTAAAAATCTGACCTCAGCTCCCAGCACAGTGATGGGGAAGGAGAGAGCTCCACCACTTTTGATGTGGGGTTAGATGAATGAATGAATGAATGAGTGATGGAAGGAGTGTTGATATGTGAATGTTGGAGGAAAGGAGTGAAGACTGAATATTGTTGTGGCTGATGAATGAATGAATGAATAAAGTCCATAAACGTGTGACTGAACCAAAGTAGGAATGATGAATTGAATGGGTAGATACTAAGCAGCAGTATGTACCTGTTGAATGAATGACTGAAATACATACAATGAAGGAGTGAGCTTCAACTGGAGCATACCATCCCACAGAGAGAGGAGGAGAAGCAGGGACCCTGGCTCAGCTCAGTCACCACGGTCCTCACAGAAGGCCCCTTACACGCCACCACCCCACCCTGCCTCTTTGACTCTGTCATAGTGCCTGCAGGCTGAATTGGGTCCCCACAAATGTATATGTTGGAGTCCTAACCCCAGTGCCTCAGAGTGTGACCTTATTTGGAAATGGAGTCTTTGCAGAGGTAATTGTGTTAAAATGAGGTCATTAGGGAGATAAGATTAGAATATGACTGGGGTCCTTATAAAAAGGTGAAATTTGGAGACAGACATGCACACAGGAAGAACGTAGGAAAACAGGGGTCAGAAATGCTTCCAAGAGCCAAGTAAGGTGAGACACGGCCAGCAAACCACCCGAAGCCAGGAGAGGCACAGGGCAGATTCTCCCTCACTGCCCTCAGGAGGAACCAACCCCTCCCACACCTTGATCTTGGACTTCCAGCCAACAGAACAGTAAGCCAATCAATTTCTGTTGTGTAAGCCATCCCATCTTTGGCACTTTGTTATAGCAGCCCTAGCCAACTGATACACAGCCATGGTGAGATTCTCCTCCGGACCAGGAAGCGCTAGTGGCCACCATGACATTAGCAGGGTGGACAGCTTGTTTTGGAGCAGATGTCCACGGGGAGAGGAAGGCACATGGCAGCTTCTTAGGGAAAACCAGCAGATCCCTCCGCTCATTCATAAACAAGGAAAACACTGCACCCAGTGAGGCTGGCCAGGTATTTGGAATACATTCATAGGAACTGGAATGTGAGGGGCACACCATTTGACAGTTAGAGAGAGGCCTGCTGCCCACACTGCCCCCGGCCTCCCCATCCTGTTGTAACTGCTGACGTCTTCAGTCTCCCCACAGAGCCAAGCAAGGCAAAGCCAAAACAGTTATCGGTGCCCCCCAACTCCTGCCCCAGGCCTGGCACTTAGTAGGTTCTCTGTAAAGTTTTGAAGGACAGACAGAAGCAAGAGGGAAAGGCTCAGGGAAACGAAACCAAAATGGCTCCCGGTTCCCAGAGAAGACCCCGTTACATTTCTCAGCGTGGTCTCAGCCACTACAAGTGTGGGAGAGATGACATCAGGTGGTATATAGGCAAACATCTTTAATAGTTATATATTTTACTCTAGTTAGTTTTAATTGGGAAACCATTCACTGCTAGCATATCGAGTCCATGATTTCCCAGAAATTATTTCTGAAGATGAGGCAACAGTGAAGAAGTAAATTGGTTTAAAGAAAAAGGGTATCTAATGAACAAGATACGGCAAATTGTGAGAGTCAGTCAGGAAGAGCTGGGATTCGGGCCCGCTGGTCTGGGGTACCGGAAGCTCTGGTGCTGCCGCCATCAGCCAACAGCCCGGCCAAACCTGGCCTGTTCATCAGGGGTGTCAGAGAAATGCAACCAATAGCAAGTGAGTTTAGAGAGAGAGAGAGAGAAAGCAAGAAAGAGAAGTATTTTAAGGAATTGGCTCACATGATTATGGAGGCCAGAAAGTCCAAATCTGCAAGGTGGGCTGTGAGGCTGGAGATCCAGGCAACAGGTGGTACCAGAGTTCAAGTCTGAAGGCCGTCAAGCTGAAGACCTGGGAAGGACCCAGTGTGGCAGTTCAAGTCCAAAAGCCAGCCACCTCCTGCAGAATTCCCTCCTGCTCAAGGGAGGTCAGTCCTTTGTTCTAGTCAAGTCTCATCCATAAACACCCACACAGAAACTTCTGGAATAATGTTCGCTTGCATGTCTGAGCACTATGGCCCAGCCAAGTTGACAGAAAACTAACCAGCACACCTAGAGAATGAAAGTTTGAGGAGCTGCTGGAGACAACAAAAGGCCAGCACAGAATGGTCTCCCAAACAGTCTCATCAGAAGAGTAGCCCCACGGCACTGGAGAAGAGCCCCACTGGTCTTCACCCCTGGACCCTGTGCCAACCCCCTCACTGCCCTCCTGACCTCCAACCTAGCCCCCTCCAAAACTGACCCACAGGTCAGATTTTAGTATCTGCAACTCAATGGCCCTTTCTTCAACACCTTCCTCCTGCCTCCAAATCACCTGCAGAATAAGCCCAACTCCTCACCACAGCCTCCAAAGCCCTTCCTGACCTGGTGGCCTCCTGATGCAATAGTTCTACACCGCACCGCACCGCCCGGCCGGAGTGCCCCCTGCCGTCCCCAGCCACCACGTCCTTGCACACCCTGGAATGGCCTTCCTGCTTCTCGAGCTGTCCCATCAGACCCTCGTTATCTGGGACCCCTGCTCCACGACGCGTTCCCTGCTCCCCACAGACAGAATCATGTCTCTATTTTCTACATCTCCATCTGCACGGACCTGCATTAAAACACACGTTGTGTGACTATGATTGGTGATTTATGTGTATGTTAAAAGAGGAAGGAGGAATCTGTCCCCACCCTCATGTGACCACTGGCTGAACCACCTCCACTTGTAGACTAAGAGCTCCTTGCGGCCTTCTGGGGACATATATTGGGAAACAGATGTCAGGAGGGGAGGTTGGTGAACGAATGGCTGGAAGACAGACCAATGATGTCTGGGAAGAAATGTTGGCATCAGGGCTCCCCCCCCCCGCCACCACATGGACATGGCATGGACACTAAGTGACAAGTACAGTGGCTCCCTTGGCCTGGACTACACAGCAAGCCCAGGGAGCTTCAGTTCCAAACCTCATCCAGAAGGGTCCTCAGAGGATGCCCCAGGGTCTTGCAGGAGCCAACATCCCAACCCACAGCCAGCCTGGTGGCTTTAATGCTCACGGGCTCTTCAAGACACAGATTAAAGAGGGATCTGGCCATGCCAGGGCTGGCACTCAGCTCTCCCTTGGCAGGCCTGACCAGGAGCACCCACAGGTCGTCTCCGAGGGAAGGCACAGGGCTTGATTTTCAACTCCATGGCTAGCAAAGGGCAGCGATCACACAGCTTGTCTTTCCCAAAGGCTAGGAGACTGAGACACCTCTGAGGATATGCTTAGCAAAGCCCTGGAACAAACTGAACGGACAACACAATCAATCTTTTCCTGCCTGGGCTTGGTGCCTTCTCTTAGTTTCCTGCTTGTTCATTGCAAAACCCCCTAAGTGTAAAACCTGTAAATCAGAAGCGTTCCCCCTTGTGGATGGTCAGCAGCTGGCTGCCCTGGGCACAGTCAGAAGATGGAGTGGGTTTCCCCGCACCCGTAGCAGCTTCTCCACATCACCACCCTCTCCTTGCTCGGCTTTCCTCTCACTCCCTCCTCTTCCCCCTGTCATGTAAATCAGGGTTCACACTCTCTTTCTTCGAAAGCGAAAGCCTTGATGCTCTCAAAAGCCTTCCTGTCTCCCCCCCCCCCCCCCGAAAAAGGGATCAGACACAGGATGGATATGGGAGCATGCCGCCCTGCCTGCAACACCATCCTGTTCTACTGGTCATGGAGTCGCGGGCACGACTCAGGGCCAGGGCCAGCTGGGCTGCAGGAGCCCCACCCGGGAGCTTGGGAGAGGCAGACAGGTGTCCAACCCCAGCCTCCTCCATGAGCCCAGGCCCTCCCCTGGGCATGGCAGCCAAACCCCTGGTGCTGTGTTCACCTTCCCCCTGCTCCCTGAGCACCGGTGGCAGGGCAGGGAGCCAGCAAGGCCTTGCTCGTGCAGTCTGCCTAGACCAGACCCTGTGTCGGGACCCGTATGGACTGGGGTCCACCTCCAGAGGGGCTCGAGAGGCACAAGCAGAGGCAGCCTCCAGAGCAGAGGTGCCCCCAGGGTACCACAGCCCAGGAAACTGTGTGACAGGCCAGCAGCTGCAGTTCCCTTCACTGGCATGAAGGGACCTCTCTGCTCAGTGCCTCGTGCTCCCTCACGGGGCCACTGCATGCGTTTCAGAGAAGTGAGGGTGGGGATATGGGCCCGTCATTTCCAGGAAGCCCCATTATCAGCCTCAACAGCTCAGGCCAAATCACGGGGACCGTCCAGGGTGAGCTGGTGAATTACTCAGCCCTGTTCCGGCAGTGGCCTGGATGAGGACTGATTACCCTCTGAACACAGTTCTGAAAAGGAATTCCCGAAGTCGGCCTCCTTCTCCCTGATGGAGCTTGAATGCTTAGGGTGGATGGGGGCGAGGGCTGCCTGCAAGTGGCTGGGGCTCCGCACTATTGATGATTTAATCATCCGTTTTTCTCTGGGGCTTATTCCACGGCTCAGCCAAATCAAGGGCTGGGGCACTGGGCTGGAGGGAATAACGCATCCATCAGACCAGGAAATGAGGGAGAAAGAAGAAGGGATAGAAGTCAGGGTCCAGACAGCAGAGCTGTGTCAGGATGAAGCTCCCTCCACAAAGAAGGAGGGGACCAGCCTGGGGTCCAAATCCCAGCACCACCGATGAATGCCCTTGACCATGCCATTCAATCTGTCTGACCCTCTGCTTCCTCCTCTGTAGGTGGTGATAAATAGCATCTCCATCATGGCCGGTTTTCAGGATCAAATGAGTTAATGATGCAAAGTGACTGGCACACAGCAGGCCCTCGATAAATGCAGCCATGGCCCCACTCGACCTAAAAGTCATAGAGAAAATTAACACCCACTCTGTTTGAAGTGGGTGTTATTTCCTTTCTGTATATTTTGGCTGAGCTGCTTGGCAGTGGGCGCTGGGGGCAGGAAGAGGAGAAGTAGTCAGTGCAGTAAACCAAAGGGGAAGTGTCCCAAAGTCCAAGTAAGGAAAGCTTCCCTGTGCAAGAGGGCACCTAGCAGAGCCAAAGACTGTGGAGAGGTGGAGTCAGATGAAGCCCAGGGAAGAGCCCGGGCTCGGTCCCACAGGGGACACTGGTGACCACACAGGAGCAGTGCCTAGGATGGTGGGCATCGTCTGATTGCAAAGGTCCCCAGAAGCAAACCCCGAGACAAGGGTTCAAGTGCAAGGGGTTAATCTGGGGGGCTCAGAGAACATCAGTAGGGGGTAGGGAAGGGAAGACAGCCAATAACAGGGGTTATTAGGAGACTCCCACAAAGAGACTAGCACTTCTTCCTGCAGGGAATCCCTGAGAAGCAGTATGGGCCTTGGAATTATGACCCCCCATGGGACAGAGGACAGAGGAGCTAAATACCACTCCCATCCCTCAGTTCAGAGCAGCTCCCAGGCGTGCTCATTCGTCAGCACTTCCTGCCTGCTATGAGAGCAAGTGGAGCACGGCCTTTGACATTCCAGGAAAAAACCCTCGGGCACAGAGGGCCAGACACAGGCAGAGCCCCAGGAAATGGGAGGATCTGGGGGGTGTGGATCAGTCCCTGCCAGTGCCTGCTACACGGAGCTCCATGAGAGACCAAGAGGACATGAGCTGCAAAGAGCAAGCACAGATAACTATTTCTGTAGAGTTTTGCTGAATGAGGAACAGAGAAATGTGGCAAGAGATGAATGTGGGGTGCGCAGAGGGCTACGCAAAGACGTCAAGTATCACAGCGTGCTCGAGAGCTGGTAGATAATGGTCCGCCTGGAAGGAGACACTAACAGTGCAGGAGTTTCACCCTTGAGCAGGTGACAGGGAATGATTTCCAGTATCCAAGGAGAGGGACTGCCCTTATCAGGGGCCCGCAGATTTCACGCACGGCATCAGGAGAGGTTCACAGGCACTGCAAGGGAAGCTGGAGAGCGTGCAGAGCATGCACACATCAGCTCTGTCCTCACCCCTCCTGTTTCCTCAGTGATTTGAAAAACAAGGTCACTATGTTTATCACAGTTTCGTTCACAACTGCCCAATCCTGGAAGCAACCAAGATGCCCTTCGGTAGGTAAATGGATAAATAAGCTGTGGTATGTCCAGATGGTGGACTATTATTCAGCCCTAAAGAGAAATGAACTCTCAAGCTGTGAAAAGACATGGAGGAAATTTAAATGCACATTACCAAGTCTGTTGTTACCAAGAGGCCAATCTGAAAAGTCTACAAACTGCAGCATTCCGACTCCATGATATCCTAGACAGGCCAGCAGCTGCAGTTCCCTTCACTGGCATGAAAGGACTTCTCTGTTCAGCGTCTGTTTCTATTCCCGCATCTATGATGGTGCAATGGAAGGGTGCATCTGCCTTTCTGCTCCACTAGACCAGGAGCTTCTGGGGGTGGAAGACATTATATTATTCATCTTGTCACCACACCCAGAATAAAGCCAAACACATTGTGGGCGCTCAGGAAAGTTTGTGGAATGACTGAGTGAATGTAAATGGATGGAAATACCACCTGGCCCCCCTCCCACCCAAACTTGAAATGAAAAGCAGCATTTGTTTCTTCTCTTGAACACTATATTCTCATTTCTAAAGCATCGCTTGCTGGCAGCTTGCCAACTCTGAGAGGGGCACAGGGGCGACCATGGGGCTTAGCCCTGAGCACACGGCAGGCCGGGAGCTCTGCGGCCATCTCCACTGTGCTGAGCCCCACAGAAATCTGTTTCTGTCGCCACCTCATGTACCCCTGTGAGGCCACGGTTGGGTCAAGGGCACCAAGGGTTTCCACAGGGCTAACACATAGTAGGTGCCTCCTTACTGCCACCTAACTCCCTTCCTCACAGTAATGGGACAATTCTTGTCAAGAAGTCTGCTCTTTTAAATCTTGTTTCAGGACCTGTCATTCCCCCAGGGGCTAAGGACAGCTCCAACTGATACTGCTTTTTCAAGGGAGATAGTGAAAGGCTATCCTCACTTCAGACCCAAGTCTCTCGGCCATTCTGAGAAATGAAGGGGCTGCCACTAAATCACGAGGAATATAGGTTCTGTCATTGTCTTCATCACTGGGAAGAAGAATGATAAATCTGCCACCATTAGTGGCAGGAACCGGGCCACCTTGGCCAACACTGCCAATGACCTCCACTCAGCACACACGTCTCGGGCAGCTGTATGCCTGATACCCACCTCTGTGCAGACCAACTCCGGTCCAGCTCACATTGTGCTTCTGTGTTCTCAGCTACAAGGCTCTGCGGCAGCATTGGGCTGCTTTCTAGGATTGTGTCAGCACCCACGAAAAGCTCTCCTGGTGTTTTAGGTCCAGCAGCCCCAGGGGAGGGGACCAGGCTCTTCTCCCTGCGTCTAGAGTCCCTGCTATGAGGCCCTGGGGACCAGCCTGGGTCTGGTGTTATGAATCATTCCACAAAAATGTCCTGAGCACCTCCTGTGAGTCAGGCCCTGACATGCCATGGAGAAGAGCCCAGGATATCCAGAGCATGTTCTCTCTAGAAGGTTACCGACAAGTGAAGGAGGAAATGTGCACACAACCAAACATAATGAAGGGAAGCAACAGGGGGCTGAAGGAGTATGGAAGACAGGAGCCTAACCAGGCTGGAAGCATCAGGGAAGACTTCATGGAAGAGGTGATGGCTGACCTGTGTCTTCAAAAGTGAAGAGGCCTCATACCCACTAGGTTGGCTACTATCAAAACAAAACAAAACAGAAAAGAACAAGGCTTGGTGAGGATATAGAGAAGTTGCAAACCTTGTGCATTGTTGGTGGGAATGTTAAATGGTGCAGCCACTATGGAAAATAGTGTGGCGGTCCCTCAAAAAGTTAAAAACAGAGCTACCCTATGAGACAGCAGTTCCACATCTGGGTATTTTCTGAAAAGGTTGAAAGGAGGGTCTCAAAGAGGTGTCTGTACATCCAGGTTTATAACAGCATTCCTCACAATAGCCAAAAGATGGATAACCCACATTTCTATCAGTGGATGGATGGACAAACACAATATGGTGTATACACACAGAGGAATATCACTCAACCTTAAAAATGAGGAAAATTCGGACACATGCTCCAACATGGAGGAACCCTGAGGATGTGATGCTCAGGCCACAGTCACAATAAGAAATAAGGTAGTCAACCGAAAGACAAATACCCTGATCCCACTGATATAAGGTACCTAGAGTAGTCAAATCCACAGAGAGAGGAATTAGAAAGGTGACTGCCAGAGGCTGTAGAAGCAGAACAGGGTATTAATGTTTAATGGCGGTAGAGTTACAGCAGGGAAGGTGAAGAAGTTGTGGGGATGGATGGTGGTGATGGTTGTACAGCCACGGGAACGTACTTACCATCATCAAACCGTACACTTAAAAATGGTTAAGATGGCAAATTTTATGTATATGTCATATATGTATATATATGACATATACATATATTGCATATATTATGTATATGTAAAACCGTAAAGTTATATATACTATACCACAATTTAAAAAATAAATCAAGAGGCGCCTGGGTGGCTCAGTCAGCTAAGCGTCTGCCTTCAGCTCAGGTCATGATCCCGGGATCCTGGGATCGAGTCCGCATCGGGCTCCCTGCTCAGCAGGGAGTCTGCTCCTCCCTCTACCCTCCCCCCAGCTCATGATCTCTCTCTCTCTCAAATAAAACAATTTTAAAATCTTTAAAAATAAATAAATAAATCAAAACAAAGAGGCCTCTCCGGGGGATGGCGTTTCTGTTAGAAGCACTGTGATAATTACAGCCTTGTAATAGAGCTTGAGGTCCATATTGTGATGCCACCAGCTTTATTTCTTTTTCAACATTCCTCTGGCTATTTGAGGTCTTTTCTGGTTCCATACAAATTTTAGGATTATTTGTTCCATTTCTGTGAAAAAAGTTGATGGTATTTTGATAGGGATTGCATTGAATGTGTATAGATTAATGGAACAGAATAGAGAGCCCAGAAATGGCCCCTCAACTCTATGGTCCCAACTAATCTTTGACAAAGGAGGAAAGAATATCCAATGGAAAAAAGACAGTCTCTTCAACAAATGGTGTTGGGAAAATTGGACAGCCACATGTAGAAGAATGAAACTGGACCATTTCCTTACACCACACACAAAAAATAGACTCAAAATGGTTGAAAGACCTAAATGTGAGACAGGAGTCCATCAAAATCCTAAAGGAGAACACAGGCAGCAACCTCTTCGATCTCAGCCACAGCAACTTCTTCCTAGAAACATCGCCAAAGGCAAGGGAAGCAAGGGCAAAAATGAACTATTGGGACTTCATCAAGATAAAAAGCTTTTGCACAGCAAAGGAAACAAGTCAACAAAACCAAAAGACAACCGAGAGAATAGGAGAAGATATTTGCAAATGACATATCAGATAAAGGGCTAGTATCCAAAATCTATAAAGAACATATCACACTCAACACCCAAAGAACAAATGATCCAATCAAGAAATGGGCAGAAGACATGAACAGACATTTCTGCAAAGAAGACATCCAAATGGCCAACAGACACATGAAAAAGTGCTCAACATCACTCAGCATCAGGGAAATCCAAATCAAAACCTCAATGAGATACCACCTCACACCAGTCAGAATGGCTAAAATTAACAAGTCAGGAAACGACAGATGTTGGCAGGGATGTGGAGAAAGGGGCACCCTCCTACACTGTTGGTGGGAATGCAAGCTGGTGCAGCCACTCTGGAAATCAGTATGGAGGTTCCTCAAACAGTTGAAAATAGAGCTACCCTATGACCCAGCAATTGCACTACTGAGTATTTACCCCAAAGATACAAATGTAGTGATCCGAAGGGGTACGTGCACCCCAATGTTTATAGCAGCAATGTCCACAATAGCCAAACGGTGGAAAGAGCCATCAACAGATGAATGGATAAGAAGATGTGGTGTATATATACAATGGAATATTATGCAGCCATCAAAAGAATGAAATCCTGCCATTTGCAACGATGTGGATGGAACTAGAGGGTATTATGCTAAGCGAAATAAGTCAATCAGAGAAAGACAATTATTATGATCTCACTGATATGTGGAATTTGAGAAACAAAACAGAGGATCATGGGGAAGAGAGGAAAAAAATGAAACAAGACAAAACCAGAGACAAAGACAAACCATAAGAGACTCTTAATCACAGGAAACAAACTGAGGGTTGATGGAGTGGAGGGGGGTGGGAGGGATGGGGTGGCTGGGTGATGGACACTGGGGAGGGCATGTGCTATGGTGAGCGTTGTGAATTGTGTAAGACTGATGAATCACAGACCTGTACCCCTGAAACAAATAATACATTATATGTTAATTTTACAAATTAAATAAATAAATAAATAAAATAAAAAGAAGAAGATGCACTGTGACAACTCACTCACTGCATCTAAGAAACTCAGAGTTAGAAGAGCAACACCTGCCCTTGGAGTGAGCAGGAGCACCCTGCCGGGACAGCTGTCAATGAGCCTTGAGGGTCCTCAGTTTGTTCCCCTGAGCTTTGGGGGCTCACCCAGCCCTGCAGCGTGCTCTGATCTACCCACATCTGCCCACCCACAGAGGTTCTGCCCTGCTCTGCCCCTGGCACAGATACCATACCTGCCCCAAGGAGGACAGTGTGCCTCCTAAGAATGAGAAGTTACAATGGGACTAGAGGTGCAGGCTGGTGTTAGAAACTGCTGAAACCCACAGTAAACATAGAAACACACCTAGGGCAAGGTAGGACAGGAAGGCTGCTGGGGCCAGCATGGGAAGTGCATGCCCCACTCTAGAGTAGCCCATGAGAGCTACACTCCTCAGGAGTTAAAGGGAATCTCCCTTCCCTCTCCCCCCGCTCACACCCGGATAGACAAAGCCAATAGAGCAGAGTCCTCCCGTGGAGCAAATGGAGAATCACAGGGAATGCCTGAGGTCTCCTTCGTTCCTTGGCCACCCAGGAAGGCCAATGGCACTGTCACCTCCACCCAGAGGTCTCCATGTCCTTGTGGGTCCCAGCATTACACAAGTCTTCTAGGCAGAGACAGGAAACCTGTCCCACGTACCCTGCTGACCACATGTTCCGAGGCACTAGGCTAGGTGCAGGCTGGGGAACGGGAAGTCTTCTGACATCTCTAAGCACGATGCCCTGTGAGCAGAACCCAAGCCTGGCCCACTGCCATCAGGGCACCCACATGGGCACCGTCCAGCGTCCTGATCGCCTCAACCCACTGACTGTCCAGCTCTCCGTGCCCTGGCCCCACTGGGATTGTTTCTGTTCTTCAAATTTGCCAAACCCTATGGAGCCTCACAGCCTCTGCACTTGGTGTCCCCTCCACCAGGAATGCTGCTCCCAGATCCCGGGGCTGGCTGGTGCTCATCTTTTGGGCTTTAGCTCAAGTGTCACTGCCTCTGAGCGTCCCTTTTAATCCACATCCTCGCCAACACCTGTTATTTCTTGTCTCTTTGATTCTAGCCATTCTGACAGGTGTGAGGCGATAGCTCCTTGTGGTTTTGATTTGCATTTCCCTGATGATAAGGGATGCTGAGCATCTTTTCATGTGTCTGTTGGCCATCTGGATATCTTCTTTGGAAAAATATATATTCACATCCTCTGACCATTTTTTTAAGTTGGATTCTTTGGTTTTTTTGCTGTTGAGTTGTGTAAGTTCTTAATATATTTTGGAATTAACCCCTCATCAGATATATCATTTGCAAATATCTTCTCCCATTCAGTAGGTTGCCTTTTTGTTTTGTTGATGGTTTCTTTCACTGTGCAAACACTTATTTTTAAGATTTTATTTATTTAATTGAGAAAAAGAGAATGAGAGACAGAGAGCACAAGAGGGAAGAGGGTCAGAGGGAGAAGCAGACTCCCCGCTGAGCAGGGAGCCCGATGCGGGACTCGATCCCGGGACTCCAGGATCATGACCTGAGCCGAAGGCAGTCGCTTAGCCAACTGAGCCACCCAGCCTCCCTTTGCAAACACTTTTTATCTTGATATAGCCCAACAGCTTATTTTTGCTTTTGCCTGAAGAGACAGATCTAGAAAAATGTTGCTATGGCCAATCTCAGAGAAATTACTCCTTGTGCTCTCTCCTAGGATTTTTATGGTTACAGGTCTGACATTTAGGTCTTTAATCTATCTTGTGTTTCTTTTTGTATATGGTGTAAGTAAGTGGTCTAGTTTCATTCTTTTGCATGTAGCTGTCCAGTTTTCCCAGCACCATTTATTGAAGGGACTGTCTTTTCCCCATTGTATATTCTTACCTCCTTTGTTGTAGATGAATTGGCCATATACATGTGAGTTTATTTCTGGACTCTCTATTCTGTTCCATCGATCTATGTGTCTATTTTTGTGCCTGTACCATACTGTTTTGATTACTACAACTTTATAGTATATCTTGAAATCTGGAATTGTTATACCTCCAGCTTTGTTCTTCTTTTTCAAGATTGCTTTGGCTATTTGGAATCTTACAAACCCTCATGCACTGTTAGTGGGAACGCAAACTGGTGCAGCCACTGTGGAAAACAGTATGGAGGTTCCCCCCAAAAAATTAATAACAGAAATACCATATGAAGGGCGCCTGGGTGGCTCAGTCATTAAGCGTTTGCCTTCAGCTCAGGTCATGATCCCAGGGTCCTGGGATCGAGCCCCACATTGGGCTCCCTGCTCAGTGGGAAACCTGCTTCTCCCTCTCCCACCCACCCTGCTTATGTTCCCTCTCTCACTGTGTCTCTCTCTATCAAATAAATAAAATCTTTAAAAAAAAAAAAAGAAATACCATATGATCCAGTACTTCCACTACTGAGTATTTACCCAAAGAAAGTAAAAACATCAATTCAAAAAGATATATGCACCCCTATATTTATTGCAGCATTATTTACAATAGCCAAGTTATGGAAGCAACCCAAGTGTCCATCATTAGATAAATGGATAAAGAAAATGTAGTATACACGATGGAATATTACACAGCCATAAAAAAGAATGAGCTCTTGGTATCTGTGACAACGTGGATGGACCTAGAGGGTACTGTGCTAAGTGAAGTAAGTCAGTCAGAGAAAGACAATACCATATGATTTCACTCATAAGTGGAATCCAAAAAACAAAACAAGTGAACAAATAAAAAGCAGAATCAGATGTGTTAGTATAGAGAATAAACTGATGGTTGCCAGAGGAAAGGGGGTGAGGGGGTGTGCAAAATGAGAGAAGGGGAGTGGGAGATGCAGGCTTCCAGTTATAAAATGAGTAAGTCACAGGAATGAAAGGTACAGCATAGGGAATATAGTCAATGATGTTGTAACAGCCTTGAATAGTGACAGGCGGTATCTACACTTGTGGTGAATAGCATAATATATAAATCTGTTGAATCACTATGTTGTACGCCTACAGCTACTGTAACAGAGTGTGTCAACCTTACATACATACATATATACATACATACATAAAATGTCACCACCTCTGAAAGGCCCTCCCTGACCACACAGCTAGTCTCTCTGATATCCCCTGCTCCTTCCCTCTACAGCTCATCACTGTCCTTAATTATCCATCCCACTTACACCGTCTCCCTTTATTCACTCACTTGTTTACTGTTTGTCTCCTCCTACTAGCATATAGTTCCATGAGGGCTAGGGTCTTGCCTGTCACTTTTGGCCAGCACCCAGTTTGAGTACTGGGCACGTAGAAGTCAGAAATATTTGTAGAATAAATGAACAAATGAATATTATCTACCAAGCACTTGTGCACCTGTTATCTTATCTGACCTATCAGGTAATTGCTTTAAGATGGGAATTACTGTCCCCACCTTATAGATAAGGAAAGTGAGCCCCAGGAGACTGTGGGCCAGTCACACAGCGAGGCAGTGGCAGGGCCGGTATTCAAAGCCACAACTGTCTGAAGGTCCTGCAGACTCCAGAAGGACATAAGAAGCAAATGAAAAAGTGTGTACGTGAGCACGGGTGTGCACGCATGCACACGTGTGTGTGTGTGTGTGCCTGTGGCCCTAGGCCTGGACATGGCTCCACCCCACCGGGCCAGGACCTTTTGGAAGAAAGAGACCTCATCTTTTTCATATTTCTGTGTCCAGAACATTCCATAGGACCTTCAACTGAGCTTCACTAAAAGCTTACTGAACTATTACAAACTCAAGAGCTGGGTGCATGTGAGCGATCATCGTTGGAAGTTCCTTTGCTTCTCCACATGTATATCAGGGGGAATGAGTGCACCTGAGTCTCTAGAGACTAGAGTAGCAATAGTTTAGGATTAAAAAATGAATGTACTTACATGGAGAGCAGGAGGCATGGGATCAACACAATCTTATGTCTCTTCGGGGGCTCTACAAACTTCCTATCTGGGCCTCTCTGTCAAGCCTACTAGGTCACTTCTGTATTGGAAGATGAAGTATGTGTCTGCCTGAGTGTGTGTGTCTGTGTGAGTAGAGTCCTGTGTGTGGACCTGGGGCTGTCTGTGAATGTGTGTACGTGGACCTGGGTGTGATATATTGCTGGGACTGACTATGGCTATGAATCTACATGCAGATCTGTGTGTGTGTGTGTGTGTGTGTGTGTGTGTGTGTGTGTTTCCTACCTCCCCTTCCACACTGTAAAGCCCGGACAAGAGAGAGACCAGGTGGTCTCTTTCCCTGTTTCCTATCAGTGGCCACTTCCTGGGTGTCCAAGAAGCACAACTGATTAATTGGTTAATTAACAGCAGAAGAGCACGGGGCTCACCCTTCCCCTGGATCCCTGTCCATACGGCCTCCCAGAGTCACAGCGAGTCAGCCCACACTCCTCTCCCCCACATCCATCTGGCCCAGCTCCCTCCATCCCTCCTGGACCGCTGATACTCCCCCCTGACAAGCTCTCAAGGGTCTCCTCCCGATGGTGGTGCAATCCCCAGCTCCAGTTCAGGCCCCTGCAGAGGCCAGTCCTCCCCGCCCCCTACACCCTCCATCCACTCATGCAGGGCACGTCCTGCGGTCAGTGCAGAAGGAGGAACTGTCTGCAGAGTCCCCAACACTGGCTGCCTCTGTCCTCTCCAACAACCGTGGACTGTTCCAGCCCCACAAATGCTTCCGTGGCTTTGTCTCCATTAAAGGCACAATCTTGCTCAACCAATTAACGGAGCACCTTCTCTCCCACAATTCTTAAATTTCCCCAGAGCCAAATGTAAAGTGTATACAATTACAGAGCTCACAGTTTGATAAAGGAAGGCTGACATCTTTAATAATTCTCAATGAAAGAACATCCTGTGAAGGAATTGTTTAATTAAAAGACAACAATGGGATAAAAAGCAAGTA
This sequence comes from Eumetopias jubatus, assembly GCF_037043125.1. Taxonomy (NCBI): domain Eukaryota; kingdom Metazoa; phylum Chordata; class Mammalia; order Carnivora; family Otariidae; genus Eumetopias; species Eumetopias jubatus. The sequence continues at coordinate 44,173,003 of NW_028274823.1, read as the reverse complement.
AAAAGGAAAAAAAAGAGAGAGATCACAACTGTTAATTTAGAACTAAATAAATATCCTCCACTTGAGATTCCTTAAATTCTTTCTTAGAGTCCAGATATACTTGTTTAGCATGCAAATGAATGCTAGCTTTAAACATGTCTGAAACATGAACAACTGTACTTTGACTTAACTTTGTTATCTCCCCATTTAAAGAACAGCTGACATGTCCCAAGGAGCACTGGAATTCTAGCTCTGAAGCAGTGACTCTGATTCTCCAGGACAAATTTGGGAAACTAGGGGGGATTTGGGCTCAACAAAAAGATGCTTTAATAGTTGAGGGCAGGGACATCTGGGTGGCTCAGTCTGTTAAGTGTCTGCCTTTGGCTCAGGTCATGATCCCAGGGTCCTGGGATTGAGCCCCATGTCGGGCTCTCTGCTCAGTGGGGAGCCTGCTCCTCCCTCTCCCACTGCCTGTCACTCCCCCTGCTTGTGCGCTCTCTCTCTCGCTATCTCTCTCTCTGACAAATAAATAAAATCTTAAAAAAAATAGTTGAGGGCAGGCTGGAATGCAAAACTCTGCTTCAGGAAAATGGGAGTAGATGTACCTTTCCTTATTCTTCCCAGTAAGTACAAGTAAAAGCCCCAAACATTATACAGAAGCCATTTCAAATGAGTCTGAGCACTGGAGGAAAGGTAAACCAGCTAGGGACCATGGGGCCTGAGGAACACAGTGACTAGATCCCCAGGTTTTCTTTTCACTTCAAATGTTCTAGACTTGGAGCTGAAGAGGTGGCAACCCAGGAACACCAAAAGGCACAAGCAAAAAAAAGGGGGGGGCTCGTTCTAGCCAAAGGTCCAGGGAATGAATGGACAGCTTAGCAAGACAGAAAACTTTTAAACAACAACCACTCTACTGCAGCCAAATGCCACAGAACTCGGTGTGACCCCAAACTCAGCCACACCAGCGAAGGCACAGTGGATGTCCCTACTTCTACCTTCACAGGCTGTAACAAGTTTCCTTCCCCCAGTGCCAGAGGAGACTTAGCAGTGAGTCAGGACTCTCACCACCACCCAGAGAGAAAAAGGCCACCGTCCTCTCCACCTGTGGAAGCCATGTGGGACCACAGGAACATAGTGTTGAGAGCCGCAGGTTTTCTGCCCAGAAGCGATAAGAATCCCCCACCTCAAATGTCAACAGAAGCCAGGAGGGGGTCCTGGACTTTACCCTCCCCTGGAAGCAATGAGACAACAGCCCCCTCCCCAGAGGGGTGTCAGAAGAAACCAGTGAAAACAGAAGGTTTAAGTAAGACCCAGAGCCCCATAACACAATACCCAAGAATGTCCAGGATTCAAATGAACATCACTATTCATACCAAGAACCAGGAAGGACTCCAAGTGAATGAAAAAAGACAAGCGATGATGGAAATGTTAATAACAATCTGGCAGAGATTTTAAAGCAGCCATCATACAAATGCTTCAATGGGCAATTGCAAATATACTTGAAACAAAAAAAATAAAAAGTCTCAGCAAAGAAAGAGAAGATATTAAGAAGAACCAAATGGAAATTTTTGAACCAAAACATCAATAACTGAAAAATAAAGCTCAGGGGAGGGGATCAACAGCAGAATGGAGGGAAGAGAGGAAATAATCAGTGAACTGAAAGATCGAACAATAGAAATCACCCAATCTAAACAACAGAGATAAGATGAACTAAAAATAAATAAATAAATAAAGTGAATATAGCTTCAAGGACTTGAGGGACTATTAAAAAAAAAATCTAACACTTGGGTCATCAGAGTACTAGAAGGAGAAAAGAAAGAGTGGGGCTGTAAAAGTGCTTGGAGAAATAATGGCTGAAAACTTCTCAAATTGGGCAAAAGACATAAATCTACAGATTCAAAAATATGAGTGAACCCCAAACAGGAAAAACACAAAGAAATCCATATCAAGACACATCAGTGTCAAACTTCTGAAAATTAAAGACAAAGAACAAAATTCTTTAAAGCAGCAAGAGATAAAAAAAAAAAAAGTAGCTTATCTACAGGGGAAAAGCAATTCAAATGACGGTAGATTTGTCATCAGAACCATGCAGGTCATAAGGAAGTGACACATTTTTCAAGTGCTGAAAGAAAAGACCTGTCACCCAGAATTCTATATGCAGGAAAAATATCCTTCAGGAATGATGAGAAAATAAGGATATTCTCATGTGAAAAAACTTAAGAAAACGTGTTGCCAGCAGACCTATCCTAATGGCTAAAGGAAGTTCTCTGACCAGAAAGGAAAATATAAAATACCTTGGAATATCACAAAGGAGAAAAAAACAGGGCAAGCAAAAACATGGGTCCATATAGGACACTTTCCTTCCCCTCTTTAGCTTTCTAAATTATGTTTGAAGGTTGAATAAAAATTATAGCACTGTCTAATGTGATTCTAAATGTACATAACGTAAATATGGAAGATAAAATATATATTATAAATGGGAAGTGTGAAAAAAAATAAAGAGAGGTTTCTGCACTTCACCTGAACTGGTTAAATGCCAACAGTATCACATTGTGACAAGACTGTATGTGTGTGTGTGTGTGTGTGTGTGTGTGTGTGTGTGTGTGCAGAGAAAGAGTCATACTTACAGCAACCACTTTCACAATGAGGCAAAGAGATACACACAAAACCTCTACAGATTAATCAAAATGGAATTCTAAAAAATGTTCAAGTAATCCAGACGGAGGCCAGAAAAAAGAAACAGAGAAACAAACAAAACAATAAATAAAATGGCAGACTTATGCTCAAATAGATCAACGACATTAAATGCAAATGGTCTAACTATAACAATGAAAAGACAGAGACCAGCAGAGTGGATTAAAAATTATAAGCAACTATATGCTGTCTACAACAAATTCAGGTTCGTTGTAGGAACATCATTCCAGTATAACAATAGAGAGGTTGAAAGTAAAAGAATGAAAAAAGACATATCATCCAAACATTGATCAAGAGAAGCAGGAGCGGGGACACCTGGGTGGCTCAGTTGGTTAAGCATCCGACTCTTCATTTCAGCTCAGGTCAGGATCTCAGGGTCCTGGGATCAGTGCCAAAGCTCTGCGCTCAGTGGGGAGTCTGCTTCTCTCCCTCCCTCTCCCACTGCCCCTCCGCCTGCTCACAAGCATGCTCACTCTCTCTCTCTGAAATAAATAAATATTTTTTAAAATATAAATAAGTAAATGAAAGGAGGCAGGAGTGATAACATTAATATCAGATGAAGTAGACTTCAGAACAAAGAAAATTACCAGAGACAGAAGGGACATTACATGATAATAAAAGGGTCAATCCACCAAGAAAACTCGGCAATCCTTAATGTGTAGGCACCAAACAACAGAGCTCCAAAATTATGTAAAGAAAAATTGATAGAACTGAAAGGATAAGTATTTGTATCCACAATTATAGTTGGAGACTTCATCACATCTCAACAACTGGCAGAACTAGACAGAAAATTATCAAGAATAGAGAAGTACCTAACATTGCCATCAGCCATATACATATATATATACATATTTATAGAACACTCCACTCAATAACAGCAAAATACACATTTTTTTCAAGTGCCCAGAGAACATCTACCAAGATAAACCATATTTTGAGCCATAAAACAAACGTCAATAAATTTAAAAGAATTGAAATCTTATAGAGTGCGTTCTCTTACCACCACTGAATCAAACTAGAAATAAATAACAAAAATAACAGTAAAATCTCCAAACACTGGGAAATCAAACAGCACACTACAAAGTAGTCTATGGGTCAAAGAGGAGGTCTCAAAGAAAACCAAAAATACAGTTAACTGAATGAAAATGAAAATATAACCTATCCAAATGTGTGGGACACAGTGAAAGTAATAATGAGAGGAAAATGTATAATTCTAAAAGCACACATTAGGAAGAGGAAAAGCCTCAAATCAATAAACTAAGCTCCCACCTCAAGAGCTTCAAAAAAGAGCATAAATAAACCGGAAACAAGCAGAAGGAAGAAAATAATAAAGATAAAACCCAAAATCGATGAAACTGAAAACAGAAAAAAAAGTAGAAAGGATAAATAAAAAAAATTTAGTTCTTTGAAAAGATCAATAAAACTGACAAACCTCCTGCAAGACTGACAAAGAAAAAAGTGAGACACAAATTACCAATCTCAGCAATGGAACAGGGAATATTGTTGCAGGCCTGCAGGCAACCAAAGGATAAGAATGGAATACTGTGAACAACTCTACATGTCAAAATTTGACAACTTTGATAAAATGGCCCAATTCCTAAACACACACACACACACACACACACACCCCTTACCCAGTATGGAACAGATAATCTTATAACCATTAAGAAACTGAATTCATAATCTTAAAACCCCCAAAAAGGAAAATTCCAGACCCAGATGGTTTCACTGAAGAATTCTATCACATGTTTAAAAATGAATACTAATTCTATGCAATCTCTTCCAAGAGATAAAAGAGGAGGAAATATTTCCCAATTCATTGTATGAAGCTACTATCACCCTGATACCAAACCAAAGACCACAGAAAAGAAGAAAACATTAGACCACTAGCACCAATGCATAGAGATACATAAATCCTTAGCAAACTATTAGCAAATGGAATCCAGTAATATATAAAAAGGACTATACAATATGACAAACTAGGGCTTATTCCAGGAATGCAAGGATGTTTCAATATTTGAAAATCCATCAATGTAATAATCGACCATATTAACAGGCAAGAAGAAGAAAGGTCATGTGATCATATCCATCAGAGCAGAAAGGGCATTTCGCAACTTTCAATATCCATTCATGATAAAAACTTACAGCAAAGGAATAGAAGGGACTTCCTTAACTTGACAAAGAGCATCTACCAAAAAACCTACTGCTAACATCATAATTAATGGGCGGGGGGACCTGAAAGCTCGCCTGTTTCATTTGCTCTTTATTTGATGGGGAACAAAGCAAGAATATCTGTTCTTACTACTCTTATGCAACTTAGTATAGGCGGTTTCAGCTACTGTAATAAAGCAAAAAATGGAAATAAAAATCCTACAGATGGGAAGGGAAGAAATAAAACTGCTATTTACACATGACACGATTGTAAAGAAAATCACAAGGTATCTAGAAAAGAACTTTTAGAAATAATAAATGAGTTTAGCAAGGCCACATGATACCAAGTACACACACAAAAATCAACTATATTTTTATATACTAGCAATGAACATATGGACACTGAAATTAGAAATACAATACCATTTACAACGGCAAGAAATAAAAGAAATATCTAAATGTAAATCTAAACAACACATGTAGAGAACTTGTGTGCTGAGAACTACTAGATGCTGATGAAAGAAATAAAAGAGAGATTTAAATAAGTAGAGAGACATATCATGTTTATAGATTGGAAGACTCAACAGAGTGAAGATATCAGTTCTACCCAAATTGACATACAGGCTTAAGTAATTCCTAGCAAAATCTCAGCAAGATTTTCCCAGATACAGACAAGACTAATCTAAAAGGCAAAAGAACTAGAATAGCTAAAACAATCTTGGGGAAAAAAAAAAAAGTAAGACGAATAGACTGGGAAGAAGCAGCCTACTCGATCTCGAGACTTCTTATAGAGCTACAGTGATCAAGATTGTGTGGTATTGGTGGAGGGAGAAACACATAGATTAATGGAACAGAATACAGAACCCAGAAATAGACCAAACTGCCAAACAGATCTTTAGCAGCAGTGCAAAGTAATTCATTGGGGGAAGAACAGCCTTTTTAACAAAGACTGCTGGAGTAAATGGACATCCACAGGCAAAAAATATTTTTAAACTAAAAAATTAACCTGAAACTCAGTCTCACACGATACGTAAAAATTAACTCCACAGAGATCACAGACTTAAATGTGAAGCCTAAAGCTATAAAACTTTTAGGAAAAAGAAATAAATAGGAGAAAATCTTCAGGGTGGAGGCCAAGGTAGAGAATTCTTAGACTTGACACCAAAAACATGATCCAAAAAATTAAAAATTAATAAACTGGCCTTCATCAAAATGAAAAACATACTCTCTATGAAAGATCCAGGGACCTTTCAAGCTACAAAGGGATGAAAAAACAAACTAGACTGGGAGAAAATATTTGAGACCACATATCTGACAAGGAATATAAAGAAATCCCAAAACTCAACAGTAAAAAAGAAAAAAAAAATCCAATTAGAAAGTGAGCCAAAGACATGAAGAGACATTTCACTGAAGAGGCTCTACTGATGGAAAATAAGCACATCAAAAGATGTTCAACATCATTAGCCACTAGGGAGATGTAAATTAAAGCCACAATGATCTATCATCATGTATCTAGTAGAATCGCTAAAATTAAAAAAATAGTGACAACCTCCTCAGGAGGATGAGGATAAGCCAGATCATTTATACATTGCTGGTGGGAATAAAAAAATGCAACAGCCACTCTGGAAAAGAATTTGGCAGTTTTTTAAAAAACAAAACAAAACAAAAAAACGCACCAACCATACGACCTAGCAGCTGCATTCCTGAGCATTTATCTCAGAGAAGGAAGATATGTTTGCACAGAAACCTACACACGAATGTTTATAGCAGCATTATTCATAGTAGCCAAAAGCTGGGTAAAAAAGAAAAGTATCTTTTAATGAGTGACTAGTTAAACACATCATGGTACATCATGCCATGTGATACTACTCAGCAACAGAAAGGAATAAACTATGGGGGCACCTGAGTGGCTCAGTCAGTTAAGTGTCCAGCTCTTGGTTTCAGCTCAGCTCATGATCTCGGGGTCATGAGATCAAGCCTGAATCAGGCTCCCTGCTCAGCAGGGAGTCTGCTTGAAATTCTGTCTCACCTTCTCCCTCTGCCCCTGTCCCCGTTCTCCTGCCCTCTTCCTCTCTCTCTCTCTCTCTCCCCCTCCCGTCCCTGTGAAAATAAATAAATAAATCTTTAAAAAAAAAAAAAAAGGAATGAACTATGGATACACCCAACAACCTGCATGCAACTATGCATACACACAACAATCTCCAGGGCTTTATGCTGAGTTATAAATTTAATTCCATAGGCTACGTGCTGAATAATTCCATTTATATAATATTCTTGAAATGACAAAATTACAGAAATGGAGGCGCCTGGGTGGCTCAGTCGTTAAGCGTCTGCCTTTGGCTCAGGTCATGGTCCCAGGGTCCTGGGATCGAGTCCCACATCGGGCTCCCTGCTCAGTGGGGATCCTCTTTCTCCCTCTCCCACTCCCCCTGCTTGTGTTCCCTCTCTCACTGTGTCTTTCTCTGTCAAATAAATAAATAAAATATTTTTAAAAATTACAGAAATGGAGAACAGATTTGTGGTTGCCAGGAGTTAACGAGAGATGGGGCTGGGAGGGAAGTGGGTGTGGCCATAAATGGCAACACAAGGGATCCTTGTGGGGATGGGAATGTTCTGTACCTCGACTCTATCAATGTCAAAATCCCAGCTGTGATAGTTTTACAAGTTGTTACCATTGGGAGAAACTGGATAAAGGTACAATGGATCTTTCTGTATTATTTTTACACCTGTTTGTGAATCTACAATCATCTTAAAACAAAATGTTTAATAAAAAAGTTGAGGGCAGAGAAAAGTCCAGCATCCAGGACGTCAAGCATCCCTAAAGGTCACCTGTATGAGCCCCCCAAGAACTGCAAAAACAAGTAGCCCCGCTCCTGAGTCTAAGTGGCTCATGGCACTGAAAGAAGGGAGAATGAATGAAAGCAGGATTGTCCTCCCAGAAGACCACTTCTCTGAGGTGTCCAGATGCAGAGGAGAGGCTCCATGGCAACGCATGATGGCCACTGTCCTATGCTGCCCATCACGGCACTCTGCCTTGACAGGAGGAAGGCTTGAGGCTAGGGCCATGGGGAGGAGGATGGCAGAATCACCCGGTCCCTAGGGCACAGCTGTGGCTCAAGAATATACTGGCAGGATCATGGCTTCGAAGCTCATATGGAGAGAGAAGGAGCTCTCTAGTCTCCTCTTCTTGTAAGAACACCAATCCCACCACGGGGGCTCCATCCTCATTATTCCCAAAGGTCCCACCTCCAATACTGTAACACTTGCATTAAGGCTTCAACATATGGGGTGGGTACAACCATTCTGTCCATAACAGGGTGTTTCTTTATTTTTTTTTTAAGATTTATTTATTTATTTGAGAGACAGAGAGAGAGCACAAGTGGGAGGGCCAGAGGGAGAGGGAGAGAGAAAACCTCAAGCAGACTCCACACTGAGCACAGAGCCCAATGCGGGGCTAGATCCCAAGACCCCGAGGTCACAACCCGAGCAGAAAACAAGAGTCAGACGCTCAACTGACTGTGCCATCCAGGCGCCCCCATAGCCGGGTGTTTCTAAAGGACAGAGTCTCAGGAGTGGAATCAACAGATAGGAGAATGTTTCATTATAATAGATACTGCTAAACTGCCATCCAAAATATTTATACCAATTTACACTCACCAACAGTCTATGAAAGGGAACATCTGCCTACAACATCTATATAATTGAAATAGAAAAATGTCCACAGTATGTTGCAAAATGAAAAAATAAGCAAATGCATACATGTTATGAACCCAACCCTTTAAAAAAAACTATAATTACATGACCCTATGGATGTTGGGAAAGATGAACAGATGCATGCTAAACTCTTAACGGCAATTATCTCTGAAGATGGGAAACAAACCTTGTTCACTTTCAATTGCATGGGGACTGATCATAGTTGAAATGTATATAACTGTCTTTTAAGTTTGTAAGGAGAAGAAAAATATTCAAGTTACTTAAAGAGAGAGAGAGCGAGGAGAGAGAAAGTGATAAGGTACTAAATGCAAAACAAAACCCAAAAATTCCAGACGTGAAGAAAATGAAATCAAGTGGTTATTCTCCAGCATGGCTCATCATCATCACTGTCCCTTGGTTTTTGACAGAATGAATTCTAGATGAAAAGACTACATAAGAAAGCAGTTTCTTGACTCAGCTTTGCTGACCATGGCACTTCTATTCCAGCAGCATCCAAATCTCCATTTACACAGCTGAGTCAAGGTAGCTCCTATGCTGTTTGTTCCCCTATGAAAGGGGTGCAGGCAGCTGGTGCAACCCCTCTGGAAAACAGTATGGAGGTTCCTCAGAAAGTTGAAAATAGAGCTACCATATGATCCAGCAATTGCACTACTGGGTATTTACCCCAAAGATACAAATGTAGGGATCCAAAGGGGTACGTGCACCCCAATGTTTATAGCAGCAATGTCCACAATAGCCAAACTGTGGAAAGAGCCAAGATGTCCATCGACAGATGAATGGATAAAGAAGATGTGGTATATATACACAATGGAATATGAGGCAGCCATCAAAAGGAATGAGGTCTTGCCATTTGCAACGACGACGTGGATGGAACTGGAGGGTGTTTTGCTGAGTGAAATAAGTCAATCAGAGAAAGACATGTATCCTATGACCTCACTGATATGAGGAATTCTTAATCTCAGGAAACAAACTGAGGGTTGCTGGAGTGGTGGGGGGTGGGAGGGATGGGGTGGCTGGGTGATAGACATTGGGAAGGGTATGTGCTATGGTGAGCGCTGTGAATTGTGCAAGACTGTTGAATCACAGATCTGTACCTCTGAAACAAATAATGCAACATATGTTAAGAAAAAAAAGAAGAAGATAGCAGGAGGGGAAGAATGAAGGGAGGGAAATCGGAGGGGGAGACGAACCATGAGAGACGATGGACTCTGAAAAACAAACTGAGGGTTCTAGAGGGGAGGGGTGGGGGAATGGGTTAGCCTGGTGATAGGTATTAAAGAGGGCACGTTCTGCGTGGAGCACTGGGTGTTATGCACAAACAATGAATCATGGAACACTACATCAAAAACTAATGATGTAATGTATGGTGATTAACATTACAATAAAAATTTTTTTAAAAAAAGAAAGGGGTGCAGGTTTACTACTAAAAAAATAATAATAATAATTTTAAATCCCCATATTCCTTCCACTCTGATGCAACCACCATCATTACCATTTTTGTTTTACCGACTTCCAGATTTGGTTTTATGCAAAGATCCCTAGGGTAACTTACGTATTTGTAATAAGATGATATAATCTTGTGGCTTGCTTTTTCCCTCACCGTCTATGTGCTCGCCTGCAACCTGGCAAACATTCATGGAATGGCCGTAGGCACATTACTCCAACACGTGGCTATGCCACACTTTCCGGAACCACTCTCCTAATGTCGGCTCTTTAGATTATCACCAGTTTTTTATTTAGCTGTTTTGGAATGACGTCATCCAGGAAGCTTTCTGTGTAATTAGGATCATCCCTTAGGAGAGATTCCTGGAACTGGGATTTTCAGATCAAAATATACAAATTTAGTTCCAGCTACTCATTACTACATATCTTCCAGAAAGTCTTTACCAGCATACAGTAGAAGAGGCTAGTGTTCATTTTACCAAAGTCTCACCAGCATAGGGTGTTCTGTAATTGAGTGGTAAAAAAAATGGCATCTTGTCTCAATTTGCTTTGCTTTGATTACAACTGAGGTTTTAGTTATTTTCCATATGTTTGTTCACAAGCTGCATTTTCCCTTATGATTTGTTGGATCATGTTCTTTGCACATTTACCTACTAAGGATGAGCAGTATCATATTTTAATTTCTCTACGTTCTCTTTGTCACACTTCTGCTATGACTCTCTCATTTACTGACTGCTATGGGTGCTCACTTGCCATCATAATAGGTATGACATTTTAGATCTATGACACACTTAACACGAGCACTCTGGTTTGATTTGCACAATAGCCCTATTTGTAGGACTAATGGGATTTGGAATCCCCATTTTACAGAGCAGAAAGCAGAGGTCCAAAGTGATGGGACTGGCTTCCCTAAATCACACAACCCCTAACTAGCAGGGCTGGGGCCAGTAATGTCCTTCAATTTCAGGAGAAAAGGTGGCACAGCACTATGAGTCCAGGTCTATAAAGCAGCTCTGCTCTAACCACCTGCACCACCTTGGACAAGTACAGACTCTCCAACCCCAGTGATAACAGCAGCAATTTCCCCTGAGTGCAAGTGAAAGGGTCGAACGAGATCATGGGTGTGCAAAGCTAAGCATAGTTCCTGGCTCACCATAACTGCTCTATAAATCATTCATGTCACACATGGTTGCCGATGTCATAGGGGCCACTCTGCTTGGCCCTAGGAACACAATGATGAGCAGGAGTTCAAAGTCTGGCAGGGAAAACAAACAGACATACTGCTAACTGCCAATCCATGTGGCAGGGCCCTCACAAAAGCACGAACAAGGCATTGAGCGGGCACCACCCAGACCCCTTGCCCCTCGGCAGGGTGGAATCCATCACTCAAGGTCAAATTCATCCTTCTGAAGTTTCACATTTGAGCAGTCTGTCTCCTCCAGCCCATTGTCATCTATGAGGGGTCATCAGACCAAACAGAATGACTCTCATAAATTTTTACATGTCCCATCCATCAAGCCCTCCCTCCATGACTCTGCTCTGAGCCGGAGGAGCCTACATTTTGCCTGATAATATGTGTCTATGACTCTCTCTGCCCAGAGACCCAGCCACCCGTCCTCAGGGTCTGACTGTTTCAGAGTCCGTCCCTCTGAGGTCTCAGTCCCACACTGCGCCCAGCTCCTGGGGAGCCACGAGGGATATCTGGGGCTGACCTTCAACACCACTGAGGGACTAGGCTCTAATCTGGCCACTTATTCTCACTCCACAAGGACTCTGATGCAAGGAGAGAGGCCAGAACCCAGTAACTGGCATAAAGGGATGTATGGAGGCAGCACCACATTAGAGAAACACGTGAGTTTGAGCTTCCTGTCAAAGAGATCCTGGCTGGCCAGGTGACTTAGGGCAAATGGCAGTGTCTCCATGCCTCAGCACCTTATCTCTGAAACTAGAACTAAAAACGTATCTTGCTTCAAAGGCTTATCGTGCAAATTATTGCAATCATGTGCATAATGGAGGTGCCCACTGTCCCAACAGCATTCAAACTATAGAGTAAGAAGAGCCACCAATTAGCACTTCCTGTGTGCAAGACTGTAGTTTAAGCATATCTCATATATCATCTTAATAATTTCTCAGCATAACCCCACTCAATCATTTCACCAAATATTTATTGAGCATTTTTCAAGGTGCTGGAGATACAGTAGTGAGTGAAATGGACAAATGTCCCTGCTCTGATGAAATACACATTCCTGTAAGACAGAAAATAAATAAGATAAATAAGCAAAATGCATGATAAGCTATACTGTCACAAGTGTTGAGGAGAGGAGGAATAGTTAATGTCAAGTTGGGGTGGCCAGGGAAGGCCTCACGGGGAAGCTGACAGTGACAGTTTGGATTATTGGTAATAAATTCACTCCTCAACCACGTGGGTGGTATATACAGCATAACATCACTTCTTTGGCAAATGGTTTGTTAACAGACATGACACAGGCAAAAGTCTAAAATATGTCTGTGCACGGCACTTGCCTTCTCATGCTTCTGCCATGGCCAAAAGACGCATTCACTGGGTGGTTTCTGTTCCTCTACCTTGGTCTCCAGGTGAGATGCCAGGAAGCAGACCCACAGGAGAAAGGAGAACCTACCAAGTCCAGCCTGGATCAGCCGGCCCAGCCAGCCTGCAGGGATGCATGAGATGCTGGATCTCGGTGAGATTCGGGGTTATTTGTTAAGCAGCATTATGTAGTCACTGGTGACTGATAGAGGAATTTTGAGTAAAGACCTTAAGGAAGGGAGAGAAGGAGCCACGTGGCCATTGGCAGGAAGACTGCTCCAGAAATTGAGGAAAGCAAGAGTGGAGACCCATCTGGCATATTCAAGAGATAGCAAAGAGGTCTACGTGGCTGGAATGGAGAGAATAAAGAGAAGGGCAGTAGGAAATGAGGTCAAAGAGATGACAAATGGCTAGATCAAGTAAGACTTTAGAGGTTGGGCGAGCAGGTAATTTATCTTCCAAACCAAAACACATTTTTTAAAATGAAGTATAATTTGCATGTAGTAAAATACATTCTTTTTGTGCAATTCTATTTGTTTGATAACCTTAGACAGCCATGTAACCAATACCATAATGAAGACATAGAACGGTTCCATCCCCCACAGAAATTCCCTGTGCCTCTTGCAGTCAATGCCCCCTAGCCCTGGCAAACCCTGAGCAGGTGTCTGTCCCTACAGTCTTGCCTCCTTCCATACATCATTAAAGGGACTCATGGAGTACAAAGACCTTTTGAGTCTGGCTTCTTCCACCTGTCATATGCTTTTGAGAATCATCTCATGTTATTGTGTGTATCAGCAGTTTGTTCCTTCTCAGTGCTGAATGATATTCCATTGTAGAGATGTACCACAGTTTGTAATCCATCACCAGCTAAAGGACATACAGGTGATTTCCAGTCTGGGACTTTTATGAATAAAGCTGCTATAAGCATTTGCATACAGCAAACAAGGACAAGGCTGAGAGTGAGTAATTCTTCTGGGGCAAGAGGTGTGAATGGGGACCATGCTATGCAGACCAGGAAGGGTGCTCACACCCCTTGGGCAAGGTAGGGACTCTGGCTGTCACCCTGTGAGATGGGAAACTATGGGAAGATCCTAAGCAGAGAAATGATGTGCTCAGCTAACATTTTAGCAGGATCACTCTGCCTACAGGAGGCCAGGGCAGAAGGAGGAAGGCCGATTATGAAGCTATTGCTGGAGCACCGGTGGTCTAGGCCAGGGAGTTGGCCATCCCAGTGGCCCGGAGTAATCAGATTCCAGATACCCTGAAGGTAGAGCTGCCAGAATTGTTGCTGGACTAATTATGAGGTGTGAGAAAAAGAAGCATCAAAGACAACATCAAGATTTTTGACTTGAGCAACTAAAAAAAAGGGTGATTGGCCCATTGTACAGAAAAGGCCACCCCAGGCTTAGAGAGGAGAAGACATTTGCTCATAGCCACCCATCAAGAGCATAGAGCCAGGACTGGGATTCCAGCAGCTAGCTGCTTGGCATCACTACACCACTGGCCTTATGTGAAGGAGAGAAGCAAGCATTCCCCTCCTAAGGAGTAATCACACATTATGAGGAATCCTAACATGAGCCCAACAGCACAAAACTGCCCCAGTCGAAGAATGGCCATTCATCGGGGAGCTGACATGAAGCCCCAAGGAAGGGAGCTGGGCCTTCCCCTGAACTGTTCACTATCAGTATACAGTGCCTGGGATGGGTAGGGGAGCAAGAGTACAAAGTGAGGACAGGCAAACAGGAGGGGCCAGCCACCCTGGCCACACTCCACACTCATCAGCCCACCAGGTGAGTGTGCATCATGGGGGAGGACAGCCAGGTAATAGGCAGTGCTAGAGCCAGCCGTCACTCTGTCCCCAGGGCCATCCATAGCAGCCTGGCTCCTTCTGATCCCAGAGGCTGGAGCTGCCCCTGAATTCCCTACAGGGCCCAAGTGGGAATTCTGGACCCCTCAGCTGTTCCATGTGAGCCTGTGATGTAAGGCATAGCCCTACCTGACTGCAGGCCTCAGCTCAGTGCCTGGAACTAGATTCACAATTTTCCACCTACAAAGACTCTACCACACCCCCAACCATGGGCTACCATCCTGGCTCACGTGCCCAGGCTCCCAAGGGCAAGCATCAGCCATGGGGCCTGGGAGACATGCAACAGAGACAGGATCCCTGCTGCTAAGCGTGTAACACCTTCCAGGGGAGGACAGGCCCCTCTCATTTCACAGCACCTCACATTCTTCCCAGCCACAGTTCTACAAAAAGCATATGTCCTACGTCCCAAGGGTAGCAAAGCAGAGGGCAGAGTCACCCTGATACACCACCCACCACCCCACACCTCAACCACATCACCAGGAGGCAGAAAATCATGACTAAGCACTGTTGGGTTGAGCCCTGGAAATAAATTAGCCATCCAGTGATGGATGCTGGACACATCCCTCAGCATTCCCACCTCCACCTCTAGATGTTTATCACAAATTGTTCATCCCAAACCTCAGAAGGATGGTTCCTTCTGCCATACTTCCCTCGTAAGCATTGCCCTATGGTGTGGCCCTCAGAGTCTACTCCAGCCACACACAGACTCCAGTCTGTAGAAAGATAGATCAAGCCCATTCCCCTGGGTAAGGCACCATCCCACTGCCTGACTGACCCTTCAATATCACAGAGTTGAGCAAAGCAGACTTGGAGACACACGAACCCAGATTTAAATCCCAAACCCACCACTCACTGGCTGTATAACTTTGTGCAAGTTACATAACCCCCAGGCCTCAGCTTCCACACCTGTAAGATGTCTCTCTTGGGCTGTAAGAAATAAACGTGCTCATGTGTAAACATGCTCCACAAGTAGGAAGAGCTTGCTCTTGCAAAGCTGCTGGCCAGCCCAGCTCAGGACCTAAGGTGCACCTGCGCCTGGGTCCACCCCACACCTGCAGACTCCTCGGCTCTACAGGCAAGGTCTCAGCAAGTGCAGGGGTGCCTGGATGCTCCTGACAGTCCTCCCACACCTGTATCCTTTAACCTATGGGGGCACAGTTCACATCCACCTGCCTGGCGGCAGCCTGGGATCCTCTCCCAGGGTGTATGTCTCTGCTACAAGCACAGCCCAGACAGGGGCATGCCCCCCACACTCACAAAGGCCCAGCCCTAGCTCAAAGCAGGCAGGCAGATAGGGAGTGCCGGCTTGTTTGTATCCGGAGAATAGTTCATGCCATACATCAGAGGCAACCCTCATCAGACCGAAAGCCAGGAGCTATCTGTGCCTTCTTTGGGGGGACCCCCTACCCCATGCCCTCAGAGCCACAGGCTCTACCTCTGTCCTTCACTTTCAGACACACACCTGCACCCAGGCTCGCGCCATACCCAAGTTCAGCCGAAATCCAGCCCCAGTACCTTGCTCTCATGACCCTCCAGAGCCTGAGACAGTGTGCTAGGTCCTTCCACGTGGCCGGCCATTGGGCAGCACACTGGACAGTTGTGAGATGGGGAGGATAGGAGGGCAGAAGGCAGCAAAGCAGGGGCTGGGAAGTGAACAAGACCCGCAGCAGGCGACGGGGCTGTGACAGGTGCCCCCACGCGCCTCCATCTGCTGCTCAGATTAATCTACCTGACGAATCAATCCTGCCCACTTCTGACTCCATGATTTATTCACATAATGACACCCCGAGTTTTTGAAAAACAATTGTGAGGTACAGTAGCTCTGAATCTCTGGACGAGAGTATCACCACCTTCCTTCCCAGGAAGGTACAGGAGTACTTCTGATTCAATGGGCTATGTTTTCACAAAAAGTGTTACCCCAAATGCCTGGGAAGAAAGCCGAAGGATAGGGGCAGATGCCCAAGGAGACCATGAGGGAAGGAAGGCCATTGCCAAGTCCACCACAGTGTGTGCCCATTGTCCATGTGAGACAACTGAGACCCAGGGGCACTGAAAGCTCTGCCTGAAGTCCCACAGTCACACTCGGTCAGAGGCACATCCTCTCTGCTATGAAGGCTTTGTGTGTCTCACCGCACCATGCTGTCACCCAAGAGCATCACAGATTTGCTCACTGGCCTCGCCTACCATGCCCTCACTCAGTTCCCACGCATGAGACGTAAGCTCCCCAGGCACACATCTAGATTAGGTGGGGAACATTTTCTTCAAGGGAAGCAGAGCACAAGGGGCCAGCTGCCCCTTCCCAGGGGTGCCCTGGGCACGTGGAGCCTTCCTTCCTCATTCAGCATGCACTCGGTAAGATCCTTCTGCATGCCAGACACCGGGCTGGCACTGTGGGGAGAAAGGCAACCAAACCACACTCGGCCTCTCCAGGGCAGAAAGAATCCAGTGGGCAAGACTGACGTTAGTCAAATAATTATACGACTGATGTACGCCCGCAGAGGGAATCATCCACGCTCAAGGAAAAGCACAGGGAGCCATGAGCATGTCTAACAGGCTGGGTTCCGTGGGGTCCCAGGAAAGATTGCCCTGAGGAACAGCCACCAGGCTGGGAGAGAAAGGATGACGGGGATTATCAAGGTGTGCAGAGGGCGCCCAGAGCAACGGGGGCTGCTCCAGGAAGAGGAAGCCAGTGAGAGAAGATTCTGGAAAGGCCAGTTTTCTCATTTGTGGAAGGAGGGTGAGGTTACCACTGGGTGTGGTAACCAAGACAAAGATGATGCCGTTCAGGAGGCTAGCACCCTTAGCCTTCTGACCCACCCCTGGAACTTTCCCACCAGCAATAATCCAAGGAGAAAAATATAACACAACACATGAAGATTGTCACTGAAACACTGTCCAAAAAAAAAAAAAAAATTGAAGATTTGGAAACAGGCACAATGTCCAATAACAGGAAACATTAGGTGGGTTATGGAACATCAATTCTTCATCTCAATGCAATCATTACAAATGATCATTAGGAAGGCTTTACAGCAACACAGGAAATGTTTATGCCAGGATGTTAGGTCAAAAAAGCAGAACACAAAATTGCATCTAGATTATGAGTATCTCTATCTAAAATAGGTGCGCATATGGTCAGAGAACACAGAAAATGAAAACAGCAACTGGGCTAGGCAGTGAGGTTATGAAATTCTTCCTGATGTTATCAGAGTGGTTTTAAAATAAGCAAAATAGATGTTAGAGTATGAGGAGGGACCTGCCTGCCAGTGTAAGGATGGGAGAAGGGACCTGCCTGCAGATGTGGCATGGGAGGAGGGACCAGCCTGCAGGTGTGAGGATGGGAGGAGGGACCTGCCTGTAGGAGTGGGGTTGGGAGGAAATAGACATGAGCTCAAGTTAAAGCTCTATCCCTGGGCTGCACACTTGGGCCAAGTCATTTACTTCTCATTCCTGCTCATTGATGAGATGAGGACAGGGGGTGTCTCAGGGAGACCACAGGGCATGTCTAGGGATGCCCTGGAGCAAGATGGAAAGTTTGACTGGCAGAGGCAAGAGATGGAGCAGGGCTGGGGTTGGGCAAGCTCCAGGATGAGGTCATAGGAGCCAGCAGCTAAGGCGGGATGCTTCACCTAGAGGTGAAGAAGAAGATGAACTGGTGGTGGGAACAAGGGAAGGAAGGGGGTGAGGTTAGGAGAGAAGGCTTCCAGGTCAAGCGAACCCAGACACCCCTGGTGGGCTGGAGCCTATCCTGCCTATGGAAACCCCAAACCCTGACCAGGTTACATAACCTCTTTGCAACTCCGTTTCCCAAATAAAATGGGGATGAATTTAAAAACCTACCTCCTGGAATTGAGGGGATTCAATGAGACAAGACACAATAAATGTTCAGAAAGTACCTGGCCTGTGATAAGCCTCAGCAAGAATTAGCTGTTATTACTGCCTGCTTGGAATGGGGCTTTGTCCACCAAATTACTCTGTTATTCTCTCTGGGACTGGAAACTTCCATGAGCAAAGATGTGTACACACGCGCGTGCGCATGCACATGTGTAAGTACACATGTATGTGTACATAATATGCGCCCATGTGTGCATGCCTGATATGCCTACAGACACGCATGCACACGTGTGTACACACATAATATGCATACGTGCCCACACACATGTGCACACATCATGTGCATACACGCACATATGCACACATGCACGCAGATGTGCACACCTGCAGGGACCTAGCTCTGTCCCCTCCAAGGAGGGAGGTGCTGGGGTGGAGCAGCACGAGGCTCATTCCCCAGCATTCCCACCCCTGCCACGGGTTGTTTACATTTTCTTATTTGCCTTACTTGTAGCCTTTCTGATTTCCCATGTTCTTTGATTTCTCCATTCTGTGTTTAACAGGGGAGGTCTTTGATCACTTTCAAAATCCTGTCAGCACTCTTTGGAAAAGGCGCATCCATCAGAGGGCCCAGGGTGCCTGGGAGTCTGGCCGTGGTTCTGTGTGATGACTTGGTTTCCCCAAGTTGTTTCCATGCAGCCCCTGCAACTTTCCCCTGCCCCCCCACCCGGGCCTCCTCCCTCTTGGAGCCCCTTCCTTCCCTCTGTGCTACTGCCCAGGCCCCCTCTGCCCAGCGCTGCCAGCCTCCCACCTTCAAGACCAACAGGTCATTCCACTTTCTCTTTTCATCCTTCCCTTCTGCTTTTCTCCTGACCCTTCTCTAAGCAAACATCCTTCCAGCTGTGGTTATAGATTGAATATCTCTCACAACATGTATTTGCCTTCCTATTTCTCTTGCTTCAAGGTGGTTTCCTTCCTCTGTAAGTCCAAACAACCATTCCCTTAACTCCAGCCCAGGCCTCTGTCTGGCAGTTAGTAGGAGCTGGTGAACGAAGGGAGGAAGGAACAAATCCGACATGCACAGAGAGAGAGAAACTGCATGTTCAGGGATGATGATGCCCTCACCCCGGCTGCCAGACCTGAGCACGGCTTAGAAAGCTCTCAGCAAAGAACTCGGGCTCCCATCACACACGGCCTCATTAACCTGCTCCAGAAGCCTCTGTCATCAAGCCCAGGGACAATGACTGTCCTCAGGGTCACAGTGACCACAAAAGTTCAAGGCTCTCCCCATGCCCATCTCAGCCCCCTCTCACACACAACTCTCCAAAAGGACAACCACACTTACTGCTTTGTGTCCCATGCCAGGCAGGCCCTAACACCACATCCCAGCCGCAGGCAGTGAGCCCTGCATGAAGCATGACTAGGGCTCCCTCTTACTTGGCCTATGTTGAGGCCTGGTCCTCAGGGTTGCTGAAAGCTCCCTAGATGCCTCTGATGTGCAGACTGGGCTGAGATCACTGGACTTCCAAGAGCAGGAACTCTGGATCTGGATGGCTGTGATCTAGATCTTACTTCCACAAACCGCCTCCAGAAAGTTACTGGCCTTGCTAAGCCTCGGAATCCTCAGCTATCAAAAGGAGAATCAAAACAGCACTTCCAGTACTAAAGAAGAAAATGCATGTAAAGAGCCTAGCACAAAGTAAGCATTCAATAAATATTTAATATAACCATTCTTAACTCACCCCTGGGTCATCCCATCCAGGTCCAATTCTCTCCCCCATTCGATGCAGCCTCTGCAAAGGGCTTTTCAGAAGGAAATGCAAAGGCCTCCAGAGTCTGTCTCTGGGTTTGAGCTTGACTGCTCCAGGCAGTGGGGAGGATGTTCTGACTCACAGTACCTGCCACAGGGCTCTTGAAACACCCCAATACAGCAACCACCTACTGGGGAAGCAGGTACCATTGCCTAAAGGGGGATAAGCAGTAGGCTGGGCACTAGCCTTAACACTAGCTGTGACTTCTACTAGACTCATAGTCTCTACCACCCAGAAGCCCAGGGTTCACTGCAATGCTCCTCAGTGTACCAAAGGGACAGCCATAACAGAACCAGGCTTAGAGCCCCATCTTGGTTCTCATGGCCCATACCTCTTGCTCACTTTCCCCAAGTGACATTGAGAATAGAACTGGCCTCATACCTTCCATCTGAACAAAACTCTGAAAGCGTCAGCCAGCAGACCCTCAGGCTCAGAGTATCCCTATATGTGACAACTCAAAGAAAGGACCAACACAATAATCAGGTTTAACAACAAAATAAGATTCTTCGCTCATTCATTCATTTGTTCAGTCAGTAAACAGTTATAAGAGCCTCCTCGGTACCAGGCAGAGTGCTGGAGTGATGAACATAGAAACAAATGGGACTCAGTGTATCGGTCAGCTATTGCCAAAATAATGCTGTGTAACAAACCACCCAAAAACTCAGTGGCTATAACAACCCTCAGTTACTCTCCCAGATGTGTGGGTTGGCTGGGGAAGATCTGTTTCTCACTGTAGTTTATGGGTCAGTTCAGTGGTTCTGCTCTGACTCATATTTCTCATCTTTCTGGGGCCAGTGGGTGATCCAGAGTTTATGCTTTGTCTACTTGGTAGAAACTCAGGAGGAGAGATGGAAACATGCAATATCTCTTAAGGCCCAAGCTCAGAACTCAGGCTCAGAACCCAGGGCTCACACACATTGTCACCTTTGCCTACATGCTGCTGCCACAAAACAAGTCACATGGCCAAACCCAAAGCTAAGGCACAGGGAGGTATACTTTACTCCCCCTGAGGCCACAACAAGGGTAGGATGAAGAACTGAGGGTAACCATTCAGTGGACCACATCCAGCCTCTGCCCTTCCAGAGTTCCTGCCTGCCTGCAGAGAGAGGCAATGCGTCAAGAATAACTGAAGCACAATGTGGTGAATCACAGGGGTCATTTGGGACCTGGAGCCTTTCTAGTCTAAAAGACACCTGTCCCCTATCTTATTCCCCCTATATAAGCATCCTATAAGTTAGAGCAGGCAGTCCCCATCACATTTGACAGGTGGAGAATAGGCAACTTAGAGGCATAAAGGGGTTTACCCAAGACACACTCAACTGCTCAGTTCTCCACTATTATTTGCGTTTGGTGAATATGTTTATTTGGTAAAGGAAGTGGATCTGGTGTGTGTAGCTTCCTAGGCTAACAGAAACCAAAGCTGGACTAGTCCAATCTGTCATGCTATTTAAGGAGGTCAAAAAGTTCAAACAGATGGAAAGAAGCACTCATGATTAGGCACAGCCTTAATCTGCAGGAAGGTACCATCTTTTGGGGAAAAAAAAAAAAGAAAGAAATTCTGGAGGGCCTTCCATGTTCTGGGCATGTTATAGATGGCATCTCATCAAATTTTCCTAAGAGCCCTGTGAGGTGCTGTGAGGTGCTAGCTCTGTGGGATGGGTGAGGAAATGACCAATCATATACACTAGAGTCCTTGCCCAAAGCCCCACAGCTGGTGAATGGCAGAGGTAAGACTGCAGGCAAACTCCTTCTGTCGCAAGATCTGAGTTGTCACTAAATGCCTTAGATGACTCAACATGGGAGTCATCCGTGTCAGCCCAGGTGAGGACTGAGTATAAGCGAGGCCAACACAGAACAGATGGGCTTGCAGAGACTCCTCATGCACGTCCACAGAATGAGGGGTGGCCCAGCTCCCACTCACAACTTCCTGGAACCAATCTCATTGGCCAGTTGTGGGGATATGTATTCTCTTCCCAGCTCCTCAAGTGAACATCTGTTTTTCTCAAAGCTGTGAATGTCACGTCAAGAATTTCCAATTACCTTCCCCTTGGTTTTATTTAGTATCAGTGTATTGGAGGCATAATTAGTCTGAGATGAAAACCTGCATTGTTCCCTTCTTCTCTGCAATAAAATAGGCTTCCGAATGTGCTAACAGAGAGGATTCTTCTCCAAAAATGACAAACAGCAAGTGAAGGATGAAAGCAGGAGTGAAATACAGATGGATGAGAACCGTGGCTGAGCTGGGGCGGGCGTGGGGGACGTGATGGCGGGATCTGCCACCAGGCTCCTGCTTCAAATCTCACCTCCTCCTTGCCTCCTCATGAGGATGGGCCTTTTCCACAACATAAAAGTGATGCTGAGGGAGATGAAAGACCAATTTGCACTGATACGTTTTCTAATGATCCATCATCAGAAGGAAGCGCCTCTGGGGATTGCGGACGTGAAGGTATCCTCAGAATTCTCCCCAGTCCCAGCCACGCTCAGAGCCTGGGGATCTTGGCTGAGATGTGGGCTTCACATTGGCTCACCCAAAATTTTGCACAAGTAGAAAATACACGTAGAGTTTGGGTATTCGAGGTACCACGACTCAGAGGCTCTCGCTGACACAAAGTCTTGCGAGAGACTATACCTTTGACAAGCTTCTGACTTGTCAAAGCAAGCCTTTAAGGCTCCTATTCATGCCATGTCTGCAACGATATGCACTTTCCTCCCATTCTTGCCTTCTTACAGGCCCAACCCCACAGAACAGCCAGAAGAATCACAAAAGGGGACACGGGTCATGTCATGGCCCTATAAAAATCTTCCATGGATTTTAAGTGCCGTGACTCCCCATGGCACTTAAAACCCAACTCCTCACCGGGCTGCAGAGCACGGGTGGCATACCCCCGCCCACCTCTCTCGCCTATGTGTCACCCTTTCCCCACCTCATGCTAAGCTCCAGCCACAGAGGCTTTCTTTTTCTGCTCTTCCAACCAGCCACCCTATATTCCCACCTTGAGACCTTGGCAATGGCAAAGGTCTCCCTTACAAAAGCAAGGGCTCTCACAGTCCTGACCCCACCAATCAGGTCTCAGCTCAAAAGGCAGAAAGAATGGCCATGTAGTCGAAAGTGGCTCCAGTCACTCCTTATCACCTCATCCTGTTCCCGTGGAACTCTTCACCTTTGATGTCACCTTGCTTTTGTTTCTTCCTCTTATACTCATAGTGCAGGTTCCACAGGTGAGATGTAGAGACCTCACTTGTCTTATTCCCTCCCATAGCCCAGCACCTTGCAGCATTGCAAAGTATCTGACACACAGGAGGTACTCAGTATCGATGGACTCAAGATCAGTGAGGGAGCTGGTAGGATCTGGCTTATGAAGAGGACCACAAAAGGCACACATGCTATCTTCAGATGACTGAGGGGCTGACATGGGGAAAGAAAAGTAAAACTGTCCTCTAGCCCTGGAACACGGTTCCGGGACTAACGGGCAGAAGCCACAAGACAGATTCTGCCTAACATGAAGTAGACGTTTTCTCACTGTTGAGCTACCCAAAGACAGAATAAGTTTCCTTAGTAGATGGTAAGTTCCCCATCTCTGAAGGTATGTAAGCAGAGGCCACTGCTGGAGCCCATGGACTGGGAAGATGAGCATCCTTCTAAGTTCCTGAGCCCACGAGCCATCATCAACATCCACCATGGTTTCTTCTGTCTCGGTCTTATTGCCACCAAAGGGCGATCCCCTGAGCAAGGGCAGAGACTTGCTCTGTGGCATGGCCCCACAGCACTCACACAGCACAGGACCATGGTAATGGATAAAGCACACATAACCACCAGACATGGAGGGCGGTAGATGTGCCCGACTCCCTGGAAGTGAAAGCAGGAGACTCTAGGCAGGGCCAACTCCATGAGGCCCCAGGTGGAGGCAGGCACCTTCCTGACAGAAGTGAGCCTGGGGCCTCCAGCTCCCTCCTGGAACGCAAACCTGGATAGGGAACAGGGAAGGTGGTGGAAGAGGCGGCAGTCATGAATGCGACAACTGCACTCTGATCGCTGATCTCAGGCGGTCCTCCCCACAGCCCATGAGGGGCTGACAGGACTTCCATTCCATAGACAACGAAACCCAGGCTCAGAAAGGCCAAGCTGCTTGTCCCAAGTCCAACAGTGCATCTGAGGTGCGAGGGGTTGAGCTCAGATCTAACAGACGCCACAACCTACGTCCCTGTCACTTGACCCCCCAACAGATCAGTTACTTCCCTTCCAATCAGACCTGTCCAGTTGGAAACATTCTCAAGTCATTCTGCCTTTTCCTCTCCCCATCTTCTGAGACCCTGGGGCCCCTTACATCCCCCCAGGTTGAGCCCCTCTAAACTGCACTCAGCTCCCTGTTCAACCACCCAGCCCTGGGCCCATTCAGAAGGAAGCTGGTAGAAAGAGCGAGTTCCCACAAAACCCCTCCTCCCGGCCAGGTGCAGGCACAGAGTCCCCTGCGCGTGCCACGGTCTCCTTCCCCTCACTTGCCACAGGCGCTCACGGAGGCACTCAGCTCAGATGTGCCAAAGAACCACAGCAGGACGAAGTCACATCTGCATATCCTCCCCGCCGCCCCACTCACGGGATCCAATCATGGCCCCTTATCTTCTCCACTTCCTTGGGCTTCCTAGGATGGTTCCTGAGCTTTCGTGGGGGAAACAAAACAAGGGCAGAAAGAAGGAGGGGAGGGAAAGCGAAGCAACAGCACAGATGGACTATGTGACATATCTGGAGGGTTTAGGGAGACCATGTCTAGGAAGAGACAAGGCGGAAGGGAGAGACAGAGAATGCAGATTCTAAGCAGTGTTGCTGTGAATTATGAATGGGATCCTCCAACGGTCTTCAAAGGATACCAGCAGAGAATTGCTAGGCACAACATCACTTTTCCTGGTTTTCTTCTTAATGTGACTTTACTGAGACTGGGCTGTGCGACAGCACCCGTTTCATTTGGATCACAAAGGCACGAAACACTATCTCCTGGGATAGTCCCTAGGACTTACTGTGTTGGATGTATTTAGAATTAGTCATACAAAGAAGCTTAGCTCTTCTTTTTTTTTTTTCCATCTCACAGTAGAGCCGATTGCCCCCACACCACCCCCTGCAAAAAAAAAAAAAAAAAAAGCCTTTGAATGAAAATTCTGAAACTGTAAAAGTGTCTATTTTAGTACTCAACTAGGAAAGAACCTGCAAATATATGTAAATACGTTTGATAAAATGTTTGGGTCATGTTAAAAAAAATTTTGAAGCAGATGTATAAATGAATACATGAATGAGAACCCAAAATCCTCTGTTCAGCTCATAACGTCTTAAGTCTTTTCCTGCCTATGTTTGAAATGATAACAGCTAACACTTCCTAGGTAAAAGTTTGCTCTGTGTGAGGCACCTTTTTACATGTAGCAAGTCATTTAATCTTGACAACTATCCTCGAGGTAGGCAATAACATGACCTGCGTTTTGCAGGTGAGACATTCACCTTAGGTCCCACCGTCAGTGAGTGGTAGAGCCAGAATGCCAACTCAGGAAGACAGCTCCAGACCCATTGCTTAGACACTCTACTAATCTGTGCAGAGATCAGCTTGCTGGCCAAAAGGGACTTACAGAGCCAGCTACCGCCCCACACAGGGTCAGCCCCATCCCAGCCACTCCCAGAGGAAGGAGCCTGTGGGCTGTTACCCTGAGAGGCCAAAACGTGTGCATATCTTCTAACAGCTTCAGGATAAATCACAGAAAAACCAACCAAATACAGTTGTTGCCTCCTTGGCTATAATCAGTAAGTACTCACAAAATTTTATTTCATAGCAACACAACAAAACAAGAGGAAAAATAGGTGTTTGGAAAGGACTGAGCCTCCAATATTGAGACGGAGGCATGTCTGTATTGCCTCTCTGCCCCCCCCCAGATTCTATCATGTAAATGCCCCAAAGCAACAATGCTGCTCTCTTGCCTTCTCCCCAAAAGAGTACTTAGGGAAGAGCCCCAAGGTCAACATGTAAAAGTGCTTGTGGGTTTGACCTGAATTGAACTAAGTTGGATTGAATGGCCTTCCCTACTTTGTGGGGAGAGGAACACAGACAAGGCCAAGTGGTCAGGAGCTACGGCTCATGGAGAGGAGGCTGAGCCTCACTCACCTGGGAGGCCCAGGCTGAGGCTCACATCATCCATCCACCAGCCATCAGACTGTCCCTTGGAGCTAGGCCCAGAGGGGCACAGGTGGCCCAAAGAATGAAAGAATGATTCTCAAGGGAACTTTGAGTCTTCTACTGCCCTGTCCACCATCAACCCCACAGGCCACAACTAGCTCATGTTCCCTTCAGAAAGAGAATTGGAATTTCCTGTGCCAAAGAATTCCAAATAATCTATATAGATACTCCACCCTCAAGGAGGTAGAACACAGCCCCCTATTCCTTCAGAAGTGTGGGCTGCACATAGTGACATCTTTCCAAAGAGAACAGTACAGAAAAGGGAAAACATAACCTTAAAGCAGACAAACTTGACAAACGCTACCTCGGCCCGGTAGTCAAGGTCAACATCAACGGTGATCAGTCATGTTGATAGCACGCACCCTTGATATGAAATGATGAGAATGGCAATTTACCTTTGTGGTCTTTCTTCCCAAAACCCATAATCCCAGTCTAATCATGAGGAAATATCAGATAAATCCCAATGGAGGGGTATTCTCCAAAATACCTGACCAGGCCTCCTCAAAACTGTTAAGGTCATCAAAAGCAAGGAAAGTCTGAGAAACTGTCACAACCAAGAGGGGCCTACGGTGGCAGGATGACTAATGTATTGTGAGGTCCTGGATGGGATCCTGGAGCAAAAAAAGCACAGTAGGTAAAAACAAAGGAAATCTGAATAAAGCCTGAACTGTAGTTAACAAAAAAATGTATCAATAACGTCATGGATGCTGACACATGCACCACACTAACGTAAATGCTCAGACTGGGGGGACTGGGTGTGATGTATATGAGAACTCTCTGTGCCGGCTTCGCAATTTGTCTGTAAATCAAAAACTATTCTAAAATTGAAAGTTTATTTTTAAGAATTGGACTCTCATCCTGAGTTCTATAGACTGTGCTTCCAAAACAGTCCTCAAAAGGGTTTCCTTCTCCCCAGTTATCCCCGACTCCCTCAGTGCTACGTCAACACTCACCCAAATATTGGCACCACCCTCCCTCCCTGGCCCCAGGCCCGCCATCCAATCCATCACACTCCCCAGGCCAGTTGCTTTGGCAACGCAGAGGTGCGGAGGCACACCCATGTGGCAATGGCTCCCTCTGTCTTCAGGATCGCTCCCGATCCCTAGCATGGAATGCAGTGTCCTTTCATAGCCTTGCCCCTATTCCTTGACGTCCCTCTTGTTTGTTTTTTTAGCATTTTTTTTAATTGAAGGATAGCTGACACATGGTGTTACATTAGTTTCAAGTGTACAACACAGTGAGTCAACAACTCAATAGGTTTTGCTATGCTCACAAGTGTAGCTGCCATCTGTCATCACACAAAGCTATTATAATACCATTGGCCATATTCCCCATGATGTTCCTTTTATCCCCGTGATTTATTCATTCCATAACTGGAAGCCTGTACCTCCCACTCCCCTACACCCCTTTTGCCCATTCCCCTGACCCCCCTCCCCTCTGGTAACCATCAGTTGTATTTATGGGTCTCTTTCTGCTTTCTGTTTTGTTTATTTTAGCTTCTACATATAAGTGAAATCATATGGTATTTGTCTTTCTCTGACTTATTTCATGTAGCATAATACCCTCTAGATTCATCCATTTTGTTGCAAATGGAAAGATTTCATTCTCTTTCATGGCTAAGTAATAGTCCATTACACACACACACACACACACACACACACACACACACACACACACCCAACATCTTCCTTATCCATTCATCTATCGATGGACACTTTGGTTGCTTCCGTATCTTGGCTATTGTAAATAATGCTGCCACAAGCACGGGGTACATATATCTCTTTGAATTATTTTTGTTTTCCTTGGATAAATATCCAGTAGTGCAATTATTTCTATTTCTAATTTCTTTGAGGAAACTCCATACTATTTTCCACAGTGGCTACACTAGTTTGCATTCCCACCAACAATGCACGAGGGTTCCTTTATTCTCCACATCATCAGCAACGTTTGTTATTTCTGGGCTTTTTAAGTCTAGCCATTCTGACAGGTGTGAAGTGATACTTCATTGTGATTTTGATTTGCATTTCCCTGATGATCAGTAATGTTGAACATCTTTTCCTGTGTCTGTTGGCCATCTGGATGTCTTCTTTGGGAAAAAAAAATATTCAGGACCTCTGCCCATTTTTCAATTGGATTATTTGGGGGGGGGTTGGTATTGAGTTGTATAAGTTCTTTATTTGTTTTGGACATAAATCCCCTAGGAGAGATACCATTTGCAAATAACTTCTCTTGTTCGGTAAATTACCTTTTTGTTTTGTTGATGGTCTCCTTTGTGATGCTTTTACATGCCTCTCTCTGGATGGTGCCATAGCAAAACATCAATGGCTTTTTCCAAAAACAAAAAACCTTATTCCCCAGCTCTCCTGTGCATCCCTTCCATGTTCCTGCATTTGCTGGTCCCTCCCCTGGGACGGCCTCCCCTCACTGTTTTCCCTGGCTGACTTGTGCCTGTCCTTCAAGACTTAGCTCAGACACGGCTTCCTACAGAAAGCCTTCCTTCACCCCAGGATGGATGTGTTGGCTTTGGTGGGCACCCCAATAATCCCTACATTACACCTAGCCCCCACTGTCGATGCTTGCCTACTTGCCATGAGGACGGGCACAATGCTCTCACCGTGTATCTCTGATGCAATCTCTACCAAATGCTTATTTAAGGATGAGTAAGTCCCTAGAGGAAAAAGATGAGGTGAAAAATCATAAGCAGCAACCAAACCTTTTGTTCCTAGGTATTAAATTACGAATTCTACTCTTCAGAACTCCATTATTCTCACTAGAGTCCCATATAACCACATTCCATTATATGGCAATGTAATGGATTACTAGATTTAATTATAACAGGATAATTAATGTCAAGGTATTGCCCGTTTGGACATAAATATTAAATATTACATTCAGTGTAACTATTCTCTAACTGTGTGCTTACCGGGCTTAGAAACA
Source organism: Eumetopias jubatus (assembly GCF_037043125.1). NCBI lineage: Eukaryota > Metazoa > Chordata > Mammalia > Carnivora > Otariidae > Eumetopias > Eumetopias jubatus. Next base: position 44,143,819 of record NW_028274823.1, on the reverse strand, counting down.
CCAGTTTTTTATGAGAAGTGCCTTTGTCATGAGGGAAGCGACACCAAGGAGAACACCTGGTTTGCAGGCTGCCACTGTCGTCGAGGCGGCATGCCTCCTTCCTGGCTTGAGGTTGGGCTCCCAGCATCCCTGACCCTGAGATGGGCTCCATCTCTCACACACCCCAGTGCAGACCACCATATCTTGCCTTGCTCTGGCTAAGCCGAGGTCCTTAGGCAGAGGAATTTCTCAAGGGATCTGTCCAGGCCAATTGGAAGGTCCCTGAGTCACATATCCCTTCATGACCTCATTTTCCCTCCAAAACAGGGAGGAAGAGCAACCACGAGGAGTGAGGGACTCTCAGAGGCGATGACAAGGCAGAGACAGCACAGCCCAAGTCAGGGTGGTGCTATGCTTGCTGTGGAACAGGAAGGCCCCACCTTGGGACTCCACCCTTCTAGCATGCCCTCTCCTCCAGCCACCTCACAAACCTGGCTGGGGTTCCTGCCTTACAGTGACTGGGATTTCATTCTGTGCCTTGATAAAAACACTGCCTCCTGTCCGTCACCTTTAGGCCACTCTCAAATGGTAGGACCATGAACGTCCACAAAAGCCAAACAGAGGATGCTGTACCCCACCCTAGCCCCTCTCTCACCCTGGATCCAGCCAGGACTCTGGAACAGGTAAGTTGAAGCCTCCTCTAGCTCTCTGGAGCACTTATACCAGAGCCCTGGGCAGCCATGTAAGAAATCCTGCCACCCTAAGGCCACCCTGCTGTGAGGAAGCTCAAACTAGCATATTGAGACAAACCACATGAAGAGGGAGAGATGCCCAGCCAGTGTCCAGCTTCTCCAGCCCCTCTCTCTTCCAGATCCAGCCACCATATGACTGACTGCAACTGCCTGATGGACTCTGAGCCAAAACCAACAAGCTGAGCCCTTACCAAAATTTTGATCCACAAAAAACATGAGAGATAGTAAAAATTATTTTTGTTTTAAGCCACTTATCACACAGCAGTGGATAAGCAGAGCAAAGGTCCAACCTCAGAGCTGCAGCAGTGAACAAACAGCTCTCAGATCCTTCTTCCAGGAGCCAACTTGACTTCAGCTTCCTACACAGCCTTGGTCCTGCCGTGGGACAGAAGGATGTTCTGTCCCTTCCCCGAGGTGCGAATGCTCCTGGTGCAAACATCCCCCTGAAACAGTCATTCACACCCCATAACCACAGCCCCAACAACCACAGGGATCCCCGGGCCCATTTCACCCCACACAGCAGCGACTCCCTGTCCCTAACCTCACTTTCAGCCTTCAAATCAGACACAAAATAAAAACTGCCTTTGAACACTCTATGATGGGGTAAGACCTCTGGGTTACTCATGTCTCCGAGTAAGACAAAGATGATGCCAAAGGCAGTGATTCTAATGAGAAGCACAAGCTGCATCATCATCATCATCATCACTATCATCATCGTCATACCCACTATCATCCTCGCCATCATCACTGTCATTATCATCACCCTCACCATCACCACCACTACCCCTAACACCATCACCATCATCACTATAACTAGCACCATCATAGCCATCATCAGCATCAGCATCACCATCACTGTCATCATCATCACCCCCACCATCACCATCATCACCATAACTAGCACCATCATAGCCATCATCAGCATCAGCATCACCACCATCACTGGCATCATCATCACCCCCCATCATCACCATCGCCACCACCATTCAGCAGCATCACCATTGCCACCACAGCCATCACCACAGTAATACCAGGGATATGCACTGAGTACTCACTACGTACCAGAAACTGCCCTAGGCCCTTCAAGTTCACCATCTTGTCAAATTCTCATCACATCCTCATGATCTGGTTCTACCTATGAGCTACTATCCCCACCTTAGAGATGAGAAAACAAAGGATTGGGGCAGTTTTATAATGTGCCCATAGCCACCAGCCATAAAGGCAGTGCTAGGATTCTAACCTCAAATGCACTAACTCCAAAGGCCATGCACAATCTTATTTGCCCTGGCTCCTCTCCCCTCAAGCCCATTCCATGGCTCCTCATCCTGAGTTTCTTTAGAAATATCCCACTGGATGGGGCGTGTGGGTGCCTCAGTTCGTTGGGCATCCGACTCTTGATTTTGGCTCAGGTTACGATGTCGGGATTGTGAGATCAAGCCCCATGTCGGGCTCCATGCTTAGTGTGGAGTCTACTTGGGATTCTCTCTCTCCCTCTCCCTCTGTCCCTCCCCCCTGCACCAAGAAAAAAAAAAGAAAAGAAGTATTCCATTGGAGACCCCAGGTCCCCAAGTACAACCCTGTAGTGCCTCAGTCTCTGCACCTGGAAAATGGGAGTGGTGACAACAGCCTAGCTCTGGACCGAGCATTAGACCAGAGTGAGGGGCACTGTGTCATGGGAGGGAACAGGGCGCTGTCATTCACTAAGCACCTACTCTAGGTCCGACAATACTAGGCACTTGCCCCACACATTGTCTATTTTGAACTTCACCACAACGCTGGGGGTAGGCAGGGGTAAGCTTCCCTGTTTTGTCAGGGAGCTCAGATTCAGACAGTGAGTCCAGCTGTGTAACTTCCAAGCCCTTACTCCTTCTGTTGCCCCAGCGTGCCACACGCCAAAGCCCCAACCTGACCCCATGAGAGCAGCAGAGTTGTTCTCTGCACATTCTCTTAGAGTCATTAACGAGCCAGGGATGTGTTTGCTCTGCATTTCCTGGGGCAGGTAGCCATTCTGGCTGGGGCTCTTCTCCCTGAGAGAAACCACACACAAGTGGAAGAGAGACGCACAGCCCTGGACCAGATTGTCCCTGCTCAGCCTCTCCCTGGCTCCAGAGCCCAGTCTGGGTGCCCAGCTAGCTTATTATGCAACTTCCCTTCTTTTGGAAGCTAAAACTTGCCAGATTTGAAAGGACACCTCCCTTCACAGAAAGAAAAAGTTATGATTTTTTGGTATGTGGCCACTGAATTAAATGTGCAAACAGCATTCCCCATTACACAGAAAAAAGGACTTTTTCCCACCTTTTATTTGCCTCTCCAGTTTCCCACTATACCTAAGCCATAGTCATGGCCCCTGAGGAGACTATGGGACTGGCCCCGTGGGCTGCCCCTGGGGGTCTGAGCACCTGGGGAGCTGCAGCTGGGTGTGGAACGGGGCAGTGGGGGATGGGTGGGAGGCAAGGTAGAGCAGCCTAGAGGGCTTCGTCCCAGCCCACTGCAGCTTTTCAGCATCCTCCCCACCGTGGGCTGGGCAGGGTTGAGTCCAGAGTCCAGAACTAGGCCTCGAGGCAGCAGAGCAAAGGGACCCAGACCATGCGCCATGCCAGGCCTGCCTACCTGCCCCCCAACAGCGCAAGTCCCCTGGGGCCTGGAATGAGTGGCAGGAATGGGATTGGAATCCATGGGTCACAGCAGGAGAAGGGGAACCACCCAAGTCTATCCTGTCCATCACAGCCATCCTCACCATCGCCACCACGTCAGCAGCATCACGATCCCAAACCCAGACAGTGGAGGTCACAGCTGTGGCCACACGGTCATGGCCTAGAACCTACAGGTGATGGCTGAGGGCCAGGGCGGGGAGGAGCCACAGCTGGGAGCAGCAAAGGGTGGGACACATGCACAAACTGTCCCCCGTCCTACAAACACACGCACACAACATACGGCAGTCCAAATGCCTTTACCTATTGGCACAAATGCAAACGAACGCAAGCCCACGGGTGGCGAGGCCTGCACTGGGCTCTGCAGCTGTCCTCCCCGACTCCCATTAGGGAGCTGAGGAAACTTAGCTGTGGTTGGGTCAGTTTTTGTTGCTGCTTGCCTGAATCCCCTGGTGAAGGACAGAGGAAAGACGGTTCTGCAAAGGGCATGTCCTCTCAGCCCTTCCAGAAGGAGAGTCCTGGGAGCAGCAAGGCAGTCCGTCCCACTGTCACATACATTAATAACATGCAAAGCTCTTTAGGCTGATTGCTTGCTGCTCGCAGGAAGCTGCCGTGGGCGGCTGCCAGGAGGCTGTGCTCACCCCTGAGAACTCGCTGAGTGAGACATGAAGCAGGGGCCCGCCTGATTTCCCACAGCAAGGGCCCATGCAGGGAGTCCCGAATGAGGCCGCCCACCTGGGGCCCTGTGCCCTCCCTGTGGCCCCAGCAAGAAGAGGGGGCAGAGGGAGCACCTCCCCGCCAAGTAGCCCTGCTCAGCTCCACATACATCGGCTCCCTGTGGCCTGACAACTATGATCTACCATTTCCTTAGACTTTCCATGTCCCTGAGCTACTTCCTGTAGAGCCAAAGAATGGCAGAGAGGACACCTTTACCCTAGTCCCTTTCCAGATCTTGCTGCTGACCTGCTCACAAACCTTCCCATTAGAGTGAAACCAAGTCCAAAGTCCTACAATGGCCTATGAGGCCTTCTGGGCTCTGACCTCAGGCCCCTTCCCATGTTCCCTTTCCACCACTCTCCCCCTGGCTTGCTCTGTGCCAGGCACACCCTCCTCCTCATGGATCCTCTGGCATGCCAAGCTCATTCCACCCTCAAGACCCTTGCACATGCTACTCCATCTGCTGAAATCGCTCTGTAGCCAGATCTTGCTTGACGGGCCCTTCTGGTCTCTTCACAAATACCTCCTGGTCTCTCCGCAAACACGTGGTCGCACCATCTCTGACCACCACATCTAAAATGACATCCCCACCTAACCACTCTCTTCTTACCTTGCTTTGTCTTTCTTCATGGAGGTTATCACTACCTCAGTTACTTTGACTTTATTCATTTATTTATTTAGTGACCACCCCCTGCCTCCACCAGAATGTCAACTCCTTGAAGTCAGGGACCTTGTCTGTCTCAGACACTTGGTATCCCCAGTACCTACAGTAGGGCCTGATTCACATTAGCTCCTCAATGAATATTTGATCCATTTGAAGACAAGCAAACTGAGACCTGGACAGGCACTGGTCTGTAGGGTGCAGCCTCCCAGGCAAGCATGGGCTGGGCTGGGCTCGGAGATTTACTGCCTTGGGCTGTAGGCTCCCTTCCTGTTCTTCTAAACCATATCTCACTCGAAAAGAAGGGACCAACCTTACCTCTCAGGTGCTTCCCCAGTGCTCAGAAAGGGCCCGGCAGAGTAGGTGCTCAGTGAATCACCAAGTCCACCAGCCAGGCCTTTAAGAAATTGCCCAGTACCCCTTATCAGACTCAGTCTGATACTGAGTATCAGTATACTGAGACTCAGACTCTCTCCACAGCCCTGGAAAGCTAGAACACCCCTAAACAGAAAGCTACCCTCCCCGGGACAAGGAACCAGCAGGAGCACTGTGGAGCACTGTGAGGGGCACGGATCAAAACCCAACGATGACCCTGTGTCTAAAGAGTTGACCTCCACGTGCTGAAAAACCAAGATCTTCCAGTAAATACAAAGAAGGGTCCTAAGGCAGGTCAGCAACACCCTGGCACCAACCAGCAGGGACAAGAATACTAGCTACACAGAAAATGAGGGGGGTGCCTGGAGGATCCAGGAGAGAAACAGGCACTCTCAGGGAACACTGCAGTAAGGATGACTGCCAGTGCCTAGTGAGAAAGCCCTGGAAGAAGAGAATGGGGCTCCCTCCATGCCATTCCCATATTTAATATGCTTAAGTTGATGGTGTATTAAGCCATAAATCAGATGTTGCCACTCAACGGTCTGCAAGCCTTATCGGCCCTGATACAGGCAGAGGTGGCCAACAGAGAGCTTAGAATTTTTGTCATTAGTTGCCAGCATATAAAAATTAAGAGATTTAGCAGGAAAGTCCAGATTTCTGGCTCCTTTTGAGACACAGAACACACTGGCCATACCAGGCCTTCACTTGGGAACCTCAGGGGAGCCTGCCTGACTGTTCCCTTCAGGGAAGGATGGGCCCCCCCAGGCACCCACACTTGCTATACTGCTGGCCCTTCTTCCAGCCCACGTGCACTACACTGTAATATTCCTGCCTGGCTGTCGTGGCCCTCCAGATCTGTGACTTCGCTGTACCTGGCTGGCGTTCCAAAGGGAGGCTTTAGCCATTCTTTTTTTTTTTTTTTTTAAGATTTTTATTTATTTATTTATTTATTTGAAAGACAGCGAGAGAGGGAGAGAAAGCACAGAGGGAGAGGGAGAGGCAGGCTCCACCGAGCAGGGAGCCCGATGTGGGACTCAATCCCTGGACCCTGGGATCATGACCCGAGCCGAAGGCAGATGCTTAACCGACTGAGCCACCCAGGTGCCCCGGCTTTAGCCATTCTTATCTGATCCTCCGGTTGTCTTCAAAAGCCCCAAGTTACCCAATACCCAAGAGTGGTTCACGTGGTTACATGGACTGGATGGACCCATGGGGCCACTGCAGAGCAGCAAGAGAACAACAGACACACAGCTCCCTTGCCCACCCCGTGGGCCCTGCTAGCCATGGAGTTGTCTCCAACTGGGTGCTCACAGCTGGGCACCAGTTCTCTGGCTCGTGGTTCTTCCCGAGGGTGAGTGTTCCCTCCAGTTAAGCTTGCTAGCTCTTTAGGAGCAGGGCCCATGTCTTTCCCCCCCAACGAACTCGGTGCAAGGGGTCCAGGGAAAGGGTTCCATTCATTGTGTCTTGGTGATGGCTGGCCACCCGACAGGCTGAGAAAGGAGGGTTCCTCATCCCAAAAGTAACTCTGCAGGCAGAAAGCACCAGCAGCTCTTCCTCCTTCTGTCAGCCCAGCCACCAGCAGCCCTGAGAAGCCACCAGTCGCTGTGCCTGCTTGGACAGGCGAGCAAGAGCCCAGATGAGAGGCGCCCTGGGCGCTCCCGCCTGCTCCTGGGCAGGACCTGCACGTGCCCAGCCAGCACAGGGAGCCATGGGGGCGGGGGCGGGGGGGTGCACTGAGAGGCCCCTTGCATCCCCATCCCCCCCCATGTATTCTGACATCTCTACAGCCAAGTGCTGGGATGAGAGGCCAGGCCTCAATCCCAGCTACCCTGGCTAAGGGCTGTGAGCATCTTGTCACGTTTTGCTAGCACCATCCCCTACCACCCAGGGTGCACCCTGCATCCGGTTTTCCTCACCTGGTTCTGGAAGCTATGCTTTCCCACAGAGAGCGCTCGGGGCGCCGTCCCACCAGACTGGCCATAGCACGGCTCCTCGGAGCCACTAACACATCTGCCCTCGACCACAGCAGCACAGGCTGGTTCTACAATCTCAGCCAGACACTCTGCACAGACGCAGTAACAAAGCCACCATTCACAGACTACAGCACTGCCCTGGCCATTCTCGGGGGCTTTATCTCATTTAAATCCCACAGCAACCCTCAGGGAAAGTAGTATTATCCCAGTCTACAGACAGGTAAATAGGCTCAAAAAGATGGCGCCAGCAGGGAGCTGGGGCCTGACTGTGTCTCCAGAGGCAATACCCTTCCTCCATGTTACCAGCAGCCCTCACCCCTGAGAAAGCACCCCTGTGCCCCCGCCTAAGCAGCTAAAGTTGTCAGATTTCCTCTGCAAGGAAAGGGATCAGTGGGGTGTGGGAAGGAGGAGGGAGAAAAAGGGAACACACTCAGGTCTTCTGCCCCATCCCTTGTGGCCAAAACTAAAGTAGTTCCCGTCCTGCCATATGGTAGGAGCCCAACCTCTGCACTCCACACCTGCCAGGGTACCAGGCCTTTGTGGATGGAGCTGGGTGAGATGCATGCATGTTTCTCCTGCTACCCGTTTTCCTCAACATCCCACTTCCATCTGGTTCTTTCCTCCCATACCTTCACACAGCTCTGTCACAGCAACTTCTTTCTCCCCAATCTCCATGGCTCCAATTGTGCCCTTGTCCCTGGCTTTCTGCCTGACACCGCTCATGGACGCAGATACTGAAGACATGCAAGTAACACGCTGCGGGGAGGGAGACGCTACAGCAAACAGCTGAGCAATGAGCATCAGACACGCCTGTTAATAGTCCATCAACCATGCCCACTTCTCTCCTTTGGTCAATCGACCCAGCAGCAGGTCACCATGAGAATCCCTAATGTCAACCACTAGTGTGTTTCAAACTTGGGAACGTTGACCTAGCCTGGAGTCAAGAAGATTTTTCATTTTTCTCGATGCTCTAAGGGCTCCGTATCCTTAAATTTTCTAAGACTTATCTGTCTCCCTGTCTATACAACAGTTACTGGGAAACCTGGGGTGGCCAGGCCTATCAAGGAGAGAAAAGAGGAGACCTGTACTCAAGAACGTTCCTCATGCTTAATTCTTAGAGGAACCTTGTGGGTCAAGTATCATTTTAAATCCCCTGTACAGATGGGGAAGCAAAGCTCAGGAAGCTGCAGAGTGAGGACATGGGACCTGAACCAGGTCTGTCTGGAACTCGGCCCCATTGACCACACCACAGAAGGGTTAAGTAAATGCCCTCAGACTCTCTGGTGACCTTGGAGTCTCATGGAAGCTGCTCTTCTGGTTACCAAGGAGGGAGGTACAGGCAGCCCATGCACCCCCTCATACTCTCTGCAGGTGTGTTGGCAGAGACAGGACGGTGGGGTCCAGGGGGGTGGCCTGTGTTCCCCAGATGCTCTCTCAAAGGTGCCCAGTCCACCTTCCCCCATCCCACCTGCTCTTCAATGGCGATGTTCATCAAGTCCCACCTTTTGTCATGTTCTGGGAGGAAAATGGGCTTCCCTTGATCTGTCAAGGACAACCAGTTCCCAATGGCATGTAGTGGAACAGAGCCGGGCTGTAAGTCAAGGAGTTCTGAACTCACATCCCAGCTGTGCCACTAGACCTGGGAGCATGAGCAGGTCCCTAAACCCCCAGTTTCCAATGCTCTGTAACAGCCCTTCCTTCCTAGCATTGTGGAGATGAGGTGAGTCAGGGGGTCTGCATAAGCACACTTGGTAACTAAAGGTCTGTTCCATCTCTCCCTCTGGTCCACAACCCTCTCCTTACCACATTCACCCCAAAGTTGAGGCAGCTTGAAACAAAGTAGGAGAAAGGAGGTATGTGGTCCCCATCACCCACAGAGCTGCGGGACACCTGCTTGCTCCTGGGAAGCTCATCTGCCCACTGGGGCACAGCAGACAGATTAAAAACAGCCCCAACTCACCCCCCAGTAGTGTACCTACCCCCTTTGCAACGTGCCTTTGCACTTCCCTCACGAGGAGTTTCCCAGGAGGCTCCCTCCCCTGCCCCTTAAATCTGGGCTGACCTCTTGGCTTGCTTTGGCCAAGAGATACACAGAAGCAACAAGACACCAGGACTGAGCCCAGGCCTCGAGTGGCCCAGAGCACTTGCATTTGCCCCTTGGAACTCTGCTGCTGTCATATGAGTAACTGTGGGCTAGCGTGTGTGATGATGAGAGGCCCGCGGCCTGGTCACCCCGTCACCCTAACACACAGCCAGCCACCTGCTCTCCTAACCAGCCAGCTGCAGCTGAATGGCCAGCTGACCACAGAGGCGTCCACAAGCCCAGACAGGATCAGCTGTGTCTGACCCAGGTCTGCTGGCTGTGAGACTGATGAGTAACAACAAAGGCTCATTGTTTCACGACACGGAGCTCTGGGGGGATTGTTACGCCGCATCAGCTAACTGATGCAGAGGCCTTCTCGCCTCCAAGCAGACGGGCAGCTTGGGCACAGGTGGCAGGGGACGAAGGCCAAGTTCTTGATGGCACCAAGCGAAGGCCCCATGTGGGAGCATGCAGGGGATGGCAACAGATGTGGGCTGCACAGCACCGAGAGCTTCTCTGAGATGAATCAAGGCAACTGGGATAACCTCGCCTCACCTCTGCCTCTCTTGATGTGGCTCAGCCTTCCTCCGGCTTCCTGCAGCGCTGGGGAGATTCTGCTGCTGCTTCCCCACTGGGCTCCCCTCCTCAGCCCTTCAGTCAAAAAATGAGCTGACTCACCACCTCGGGGGAGGCCCCCCAAGCTGAACATCCTCTGGGATCCAGGAGCAGAAAGGGTAACTGAGTCATTCCGCTGCTGCAGGCTGTTTCCCTTTGTCAACGCCTATTTCTCAGGCCTGCTGGCTCCCCAGCCAAAGGGGCTACTGCTGATAAGCCACAGAGATGCCCACAGGGAGGAAGTGACACTTTGCTGGCTATTTAATGGCCCACGAAGGAAGGGAAGAACACCAGGTGTCTCCAGGCCCACGCCTCAGGTTCACGATCTCACTCTTTGACCCCAGGAAGGAGCAGACAGTCCTCCTAGTCAGCCAAGGAAGACCTTCCTGAGCCCCAGGAACGGGGTGACATAATTCAAGATGCAACTCAAAATAGAAACAGCATTCAACCAGAAAACAACCAGAAGACCCAGCAACATTCAAGCATTTTCCCTTGATGAGGGCTTGGATGCTCCTTTGAAATATTAAAAATCAAACATTAAATTCTTTCAAAACACCGGCTTACTCGGGTGCCCCTGCTTGGCCAGAGCATCAAGAATGTGTTTGGTCGCCCCACTGGGCAATGCAGCTTCTACAAAATGTTTGCGCACACGTGAGGCAAAGGTCACAGCTCCTGGGATTCCACCCTTTACCCACTCGTGTGTCAACCATCATCCACAGGCTCTGAAAAGGTGATTCAGAAAGATGAACATGTCCCAGTGCCTGCCCTCACATGTTCCTACGTCCCATGGGGAGGGGAGTACAAAGAGTCACCGCACAAGTGGTGGGTACCATGCAGGCCCTGGGATGATGGGGGCGATGGAGGTGTGCTCAGAATGTGGCAGGTCCCACAGGGAGGGAACCCACGAAGGCCTCCCCACCATGCACAGGGGGATTTGCAAGGATTGAGGGACAGAGAAGGAAGGGGACAGTGGCCATGTAAAGTCTCTGTTCCCTTCCCCATCTCAGCCAGGCCCCAAGTCTCAGTTGCCTTGAGCATCCCTGAGCTCCGAACCTACCAGAACAAACTCAACACAATATCTCTTCCTCATGAGCTCATGTCTAAGAATTTCTAAGGGGAAAAAATGAATTTCTCAGACTCATAGCACTTTTGCTGAAGTACTAAGGCTTTAAAATCCGTAAACAGTAGGATATAATTAAATGTAAATGCAGGGTCACATTTAAAAATTAATCTTCTATAATTAATTAGTAATTTAAAATATTCTGGTAAATGATACTTAAATGGCACAGAATTATCCTAGCTCTGAGTGATAAAGTCGCCTGCTGAAGATTTACCATGTTGGAGTAAGAAATATTTGCATATATCATGTGGGACAACAGAACACTGAGATTACTTAATTTTCCCTTGCTATAAATGTAGTAAAAAGCACAGTCTTTATATTCAAATTGTGGGAGCAAACTCACTCATTGCAGCAAACTCTGAGAAGCAATTGATTCAAAGCCAGGAGCTAACCCAGGTTGTGCTTCTAGTAAAGATTAAACTGGCCTCCAGCCACACTCCTTGCCTGGGAAGCCAGTCTGGACAGGGGTGAGGAGGGATATCGGGAGTGGCCCTTTCCACCTCTGTCCTTTCTATTCACCTGTTCCTGGCAATCTGAGTGAAAGGTGACCCCCACTTCCAGAGCAATGGGGAGCTGTCCTACCCATAGGCTGTTCCCCTCACTGTTTTTTCTCCCACCCTTCTTGCCGCAATAAGAGATCACTGATATCCGTCTAACTGCAAAGGTAACTGCCATGTCTTTCCCAACATTGCGATGCCTTCCCCAGACTGCTCTGACACCAGCAATGCCTTTATCCTGGTGTGTGTGTGTGTGTGTGTGTGTGTGTGTGTGTGTGTGTGTGTGTGTGTGTGTGCATGTGCATATCTAGTGTAGGTCTGCACAGGGTGGTGGGGGGGGTGTCCCTGTTAGACTGTGTTCATCTGAGGGTCTGCTTATACCAGCTATTTGGCTGGTTAGCAGCCTGTGTATGTGTGTATGTGTGTCTGTGTGTATGTATGTGTATGTATGTGCACACATGTCCAGTCTCCCATACCAACATGCCCTGCTGCTTATGGTCAATCCTCTCTACACACTGCTCTCCCCTACCCTGTGCCAAAGCTGGGTCTGGGAATGTCCCACCCACAGGAGCAGCCACTCCCGTTTGCTGACCCACCCAGGCCAAAGGCAGGGTTCTTAAGGAAACTTAAGCCTTCCCAAAAGCAGTTTTAAGACCAAAGCTTTTGCTGACAGGCTGGCCAAGGGCTTGAAGACAAGCTGAAAGGCAATCAAGGCACACACAAGAAAACCTAGCTTCGAGCTCTTTCTATTGGAAGGGAGAAATATAAAATCTCCACGCATTTATTCCCTCAGCAGCCACTGTGGGCCAGCCTTGTGCCGCTCTTGGAAGATACAAAGGTGGACGCCACCCTGTCCCTGTCCATGAGGGGTTCACTTTCTTGTGGGATGGACAGGTTGCCCAATATCTATAGGCCGCACAGAGTTGGATGGTGCTCAGGCTGCAGGGCCCTGGCAGGCTGCTCTGTCTGCCTCATGAACCATGAGCAAGGAGTGGCAACTCTTCTCCATAAAGCACATAAATGTTCCAAATAGTTCAAGTTTTCTACTCTTTCCAGCAAAACAAAAGAGGCAGAGTGGGAAAGGAGAGGAAGAAACAAAGAGGATACAGAAAGGAAAGAGGGAAGCCTAGATACAACTAGAGACAGGGGCACAAAAATGACAAGTGAGAGTTCTAGGGTGCCTCCCACCCCATGCCTAGAGGAGGCCTCGGTGGATGAGAGACCCAGGGCGTGAACACTCAGCCAGCCACTAGGAATGCCCAGCAGGAATGTGGTCATGGTATGTAGCCACAATAGTCTACGTCATGTCAGGTCTCCATGAGGAGACACCACCTCTGTGTCCCCAACCAGTACTTTATATGGTTCCTGGTCTGTAGTAGGCACCCAATCTGTACTAAATGAATGGGTGGGTGGATGGATGGAAGGATGGAAGGACAGATCGATAGATGGATGCACGGACAAACAGAAGGACACAGGGACAGATAATGGACAGATGGATGGAATCTCCTCCAGGAAGATGAGATGAAGCCCAGGGCCAAAACTGAGTGTTCACTGGAGGTCTCGTCATCAAATCCAGCCTGAAGGAGAAAGAAGAGTAAGACATACGTAACCCTCTCAGCACTGGAGCCATGGTTATGGAGTGCACTGTAAGCTCTTAGCTTCAAAGACCCCAGAAGGGGTCCCAAGAACAAACTGGTCCTAAAGTTCAGACTCTCCACCCTGGATTAGGACCCCTTCCTGCTGATACCCCAGCCTCAGCCCTAGCCACGCCCCACCCGCTACACCCACCACTACAACACAAGAGTCCCTGAATATACTAGGGCTCTCCAGACCCCTGTCGCCCAGCCCCCACCTTGGCCATGGGGTTAATGAAGGTTCATTCCTGCAGACCCAGCCCCAGTGTCACCCACTCCAGGAAGCATCCCTGACCCTCTGGCCACGCCCCATGTCTCCCCGGCCAGAGGGCACTGCTCCATCCTTGGCGTTCTCACAGAACCTGGTCCACAACTCTGTGCTGACAGGCAAAGGGGTCTGTTTACACCTCCATCCTCCCTATCAAGCTGGGAGCCCCAGGTGAGCAGGGACAATAGCCTCAGTGCCCAGCACAGAACTTGGCACAGCACTCGGGCTCATTAAATACTAGAGAAATGAAAGAAGGAACCTAGGAGCAGAAGGGAGAAGGCTCCAACAGCCACAGACAGGATTCCCAGGCAAAGCCTCTGCCCTCGGCCCCTCTCAGGACTCCCATGGCCCTGGAGTGAGGAGAGCACACCCCCATCCCCACCTACCCTGCCTGGTGATTCAGGCTGGCAGGCTATATGAGGAGAGCATCCTAGTGGGTATCACTGCCTGCTGAAGCCCCACTTAGCAGTCAATGGTCTAGAGACAAACAAAAGCCCAACTGAGGATAGAATGGGTTCAACTCACTTCCCAGTTGGGGTGTTTAAAAAGTGCCACCTACCCTTACTCGGAGCTCCACTGCCAAACCCAGAGCAGAACAGGCCCTACTGGAGGAAGGGTTCTCTATGGCCTGTGCCCTCAGCAGGGCCCAAGTCCACCCCACAGTGGGCTCCAGGTCCAGGACCAGAGTGCTGCCCCTCCTGAGCCCAGTCTCCCCAAGGGGAGCCTTTTAAAGGCAATACACTGATGTGGTGGTGGTTTAGACTATGATGAAAAGATTTCAGAGCAGGGAATGTGGATTCGAGACTGAGTGATGGAAGGTGAGGGCATCCTGAGGTGGGGCCTATTATCTGAGCCCTTGCCCCCATTCCCACCCAGTGCTTCAGCCTGCTTGCACCCCTGCCACTCACCCACTACCAAGGCCAGACTCCCCAAGCCCCCAGCCCCCAGCCAGGATGGCACCTCATCAAGAGGGATCCCAGAGAGGCTGGTGGTGCACAGGCCCCCAGGCTGAGCCCCCGCAGTGGATGCATGCATCCTGGACACTGGGCAGAGAAGCAGCTCCCAGCAGAGCATGTGGACAGCCTGGCGCTTCCCAGGCAACCAAGTCTGTGTCCTCCAGAATTTGTCACTAACGATAGTGAAAGTGCCAGCCTTCCCAACAGATTCACATGTGGCAACATGTAGAAGATTTGAGCAGCACTGTCTTCCTCCCTCCTCCTGTCAGCCAGGCTGAGTGGGCAAGGGAGAAGTTACAGCTGGCAGAGCAGCGTACCCCACCCCCACTGCAGCTCATACACGCTAGTCCTGATTGGGTACACAAGCCACCTGTCGTCAGTAGCACTGCGGCTCTAAGGCCATTTACTGGCCCATGGCAGTGTTTTGAGTTTCATAAAATTCAGGACATGTCCTGGCAGTGGATCAGCCTTGTGAACACCCTCTGTCCTTGTCACAACAAAGGAGAGGCTGGGTCAGTCTGCTGGAAAAGCCCAAGTCGTGCCTCCAGGCAGTGAATGAAGTTTCTGTGCTGGGATGGCATGCCCAGGTCTCTCCCAGGGGACCTCCTGGGCTAGCCAGCCGTCCAGGTCACACTCCCTGCCAGAGTCCGGAAGTCCCTCCCATACCACGTTTAGTACATGCACTAAAATTCTTTGAGCATAAGCGCCCTGAAAACCTGTGCCAGACCATGGCACACATTTACCCACCGCCATCATCACAGCAACATGGCAGCCGGGGCTCTGGAGCAGGTCACAGCTGGACTTGACTCCTGTGCAATCCCCCTGGTGGCTACTCGCAGGACCTGAAGCAACAGTGAACTTCCTGGACTTCAGTTGCCTCATATGCAAAGTGTGAGCGTTAGGGTAAGCACACAAAAGGCCAGGACCACAATGGGTACTCAGGACATGAAGCCCCACCCCCAGCCCCAGCCCCAACCCCCAACATGAAATCAAAAACCAAGACTCTGACCAGCTGGAGCTGAAGGCAAAATGCCCAGGTGCCGTCCTCCCCCGCAGTCTCTGGCCACCCCTCCCAGGGGCTTGTCACTCTTGCCCAACACTAAGAGTAGCCACTCCTGGGCCATCTCCAACTCTGCAGTGCCCAGCAAACCAAGACTTCGCAAACGCAGGTGGGGGGATCAAGAAGGCACCAGGCCAAAGCCAAGCCAAGTATTTCCAACACCGCAGGAGTTTGCATAATTAACCACTTGGAAATAGTATCTTTAGGCCAGTCTTGTTTACGTGTTAAATCCTTGCAGGGCCTAGAAACAGAGCAAGAGCTGAATTCATCTAGAAGGAAACAATGAATATGTAAATGAAGGAGAACAGATGTTTTCCTGAGAAGCTAGGTACCACATGCTTTACTGTGGCTCTTGTCTCCTTCATCCCTGCTTTACAGATGAATAAGCCAAGGTCACGAAAGTGAGGCAAAGCAGCCAAGGGCACAGCAACAGTAAGTGGAGGAGCCGGGACTTGACCCCAAATCTGTTGAACTTCAAAGTCAATATCCTTTCCACTCCCAAGCTTCACGGCAGGGCAGTGGCAAGGCAGAAAGGAAGCAAGGACAGGAGGCAAAGGATTGCGAGAAGAGAGATGGAGAAGGCGGGCAACCGGATTAGCAGATAGCATCCCGGAACCCGGAAGCCGGCTCCAGCCAGGGGAATTTAGCAAAGAGAAAAGCCCTCCTATGAGCAGACACTGGCACATAAGCTGCTGGGAACATTCTGAGAAAGCCTGGACACATTAGTGCTGCTAATCCTAGGCTGCCCATTACTGGCCTGAATCACTTCCTACAGGGAATCATGTTCCAGAGAAAATGCCGAGTGCCAACAGGACATCACAGCCTGGCTGACCACCAGCGTGATCCGGGGCCTGATTAGCCAAGAGCAGCAGAGCTGCCAGCCAATTGCACCAAATTAAGCATTCCGAATTTTAAGTTCTCCAGCAGTGGGCTTCGTGCTGGTTCCTGATGCATAAGGTAGCATTTTGAGTAATAATTAATTAGAGAGGAAAGCAGAATAAGCAAACCAAAGTACGTCAAATGGAATTAGTATAATTCTGCCTTTCTCTTCATTTTCCTTTCAATCACAGAGAGCCAAGTAGGTGACTGGGGTCGGAGAGGAAATTGCAGACAGCATTTGGCCACCCTGTGAGCCCTTGAGCCGCCCCTGTTCCCGGGCACACCACGGCCCCAGCACATTCCCCTCCCCCACCCCCGTCCCCATGCCCCCCCCACCACGAAAACCAACTCAGGCCAGACAGGGACCTGCCAACTCCAGCTCGTCGCCTTTCTGCCATCAGGCCACCAGGGCTGGCACCATCAGCCAGCTCAGAGCGTATTCCTAGTTGTCTATTCTCAAGTTACTAAATTCTTTGTTAAACTGGTGGGCCCTGTCTTCCTTAGAAGGCCCTAACCCCTAATAAAGGCATTAAAGAAAAAAAATCACTGGTTAGCTCAGGTACCAAAAATATCAGCCCGTGCACCAAGTATCATTTGGTAATATGCAACCGACACCTCCTTCAGGTGCTAGCAAATACCAAAGGCAGAGCTGCCCACCTCTGCAGAAAGCTGGAAATTTATTTTATCCCTAGAGGCTTACACCTGCCAACAAAGAGGGGAAAATTAAAACAACAAAGATACAAACCAACAATAGCCTGAGTTTTGTCTCCAAAATCTCTGGCAGTCACTTGTAAATAGGCTTCCTGCTAGCTGCCCCCAGCCCCTCACTGTCTAGGTAGGCCTTGGGTTACCCGTTAGGGACCAGTCAGGAGCCAAGTTGCGCTCGGGATCTAACTCTTTCTGGCTTGCGTCATAGACCCAACACCTAGGAGTCCCCACATCCATTTTGGCTATGCACGAGTGGACTGCACCTGTGGTCCACCGTGGCACCCTGGGCAGAGGCTCCTGTGGCCCCAGGCCCCACCACGTACCTCGTTGATGAAGGAGTGGGCCCCCTGCGGGCTGAGCAGAAGGATGGCGCGGCGTAGGGTGTCTCGGTAACGGTTTAGCTCCTCCGTCTTCATGGTGGTGAAGAGGCTGGTGAACACGTGGCTAATGTTCTTGTCCACCTTTTGTAAAGAGACATCAAGGCCCAGCCTCGAGGCCTGATCCAGAAAGCTCTGGAGCCCACGGATATCTGAGCAGCAGAGAAGGGGAAAGAAAGAAGGATCTTTAAGCAGGAAGGATCTACCCCCAATGCTCCCCACTAGATAGAGGCCACTGCCATAAGCCAGGGCTCACGTCTGCCTCAGTGACCACTGAACAGAGGTTAGAAAACACTGACACATCTATTTGGTCACAGCATCCAGCCCCAGCGTGTCTCCTACCACAAGGAGCATGCCCTGCCATCCAACAGGTCCTGTGGCTGGAGTGATGACCTCCTTTTCACTCCCAATCAGGCCCCTGTTCCAGGGGCCTGATTTCCCCAGATGGAACTCCTCTTCCACTCTCTTTCCAGCTGGGGCGACTGCCCAAATCCAACCTGAACTTCACATCCTGACTGGTTCACGGGTGAGCAGATGGTCCAGGATGGTCCACTGAGCACCATCCTTGGACTCTGGAGGAGCACCTGGGAGACAGCCCTGCTCTTTCCTCTGTGGTCACTAAGAGGTCAGGATATAAGGCCAGGGCAAGAAGGGAGCAGGGGAAGCTGAAATGAAGTACTAGGGAATGAGCATTCAGAAGGAGCTTGGGGCCCAGCTCTACCACATATTAATGCAAGCCCACTCTCATGAGCGCCAGGGTGCTGATTTTTTTTTTAACTAGGGCCCAAATCTTCTCTCAACCCTGTGTGAGCCATCTGTCTCCTCCAAAGGGAGACCTCCCCAAGACTGGAGCCAATTCAGAGGCAAGCAGGTATGAAAGTGACACCTGGTCCCAATGACGTCAAGCCTCTGTGCATCTGTGAATCTGGCTTCTCCTGGATTTTTCTATGAGCCAAAGAATACCCTTTCCTGCCTGAGCCAACTTGAGCTGGATTTCTGTCACTTGCAGCCCAAAGTCTCAACCCAGAGGGCACATTTTCAAAGTCTGGGATGTCTCCTTCTTCTGGCCCATACGTATATTCCAGCTCCCAAAGGCAAGCCCATACCCAAGGAGCCCCCTCTCAAGGACACTCTGGGCCTGCCCATGTCACACAAGCTGCTCTCTCCTAGAGCCTGGGATGCCCATGGGGCCCCACAGGCACGCCCTGGCCTATCCAGTCCCCCAAAATCAAATTTACAGTAAACGGTGTTAATTCGACCAGATGCTTTTCCCAACCCATTCCTGTCCCAGACTTTACTTCATGCCCATTCCACAAACTTTCTGAGTGTGCCAGGCACCATGCAAGCTGCTACAGTGGACCCTCAGCTGCCCATCTCACCAGGATGACATGCTCACCAGTAAGGCTAGTCCCAGCTGGACATAACATGAGTGGTCATGGAAAACCAAACACAGTGCCAGGGAGGAGACTAGAGTGCATGGCAGCACTGGGGTACTAGGGGAAAATGTGCAGGGGGGCCCTATTTCCCACCATGGGAGAAATTGGGGAAGAGGCTCTGAGCACTAGCTGTGGACCCCGACACTTAGAATTCAGGATGGTTCCTTAAATACTTGGGTAAATCTTCCAACCAATTTGTGCCTCAGTTTGCTCATCTGTTAATGGGATAAAACTTTCTATGCCCAGCATGGAGCCCGATGCAGGGATTGATCTAATAACCCTAAGGTCATGACATGAGCTGAAATCAAGAGTCAGATGCTCTCAGGGAAGTACAAATCAAAACCTCAATGAGATACCACCTCACACCAGTCAGGATGGCTAAAATTAACAAGTCGGGAAATGACAGATGTTGGCAAAGATGCGGAGAAAGGGGAACCCTCCTACACTGTTGGTGGGAATGCAAGCTGGTGCAGCCACTCTGGACACCAGTATGGAGGTTCTTCAAAAAGTTGAAAATAGAGCTACCCTACGACCCAGCAATTGCGCTACTGGGTATTTACCCCAAAGATACAAATGTAGGGATCCGAAGGGGTATGTGCACCCCAATGTTTATAGCAGCAATGTCCACAATAGCCAAACTGTGGAAAGAGCCAAGATGTCCATCAACAGATGAATGGATAAAGAAGATGTGGTGTGTGTGTGTATATATATATATACACATATATATATATATATATACACACAATGGAATATTATGTAGCCATCAAAAAAAACGAAATCTTGCCATTTGCAACAACGTGGATGGAACTAAAGGGTATTATGCTAAGCGAAATAAGTCAATCAGAGAAAGACAAGTATCATATGATCTCACTGATATGAGGAATTTGAGAAACAAGACAGAGGATCATAGGGGAAGGGAGGAAAAAATGAAACAAGATGAAACCAGAGAAGGAAACAAAGCATAAGAGACTCTTAATCTCAGGAAACAAACTGAGGGTTGCTGGAGTGGTGGGGGGTGGGAGGGATGGGGTGGCTGGGTGATAGACATTGGGGAGGGTATGTGCTATGGTGAGCGCTGTGAATGGTGTAAGACTGTTGAATCGCAGATCTGTACCCCTGAAACAAATAATACATTATATGTTAAAAAAAAAAAAGAAGATAGTAGGAAGGGAAAAATGAAGGGGGGGGAATCGGAGGGGGAGACGAACCATGAGAGACGATGGACTCTGAGAAACAAACTGAGGGTTCTAGAGGGGAGGGCGTGGGGGGATGGGTTAGCCTGGTGATGGGTATTAAAGAGGGCACGTACTGCATGGAGCACTGGGTGTTATGCACAAACAATGAATCGTGGAACACTACATCAAAAACTAATGATGTAATGTATGGTGATTAACATAATGTAATAAAAAAAACTAATGATGTAATGTATGGTGATTAACATAACATAATAAAATAAAATTAATAAAAAAAAAGAGTCAGATGCTCAACACCAGCGAGCCACCCAGGCGCCCCCGTATGGGGCTACTTTTAAGACAGAAACTCTGTTCTTTCACTGAAATTGTCATAAGGTATACAAGATATAGGCGTCTGATAAGCTCACTCAGTCAGTTATTGCTGAGAAACAAACCAACCCCAAACTTAATGACCTAGAACATCATTTATTATTTGTTGGGAGTCTGTGGATCAACTGGGCAGTTCTGTTCTAGGCTCGCTCGTGCCACTGGATGTGGCTGGCATATGGCTGGGGGCCAGCCTGATTCTCCATGTGTGTCCACGTCCCTTCAGCAGGCCAGCCCAAGAGTGTTCACATGGTGGTGGCAGAATGCACAAACACCTATTCAGACCTCTGCTTACACCAAGTCACAACTGTCTCATAGGTCAAAGGAGGCCACGTGTCCCAGAGCAGGAGCTCGAAGCATCTTTAAAGTGACAGGGCAAGAAGCATGGGGAGTAGGGAGGCTATTACCAGAGACCTGAATGCAGCTAATCTCCCATATTTGGGAACATCACTTACAGCACGTTGGTTAACAGACAGTTTCTCCGGCAGTATCGTGCAATCGAACTTTCCACAATGATCCATCATATATGATGTACATTTGTCCAGTATGGTAGCCACTAGCCTAAAATGTGGCTAGTGTGACTGACGAAGGGAGGTGTGCTTTTATTTAATTTGAATGAATTTAAATTTAAATGTAAGTAGCCACACGTGGACGGCCCAGATTGAGGGCGAGGCCATCCTGGGCACGGATGGAAGGCTGTTGCATGCCCAGCAGAGAAGCAGCTGCTGGGCACAGGTGTCTGCTTGGTGCTGAGATGTTCAAGCGTATTATGGGCAGGTGTGAGCTGTGCTGTGCTCAGGACAGGGAGTGGGTGGGGTTGACACCAGCTCTGAGTTTTTTGTTGGGGGTCCGCTCCCCCTGTTACACTTCTGTCCCCTGAGCCATCTGTGCACCTCTGCCCTGCCATCCCCTCTGTTTGGCTAGAAAGCTCTGAAGAACCTCTTTAACCTTTCAAGGCTTTGGGGTAACAGGTGTCTAGGGGCCCGAGCAGGCTGTGGGGACTGCATAGTCTCCCTGGGAATCCGAGGGGTGTTGACAACTAGGGGCCTGTGTGTCGGGAGCCCCTGGTGCTATGGCAGGACTTACTTTGCAGCTTCGGGGCAGGGGGGCTGGGGTCTTGGTGAAGAAAGCCCGTCCTGCTCTTCTGTACTGGTACCTTTTTCCTATCGGACTCAGTGGGCAGAGCAACAGAGACCCCTGTGCATTGCCAGGCAAGCAGCTCTGGGTAAACATCTGTGCTCCAGGCCGCCGATGGGCGAAGCTGGCCAAGGTCACGGCTGGACCTGAATACAGGTGCCACAGGATTGGATCTTAGTCACGCATTTGCCATCCCTAGAAAGACGCCCAGGGCTCTCACTGGGGCACTGCTGTGCCCTCCCCACAAACCACTAGGAGGTTGGCTCTCTGTGCCTCCCACACAAGTAGCCCTACACACAGTTTATCCATGGCACTGCCCACGTGGGGCTTCACCTGGACACCAATGGTCCTCACTGCCCCATGGCCTTGATCTGACCCAGATCTGAGCACAGCTGACAGGACAGTGAGAGATGACTGGCACAGGCATGAAGGGGGCACCCTGAGCCCCACATCCACTAGCTCCCACTCCTCTTGGGGCACCTCGCAAGGCCATCATGAGTCTTTAAAGTGGCTGAGACGAGCCATGTCTACAGAGGCATGCTTGCTGTGCCTTCTCAGGAGCACATGCACACGGAGGACTCCAGCGTGGCTCTGTGCATGCCCTGTGCAGGCTCCATGAGTCTGACAGGGCTCTAGGGACCTCACACATCATGCCAACATGGCCAGTCCTCCCAAAAGGGGAGAAGTCCCCTAAGGTCCCTTCCCTGAGGTCCCCCTGCCTAACAACCATCTCAACCTATAGGATGGTTTCACTTTCTTAGGATGAGGAGGCGCCATTGCATGCAGGCCACTGCCCCAGGACCCACTAGTACACACAAGGACAGGCACACACGGAGAACACAAGCCCTGAGAGCTCCCGCACACCTTTAGCTGCTCTGTTTCTGCCTTCTGTTCTGGGAAGCTCCTGAGGGGACTGAGCCATCAGAGAGAGTTTAAGCTCCCTGTCAGCAGCTGGCTCCCCACCCCTGGAGCGAGCGATGCGGGCTGAAGACAGCACTCCCAAGCAACCACAGCTCCTGGCTACAACCGCCAGCTCCCACAGGGCTGAAAAGGTCACCTCTCAGCCTCCGAAGCTCTTATTCAGCAGCACGCGTGGAGGGCTGGGGGCAGAGTAACAGTTGGGAGCTCAAGCTAACTTTGCAGCCCTCCTGGCATTCCCCAGGAATGGGGCCAAGGAAGCCCACTTCTCCAACAAAAGTCCTTTTCTCCCTGTAAGAGACTGGGTTTGCAATGCCGTCTACCCCCATGTCCCCCAAGAAATCCAGCTGTCCACTGCTGCTCCCCAGGAAGGGAGGTTTCTCCTAGAAGGTAGACTAGGGACAAAGCTGAGGCTACTCCCCTGGGCAGCAGAGTGGGCACCCCAGGAACCTCTTGGCCCCCATGGAGTTCTGGGCCTTGGCCCAAGCCTCCCCTGCAAGCATCCTGTGCATACTGGCCAGCCCAGGCACCATTGCTGGTGCAGCTCTCCCAACCAGACCCATCCCCACCGGGGAAGGAGCTGATGGGATCACATCCCCAGCCCCATCTCAGAAAGGGCAGGAGGAGGCAAATGGCCCACAGCTCTCCAAGGCTGCAAGGGGAGGCATGAACCACAGAAAGGGGCATCAGTCACACATGGGGACAGGGAGAAGCTCCCAGGAGAGGCATCCTGCTCCCCAGAGAAAAGAAGGAGGTACATTCCTATGAGGAATTTGATATGACGGTGCCCAGCACAGGCCTCAGCTTCCTTGACCCACCCTCTGGTTTCCAGAAGTCTCTCTAACACTTCAGCTTCCTTGGTCCACCCTTCTGGTTTCCAGAAGTCTCTCTAACACCCAAACCTCACCAAGCCATCCAGTGGACACGTATTCCTCCCTTCTTCTCTCCTATATTCACTGGGAGCTTTCTCTGTGTTGGTCCCTCTCCTAGGTGCTGGGAACCAAGAATGAATCAGCCCACCGTGTTCCTGCTATCGCAGAACTTCCATTTCAGGGGTTGGAGAACAGACCAGAACAAATAAACACTGCTAAATAGATAATTTCCAACAGTGGTTAAGAGCTCTGAAGAAAATAGATGTTGGGCTGGAGGAACCTGCAGGAGGTGGGAGTGGGGAAAGCCTCTTGAGGAGCATCCACGAGAAGGAGCCAGCTCTGGAAATCTCTCAGAGACGAACACTACAGACAGAAGAAATGGCACATGGAAAGTTCCAGAATGAGGCAAAGGAAGAAGGCCTTGCTCATCCCCCCTGATGGGGACCAGGAATAGGAAGGACCAATGCCTTCTGCCAGGATGGCTTCCAAGTTCATATCTGTTCACAATAGAGCCCTCCTCAAAAACTTTCCATAAATAACACAAGTTCATTTTAAAGTTGCCAAGACATGAACATCCTCAAAAGCATCAATCAATCACAAACAAACCAAATACCTTCTAGAGACTTTATTATCGTACATAAATAAACTCCATACATCTTAGCCTGTGCATAAGGGACTGTCTGGCCCTAACGGCTTTGTACCTAAACTCCAGAAGGAGAAGCAGCTCTGTGACCTTCCCTGGACATCCCACATACACACACACACACACAGGTACCTACCACGTACACACCCCACGTACACACATATGCACACGCACCACGCCACACACACTCGTACCCCACACACATACCCGAGTGCATACCCTCTGCCTGGCTGCTCCCAATTTGAAATTTACACAGCCCCACCCCTGCACATCAAGACCCAGCTGAAGTCCCACCTCCCCTCGAGCAAACTCAGAGTTTTAAAACTCACGGACATGGGAAGCAGGAACTCGGCCTTTTCTCATTTCTCTCTCCAGTCCCCAGGCTCAGTGCCTAGTGCAGGGTCAGGGACAGCAAAAGTTTGTGGAATCAAACTGAACCAAAGCAAGAGCCAGCCTGAAGCCCAGCATGACTTCAGCAACCGCGCAATGTCATGAATTTGATGGGAGCACAGCGGTTCAGGGCGAGGCACTGAAACTGGGCCAAAGTTTTTTCATCATCTAAGGTTGTACTGTGACTATCCTACCGCTCCTGGAAAAGAAATCAGATAGTCATGGGTATTTTAAATACTTCTTTCTTTCTGAAAAGTAATTGAAACGAAAGAACACATTTCAAATTGCTTCGCCTACTATTTTCAATTTCCGAGAAAGGTCCAAGCACTGAGAGTACTTATGAAGAACATCTTACCATCTGTAATATAGTTATACATACATATATATATATATATATATTTATTTATTTATTTATAAGGCTGCCACCTCACACCCAGAAGAAGTTCACAGTTAGAAGTGTTTAGGGATTATTGGCAAATTTTCCGTGAGCTGAGACACAACTTTGATTCTAGGGACTTTTTAAAAAGCTTTCTTTCTTATCTGACCCCCAAATATATGTTTCAAATTTCTTCCAAGATACAGTTTATCCTAATTCAAGTTCACCCCCAAGACCCCTGCCCAGGCTCCTCTCCTTCATTGCCCATCCCTCTCCCCACCACCAACACAAAATGCCACTGTCTTTGTCACAGGCATAGAAGAGCTACAGAAATGGGTGTGCTGGAGACTGAGTCTTCAGGTGAGGAAGCATCCACCCTTTCCAAGAGAAAAGATCACAAAGACCTACCTGCTGTGGCTTCCATCAAAAGTAATACCCCTTCCCTCTGCTCGGAATCCACTGGGTGCCTGACCTCAGCTGCCTAGCTACGCTTTCCCTGCTTCCCTCCCTTCCTCCCTTCCTTCTTCCCTCCCCCACTCCCTCCCCCCTCCTTTCCTTGCCTCCCTTCTCCCTCCCTCCCTCCCTGCATCTTTCTTTTTCATCCTGTCCCTCTTCTGCCCTCAAGTATTTCCTGAGTGCTGTTCAGGGCCAGGCAAGAAGCTGGGCACTGGAGAGGCAACATTTTAAGACTTCACAGCCCCGTCCTCAAGGAGCACTCAGTCCTGAGGCTAAGACTGAGCCCGAAGCAGAAAGCGGCTCCCCTCCTCCATTTACTGAGCATCTCCAATGTGCCAGAATGTGTTCCATTTGCAGACTGCATTTCATGGATGAATTAATTCGTTGCAGTCAATCTATGTAGGTGTGATTAAAAAAAATAAAATCTCTATGGGAGTCAGGCGGGCACAAAGCAGGCCCTCAAGAGTTCAGGAAAGGGAGGAGCAGCAGTGGCACATTCAGCCAGCTCTCAGTAAAACAGGAAGCAGCAGGTCTCTCCCCATCACGGGGTGACGATGTCCCCAAAAGCAGACACCCCCAGGGCCCAGGCAGAGGCCAGCTTCAGGGGAGCAGGAAGACGGCCAGGTGGTGTCCCACAGTCCTCAGCAGCACAATGCCACCACTCCATGCCTTCTTGCTGAGGGTCTTGTGTGGGAGACAGACCCTCCCCACCCCCCCACCCCCACCCCCACCCCCGTCCTGGTCACAATCCCAGCTACCCAGACAACAGTCATAGCCGACCTGGCCCTGGGAGTCCTCCAGAGTGACCTCGCATCCCCAAGCCCCCAAGAAAGCACAGCTTTCTGTATTAAACACAACTTTTATTTTCTGTATTCTGACGCTGTGACATCCAGGGCCTTGCTGACCCAGGCGGGACCACCTCTTGCAGGGTTAACCAATCCCTATAAGACACCACCCCTTTCATGTGCAAACCAGCCCCTCCACAGCCCACACCCAACCACCACCTCGTTAATCAGGTTCTCACACTTTGGGTGCTCTAATCACCCCAGAATCAAGTACAGACGACCCGGACAGCCCTGGGCCCCAGAGCTTGCTGAAATTACTCAAACGAGCTACTCCGAAACCCCTTTACTCCATCTTGCCCTTTCTTTCCTGCGGAAGTCATATGAAGGGCCCCTGCCCACAGCTCCCCTTCTCCCTCTGCCTCCTGACCACCCCAGGTGCTTCCCCTGGAGAGCCCCCAAGGCATGATGTGCCGCCTCCGCCAGGGAACTGTAACAGAACTATCTTTTCAGTAGCTGTGGTGGCATTTGTTGGCCTCAACATACCTGAATAATAATAAAACACCCGCTCCCGTAGCAACCTGGGATACAGCTTGGGGAGAGAGACACAGAGAAGCAGCCCCGTCGGCTACACTCCCCCTGGAGAACACAGAATAAGCACAGGCCTGGGTTCAAATCCCACCACACACTAGGCAGGAGAGCTTGGGCAGCCACCGCCCTGAACCCATGTCTTCATTTGCAAAACAGAGCTAACCCCACCCTCTGCATAGGAGCACCACGGTCTTTGGGTGAGGGGCATGCATTATTGCTGGTACATGCAAAATAGGCTTCCAACCTTCTCATCAGCACCAGGAAAGCCCCCAAAAGGGTTCCCAAATGAACAAATCATCTCTCCTGCCCTAGAGGCTCATTAAGAAGGGAGGCACCATTCGGATGGCACAAAGGAGCACTGAAAGGCTCGGCTCTCCCTTCCACAATAATTCCAAAGTTGTCAGGTGGCTGAAGGAAATGGTCTGTCATTGAACACTCTCTGAGAAAGAGATCAAATTTCTGCCCATAAGAGGGGCCTATAATATCCAAGAGCCTTCTGCTCAAACACATTTCAGAACCAGCCAGGAAGCCATACAACAGCAGATTCCAGAAAGGGTAATGGTTGTTCTGGATAATCCTCATGAGCACATTCATGGGTGTGCACACACACATGGGCATTTCAGACACAGGAGTCCATAAGGGAGCCCTACCCACACCTCCTGCCCTAGCCCGGGCACCGCAATGGGGGTTGGGGGGGGCACCACCTGATGAGAACATGCACATTTCTCGCCAAGCTCTGTTCCTTTCCATTTGACAAACAAATATAAGGGAAAAACATTTTAAATAATCAGGCTGGAAGATCAAGATTAAAAACAATTTAAAATAAACATCTACTCTGGCACTTTGGAAAAAACATACCACGCTGCATTAAGTGCTTTGAATTAAGTAAATTACACCAAGTAACTAATTTACATAATGATCAGAATTTGCATTTTACACATGTTATGATGAAAATGGGTTTATAAAATAATTCTTCACCAACTTCTGCTCCAAGTTAAGTTCCAGTATTTGGATAAAATTTTGTGCTTACTGTCTTTCATGTTTCAAATTTCTGGCTCCTTCAATATTTTTTTGTAATTTGGCAGGTCCCTTATTCCCACTGTAATAAATAGTCCCTTTGATCTGCAATTCCCTTCATCAACTAAGTAAGGTCATATTTTTAAAGAATCCATAATAAGCTAATCATTCTTAGAATTTTCACAAATAAAGTTTGATGTTCCTGTCACTTTTTACATACAGGGTATTTGGTATTGATTTTAGCAGTTCTTCTCCAAGATTGTAGGGCTGGTCTGCAAAGTCCTGCAGTTTTTCGGTGTAAGAAATCAGAATGGCATTTCTCAACGGGCTTCTTTCCGGGGCCAACAGGTACGTCGGGAGGGAAGCAAAATCCCACTGGACATGCCCACAGGGTGCTGAGTACAAGGTCCTCAGGAGACTGGCCGCCAGCCGCAACAGGCTACTCCACATCTTCAGGTCCTAAGGACCTGGGAGACAGGCCCAGAGCTAGAACTCCCTTTCCCAGAACTCCTGGACACTTAGATGCTTTGTGTCTTTTCTCCTCCACAACCTGTGAGGAAGGCGTAACCATCCCATTTCACAGATGAGAAAACTGAAGCCAGGGAAGTAGGTCTCTCCAGCAACACCACACGGCCCACAAGAGGAACAACTCACACTCATGCTTTGAGAAAGTTCTGGATATTTTCCTCGACTTCTCTCTAATTTAAGTAGGATCCCGAAGCAAATCTAGAAAAGTACCTTCCAAGTGTCCACCCAGAAGGGCCCCATTTGAATTTCTAAGGGGCCCCAAATCCAATGACTTTGCCTTTTGTTAATGCCACAGAGAAATGACCTCTCCCACGGCATGGCAGGATGGATGGCATGGCACACAATAAGGATGACAGAATGGCACGTGTGGATTAGGGTCTGACTTTGTGCCAGGCATGACACTAAGTGTTTTGCATATATTGTCTACTTGATCTCCACGATGCCCTGATGTCATCCAGCCCAAAGTCATCCAGCCAGTTAGAGGGAAGACTAGGGTTCAAATCCAGGCCTCTCTCCCCACATTCACCAAGCAGTCAGACACCTGGAAAGGGACAAGCAAGAGGCAGGTCAGTGCCCCCAGCTGTGTGCAAATGCTGAGCTACATGCCTGACACACACTTCATCT
Source organism: Eumetopias jubatus (assembly GCF_037043125.1). Classification (NCBI taxonomy): domain Eukaryota; kingdom Metazoa; phylum Chordata; class Mammalia; order Carnivora; family Otariidae; genus Eumetopias; species Eumetopias jubatus. The sequence continues at coordinate 44,115,185 of NW_028274823.1, read as the reverse complement.
GACCCCAGGGAATCACCAGATTGTGCCCATTTTACAGATAAGTCCCAGGCTCAGAACAGAGCTGAGATTCAACTCCAGATCCACCTACTGTCAGAGGTTCTGTTCTCTGTGCCACACCAAGGCATGGGACCTACTGGTAGAGGCCAGAGCCTCCCCCTGACCTCAGCCCAGGCCTACAGAATACCTGCCCGACACACACAGAGCTCCAGAGAGACCACACAGCATGCTGGTCATCCAGCTTTTAAGAAGGCTAGAAGTGAAAATGTGATGCATGCCATACCAGCTATTAATTCACAATCAGTATTAATAACCAACATTACACAGTGAAATACAGCATCTTTATTAATTCTGTAAATTATCACTCTGAGGAAGAGCCCACACTCCTCAAATGGCCTGACTTGGAAGCAACCCTGGGCCGGCTTCCCCATCTGCAGACCTGCTCGGGGGATGCCCAGGGCCGCCGCCTGCTGACCCCACTCCTGGCTCACCCCAGGACCAGCAGCAGTCTCCCATCTCCCTGTGACAGGGCTGTGGGGCTGGGCCCACATGCATCTCGCTCACGCAGGCTTTCTCCAAGCTCGGGTCTGGTGCCCACACCCTGCCATGCCCACTGTGGCGGCTGGGGAGATGGAACAGACAAGGAGCTCAATGGAAACAGACTAGTGATGCTCAGAGACATGCTAGGACCCAGGGGAAGTCCCCAGGAAGGAGCCTCTTTGTGCAGACAGTGTCTGGGGGAGTAAGGGCCTCCAGGAAACCTTCAGAGAGCTCAACACAGAGGCCGGGCTGCAGGATTGAGCGGTCTTTTCTGTGCCGACTAGAGAGGGAAGAGCGCTCCAGGACAGGAGGATGACAGGGTCAAAGGCCTCACAGATCCCAACGGCCCACCTGTGGGGCCTGCTCATGACGCTGTGTGGCCAGGACAGGCACATGGCCTGGTGTGCCCCTGATGAGGGTGGCCACGGCGGCATTCTTGGGACTGGCCAGAGAGCAGCAGGACAGTAGGAAGAGCAGGGTGGCCTATAGGTCAGCTGAAACCAGGGCCTGCGGCCCCAGCCACACCAACTCCACCCCTCCTGCCCACTCCACGCCAAGTCTCTGAGGCACAGGAAGGACCAAGGGGTAGCAGTCCAGAGCCCCAGTGTGCACCTGAGTGCCCTTGCTGGCCAGACCACACGGCCTGAGCAGCCGCTGTACCCTCTTGGGGGGTGGGCCTTTTCAAGGCAGGACTGTGGCTCCCCACAGGAGAAGGAGTTGAGCTTCTGGGTCTAACGCCAGGAGAGGGACCCACCCATGTTGCCATCCTGCCCTGGACATGTCTCCTCGGCTCTCTGAGCCTCGGGGGCCGCCTCTGTGAAATGGGCAGGGCGAAGCCTCTGATGTGGTGCTACTGTGAGGGGCAAAGGGATGACAAACACAAAGCACCTGGGGCAAAGTCCAAGCGCAGGGAGGGCTGGGCACCAAGTGCCCACCTCTCCGGCGACACCCGCGCCTGCACTGCCACCCTGCCCTCCGGGTCCCCACCAACCCCAGCATATGAAGCCTCTGTCTTCACGGCTCTCTGTTGACCTTATGACAAATGTTCTTTTACTTATGTATTTAATTTACATAATTACTCTCTGATATTTACTCAGATTTAATTTGTGTCCTTTGGAATTCGCCTTTGAAGAAGCACCGCCGACCAGAGCCAGGAGGGAAGTGCAGCCAGGGGCCCACGGGTGCCGCCATCCAGCTCCGGGAGCCTCCGAACGCCACCTCTGCAGGAGGACCCAGCTCTGCCCAGGCACTGGCACCGCGCACAGAGCCTCACACCTCCCTAGGCCAGATGGGGGCCACAATGGGGTGACTGCTGCCCCCGAAGCAAGAGGGAAGGACGCGTAAACACCTGTGGCAGGAACGACTCTCTGTCCGGCCCCAGAAGGAAGTGTGGGTGGTGCCGGGCAGGAGGGCAGGAGGCTCTGTTCAGGGAGTGCCGGGCAAGGCGCCGGGCTGGAGTCCGGGAGCAGTGGGGGCACAGATGGCCCCACCAGGGCCCTCTTGGTGCAGAGAGAGTGGGGCCCTAGGGTGTCATGCAGATGAAGCTGGACTCCAAGGGAGGGCAGACCACAAAGGGTGGTGTGGACATACCACAGGGTGGAAGAAAGGGTTTGATTTTTGAAAAATTCATTTGGCAGTTCTGTAAGAGGGGGCAGGACCTGGAGGGCAGAGGTCCAGAGGTCATCGAAAGCCAAGGTCACGGCCCAGGCAGGACTCAATGGAGCCTGAACATGATGGGAGCAGCAGAATGGAGGGGAGGGCCTTTTGGCTGCAGAAAAGGAAGGCAAGGAGGGAACAAGGGATGGCAGATGCTGGGTCAAGCCTGCCAGGGATAGGCAACAATGGAGAGAAACATAGGAGGGAGGTAGGAGGAGAGGGCAGGAGGCTCACCCCTGGCAAGACCGCCACCCCCAGCCCCCGGCCTCTGCTGGCTGTACAGGAATGCCTCCCCTCCTTCACCCTGCACCACACACACACACACACACACACACACACACACTCTCTCTCTCTCTCTCTCACATACACTTACACACTCACAAGCAGGCACACTCATGTTCAGACTCACACCTTCACACACACACTTGCTCACACACATAGACTCACTTGCACACTGATCACTCACACACACGCTCACTCACACTGGTGTGCTGGAACCAGCTAGTGTCGCCTCATGACAGCCTATTGTTCAATTTTCGATGTTGTGAGCCAGGTATTAAACACAGCCAGTATCGATTAAATTATTCAAACTTATAATTGAACAAATTATATTACAAAACAAACTGATGAATATGCAAAGCTCATCACTTCCTAATTCTTTACTGTGTTTTACTATTATCTACACGACCGATGCCCTATTATACCTGAAGTACCGTGTCACCGCGCACTACACATTCCCAACTCAGTGCTCCGTGACACCAAGACACTCAGAATCCGCCACTGTGGGAGTATTTACACCCCAGAACCCAGCAAAACTATAAATCAGCGCTTCTTGTTTTCTTGGAGAGCTGGTTGTTAAGCATTTACCAGCACAGCACTGCTCACCAAGCTCACACACACTCACTCCCCACTCACCAGCACGCATGCTCACATACCTGCACCCACGCTTACCATTCACACGTACACGCACACCCACGCCCACACTCACTCCCACAGCAGCACTCAACACACACAGACATGAGCATGCACGTGTGTGTACGCACACATTCACACAAACAGAGCACTCCTCCCCCCCCACACACACACATCAGCACGTCATCTCCCCTAGTGTCACGTGCTGAAGGTCAGAAACCACACTCACACCCCTCAAGAACAGAGGCTGTTCCGGGTATTAAGGAACAGCACACTCTGTGGCCCTGGCCTCCCCCGGCCTCCCCCAGCCTCCCAGGGCCAGGAGCTGACTCCCCCAGAAGGTGTCCGTGCTGCAGCCCCACCAAGCCACCTGGCAAGCAGAGGCTGCAAGCAAGACAATGGCGTCATCGGGCTGATGATCAGTGGAGGCTGGGAGCCCTGCAAAGAGGGATGGCATGGCCCAATACCCCAACCCCGGCAGCCAGACTATTCTGGGAACAAATGCAAGTGTCCAGGGGCCTCTGTAGCCCCACACAACCCTGCTTTCAAAATACACCTGCTAAATCCCAAAATTAAACCCACATCTATATTAATTAAGAGCCAGGATCCGCAGGCCTGATAGGACTGCCGGCCCATCCATCACAAGCTCATTAACTCCCGCCAAGGCCTCTTAGGCCAGATTACAAATGGGATTCAGGGTGGGGGCCAGGGGAGGCAGGGTATTATCCTGAAATATAATTTGAGCTTCCCTTCCAAAATACCATCCTCAGGCTGGTCCATCACACTTCCACATCCGCTAGGGGCCCACCACAGGCAAGGGCTGAACCACAGGGCCATCCATCACCAGCCACCAGAAGGCCCTAGAAATGCCAGGGCAGCTCCAGAGCTCCAAGGAGGATGGGGACAACTGGACTCACAGAATGATCAATGCCAGCGGCGGAGGCACAACAATGGGAACATGGCCGCCAGGGTCAATGCCAACTCTACTCCTCTTCCCAAGGATAAATGTCTCCCCACCGGGAGTGCTGGGTGGAGAGGAGCAGAGCAAAGCCCCAGTCAGGGAGCACCTTCTGCGTGCTATCCCCACACGCTCTTGTCCAGGCTCTCCTCGCAGCCAGCTTCTGAGGGCGGTATTAGAATTCCTGGTTTACAGAGGAGAACCTGGAGCCCAGAGAGCTTCCATCGCTCAAGTAATAGAGGCTGACCCAGGCAGATCTGACTCCACCCAACTCTGCTGCCTCCAGGAGAGTGATCACAATAGAATATGGACCCCCAAGGACCAAAGTCCACGCATGCCCCATTCTCCTGGAAGACCTGCGACTCCCATCTGACCGTGGACTGGCATCAATATCCAAGCAGGTCCATCCCAGCAGCAGCAGGCATCTCTGGCCAGTGACCCAGGATCCTGAGTGTCTCATTCACCACTGCATATCCTGAGCGCCACATGCAGCGCTTGGCACATAAGAGCAGCTCCGTAAAGCCACATGGGGAAAATGTATGAATTAACTAATGAAAGGCCATTCTCCATCCAAGGGTGGAAGCGAGGTCCAAGAAGACCCCCCCCCCCACCCCGGATCATAGCAGAAGCCCATGCTGGGGCTGGGTTGTGAAGCCAGAGTGGAAGGACCGGCAGGGCTGCCATTGTAAGCTGCCTAAGCATCCTCTCCAGGAGCAGCGACTATGGAGATGTTCTGACGTCTCCCCATCTCATCTACCACCCCAGCAATGCCAGGAGGGCAGTTCTATCATTATCCCCATTTTACAGATGGCAAAACTGAGACTCGAAAGAGGTTAAGTGCTACAGCCATGATTCCAAAGCCCCTGCCCTTAGCCTCTGCTTTATGGGGACCTGTCTGCTATGCAAAAGCCCTTCGTTATTGATAGCCTCTTTTGCCTTCCAGGAAAACCAATAATCAAACACAAACCCACACTCTGCCCAGTGTCCTCCTCCCAGGCCAATACGCCAGTCTGTACTGTGCCCTGAGGCTGGGGACTGCCCCACTCTGACCTGGCTGCCCGAGCCTGAGCCGAAGGTGCAGCACCTACATTATCAGGCTCTACCGGGGCGGCTGGGCAGCCAGTCTGCCACTCTCTGCAGCACTGGCCATGCAGCCTCGTCTTGTGGCACCAAATGGGCTCTTTCATAACCCACAGCTGCATTTTTCCCAACTTTGCAAGGGCAACTGGAGACGCGGGTTCCGATTCTGAGTCAGAGTTTTCATTGCGATCATAGTGATTTTCAGTTTAGAAGGAAATGAGCACCCCAGAAAGCATTTAGAATTAATCCTACCATTCTGGAAGTGCAATAAAACTCTGTTAAGGATGAAATATTTGCAGTTTATCACAAGCCCTGTCACCAGGAGAAAAGAGAGATCCAATTGTCTGCTGGTTGGCACGGGTTCCTGGGGCAGTCGGAGGTGTCAAAGCTCCTGCAAAGCTCCCTCTTCTCATCTTCACTCCCCGCCCCTTCCCTCCGACTACATACATCAGGATAAGCGAGGGACAGGTTAACAGTCCCCAGGAGTCTCTTGTGGGAGGGGGCTGGAGACTGCAGGAGGAAGGAGAGCCATTTGTCTCCTCCGGGCTCAGCTGTGTGCCCCGGAGGAAGGTCTGAGGTTCTGCTGCAGAGTGCTGGCCTGGGGAGGATGGGGAGGCAGCAGGGAAATATCACGGAATGAGGATAGCGCAAGGCGTTCAAGCACTTCCACGTCTGCTGATGGGTAGGACCAAGCGCCCCAGACACCACACTCTGGACCTTATGCTCCTCCTAGAAGTCAGGAGATCAAAACCTATAGGATGCCATGCACAGGCTGGCCTACCAGCTCCTGGACAGAGACAAAACCTGGCTATCAGAGGTCAGGACCAGCCCGAGATGCCAGAAGGAGAGGGAGAGAGGGGTTCTAAGGTGATGGTGTTATAAGCATAGCACCTGCAGCCGTGGGGAGAGGAGCTGCCCACGGGGCCTCTGTTTTGCTGAAATCCAAGACTCCGCTTCTGTGCAGGGTCCTGGTCAGCCTCCCCTCTCCCCTAGATGATACCATCCAGTCCTGTGGCTTCAAAAGCAGCCGCACCCGACGTATAGCATTACCCTGGACTCTGCCAGGGTTTCCAGACTCCTCTCTCCACTTGGAAACAGGCATTTCAAACAAAATCCAGCCCAGCGTGGAGCTCTCGATTTTCATTCTCCCACTCCAACATCACAAACCACCCAGTGGCTCAGTCCAGAAGCCTTGGGAGTCTCCCCCTTTCCTCACTCCTCACCTATAATCCACAAGATATTTGAAACCCAACCTCTCCTCTGCCCACCTGGTCCATGCCACCACCTCTCCCAGACACTATTCTGACAGCCTCCTATGGGGCCTCCCTGCCTCTACACCACAGAGCAGAGAGAGTGGTTTCTCTAAGCATGAAGCAGACATGTCGCTGCCCAGCTCAGAACCCCGCCAGTGGCCTGACAGCAGGCTTACAATGAAATCCCAAGTCCTCACCCAGGACCTGAGAGGCTCCACAGGGCACAGCCCCTGACCTGATCTCCCACCCAGCTTCCTTCTCTACCCCCTTCCCCGCCCGCAGCCACGCAGACCTCCTCTTCCTTCCCAAACATTCAGAGCTTGTCGCCACCTCAGGGACTTCACAACTGCTGTTCCCTCAGCTGGAAAGCTCTTCCCAGTTTTTATCTTACCGCCTCCTTCAAAGCGCTGTGGTACTGATTCCAATGTTGCTTCCTCAGAAGGGCCTTCCTTGAGCTGCTGGGTGGCCCCTTCACCCACCACCAGCGACTCTGCCACATCCCTGCCCCTCTTCTTCATGACACCTCTCATCTCCTAAAATGATCATCTTCACTAGTCAGTCCTCATGTCTCGTCTGCCACTGTGTCCCCAGAGCCCAGCACAGTGTCCGGCACAGAGCAGGCACTGACAGGGCATTAACGGAAGGCCCAGGTGAAAGTGAGGGGCAGCATCTGCCATTGGAGGAGCCCAGGTTTGGAACTAGGCTGGTCTAGGTTTGAAATCAGGCCCCTCCTGGCCATGTGACCTTCAAACCTTTCAAAGTGGCAATCTTCTTATGTATAAGATGAGAATCATACCTTGAGGAGTTGGTGCCAGGATTAAATGAGATAGCAAGTGTAAGGTGCTTGGAACGAACTGAGCCAACAGTCACTATTTTTATTAGTGACAATAACAGCAGATGTGAAAACACCTACGCGAAAGTGGGAATTGGAAAAATGACATGTGCGCAGGGCAAAAGGGAAGGCGCACACATCCGCTGGGGGTCCAGCACACCGCCGGCACTCTGCTGGCCCCGGAGAACCACCGAGATGAATACGCGTGAGCACTGCCCTCAAGCAGCTGGGAGGCTGGGGCAGAAGCCAGATGTGGAAATGCTAGGTCCCGCGGCCAAGTTACTAACTACCTCAGATCAGAGCTACGCAGGCACAAGCAAACGCGTCTTTGTGGAAGACGTGGAGGAAGGGAAGGCGTGGGTGCACAGCTGGTTGTCTGCCACACACATACCCCCCTTCTGGAAACATCTTCCAGCCCTTGTTCTGGGGAATGTCTCCCTACTCCACCCCAATTCCGCAATTCTAGCAGGAGCCGCCATCCAGAGCAACCCCCCGCCCCCCCCGCTCCCCACACACTGGTTCAGCAGCCAGTGGTTCTCTCCTGATCCAGGCCAGGCTGAAAGAGCCCGTCCCCAGCTTTTTGCAAGCTGGAACTGAGAGAAGAGGGGTAAGCACTCCAATGACGAAGCTCGCCGTGTGAGTTCAGGAGGTGAGAGCTGCCATGTTTCATGCCATATGGAGGAAGCAAGGCTGAGGGGATTAGCCAGTGTGCAGGTGGAGAAGCAAAGGGAAAAAGTGGGGGGGAAACCCTGGCCATATATATAGGAAAAAAAATCTGGCTTCTGCAACCGTGGGGGCCGGCAAGTCTGAAATCCGTAGGGCAGACAGCAGCCTGAAAACCCTCAGGTAGGAGCAAGGCAGCGGTACTGAAGCAGAATTTCTTCTTCCTCACGGAACGTTCTGGTCTTAAGGCTTTGCAACTGACTGGATGAGGCCCACCCTCACCTCCTTTATTTGAGGTCAACTGAGGGTAGACATTAACTCCATCTACAAAACCCCTTCACAGAGACACCTAGATGAGCATCTGCCTCCACTAGTTGACACATGGAATGAACCATGGCAGTCATTCAGAAGAACGTCTTTGAGGAGGCAGGGAGGGCAGTAAATACCGAGGACACTTTCCAGACACCGGATCCGAAGGGACATGGGCGCTTGGAGAAGGGGCAGGACTGCAGGAGAAGGAGCTAGGTTCCTCTTTGCCTGACGTGGATGGGGGGAAATGACTGGGAAGGAACCAAAGCAATGAAAGATTGAAATTTCAAGAAACAGAGAAACTGATCTGAGGGCAAGGCCCCTAAATGAAGCCAAGAAGATGAGAGCCAGTGGGTTCTCTCATGATCCACCACATCAATCTTCAGAAGCAGCCCAGCATGGACACAGATGCTGGACCGGCAAATCTGCTCCAAAGCCTTGCCACACCCTGTAAGGAGATCTAGTCACCCCAGTATTGTGGATAAGGACATGGAAGCTCAGAGATGCTGAGTAACCTCATCAGGGTCCCACCACTAGGAAGCAGGGCTGTGGACCTTGATACAGGAAGGAAGGTAGAGAGGCTGGGGCAGAGTCTAGGTGTTGCCTGCTATTTCTTGTTGGGACACCCAGAAGCCCCCCACATACACGGCAGCCAGCTGTAAGACCCTCTACCTTCTCTTCTGCTGAGCTCAAATAAAGGGGAGCTTGCCCTGAGGCCCCAGGCCCTGGAGCTTCTGAAATCTCCCCCAAAGAAGAAGCACTCAGCACAGATCTGAGCAGGACTCCATGCCCTGCAGGCTCCCACTGCCAGACAGCCCAGACACACAGTGGGTCCTTCAAGGAACCCAGTGTCCCAGTTTAGAGGCCACATGGCAGGGAGATGACCAAGGCCTGCCATGCTCAACGTTTTTTTCCTTAAAGCACAACTAGTGGTGTTCCACTTGCATAAAGTCCTCCCACAGACAGCTCAGAGTGGGGAATGTTTCCCAGTGACCTAAGTCCTCAGGCCACCTCTGTTGTCCCCATAGAAGAAAGCAGGCAAAAAAGCCAAGGAGTGGACATGAGGTTATCCTGGATAAGCTGGCATCTACTCCATTTATACATGTGAGCTAGGGGCAGGCAGTCAGTAAAGGTGTCCACCATCAACCTCTTCATCACCCTCTTCAGGGGGAGGAGGAGCATCCCGGCCAGGCCTGCCCACCACGGACGGGCTCACAGGGGTGCTGCACCCCAGCCATCAGGGTAACCTGTCTCTGTCTGACTCCCAGCTGCACCCACAGGCCAATGGAGTGTCTCCCCCAGAAGGATGCTGTAGCCCCCGGAGCATGGACCAGAAGAGGCTAATAATAACAGTTATCTCCAGGGACTCATCCAAACCAGGGAGCATTCTTGGGACTTTCAACTGTGGCATGTCATACCACCCCCAATTTATCCAGCGAACTAAAGAAAATGCAGCTCACCAGTCCTCCCTCTGCCAGATTTGTCCCCTGGATACATCCCTGTTCGTAAGCCTCAAGGGGCCCCTGGTTCTTATCAGGAATAATTCCCATTCCTCGGCCTCAGCTGAGCCTGAGTGTGCTGACCAAAGAAAGGCCTGGCCTTGGGAGTCAGACAGCCCTGGGCCTCAATCTTGGCTTTACCATCCAGCAACTGAGGTGCCTCTAACCTCTCTGAGCCTCAGTTTTCCTACCAGTCAATCCACTGATTAAAATAAAAGAGGGGGGCGCCTGGGTGGCTCAGTTGGTTAAGCAACTGCCTTCGGCTCAGGTCATGATCCTGGAGTCCCACGATCGAGTCCCAGGATCGAGTCCCGCATCGGGCTCCCAGCTCAGCAGGGAGTCTGCTTCTCCCTCTGACGCTCCCCCTTCAATGTGCTCTCTCTCGCTCTCTCTCTCTCTCTCTCTCATGCTTTCAAATAAATAAATGAAATCTTTAAAAAAAATAAATAAATAAAATAAAATAAAAGAGGGAATTACATTGTGGGGTGATTGGGAAAATTAAGTGAAAAATGCCAAGCAGATTGTGTTGGTGCCCAGCAAATGGCAGCTACAATGGCCATCCTCAGAAATTCCCCACCCCAGATTCACCCTCCTCCTGACCCCTCAGAAAGGCAGATATGACTCGCCCCTGCCTGCTTTGACTTTCACGGGCACCCCCAGTCCTGACCCTGTAGGACTCAGCTCCAGCCCCTCCTTAGATGACAGAAAGGAGCAACTGTGTGAAGTCTCAGAGACACAAGAAAGATGGGAAACTATTCAAGCAAATGCGAAGCAAAAATCAGGGTGATCTGTCTCCCAGGCAGGCTGTGAGCCACAGGACAGGGGATGGGTGATCCTCTGAGAGTCACAGGCCACAGGTGACTATGGAGCACTTAATGGCTAATCCAACTGAGAAAGGCTGTGAGTGTAAGGCAGACATCGAATTTCAATGGCTGAGTACAAAACAAAGAATATAAGATATTTCATTAATAACTTTTTCTGTTGATTACATGTTGGAACAACAATAATGAACTAAATAAATGCATTGAGCTAAATAAAATATATTAAATAAACTTCACCTGGATCTTTTTACTTTTTCTATTTTAAATTATACATGTGGTTCACATTATATTTCTGTTAGACTTCATTAGGCTACAGCCTTGTCTGCTCCACAGGACACTGCCTTACTCAGCACAGCTGGTTAGCATGCTTGGGAGAGAGGCAGGGTGGCAGAGTAATTAAGTCAGCCAGGGTTCGCCGTCGCGCTCCACCCCCTGACACTGGACACTTTGCTGAATCTCTCTCTGCCTCTGTTCTTCATCTATAAAATGAAGATAATAAACAGTAGTAAGCTCCTAGGATTTTTATGAGAATTAAATGAAGTAACACCCACGCAAAGCAGGCAGATAAGTACCTGGCATGTACTAAGTGCTGAATCGGCTCTATCACCATCACCACCACCATCATCATCATCACCAGCACCATCATCACCATCATCATCACCACCACCATCACTACCACCATCACCATCATCATCACCACCACCATTACTACCACCATCAACATCATCATCACCACCACCAGCACCACCACCATCATCACCATCATCAACACCACCATCATCACCAGCACCACCACCACCCTCACCACCATCATCACCACCATCATCACCACCACCATCACCAGCACCACCATCATCACCACCACCAGCACCACCACCATCATCACTGCCACCATCACCAGCACCACCATCGTCACCACCATCATCACCATCATCGTCACCACCATCATCACCATCATCACCACCACCATCACCAGCACCACCATCATCACCAGCACCATCACCAGCACCACCACCACCAGCACCACCACCACCATCACCACCATCACCATCACCACCATCAGCACCACCAGCACCACCACCATCACCACCACCATCATCACCAGCACCACCAGCACCACCACCACCACCATCACCACCATCACCACCGTCATCACCACCACCATCACCACCAGCACCACCCCACCATCATCACCACCATCATCACCACCATCAGCACCATCACCATCACCACCACCATCACCACCATCATCACCAGCACCACCAGCACCACCATCATTACCACCATCATCACCAGCACCATCATCATCATCACCAGCACCATCATCACCAGCACCATCATCACCACCACCAGCACCAACATCCAACATCATCACCACCAGCATCAACACCATGTATGCCAAAGCACACTTGTCCACCCCCATATGGACATTAATCTCTAAACTAGATACTGGGCCAGGTTGGGTCTAATTTCCATCCTGAGGGCCCATCATAGGTACACGTTATGCCAGACCTTACTGAAGTCCCTGGCTGAGGGCAATGCCCACCACGTGCCTATCCATAAGCAAACTTCTCCAAAGCACACATTCCATCTCCACCATGTGGAACTCTCGGCTTGGTCCACATCACCTATTCTTCCCCTCCTCTCCCAGCCGCCATGCCTTCTGCAGGTCAACCCTAGCACAACCACTCTCAAGTTACTCTTGGGGAAAGATGACATGAATAGTTTACACAACCATGCCACCAGGAAGGAAGTTCGATGTGTACCTTCTGCCATTCAGAGGAAAGGGAAGAAGGAGGCATAGTCAACAAAGGGTCTAAAGGTTGAGTGGCCACGAGCTGCTAGTGGTTACCACTCTCCAGCCCGAGTGCCTGCCCAAAGCTCTGCTCCAGATGAGCTGAGCAGAGAGAAGCTCCTCAGTAGCAACCCCCAGCATTACAGGGAGAAGGCGGCCATCCACACGAATTGAGGGCCTGCTATGAGCCAGGAACCATGCCCTACTGAGTTAGCCTTTAAAACAATCCTGCCAGGTGGGAATAAGCAGCCTCATTTCCTAGATCAGTAGCCTGAAGCTCAGAGAGGTGAAGCAACTTGCCCAGGATCACACAAGACGTAAGTGGGGAAGGAAGGAATGGAATTTAGGGGAGTCGAGCTCACAAGCTCTTCTCTTAGAATCATATAACCTACTGTCAGAGTTCACAGTCACACACTGAGAATCAAAGCCTCTCATTCTTAGAGGCCGAAAGCCTTCACGCATCTCTCGACATCTGTTTGGAAGTTCTTCTCAATACTCAAGAACCAGGGAGTGCGTGCTAAGAAGTGTTTGCCCAGCCGGCTCTCAGGAAAGCTGTGCATCCATCGCGGGCCTCCCACTCCTCAGCTGTCACTGCCAGCAACAACAGTCTGACTATGTGAATCCTGAAAAAAGCTACGACCACGCAAAAGCCCCCTTACCCCGGCCACACAAGCCAGTAACCCAGTGAAGCTGCTGTGAGCCATGCCCTTCGCAGTGAGAGATGGCATGAGAAAATAAGCTGCTACTACGGAGTGTTGGGAAAGAAAAACAAGTTCTGGGCCTCAGTCTGACATCCTAGCACATTCAGGTGGCTCAGGAAACGTGGGGATCTTTATGCTGGGATTTCTGAAGCCTCATGGGGCGGGTGGCCTAAGAGGGGAATAGGGACACTTGGAGAAGTGACAGTCTGAGAAGCCACGTCGGGACTGGCAGCGACCGGAAGGGATAGCATCTGTGAAACTCTCACTCTGCGCCAGGTGTGGGGGCAAGTGGTTGACGTGCTTCCCCACTGAGCGCTCCTGGCTCCCAGGAGAAATGCCGTCAGCCCATTACATACATGAGAACACTGAGGCTCAGGCAGTGTACTGAGCCAGGAGAGAACGTGCATGGCTGAGGCTGGGATCCTGAGGGAGGGCTGTTCTGGGCATGAGAGCTTGAGAGGGTCTCCAGAAGGATTTGTCTTTGCATCAGCCAGAACTCGCCTTCCCAAACACGCTACAGACCTCTCGGCACATGACCCCGCTCTTGGCAGGGCATTCAGCGAAAGAGGCAGTGATGACCCGCTGGTTGATTTGCCCACAACAAGGCTTGCAAGCAGGTGCTGGTGGTCACGAAGGAACAGAATTGCGGAGAGGGCCAGGGGTGGAGGGATTGATAATAACATCTCTATCCACTCGGAAATCAAGAGGAAAATGAAACAGAAATTACACCCAGCTCCTTCCTGCTAAAACCAAATCAATAGAGAAGGCAGAGAAACAAGTGTGTTTTATTTTCTACGAACTTCCAACTGTCACACCCTGTTGACAGGAGGAAAAGGCTGATGGCCGCACAGAAACCTCGCACGTGGCAGCTGGGTGAAAGCAGCCCTGTTCTGGGGAACGGCAGGACTGAGAACCCGCAGCGAGGCTGGGCCTGTGTGTGCCCTGAGGGTGTCATTAACACTTCTCACTGAAATGCAGTGTGAAATAAATGGGTGTGTTCTGGTGCTGGCGATTTATGCCAACGGATCCCAGTGTCTTGGGCAGCAAGGCCCAAGGAGGTAAATGGGAAAGAGTGCAGCCATCACAGGGAGGAACAGACCCAGGAGCAGAGATGGGAAAGGGCAAAACCACAGGCGTCTTCACTGTGTCCCTGCTGAGGCCCAGGAGCCCTCACCTTCCCTGGGCCCAGGAGGAGGCCTGGGTACACCAGCAGCTGGGGACCAAGAGCCCAGTCGGCCGCCTTCCAGCCTCGGCCCGTTCAAGACACAGGAAGCCAGAAGTGTCTGCAAGGCTGTATGGGATGGCAATGTCCAGTGCACCCCTCCTCAGTGTTCCTTCTCAACTGTCCTACGGGGTCAGCGTGTTTGAAGGCCCACCCTGCTTCCTGGGGTAAGGGCCCAGGATATAGCCCAGTGAATTCTGCTCGGCAGGGAGGGGAAAAAAGCAGATGCATGAGCTGCGATCATCCCCAGCTACCTCCTCCGCCCGTGGCCTTGGGTCCATCTAGCCCACAGGACGGTCACTGTCTGAACCAGAAGCAGCCAGGGTCCAGCAGCAGGGACACGAGTGTGGGACAGCACGCAGAGTCTCAGTCTCTGACCCCCTCCTCCAAGTTTCAGTTGGCCAACTACCTTCCAGTCCAGGATGCCAGGCTCCTGCCTCTGCAGCCTTCACCACCGGCTTAGAGCTGACAAGTCAACAGTGTTTTTAAGGCACGCGCTGAGATGTGGCCTTGGGGCCCGTGTTCAGAGAACCATTATCCCCAGTGGCCCCCCAGCTCTGCCTCTGCTGCCCACCTCAAAGGCAAGATGGGCCACGGAGAGCCTCGTCTCAGCCAGGGGATATGGAACATCCAGGACAGCCCACAGGGTTCAGAGACAAGCACCTGGCCAGGCTCCACTACTCTCCCCCGTGACCCTTACAGGCCCGGGGTGGGTAAAAGCCCAGGGACCCCGGCCCACTGCCAGCCCGTGGAGCCACTCCCTGGCCCTCCCGCCTCGCTTTCCCAGCCTCCTGCCTCCCTGCTCCTGAATCTCAGCCCCCATGTCTTCCTCCAGACCCTGCATTCCAATGTGGTACTTGGTACAGGACTTTCTCACTCAGCAACCTGTCCTGAGCCTGGGTTCTGGAACCCCCTCAGGCTCATGTCCACACAACTGTGGGTCAGATACACCCCATGCCCCCCGCCAGGCTGCCCTGCCAGGAGAGAAAGCCACAACCCCCACAGCCCTGCTTGTCACAGTCCATCCCGGCCTCTGGCATGCGGGGCATGGTCCCAAAGGCATTCCCTGGGTGTTGGGCCACCTGCCCAGGCTCCAGGCCCACACCACACCAAGAACAAGTCACCCGGGCTACAGGCACCCCAGGCACACTATCGATGCTCAGTTAGCAATTCCACTGACCCAGGACAAGCTAATCTGTCCCTCAACTCTCACCAGCCATGTTCCTTCCTCTCCCCTCCCCCAAGGAGCTAGTGGTCCCAGCAGCAGCTCCTGGTGCCCCGCAAGGGGCAGGGGCAGCCAGAAAACCCCAGGCCAGCCAGGACTGACAGAACCCCACAGAGCTGCCAAGAAAGGCTCAGGCTGCTCCCTGTGGGGCAGGGGGCAGAGGAGTCACTCTCCCCTGCCACAAGGCTGAGGCCTGCTCTGTCCAGGCTCCCCAGGCTGCCCAGGGTGAATGTAGGATGGAAATCGGGATGAGAAGGGATGCGGATTCTGCATCTCGAAGGAGAGATTGCTACTTTCCTAAGACACTCATGATATGTCAGCCCACAGGCCTGACAGCTTCCTCTGGGGCCCTGGTCTGCCTGTTCTGCTCTCCCAGCCCCAGCCCCACCCCTGCTCTGGCTCACAGGATCTCCACACATCTCCCTGCATACCTGCTCAGTCTGCCTTTGGGGCTGAGGCTGCCTTTCCCTGCTAGAGATCAACCTCATCTCATCTGCTCCTCCCCGGTCCTAGGCCCCAAGACCACCACGCCCCTGCTCTGCCAGGAAGCCCGGCACCAAGGAAGTACATACCCTCAGTGTGGCGGGTGGGGGCCCCAAGCCAGCACCCACCTTGCCCCAAGCCTTCCTACTCCACACTTCTTAATCTGCACCACTCCACAGCTGGGCAACCTTTCAAAGACAAGGGAAGTGAGGTTCAGAGCAGAGGTTCAGAGACAAGGGAAGTGAGGTTCAAAGTAGTGGGCCCCACATCCCTCAGCCTGGCGTGGCAGAATCTGAATGCATACCCAGGGGGGCAGGTGCTAACTTAGTGCTTCCCTCACACAGCTCGTGGGGCTGTAGCCTATCAATAGCCCCGATCCTGGGAAATACTCACCAGGCAGGCAGAGCCAGGGGCTGCCCCATGGACCCAGAGCTCCAAACTAGCTTGCTTCTGTCATCAGGGCCTTCCCATAAAATACTACAATGGCATCTAAGCAAAGGCCCTTTCTTCCCCATCACCCAGACCACCCTCACCCTCTCCAGGACTCAGGGGAGCTTCAGCCTCACGTCTCCGCAGCCCCCCAGCTCCCGGCCTATGTGTGCTGGCAGAACACACAGCACCCCCCACAACACCCTCACCCACAACACACAGCAGCTCCACGTCCAAACAGACTCTATGCCTTTATGCTTTCAAAAAAACGGTCCCCAAGACCCTTCGCATACACAGGAAACCCTCTGTTTTGGAAGGCTGGATCTGTGGAACTGAGAACAGAAATTGGGTTTGCACCACTAGAGGCCTTACCTAAAAAGTAAGCTCCTGGAAACAAGAAAGATTGGCAGGCTAACGTTTTTGTGATATAGCTCTTCTCTCTGGGGCATCCAACTACCTTTGTTTTTAAGAGATATACAATGTGCAGGTTGCTGGTTACCTGGCCCTGCCCACACCTGAAGACTCATTCAGGAGAGGAAGAAGAGGGCACCACACCTGCTGAATCCCTGCTCAGTGGTAGGGACCGTGGGGGCCACCCGTCTATGGTGTCTTATTTAGTCTTCTTCCTGGGAAGTAAGATCAACCCGACTGAGTGGCTCAGACGATGAGCAGCAGACAGGATGAAGAGGGGCCCCAGGACCCAGCGGGTGGTGGACTGCCTGCACAGTGTCACCACACTGTCCACCTCAGAGGGTGCCAGTACGGCGGGAAAGGGTCTCCAGCCTGAGAACCCTGCACCACCACACCAGCTGGCCCCACGCCCAGCCCGGGTGGGGGCCGACCGTGGAGACAAACCCCAGCGGCGCTTCTGTGGACACACCAGGCCAGGCAGAGTGGGAGGGGCCATGTGACCTGAGCGAATAGATTATCTGCTTCAATTATTTTATCTAACGATGACATTTGTGCTGTAAAAGTCAGCGCAAAAATCAATGAGTTTTAAAGGACAAAATCTGGGGGAGGCTCCAGCCCAGTGACCTGGGACAGCAGCCCAGGAACCAGGAGGAAAAAGTCTCAGAACCAGGCAGGGAAAGTAGAGGGCCCCCCAAGACACCAGAACGTGGGTAGGCCCACTCTCATCAGCCCCCTGTAGAAGAAAACAGAAAGGTCGGTGCTGAGACCCAGCCCTGGACCCTCAGCTTGTGAAAAATATGTACTGAGTGGCACCTGTGCAGGCAGCCAGCTCAACACAGGCACAGAAAAGCACTCCCTGCCCACCCGGCGCTGTGGAAGAGACTGATGTGTAGTTAAACCAATACTCCCACAACCATATACTTACATTACAATCACACAACAGCAAAGTCTGCGGGTCAGAAGGGTCAGGGAAAGCTTCCAGAGAACTGATTTTAAGCTGAAGCTTGGAGGAGGGGTAGACAGCAGGGGCAGCCACTGGTACTTGGAGGAACAGCACTGAGGCAGATGGAAGAGCAAGAACAAAGGCTGGGAGCTCAGTTACCTCAAGGACCTGAGAGAAGCCCCTTCCTCCAATCCCTGGGATCCGCATGATTTGGCCCCTCCCTTTGGGCCCTAAGGGGTAGAAGATGAAGGTGGGTGTGCAGCCTTCCTCCCTGCATGTTAGCAGCAGGGGGAGACCATGCAGGCAGTGGTGAAGCATGTCTCAGACCAGAAGGCACATGTGGGATGCAAAGCCAGGGAGAAGGAGTGAAGAACAGTGAACAGAAGCACATGAGTGGTAACAAGTGGCAATCCAGGAGCCCACCGATGGTGGCGGGGCTGCCCTCAGCTGGCTACTCTGTGCTCCCAGAGGCAGACTGCACTCTAGGCAGGACACACGGCCACACAGCAGATGCCAGGGCTCTCCACTGGCCCCGGCTGTGTCCAACAGAACGAAAACCAATTCTGCAGGCCTAGAGGTTTGCTCCCAGGGCACACATCCCGCTCTCCTCTATTACGTCCTGGGGGAGAGGGGGCACAAGGTGAGAGGTCAGGGAACCCTGGGACCAGGTAGAGAGGAGTGATTGTCACGTGGGCAGGTTGTGGTGTCATCGCTCATGCTCAAGCTTTGTGTAGGAAATGCCTGAGGAGCCCTACTTCTGTATGAAGGACCAGGCCCAGGCTGCACCAAAGAGGAAAGAAAGCAGAGCTCTGGGCTCTGCAGGACCAAGAAGCAGAAGTGTGGCACTGTTTGCTGGCTTCCTGAAGACGCAGAGCCTCCAGATAGACCCTCGGAGGTGAGGGCTAAGACCGTCAGAACCTGCTGGAGCCTGGGGGCTGAGGAAGCGCCTGGGGCTGGAACAGTTTACAGAGAGACAGGCACGATTTTGAGATTTGGGTTAGGTTTAAGGTTAGGACTGGGGCTGCAGCTAAGGGTTAGGACTGGGGTTGGCCTGGGGATGGGGTAGGATGAGTGTTGAGCAAGGTGAGTGGAATCCCTTCCTTTACTCTCAAATGTTAAGTGAGAGTCTGTCCCATAGACCTCCTAGTCCCAAGGGTATATTGGAGGAGGAAGCATGGGGTGGTTTCTATCGCGAGGCAGGCAGGGTTGTGAGTTGCTGGTAGTCCCAAGAAGTGACCCCCAAGCAGGCCCCTGGGATTCAGGAGGTGAGACTCACCTCCCTGCTCACACCCCCAGAAATCCTGAGCAGTACAGTGACTCCCATCACACCCAGATGAGGTCTGAGTCATGTTGGCTGGACATCAGAGCCCAGGGAAATGCCAGAATGCTGCAGACACAAGAAAACGTTTCATGGTTCATTATTGCCTAAGCCAACCTCGACCCATGGTTGGCCTCCAGAATGGGAGATGTATCATTCTCAGCTGTGCTTTTGGTCACTGTCATCATGTAGCACCACTTCCTGAGCCTCAAGGCCAACTTTACCAGCACTTTACATACGGTTTTTCACTCAGTTCTCACGAGAACTCTGTACAATCTATGCGAGTGTTCTATTCTGCAGACGAGCACATGGAGGTTTGGAGAGCATATGTCACTTAGCACAGTCCCACAGCTGGGAAGCGTCAAAGCAGGACCTGCAGCCAGGATGGCCAATGGCTAGCCCACAGAAGTTGGCCTGGCTGACATTTAGAGTTTAGGTAAGAACAAATATGCTATCTTTGCTTTCCCAACCCAGAAGGTTAAGTGTGACCAGAATGCGGTTTCCATCAGTCCCCACAGCCAAATCAAAGTCTTTGCTGGGCAGTCTCTATTTCCACATTGTTTGTGGCACGGTTGGTCATACCCTATACCCAGTACTTCACTTCCCAGTGAAGCCTGAGCCACGCCCCCAACCCAAAGTCCTGAGTTCTCAGGCTCAGAAGCTTCCTGCCTTTGTGTTTGGGAACCTATGGGTGTCTCCGCCTGCCTGCCTGCTGCAGGAGGGATGCTGAGGCTCTGTGGGCAGGGAGGCTGAATGAAGAGCACCCCCTGCCAGCCCAGGAAATGCCCAGGCAAGTGCGGCAGAAGGAGAAGACCCCTCCCTCCCTACAGCATGGCAATCTTCCCCACAATCCCCCGAGCCATCTTGTAAGGAAGCCCATAGTCATTCCAAAGTCTGAGCGCTGGTAGGGTAGAGAGCCAACATGGGGCTTCCAAGGAGGAAGAACAGAGGACCGGGCCCTGGGGGGGTATCCAGCTATGGGCAGGAGGCCAGACCCTCCTTGCTCCCATCTTCCTGGGGATGGGCAGAGGAGAGGGGGCCACAGAGTCCGCCCAAATGCCTTCCTACCTTCAGAACCACTAGGCCAGCCCCAGAAAGAGCGCTTGTCTCCTCTGGAAGAGAACCATGCATCTCCCCAAGATGCAAAGGATAGCTCCCGTAGGTCACACATGGCCCTACCCCTGGCTCTCCCCAAGGACCCCAGGACCAGGCAAATGGACCCGAGGTCCTGTGGGGAGAGAGGAGTTGCCACAGGGGTGGCTGGAGGGAGGGCTTCTCTGGGGCATCCTTCAGTTCTGCCCAACAAGCTGGGGTTGGACCGCCCCATGTGGTCCTCACCAAGGCCAGGCGGGCTCCACAGCATTGTCCCTGTTTTATACATGAGGAAACCGAGGCTTTCCTACCTTCTCCTCCTCACAGCCATGGTGGGGTCAACCCACCCCAATCTATTCCTCAGCCTGTGGCTTCTAAACACAGAAGAGGACTGACTGAGCAATGGGCATGTTTTGGGCCAGATACAGTTTGGACCTCTCAAGGGACATCTGTGAAGCCGAAGACACTGTCTTCAGGGGAGGAGAGATTCAGGGCTGAACCACTGGGACTGAAGGGAAGCACCCCAATAGGCCCACCATGGGTTCTCAGGGAAGGAAGGAGCATAAAAAGCCCTGTGGACCCCACAGCTTCTGAGCACACAGTTCAGGGTCAAGAGCTGTCTGAGTACAGTGAGGGCAAGAGAAGAAGGGAGCAGTCAGGGCAGGTTGCCCCCTGGAAGAGGTAGACATAGGCATCAGTGGTTTGAAATCCCTCACAAGCATGAGTGCAGCCCAAGACTACAAGAGGCACCAACAGGCAAGATCAGCCTGCACATGGGTGGGCCTTGGTTCCCCTGCCTCGGGCAGTGTGGTGACTAGGAGAAAGAACATGAGCCTTCAAGTCCAAGACAAATCTTTCCCCCAGCATTTATGGGCCGTGTGACCTTGAACTGAACCACTCTGAGCCTCAGTTTCCACTTCTGAGAAATGGGCACTGTAACATGTACCTCACCAGGCTGGTGTGCAGAGTGCAGAGCCAGTGAGACAATGCAGGCTAGGTAAAGCGAGTTGTTCCTGCCTTTGTCCATCACACAGAGACAGGCAGGCCCTGCCTCCGTAGGAGTCTGTGTTCCCCTAGGGTGCGTCTGAGCCTGGGAGTGAGATACCTCACCTTTGGTCCCAAGAGAATTGCCAGCACCCAAAGAGCCTGCTGTTCACACAATGGCTGAGGCGGCATCCCCCTGCCCTGCAAAGGGGGACAGGGGGGTGGATCCCAGCCAACTACCCGCCGTTCTCCTGTGAAGCTGCCCTTCCTCACATGCTCCAGCCCTGAGGCAGCCCCAGCAAAACCAGGGGAGAGCAGCAGTCTAGGCACCGCTGGGAGGGACAGAACGCACACTGACACATAGAGGTACTCACTCACACATTCAAACACACACACGATTTACGGAAGTGCCGGCCTCCACCGGACCTTCTACTAACCCCATCCACTCAGCCCTGTGGGATGGGGCACAGGGACCTGGGGAAGGTGTGCGTCAGAGTGGGGTGAATGTAGACCAGCACCGTCCCAAGTCCACAAGCCCAGAGAGAGAGATGGATTCTGTGAGTTCAGCTCTACCCTTGGGGTGGGGAGGTCAAGCTGGAAGGGGGGACACAGGCTCATGATCCCCATCCTAATGTGCATGGGTGCACAGGGCTGCTGAATGCCCAGGCGTTTCGGGAAGACTGCAGGATGCCGGCTCTGACATGGGAGGTGGCTTCTCTGCAGTGACCCAGACCAACCCAGGACAAGAGCTAGACCTGACTGCATAAAGGGCTTGAGTCAGACCCACGGGTTCAGTCACAGCAGACCCAAAAGGCCAAGTGGCCTCTGGAAACACGACTCTGAGAAAGCCAAGTACCCAAGTCCTGGGCTGACACGGAGCCTGGACAGATGCAGAAGGAGACAAGCACTCGTGGACTAGTCCAGCCATTCTGTGACCCCAGGGGCAGTGGTGTGCTGGTGAAGGTTTAACAATGGGGTCTCTGAAAGTAAATAAAAAGATAGGTGATGGATCCATAAATAAATAGATAATAGATAGATAGATAGATAGATAGATAGATAGATAGATAGATAGATAATGAGTCCTTGATTTGCCATGTTTGCAGACTTCCTTGGTGTAAATACTCCTATTATGATCCATTTCAAGCTACCAAAATGACATCACTGAGCACAGAGTTAGGAAGCCAGCTGGTGTGAGCCACTTCCTGCGTACTCCTGCCCCAGGGGGCATCTGCTTGTGCCTGGTTCTATTTCAGAGGTGTGGAGGGGAAGCCAGCAACAAGAAAACAGGGGACGCTAAAGAGCCACCGGTAAGGCCTGGTGATTCAAGCAAGTCAGAGAAATGCAAAATTCCTCCAGAAGTTTCCCAGCAGAGATCCAGGAAGGGATTTCTGGAACACAGCCCCCCCACACACACAGCAGAAAGGCTCCCGTTCTAGAGTCAAAGCCCCCCTCCACACACATCCTGCAGGAGGAACTGCCTGCAGATGCCGCATCCCCAAAGATGTGCTGTTGAAACAGCCCCGTGGCCACCCATGCAACTCAGTCTGGGGCTCTGAGAACCCATCCCGTTCGGGGTACAGTCACCTCACTTGTCCGGTTGCTCGGGGCGTGGTTCGTGACAGCTGGCACGGGGAGGAGAGGCGGAGGAGAGGCAGGGGAGAGGCCAAGCGCGCGCGCTCAGGCACCTGACCCTCCAGGGCTGCAAGCACTGCTGGGGCTCTCAGTGAGCACGCCTTTTCCACCATCCTTAGTGAAAACCAAATTCCCCAAGCCTCAGGGACCAGGAAGTCCCCAGGCAAGCCGAGGACGCAAGGGAATCAAGGAGCCAGGGGGCCATGACATCCAAGCCAGCCCCCCCCACTCCCCCCTGTGGCCTGGGATTGGGCTCCTGCACCGACTCAGCTAGAAACACTCATCCCGCCTCACGGCTTCCTGAGCCCAAGGCACCAGGTGTGGCTCTGCCCTGGGCTCTAGCGCCCACCGTCTGTAAGTCTTGGACACATCCCCCCAGCTTCAGTTTATGCCCCTGTAAAGTGGGGCTCTAACAGCCCTCCTCCCCAGAGCGACGAGTGACCCAGCACAGGGCCGGGCTCCAGAGGTCCCTCCCCCAGGAGAGGGCCACACCCTGTCCTTTAATGAATGGACCTGCTCTCCTCCCTGGGGGGCTGCTCTGCTCCAGCAGGATACACCGCCTCTGCTCCCCCAGGGGCAGGCGAACCACAGAGAAGCAATCAGCAAAGGGCTGGTGGCCCAGCAAAACCTTCCCACTCTCCCACGCGCACATGCTCCAAGCACCAGAGGACAACCCCACTGACATGTTTGGTTGACAAAGGAGGCAGAAGTCCTGCCCGAGGATGTGTCAGAGCAGAAGGGAAGCTACTTGGTCCATGTTCTGGAAGCTGAATGGATTGCTGGACCCGGGCTTCCGTCTATTTTCAGTCAAAAGCCAGTTTTAAACGGCATGTTTACTCACAGGTTTCGCTCTACACACAAGTCAGGAGAAACATTTACCCTCCGTACTTCCGCCCCCTACTAATTAAGTACTCTCGATTTTCCTGCCTTCAGACCTCCCATTTGGCGTGTCTTCCCTCCGAGGCAGTGGTTCTCAAACTCTACAGCATGTCTGAATCACCCAAAAGCTTCTACTAATCTCCGTACTCTGTACCAGTGACATCAGAGCCCCCCAGAGGCAGGACTCAGGCATCGGGTTTTTTTTTTTTAAGCTCCCCAAGTGATTCCAACATGCAACCACTACGGAGAGCAGGCTTTGGCCCTGCTAGGGCAGCCAAAGGGTAAACTAACGGGACAGTACTCCCTTGCTTCATATTCCTAGGAATGACCAGGGAAGGGACCTGAGGCAGCCGAAGGCACTGAGACCTTCCACCCTGAGCCCAGGGGTTTGGTCTGCAAGCCTGGAACCTGGAAACCCCAACATCGGGGCCAGTTCTGCAGGTCAGGTGTCTCTCTGTCTCTCACCACAGTTTAGTCAATTAATAAATTATTGAAGGAAGAGAGATAAATTAGGAGATGGGGAATCAATTAGATTCACTATGAATTAGCATTGTATCTGTTAATGGAGGTGAGAATCTGAAGCTGTACCAAGATACCAGATGTTCCCCTAGGTTATGCCACCTGAAAAATATGAATACAGGACAGCCTAAGGACCGAGGTAAGAAGGGGAACAGGATCCCAAAAATACCACACTGCCCAAAGTATTTTCAAGCTTCTGTAAGAGACGTCTTTTTTAATGACAAAATTGTGGAGGAATATGAATAATCTATTTGAGGGATACTTAGAAGGCTTTTAATTCCAGACCAGAGTATGGTCATTAAAACCTTGAGATGGTAATTCTACCTAAACCACTGACTTCCAGGGTTTTCATCACATGATACATATTAAACACTTCAGAAAGGAAATGCTAGAGGAAAATGCACCCCCCACACACGATAATTTCCGTAAAGCACTTAGAAACCCTACACGATATGCTAGGCCCGCTTCTAAATACTTTACACATAGTATGTTATTTTAGCCTTAACTCTGTGATGTGGGTGCTTTTTTTATTCAAACAGCTTTATTGATATATAATTTACATGCCACAAAACTCATCGGTTATATGTGTACAAGTCAATGTTCTTTTAATTATACTCAGAGTTGGGCAACCATCCCCACAATCTAATTTTAGAACATCCCATCATCTTAAAAAGAAACCTCATGTCCATTAGCAGCTGCTCCCTGCTATGGTCTAAACGTCTGTACCCCACGCCCCACCCCCCACCACAATTCATGAAATCCTAATGTGATGGTGTTGGGAGGTGCTTTGGTCATGAGAGTGGTTCCCTCCTATGAGATCAGTATTGGGAGGTCCTTAAGTCATAAGGCTCGAGCCCTCCTACAAGATCAGATCCCACAGAGTTCCCTACCCCCCTCCACCATGTGAGGATATTGCTGGAAGTTGGGTGTCTCCAACCCATAAGAGGGCCTTCACTAGACACTGAAACTACTGGCACCATGATCCTGGAGTCCCCAGCTTCCAGAACTGTGAGAAGTAAATGTTTGCTGTTTATAAGCCACCCTGTGTCTGTGATACTTTTTTATAGCAGCCTGAAATGACTGGGCTGCTCCTTAACCCCCTCATCCGCACCCCAGCCCCTGACAACCACTTTCTGTCTCCATAGATTTTTGTTATTTCAGACACTTCATATAAATGCAATCACACAATAAGTGGTCTTTCATGACTGTCTCCTTTCACTTGACATAATGTGTTCAAGGTTCACCCACATTAGAGCATTTTCCAGTACTTTAGTCCTTTTTGTGGCTGAATAATATTCCACGGTACAGGTAGACAGCCGTTGCTATCATGATCCTCACTTTGCAGAGGGGAGTTACTACCCAAGGTCAGAGGATGACTCTGTGCAGAGCAGACAGGTCTGCCTCCAGAGTCCATACTTAAGCTGCTTAAGCCTCCCACCGTAAGTGCTGGCCTATTTAAGCCCATGGTATGACTCATTTTCCTGCAAAAAATAATATATATTATACATATATTATTTATATGCATATAAGTAATATACGCATGTAACTTTACAGAAGTATCCAGGGCTAAAAGCAAGCTGTCTAGGAAACACAACTGATAGTTTCCTGTTCTCATTAATATTTGCTCGTTACTTATCCATTCATCCTTCCATCTGCTCCTCTCTAGCAGGGAAGTGATAACAGCACCTAAGATTCCAGAAAAGGTATAAAAACTAAAACAAAAAACAAACAATATTTTCTGCATAACTAGAGAAAAACTGCCATCACGTGATTTTATTTTACTGCATATTACAGAAAATTTCAAACACTGAGAAAGTGTAATGAACTCCCAGGTACCTGTCACTCAGTGTCAAGTCCTATCATGTATTACCTTCCCCCCGCCAAATTATTTTTGGGAAAACGATCTCCAACGCTGTATCCTTCACATGCAAACATTTCAATTGCCTCTCTAAAAGACAAGGGATTTTTTTTTTAAATACATAAACACAATACCATGAGTATGCCTGAAAAAGTGAGTATTCAATTCAGTATTCAAATTTCCCACAAGCGATGTTTGTACAGTTTTTCCAAATCAGGATCCTGATAAAGTCCATGACATGCGGCCAACTGCTGTACAGATCTCGGGTCACTTCAGTCTCTATTTTGCCCCCCCGTCTCCTTTTGTTCCCTAAAGCAGCATACCAATGGTCCCCAGGGCCTTAGGGAATCATAAGTTATATAAAGATGTGCATGTGAACGTGTGTATGTGGGTATGGGTATACAGGTCTAGACACAGATGTCAATATAGATCCAGATACAGGGCCTCAGCATCTTGATCTGGTTATTCCCTATTATTTCTCTCCCCCTTTTCTTACTCCCTTACTCCCAGGGAGCATTTCCTCCACTTACCTACCCCCACCAAAGCAGGGAGGAGAAAAAAAAAAAAACCTCAAAGAAAGTGCCGCCCTACAGTTGAGAAGATTCACAGCTAGTTTTTCGTTTCTCACTTCTGAGATTCTAGATGGATCCAGCTTGGGGGAGAGTAAAAGCAAAGGCCAAATGAAGCTAAAAAAGCAAATTGGAAAGAGAGGGAATAGAGGATCAGGCAAAACTTGCATTAAGCGGACCAGGAGGGGAAAAGATTTGGAGGGGTTCACAAAGGCAGGCTCCGCCTCCCCATTGGCTCACCACTGACAGAGCACCCATCCTTCAGCCATCCTGCACACTTGACAGATCCCCACCAGAGAGTTTAAGGTGGGGATGGGGGACCTGCCCAAGGCAGATCGGAGCTATCAGCAGGGGCAGTGGTGGCCAAACTGACATTGCTATGTATAACGTATGAGCATGAGCTGACATGGAGACAGAGACAGACCTCATCCTAACAAACACTGATTAAGCACCTTCTCTGCCAAACATGGAGATACACAGATAAGTAAATGATGGATATAGATGGACAAATCAATGTACCCATAGATACAGATGGATGGGAGGACACACACACACTTTCCTGGTGGCTGTCCACACACGCACTTGCACATGTACGGACATGCGCAAACCAGCTGCTAGATACGGAGGGAACTAGGGACAGATACTGAGTACACTGGGCACAGGGGCAGCGGGGGAGGGGGATGCCTGAGCCACTTCCTGTCCAGGGCACCCACCCACCCCCACCCTGCCTCATGTCCTCTCCACCTCAGACTCCAGGGGACCCTTCTGGACCCTTCTCTCCCTCTTCAACCAGCCATCATCCCACTACAGTGCCTGGGAACTGTCAAGGATGGTCTTCACTTTGTCCACAAATGAATACATGAATAACTTTAGACACATCAATAATCCAGGACACCCTAATAAGAGCTAATGGCTTAATGGTTAGCAATGAGTTCTGGAAATTTGGGGGGTCAGGCAGACCCGTTCCTTCACCCGTGCTGCCTCTCATGAGCTTTGTGATCTTGGACAAGTCGCTCAGCCCTTCTGTGCCTCAGTTTTGTCATCTGTAAAAGCAGGTGATGATCTTGCCATGAGGATGAAACCAGATCAAGAACGCCAGGTTTCT